>NC_092717.1:7126465-7726465 GCF_047496885.1 Scyliorhinus torazame
CTCTCGATAGGGTCACTCCCTCTGTTGATGCTGCAGTTCTGTTCTCCATCTCATGGCGCCGCTACTGAGCCGCTCCCACTGCGGCTGCGCGGGATCCCGGCTGCTCGCGCGTCGATCGGCGGTTAGTGTGTGAGCGGAGCGGTCATCCTGGGCCGGGCGGTCAGTGTTCTCCCCGCGATAGGCCCCGGCCTCAGCCTCAGTTTGCGGCTCCCTCGGCGGGGGAGGGGGGGATCCAGGCGGAGATGAGAATCAGGGAGGAGGGGGGACGGCGGGGTGTGTGTGTGAGGGGGGGACAGTGAGGGGGGAGTGAGGGGGGGGTGAGCGGGGGACAGGGAGGGGGGGGGGGGGGGGTGAGCGGGGGGACAGGGGGGGGGGGGTGAGCGGGGGGACAGGGAGGGGGGGGTGAGCGGGGGGACAGGGAGGGGGGGTGAGCGGGGGACAGGGAGGGGGGTGAGCGGGGGGACAGGGAGGGGGGTGAGCGGGGGGACAGGGAGGGGGGGTGAGCGGGGGGGGTGAGAGGGGGGACAGGGAGGGGGGGGTGAGCGGGGGGACAGGGAGGGGGGGTGAGCGGGGGGACAGGGGGGGTGAGCGGGGGGACAGGGAGGGGGGGGTGAGAGGGGGGGACAGGGAGGGGGGGTGAGCGGGGGGGGCGGGGGGAAGGGAGGAGGGGGGGGGTGAGCGGGTGGACAGGGAGGAGGGGGACAGGGAGGAGCGGGTGAGCGGGGGGGACAGGGAGAGGGGGTGAGCGGGGGGACAGGGAGGGGGGGTGAGCGGGGGGACAGGGAGGGGGGGGTGAGAGGGGGGACAGGGAGGGGGGGGTGAGAGGGGGGGACAGGGAGGGGGGGGGTGAGAGGGGGGACAGGGAGGGGGGGGGGTGAGAGGGGGGACAGGGGGGGGGGTGAGAGGGGGGACAGGGAGGGGGGGTGGGCGGGGGGACAGGGAAGGGGGGGTGAGCGGGGGGGGCGGGGGGACGGGGGGGGTGAGCGGAGGGGGGGGGACAGGAGGGGGGGTGAGCGGGGGGACAGGGAGGGGGGGGGTGAGCGTGGGGGACAGGGAGGGGGGGTGAGCGGGGGGGCGGGGGGACGGTGAGGGGGGACAGGGAGGGTGGACAGGGAGGGGGGGGGTGAGAGGGGGGACAGGGAGGGGGGGTGAGAGGGGGGACAGGGGAGGGGGGGGTGAGAGGGGGGACAGGGAGGGGGGGTGAGAGGGGGGGGGTGAGAGGGGGGACAGGGAGGGGGGGGGTGAGAGGGGGGACAGGGAGGGGGGGGTGAGAGGGGGGGACAGGGAGGGGGGGGTGAGAGGGGGGACAGGGAGGGGGGGTGAGAGGGGGGACAGGGAGGGGGGGTGAGAGGGGGGGACAGGGAGGGGGGGACAGGGAGGGGGGGTGAGCGGGGGGACAGGGAGGGGGGGGTGAGCGGGGGGACAGGGAGGGGGGGTGAGAGGGGGGTCAGGGAGGGGGGTGGTGAGCGGGGGACAGGGGGGGGGTGAGCGGGGGGACAGGGAGGGGGGGGTGAGCGGGGGGGACAGGGAGGGGGGGGTGGTGTGCGGGGGGGACAGGGAGGGGGGGGTGAGCGGGGGGACAGGGAGGGGGGGGGTGAGCGGGGGGACAGGGAGGGGGGTGAGCGGGGGGAGGGGGGGGTGAGCGGGGGGGGGGACAGGGAGGGGGGGGGCAGGGAGGGGGGGCAGGGAGGGGGGTGAGGGGGACAGGGAGGGGGGGTGAGAGGGGGAGGGGGGTGAGGGGGGGACTGGGAGGGGGTTGAGGGGGGACAGGGAGGGGGGGTGAGGGGGGAAGGTTGGGTGTGTGTGAGGGGGGACAGGGAGGGGGTGAGAGAGGGTGGAGTATGGGGAGTTGAGGGGGACAGGGAATGAATGAATGAAAATCGCTCGTCACAAGTAGGCTTCAAATGAAGTTACTGTGAAAGGCCCCTAGTCACCAGGGGGGATGAGGGTGAGTGAAGGGGATATGGGAGGGGGGACGAGGGTGAGGGGTAACAAGAGGAGGTGTTGGTGCATGGCGCTGATGTGTTGAAGGTTGTGATGTTGGTGAAATCTGGGTGTTGTGGATGGTGGAATGGAATGAAACAAAGGAAGGACTTGCAATTTTACAGCACCGTTCACATCCTTCGGACAGACATGAAGAACTCTTCAATGCTATGATGTAGTAAACATGACAGCCATTTTACACACAGCAAGATCCCACGAAAAGGGAATGTGATTCTGATCAGATAGTGTGTTTTTTTTTTTCCGATTAAGTGGCAATATAGCGTGGCCAATCCACCTACCCTGCACATCTTTGGGTTGTGGGGGTGAGACCCACACAGACACGGGGAGAATGTGCAAATTCCACACAGACAGTGACCCGAGTCCGGATCAAGCCCGGGTCCTCAGCGCCATGAGGCAGCACCGATAACCACTGCGCCACCGTGCTGCCCAGATAATGTGTTTTTAGTCATGATGGTTGAGGGATAAATATTGATCTCAAGACACTGGGGAAACCTCCCCCTTACTCCTGGGATCTCATTTATTTATGTGCAAGAGCGGTCAGCATTTTTGTGGTTGTGGGAAAAGATTTTCAGGATGTGGGGTGTTGCTGGCATTTATTGCCCATCCCTAGCTGCTCTTGTGCTGATGTTCTTCAACTGCTGCTGGTTGCAGTTTTGACAGAATCGAGTCCAGCTATTTCCGACAGCAATTGAAGGGTCAAATCGTTTGGTGGGTACCCGGAAGCTTTTCAGAAATCCTTTAACAAATAAAATTGAGTGAGTTATAATCTTATTAAATAACAAAGTTTTGAAATACAAAATTTAAGAGCCTCATTCATATGAGCTGTACAGTGATCAAACTGCAAAATGAACAGGAAAGGCAAAGGATAAAAACTCCAGTACTGGAACTGAATACAAAGAGAAAATGCTGGAAAATCTTAGCAGGTCTGACAACATCTGTAGGGAGAGAATAGAGCTAACGTTTCGAGTCCAAATGACCCTTTGTCTAAGCTGGAACTGAATATGTTGGAAAATCGAAAGTCTGCATATATTAGGGTTGCTTTTCTATTTGTATAGTCCCTACAAATAAAACAGTAACTTGTGTATGTAATCTACTGTTTCTTTTTGGTGACAGGAATGACTCCCGTAGTGAGGTATCCACCTCTCCGGTTGTTTTTGACCTGCCTAGTGGTTTTCTTTAGGAATGGATACTGTGGTCATGCCGACCATGACACTGAATGCACAGTGCTCGGGGAACATGACCATCCACCTCAGCTGGATGCGATCACCACAAGTATGGACAGGAACAGGGCAGAGTTTGAGCAGAATTACTATCTGCACAAACTTTTTGACCAGTACGGAGAAAATGGTACCCTGACGGTGGAGGGCCTAGAGAAACTCCTGTGCAACATCGGAGTCGGTGGAGTCAGAACGATGAGAACTAAACACGAGCATTTTGATCATGTCACCAAGAAACATTTGGTATTGGCAGAAGGAAGCATTCATCGCCACTGCTGCCCAGAGTGCCAACATATTCGGGTGACAATTGGCTTAGAAACCACTTCCAAAGAGACTGAAAATTTTCCAAAGCATAGCCATCCATCAGGTCAGCACACATCGGGCACAACTCCACCATCAATAACCCCAGCTGGAGATAAATCTGAAACCAGAAGACACACGAGGCCAGCACGCAGTCCTGTTAGCGCAATTCCAGCTGTGGCAGATACACATCTGACAGCTGGGCTCAAAGCTGAGCTTGTCACTACTGGTGGTTACGGCACAGATACAGCTGACCAGCCACCGACCGAATATTCCACACACAAGGATGGTAAGGCAGCTCAGCGAAGAAATAATCCACTTGAAAACCACACGGATAAACACACAAAAGGAGAGGAGGTAATATTGTGTTTCATTCGATTTGCATACCCTGTGAGGGGCTGTCTTCCTGCGATCGGCGGTTTTTACTTAGCTCTATCAATCCAGAACAACTTGCATTTATATAGCACCCTTAACATAGTAAAACATCCCAAAGGTGTTTCACAGGAGAGCTACCAACTAAGATATGACAGCAAGCCACATAAGATCATCTTTGGGCAAGTGATCAATAGCTTGGTGGGAGGTTGATTTCAAAGAGCATCTTGAAAGAGGAGAGCGAGGTGGAGAGGTTTCGGGAGGGAATTTGCGTATATAAAGGCACAGCTGCCAATGGTGGAGCAATTAAAATCAGTGATGTACAAGAGGACCGAATTGGAGGAATGCAGAGATCCTGGAGGGTTGTAGGCTGGAGGTTAGAGAGATAAGGAGGGGCTAGGCCATGGAGGGATTTGAAAATACGAATGAGAATTTTAAATTCGAGGTGTTGCTGGACTAGTTTAGGTCAATGAGCACAGGTGTGATGGAGGAACGGGACTTGTGAGTTAGAACATGGACGGAGTTTTGGATGACCTGGAGCTCCTGGCGGGTGGGAGATGGGAGACTGGTCAGAAGAGCGTTGGAATAATCAAGTTTAGAGATAACAATTCAGTTGATCAGGCTACATGCCAAGGAGAAAGAGCATTCTGACAGCCAGAAATTTTATCTGTAGATTTTAGTTGCTTATTTTGGACGTAAATACATAGTGGAGGTTTTCTGTCCCTTGAGAGACCAAAAATAAGCAGAGAATAAAATAACGGAGGAAAGGTATCCAGGGCGCTCTCGTTCTCTTTGTACATGATTATTCCCCTCTCTCTTTTTACCGTATCCCCAATGCCCTGAACTGTCTGATATTCCCCTTGCAAACATACCCAACTGATCACCCCAGATGGTAACCTGAGGGGTGGGTTTAGACAGGTGACAATGACTGTGTTCTGGAACATACAACCCAGAAGTGCCTCATTCTCTACAAAAGTGAATATTGGAAGTCTGCGATTGAAACAGGAAATGCCGGAAAGAATCAGTAGGTCTGGCAGCATCTGTAGAGAGTAACGGTTTTAGGTCGATGACCTTCCATCAGAACTGATGCGGCAGAGTGCGGACAACCCTTTCCAGCTGAATCAGCTTTCCTATGTTTAGTGCAGATGGACTGCCCCTGATCTGCGATGGTGCATTTCAAAAGTTCTCTGCATCACCAGCCTTTAGTTAACATTGAGTTTCAACTGTGGCTTGCAGGGTCTTGACTGGTTTACAATAGAGGAGAAATAGGGTCAAACAGGCCTTTAACGTACGCACTGCTATTTCCCCTGCAGTGCCTGAATGCCGATAATTTACTCTCATCCCATGGAATGACCCCACAGACCACTCTGAACGCAGAGCAGTTTGGATACATTTGCCCTGCACTCTTGGATCAAATCGAGAGCAAGGCTTGCATCACACATGAAACTCGGGAGAAACGCACAGCTTCCTCCTCTGCTGGGGCAGGTGAATAATTTTATTTAATTTGGATTGAATGTTCCTTATCCTGCATAATATACATGTCCACTCCATGCAACGTCGCATAGACCATTCAACCTAAAGTTTGTTTTCTCTCTCCCTCGCTCACTCCCATTCACTCTCACTTTCTTCTCTTTGCCACCCCCCAGCTCTGCACATTGGTTGCCTTCATGTACTTCTCCAATTTCCCTTTTGAAAGTTATTATTGAATCTGCTTCCACCACCCTTTCAGGCAGTGCCTTCCAGAGCACAACAGTTTTTGTCAATCACCTTAAATCTGTGTTCCCCTGGTTACCAACCCTCCTGCCAGAGGAAACAGCTGTTCCTTATTTACTCGATCAAAACCCTTTGCAATTTTGAACACTTTTGTCAAATCTCCCCATAACCTTCGAAGGAGAACAATCCCAGCTTCTCCACTCCCACATAACTGAAGTATCTCATTCTTGATATCTCATTCTAGCAAATCCTGACTGGACCCTCTCCAACACCTTTCTCTAAAATTGAACGCAGCATTGCAGCTGAGGCCTAACCAGTGCTTAATAAAGGTTTAACCGAACCTTGTTGCTTTTATATTTTGTCTCTATTTATGAAGCCAGTTATGCCATATATCTTTATAACAGCTTTATCAACTTATGCTGACACCATGAAAGATTTGACTTTACTTATGATTGCGCAGAAGTTTTTCTCACAGAAACAGGGCATTTAGCCCAACCAGTCCATGTTGGTGTTTCTACGCCAAATGAGCCTCATCCCATCTAACTGTACCATCATAATCCTCTATTCCCTTCACTCTCATATACTTGTCTAGCTTCCCTTTAGATACTACACGCTTCAACCACTCCCTGACGGGGAGGATTGAAAATTGTTCAGTAATGTACTACATTGTTAAATCTGACTTGAATGGTTCGAAGTATATTTTGGGACCTGTAGTGCCGTGTTTTATTTTGTCTCTTTGGTTTTTTTTGTTTTAAAACAGCCTGGATCGGTGGCTTTGTGTCCGTCACTGTCATCAGTCTGCTGTCCTTGTTGGGTGTAATCTTCATGCCTTTAATGAATAAGATATTCTTCAAGTTTCTCCTGACGTTTTTGGTTGCTTTAGCTGTTGGGACGCTTAGTGGGGATGCGTTTTTACATCTCCTGCCACATGTAAGTGCCTTCTGTATGTGAGAAATAATTTTCCAAAAATGTGTTGCATTTTAGAGACCTGGTTAATCCACAGTGTCCCACATAGTGAGGCTGTGTCTTCATTCACTGTCCGATTAGTCTGTTAGACCCACTCGTCAACCAACAGTTTGTAATATCCCAGGAAAATGTTTTACTTTATAATGATCTATTTGCTTCATGATAATAGAACATAGAACAGTACAGAATGTGAAATATTTTCCAGTCCATGTTTGTTGTGAGCTTGTCTGAGGTTAAGGCAGTGCAATATCCTTCAACTGTTCACTTCAAACTTCGACATTTACAGAATGTCAAGTAATCATCACATCCTTAATGTAATCTAACCTTTTGGGGTTAGGTGAAGGGGATGAGGCAATAATTAGTGGGCAGCACGGTAGCATTGTGGTTAGCACAATTGCTTCACAGCTCCAGGGTCCCAGATTCGATTCACGGCTTGGGTCACTGTCTGTGCGGAGTCTGCACATTCTCCCCGTGTGTGCGTGGGTTTCCTCCGGGTGCTCCGGTTTCCTCCCACAGTCCAAAGATGTGCGCGTTCAGTGGATTGGCCATGATAAATTGCCCTTAGTGTCCAAAATTGCCCTTAGTGTCGGGTGGGGTTACTGGGTTATGGGGATAGGGTGGAGGTGTGGACCTTGGGTGGGGTGCTCTTTCTAAGAGCCGGTGCAGACTCGATGGGCCGAATGGCCTCCTTCTGCACTGTAAATTCTATGATTCTAGCATTTGGCTGTTCATCATGCATGTTGGAATTCAGGCCTTGTTGCCAGCTGTTGGGATTAACCATTGACCTTGAAGGAGACAGCGAATAATTAGGAAAGCTAGTAGAATATTATCGTTTATTGTGAGGGGAATTGAATACAAAACTAGGGAGGTTATGCTTCACTTGTACAGGGCACTGGTGAGGCCACATTTGGAGTATTGTGTACAGTTTTCATCTTTTTATCTAAGGAATGATGTAAATGCGTTAGTAACAGTTCAGAGAAGGTTTACCAGACTGATACATTGAATGGGTGGGTTGTCTGGTAAGGAAAGGTTGGACAGGCTAGGCTTATATCCACTGGAGTTTAGAAGAGTACGAGATGACTTGAGTGAAACGTTTAAAATCCTGAGGGGTATTGACAGGATGGATGTGGAGAGGATGTTTCCTCTTGTGGGAGAATCAGATCACTTGTTCAAAAATAAGGGGTCGCTCGTTTAAGACGGAGATCTGAGGAGAAATCTTTTGAGTGTCTGAGTCTTTGGAACTCTTTTCCTCAAAAGGCAGTGGAAGCAGAGTCTTTGAATATTTTTGAGGCAAAGATGGATAGAATCTGAATCAGCAAGGGGGTGAAAGGTTATGGGGGGGGAGGTAGACAAGTGGAGTAGAAGTTACAGTCAGATCAGCCATGATTTTGTTTAATGGTGGAGCAGGCTTGAGGGGCCGAGTGGCCGCCTCCTGCTCCTAGTTCATATGTTTGTGTGTAGGAGATGTGAGGACAGCTGCTTACACTGGGTCAAGTGGGTCAGGCTGAGATGTGAGGTGGTCATGGTCTTTATTTCCAGAGTGTTGGTCGATCCGGCACTGACACCTGGAACATGCACCTTGATGCTGGGAACTTGTGGAGATGTTATTTTATGTTACATTTATTTTTTTAAAGGAATACATTATAAATTTCAAGTCTGCACTAGATAACAATCTCTCTGGTTCAGAGTCACCAGTCACTCTACAACGTGGAGTGTGCCTATCCTACCCAATATCTATGTTCAATGATACTGCAACCCAGGGATTATAATGACAGATACATTTTGTGTATCTGTAACAACGGCATTGGTTCCTGCAGACAGTTCCCTGATTTGGGTGTCTGCAGCTCCCCAGAGGCCCAGGAGAAGGTTCCACCAGATGGCCATCTTTTAAGAATAAAAGCTATTCAAAAATTCCATCCTGTAAATGGTCAACAAAAAATAAATCAAACTGATCACTGCCAATATCAGTGATGCCCTTTTTATCATTAAGAATGATATCTAGACATGGGCTTGAGGCGGGCCCAAAAAAGGGGATGGCTGATCGGCAATGGGGGGGTGCAATGATCCCCCCCAGCTAGGATGATCACCTGGAATGTTTGAGGGTTAAATAGGCCGGTCAAGAGGGCACGTGTGTTCGTGCATCTTAGGGAACTGAAGGTGGACGTGGTAATGTTGCACGAGACGCACCTTCGAGTAACTGACCAGATTAGATTGAGGACAGGCTGGGTCAGTCAGGTCTTTCACTCGGGACTGGATTCAACGACCAGAAGGGTCGCGATCCTGTTCAATAAGCGGGTGATGTTTCAGGCGGTTAGAATAGTTTTGGATGTGGGAGGTCGGTACATTATGGTCAGTGGGAAACTGGAGGGGATGCAGGTGGTATTAGTAAATGTGTATGTGCAAAATTGGGATAGGCGAGGGGACAGGAGAGGTGATTGGGGGAGCTGCCGTTTAGATTAGTAGAGGGAAGCTTTAGGTACCTACGCATTCAAGTGGCACGGGAATTGGACCGGCTGCATAAATTAAATCTGGCCCGACTAGTAGACCAAATGAAGGACGATTTTCTGAGATGGGACGCGCTTCCATTGTCACTGGCTGGGAGGGTGCAGATGGTGAAGATGACAGTCCTCCCTAGATTCCTGTTTATATTTCGGTGTCGCCCCATCTTTATTCCGCGGTCCTTTTTTAAACGGGTCAACAAAGTGATCACTGGCTTTGTTTGGGTGGGCAAGACCCCACCCTTCGAGTAAGGAAGGTAATGCTTGAGCAGAGTCGGGGAGAGTGCGGGCTGGCGCTGCCAAATTTTAGTAACAATTGCTGGGCGGCGAATATAGCCATGATCAGGAAGTGGGTGGTGGGGAGGGGTCGGCATGGGAGCGTTTGGAGGTGACTTCATGTAAGGGCACCAGTCTAGAGGCGTTGGTAACTGCGCCTCTGCCGTTCCTGTCGGCACGGTACTCCACCAGCCCCGTGGTGGTGGCGGCCCTGAGAGTCTGGGGGCAATGGAGGAGACGTGTGGGAGCAGAGGGAGCATCGGTCTGGGCCCCAATCTGTGATAACCACCGGTTTGCCCCGGGGAGTATGGACGGGGTGTTCTGGATATGGCGGAGAGCAGGGATTGAGAGGATGGGGGACATGTTTATGGAGGAGAGCTTTCCGAGTATGAGGGTGCTGGAGGAGAAGTTTGGGTTGGCGAGGGGAAACATATTCTGGTATCTTCAGGTGCGGGACGTAAACAAGTGTCAACCTTCCCGCTCGTACCGCTAAAGGAGATTCAGGACAGGGTAGTTTCCAGAGGGTGGGTAGGAGAAGGGAGCGTCTCTGACATTTACAAGGAACTTACGGGGTCAGAGGAGATGCAGACCGAGGAGCTGAAGCGCAAATGGGAGGAGGAGCTGGGAGGAGAGATAGAGGATGGTCTATGGGCAGACACGTTGAGTAAAGTCAACGCGTCTGCAACATGTGCCAGGCTCAGCCTGATACAATTCAAGGTCGTTCACCGGGCTCACATGACAGTGGCCCAGATGAGCAGATTCTTTGGGGTGGAAGACAAGTGTGCAAAATGTGCGGGAGGACCAGCGAACCATGTCCACATGTTCTGGGCATGTCCGAAGCTTAGGGGATTTTGGCAGGGGTTTTCAGATGTCATGTCCACGGTGTTAAAAACAAGGGTGGCACTGAGTGCAGAGGTGGCGATTTTCAGGGTGTCGGAAGACCCGGGAATCCAGGAGGAGAAAGAGGCAGACTTTCTGGCCTTTGCCTCCCTGGTAGCCCGGAGACGGATACTATTAGCTTGGAGGGATTCAAAGCCCCCGAAGTCAGAGACCTGGCTATCGGACATGGCTAGCTTTCTCTGTTTGGAGAAAATCAAGTTCGCCTTGAGAGGGTCACTGTTAGGGTTCGCCCGGAGGTGGCAACCGTTCATCGACTTCTTCGCGGAAAATTAATCGTCAGCAGAAGAGGGGGGGGGGGGGGTTAGTTTAGCTTAGAGTAGGGGGTTAATAAAGGTGGGACCTGTAAGGAAGGGAGACGGCTTTTTCATGTACATTGTTTATTTTGTTGTTACAATACCAGAAATATCTCAATAAAATGTTTATTAAAAAAAAAAGAATGATATCTAGATGATAAGCCTCATACCTATTGTAACACTGGGGTGATGTGAGACCATTGCTGTAGCTGACGTTGGAGGTGGGGAGATCCTGTCTCCTCCCCTCCAGATCAGTTAATTACAGTTGGCAGCACTTTATTTTCCCAGCAATCCTCATGACGCTCCTTCTCGGACTACCATGTTTAAATCGGGCAAACCCAGCAACATGTCTGGGGTGGGGGTGGATTTGATGTCTGTCTTGTGGGGTAAAAAAGATGAGAATTAGCCAGTGTGTGTCAGTGCGTGTTCATAAGCTGACGTACCTTATCCTCTGTTCAGTTTAATACTGCTCCACGAGTTGAGCGCCGATGGCTTCCACTGGCACCTAGTGTGGGAGGGGGTGTGATTAGAGATGGGTAATAAACATCAACCTTGCCAATGAGGCCAGAAAATGGAATGAAAGAGTTGGGCGTAATGGTATTTTCCTGTTTCAAAATTAATTTTAAAATGTTGATGTTCTTGCCTGCAGTCACAAAGTGTGCATCACCATGGTGTAGAAGACCACAATCACCTGGATTCTGTTTGGAAAGGCCTCACTGCTCTTGGTGGTCTTTACTTTATGTTTCTTATTGAACATCTCATAACATTAATTAAACTGTACAAAGATAAAAAGAAGGTAAGAACTGCAATTAATTGTCACAAATGTTAATGAGGGAGATTTTTTATGACAATAAATGTTAGTTCAGAATTTTAATTATTTTAATAATCTTTATTGTCACAAGTCGGCTTATATTAACATTGCAATGAAGTTACTGTGAAAAGCCCCTAGTCACCACACTCCGGCGCCTGTTCGGGTACACTGAGGAAGAATTCAGAATGTCCAATTCACCTAACAGCATGTCTTTCGGGACTTGTGAGAGGAAACCGGAGCTCCCGGAGGAAACCCACGCAGGCACGGGGAGAACATGCAGACTCCGCACAGACAGTGACCCAAGCCGGGAATCTAACCTGGGACCCTGGCTCTGTGAAGCATCAGTGCTAGACTGGTAAATGCTGGACATACTCAGCAGGTCAGGCAGCATCTGTGGAGTGGGAAACAGAGTTAATGTTTCAGCACAATGACCTTTCATCAGAACTGGCCTGAAATGTTAACCCTGTTTCTCTATCCACAGATGTTGTCGGGCCAACTGCATGCTTACAGCATTTTCGATTTTACTTCAGAGTTCCAGCATCTGCAGTATTTTGCTTTTGTATTTAGTTTGCTGGTAACTGTTTTGAGTGTTCAGCAATGCTGGTCCCGTCCCCTTTTGGATATCCAAATAAGAAAAGGAATTTTTATGTGGTGGCCTTCGTTATAAATGTTCTCATTGACAGTTAGTTAATAAATTAATCTTAACTGGCATCAAATAATTTTATATTCATTCATGGGATGTGGGCGTCGCTAACTGGGCCAGCATTTATTACCCATCCCTAATTGCCCTTGAACTGAGTGTCTTGCTCGGCCATTTCAGAGGGCAGTTAAGAGTGAATCACATTGCTGTGGGCCTGGAGTCACGTATAGGTCAGACCGGGTAAGGACGGCAGTGACTGGTAAGTAGTTTTTCTGTTTTCTTTTTCTTTTCATTGGTATTTTTTTTTTTCTTCGTTGTTTATTTTTTTTTGGAAATTGTAGTTGTTGAAGTTAACCGAAGGTTTAAGACATGGCAGGAGATCTCAGACCCGTGTCATGCTCCTCGTGTGCGATGTGGGAGCTCAGGGACAAGAAGTGTGTCCAGTTGCAGCTCCTGTTAGACCGCTTGACGGCTCTGGAGCTGCGGATGGACTCACTTTGGAGCATCCGCGATGCTGAGGAAGTCGTGGATAGCATGTTTAGCGAGTTGGTCACCCCGCAGGTGAAAGGTACTGAGGGAGATAGAAAATGGGTGATCAAAAGACAGAGCAAGAGTAGGAAGACAGTGCAGGCGTCCCCTGCGGTCATCTCCCTGCAAAACAGATATACCGCTTTGGATACTGTTGAGGGTGATGGCTCACCAGGGGAAGGCAGCAGCAGCCAAGTTCATGGTACCGTGGCTGGCTCTGCTGCGCAGCTGGGCAGGAAGAAGACTGGCAGGGTTATTGTAATAGGGGACTCAATCGTAAGGGGACTGGACAGGCGGTTCTGCGGACGCAATCGAGACTCCAGGATGGGATGTTGCCTCCCTGGTGCAAGGGTCAAGGATGTCTTGGAGCGGCAGCAGGACATTCTGGGGGGGGGGGGGTGAACAGCCAGCTGTCGTGGTGCACATAGGCACCAACGATATAGGTAAATAACGGGACGAGGTCCTACAAGCTGAATTCAGGGAGTTAGGAGTTAAACTAAAAAGTAGGACCCCAAAGGTAGTAATCTCAGGATTGCTACCAGTGACACGAGCTAGTCAGAGTAGGAATGTCAGGATAGATAGGATGAATGCGTGGCTCGAGAGATGGTGCAAAAGGGAGGGATTCAAATTCCTGGGGCATTGGAACCGGTTCTGGGAGAGGTGGGACCAGTACAAACCGGACGGTCTGCACCTGGGCAGGACTGGAACCGATGTCCTGGGGGGGGGGGGGGGGGGGTTGTTTGCTAGAGCTGTTGGGGAGAGTTTAAACTAATGTGGCAGGGGGATGGGAACCAATGCAGGAAGTTGGAAGGTAGTAAAACAGGGATAGAAACAAAAGGCAGTAAGGGGGAAAGGGTAAGGCAGAGAAGCCTTAGTCAAAAATCAAAAAGGGCGACAGTACAAGGTACAGTGACTGAGGGGAGCTCAGTGAATAGGACCCAGGAATACTAAAAGGAATAAAACGGGAAGTAAAAACATTAATGGTAAGCGACGTGGCAGGTTGTTACATGAAGATATGGGTTCAACGGCAAGGAAAATTAGGAGAAAAGTTAAGAGGAAATATAACTTGGGAGAGGTTACTGATCGAGGTGTTAAGATTCAGAACAGAGGTAAAAAAGTCAACATAAGTGTACTTTACTTGAATGCTCGTAGTATTCGTAATAAGGTAAATGAGTTGATGGCACAAATCATCGTGAATGACTATGATTTAGTGGCCATTACTGAAACATGGTTAAAGGGTGGTCACGACTGGGAGTTAAATATCCGAGGGTATCAAACTATTCGGAAGGACAGAGTGGATGGTAAGGGAGGTGGTGTAGCTCTGTTATTTAAGGATGACATCCGGGCAATAGTAAGGGATGACATCGGTGCTATGGAGGATAAGGTTGAATCCATTTGGGTGGAAATCATGAATAGTAAGGCGAAAATGTCACTGATAGGAGTAGTCTATAGGCCACCAAATAGTAACATTATGGTGGGGCAGGCAATAAACAAAGAAATAACTGGTGCATGTAGAAATGGTACAGCAGTTATCATGGGGGATTTAAATCTACATGTCGATTGGTTTAACCAGTTCGGTCAAGGCAGTCTTGAGGAGGAGTTTATAGAATGTATCCGCGATAGTTTCCTAGAACAGTATGTAATGGAACCTACGAGGGAACAAGCGGTCCTAGATCTGGTCCTGTGTAATGAGACAGGATTGATTCAGGATCTCATAGTTAGGGATCCTCTCGGAAGGAGCGATCACAATATGGTGGAATTTAAAATACAGATGGAGGGTGAGAAGGTAAAATCAAACACTAGTGTTTTATGCTTAAACAAAGGAGATTAAAATGGGATGAGAGAAGAACTAGCTAAGGTAGACTGGGAGCAAAGACTGTATGGTGAAACGGTTGAGGAACAGTGGAGAACCTTCCAAGCGATTTTTCACAGTGCTCAGCAAAGGTTTATACCAACAAAAAGGAAGGACGGTAAAAAGAGGGAAAATCGGCCGTGGATATCTAAGGAAATAAGGGAGACTATCAAATTGACGGAAAAAGCATACAAAGTAGCAAAGATTAGTGGGAGACTAGAGGACTGGGAAATCTTTAGGGGGCAACAGAAAGCTACTAAAAAAGCTATAAAGAAGAGTAAGATAGATTATGAGAGTAAACTTGCTCAGAATATAAAAACAGATAATAAAAGTTTCCACAAATATGTAAAACAAAAAAAGAGTGGCAAAGGTAAATATTGGTCCTTTAGAGGATGAGAAGGGAGATTTAATAATGGGAGATGAGGAAATGGCTGAGGAACTGAACAGGTTTTTTGGGTCGGTCTTCACAATGGAAGATACAAATAACATGCCAGTGATTTATGGAAATGAGACTATGACAGGTGAGGACCTTGAGAGGATTGTTATCACTAAGGAGGTAGTGATGGGCAAGCTAATGGGGCTAAAGGTAGACAAGTCTCCTGGCCCTGATGGAATGCATCCCAGAGTGCTAAAAGAGATGGCTAGGGAAATTGCAAATGCACTAGTGATAATTTACCAAAATTCACGAGACTCTGGGGTGGTCCCGGCTGATTGGAAATTAGCAAACGTGACACCACTGTTTAAAAAAGGAGGTAGGCAGAAAGCGAGTAATTATAGGCCAGTGAGCTTAACTTCGGTAGTAGGGAAGATGCTGGAATCTATCATCAAGGAAGAAATAGTGAAGCATCTGGATGGAAATTGTCCCATTGGGCAGACGCAGCATGGGTTCATAAAGGGCAGGTCGTGCCTAAATAATTTAGTGGAATTTTTTGAGGACATTATCAGTGCGGTCGATAACGGGGAGCCAGTAGATGTGGTATATCTGGATTTCCAGAAAGCCTTTGACAAGGTGCCACACAAAAGGTTGCTGCATAAGATAAAGATGCATGGCATTAAGGGGAAAGTAGTAGCATGGATAGAGGATTGGTTAATTAATAGAAAGCAAAGAGTGGGGATTAATGGGTGTTTCTCTGGTTGGCAATCAGTAGCTAGTGGTGTCCCTCAGGGATCAGTGTTGGGCCCACAATTGTTCACAATTTACATAGATGATTTGGAGTTGGGGACCAAGGGCAATGTGTCCAGGTTTGCAGATGACACTAAGATGGGTGGTAAAGCAAAAAGTGCAGAGGATACTGGGAGTCTCCAGAGGGATTTGGATAGGCTAAGTGAATGGGTTAGGGTCTGGCAGATGGAATACAATGTTGACAAATGTGAGGTTATCCATTTTGGTAGGAATAACAGCAAAAGCGATTATTATTTAAATGATAAAATATTAAAACATGCTGCAGTGCAGAGAGACCTGGGTGTGCTAGTACATGAGTCGCAAAAAGTTGGTTCACAGGTGCAACAGGTGATTAAGAAGGCAAATGGAATTTTGTCCTTCATTGCTAGAGGGATGGAGTTTAAGACTAGGGAGGTTGTGCTGCAATTGATAAGGTGTTAGTGAGGCCACACCTGGAGTATTGTGTTCAGTTTTGGTCTCCTTGAGAAAGGACGTACTGGCACTGGAGGGTGTGCAGAGGAGATTCACTGGGTTAATCCCAGAGCTGAAGGAGTTGGATTATGAGGAGAGGTTGAGTAGACTGGGACTATACTCGTTGGAATTTAGAAGGATGAGGGGGGGATCTTATCGAAACATATAAAATTGTGAAGGGAATAGATAGGATAGATGCGGGCAGGTTGTTTCCACTGGCGGGTGAAAGCAGAACTAGTGGGCATAGCCTCAAAATAAGGTGAAGTAGATTTAGGACTGAGTTTAGGAGGAACTTCTTCACCCAAAGGGTTGTGAATCTATGGAATTCCTTGCCCAGTGAAGCAGTAGAGGCTCCTTCATTAAATGTTTTTAAGATAAAGATAGACTGCCGGTTGCGGCTATGGACTTCTGGTTGCGGCTATGCGGAGCTAAGTCGCACATTCGGCGGCTCCCGCAAAAACTGACTTTTGGGCTCTTTTCAGGGCCCCCAATGGCACTTTTTCGAAGTTTCCCGGTGTGGGAAGGAGTCAACAACAGCTCCCCGTCAGTATATGGCTTCAACTAGGAGCGGGGCGACAAAAAAGGTGGTGGTGGACCCGAAGACGGTGCGAGGGAAGAAGGACAAAATGGCGGAGGGCGGAGACCAGGCAGCGTGGATGCAGTGGGCGGAAGAGCAGCAGGAGGGTATCCAGCGCTGCTTCAGAGAGATTAAAACGGACTTGCTAGAGCCAATGAAGGCGTCTGTTAATAAGCTGCTGGAGACACAGACGGCCCAGGGAGTGGCGATCCGCGAGGCTCGACAAAAGATCTCTGACAATGAGGACGAGATCATAGGCCTGGCGGTAAAGGTGGAGGTGCACGAGGCGCTCCACAAGAAGTAGCAGGAGCGGTTCGAGGAGATGGAGAATCGGTCGAGGCGGAAGAATCTGCGGATTCTGGGCCTCCTGGAGGGGCCGGACGTGGGGGCCTATGTGGTCACCATGTTGAACTCGCTGATGGGAGCGGGGTCCTTCCAGGGGCCCCTGGAGCTGGAAGGGGCCCATAGAGTGCTGGCGAGGAGGCCCAAGGCTAACGAGCCTCCGCGGGCGGTGCTGGTGAGGTTCCATCGGTTCGTCGATCGGGAGTGTGTGCTCAGGTGGGCCAAGAAGGAGAAGAGCAGCAGGTGGGAGAACGCGGAGGTTCGGATATATCAGGACTGGAGTGCGGAGGTGGTGAAGAGGAGGGCCGGGTACAATCGAGCAAAGGCATTGCTGCACAGGAAGGGAGTGAAGTTTGGCGCGACTGTGGGTTACCTACAAGGACCGGCACCATTATTTTGAGTCTCCGGAGGAGGCGTGGGCGTTTGTTCAGGCCGCGAAGTTGGACACGGATTGAGGGTCGGGACGGGCGATTGGGACTGCGGCTGATATGCTATGTTTATTTTTGTTTCGAGGGGGGGGCCTTTGTATTGCGCCGGGTTTCTTTTTCTTTGTGTTTTTTCTCTTTTGGGTCAGTGAGGGTGGCTTGGGCGGGTCGGGCACTGTTTTGGTTGGGTTGGTCGGGGGGGTGCTCTTGGAGGTGAGATGGGGCCCCGCGGGGGGAGGGGGAGGCCCGAATCAGGGGTGAGGGGACCGGGCCTGTAAAAGGAGCTGCGTCAGAGGTGTCGGGGCCTGGTAGGTGGAAAGGGCGGGCTTTTTCCCGCGCTGAAGACTGGAGAGGGCGGGGCCGGGGCGGGGAAGCGAGGGTTGTTTCTCGCGCTTAGAACGGAAGGTGGAGGGAGAGAGCCTATGGATGGGGACGGGAGAGGAGGGTGTGCCACACAATGGGAGGAGTCGAAGGAGAGGCGGGAGTGGCCAGGGTCAGCAGGAGTCAGCTGACTTGCAGAAGTGCAATGGGGGGAAGTAAATCAGCTAGGATGGGTCCTAGTTTGGGTGGGGGGGAGGGAATCGAGTTGCTGCTGCTATGGTCAAGGAGGATCTGGAGCGAGTGGGGGGGGGGGTCAAGACGGGGGTATGCCGCTGTGGGGAACGGGCCGGGTGTGGGGTGCGGGCGCGTGGCTGGCCGAGGAGGGGTCATGGCTAGTCGGCGGGGGAGGGGGGCGGGTAGCCCCCTGATCCGACTGATAACCCTGGAATGTAAGGGGGGGACTGAATGGGCCGGTCAAGCGGGCCCAGGGTGTTCGCGCACCTGAAGGGGCTCAAGGAGGATGTGGTTATGCTTCAGGAGACACACCTGAAGGTGATAGACCAGGTACGATTGAGGAAAGGGTGGGTAGGTCAGGTGTTTCACTCTGGGCTGGATGCCAAAAATCGAGGGTGGCGATCTTGGTGGGAAAGAAGGTGTCGTTTGAGGCGTCGAGCATTGTGGCAGATAATGGCGGCAGGTACATAATGGTAAGTGATAAGTTGCAGGGAGAGAGGGTGGTACTGGTCAATGTGTATGCCCCGAACTGGGACGATGCGGGTTTTATGCGGCATATGTTGGGTTGGATCCCGGACTTGGAAGTGGGAGGCCTGATAATGGGGGGAGACTTTAACACGGTGTTGGATCCGGCACTGGATCGCTCCAGGTCTAGGACGGGTAGGAAGCCGGCGGCGGCTAGAATGTTGAGGGGATTTATGGACCAAATGGGAGGGGTGGACCCTTGGAGATTTGCAAGGCCGGGGGCGAGGGAATTTTCATTCTTCTCACATGTCCATAAGGCTTATTCTCGAATCGACTTTTTCATTTTGAGTAGGGCGCTGATAGCGAGAGTAGAGGATACCGAGTATTCGGCAATAGCCATTTCGGACCACGCCCCGCATTGGGTGGACTTGGAGATGGGGGAGGAGAGGGACCAGCGCCCGCTGTGGCGCTTGGAGGTGGGGCTGTTGGCAGACGAGGAGGTGAGCGAGCGGGTCCGAGGAAGTATAGAGAGATACCTTGAGACCAACGACAACGGGGAGGTCCGAGTGGGGATGGTATGGGAGGCACTGAAGACGGTGGTGAGGGGAGAGCTGATCTCCATTAGGGCCCACTAGGAGCGGAGGGAGCGGGAGAGGCTGGTGGGGGAGATGGTGAGGGTAGACAGGAGGTATGCGGAGGAGCCCGAGGAAGGATTGTTGAGGAAGAGGCGGAGCCTCCAGGCCGAATTCGACCTGGTGACCACCAGGAAGGCGGAGGTGCAGTGGAGGAAGGCCCAGGGGGCGATTTAAGAGTATGGGGAAAAGGCAAGCTGAATGCTGGCACATCAGCTTCGGAAGCTGGACGCAGCTAGGGAGATCGGGGGATTTAAGGACAGGGGAGGGAGTGTGGTGCGGAGTGGAGTTGGCATCAATCGGGTCTTCAGGGACTTCTACGAGGAACTGTACCGATCCGAGCCCCCACGGGAGAAGGGAGGGATGGGCCGCTTCCTGGACCAATTGAGGTTTCCAAAGGTGGAAGAGGGACTGGTGGCGGGATTGGGGGCCCCAATTGGGCTGGAGGAGCTGATCAAAGGGATAGGAAGCATGCAGGCGGGGAAGGCACCGGGGCCGGACGGTTTCCCGGTCGAATTCTATAAAAAATATATGGACCTGTTGGGCCCGCTGATAGGACCTTCAATGAGGCAAGGGAGGGGGGGGGCGGGCTTTGCCCCCGACGATGTCCCGGGCACTGATCTCCTTGATCCTGAAGCGGGACAAGGATCCCCTGCAGTGTGGGTCTTACAGACCGATTTCCTTGCAAAATGTAGATGCCAAGGTGCTGGCGAAGGTCTTAACCCCGAGGATTGAGGATTGTGTGCTGCAGATCATCCATGAAGACCAGACTGGGTTTGTGAAGGGGAGGCAGTTGAACGCGAATGTGCGGAGGCTTTTGAACGTTATCATGATGCCAGCGAGGGAGGGGGAGGCGGAGATAGTGATGGCGATGGACGCTGAGAAGGCCTTTGATAGGCTAGAGTGGGGGTACCTGTGGGGGGTGCTGAAGAGGTTCGGTTTGAGGAGGAGTTTGTCAGGTGGGTTAGGCTGTTTGTTGTATGAGGTCCCGATGGCGAATGTGGCCACAAACAGGAGGAGGTCCGAGTACTTTCGGCTGCACCGAGGGGACAAGACAGGGGTGTCTCTTATCCCCCCTGCTTTTCGCACTGGCGATTGAACCCCTGGCTATGGCACTGAGGGAGTCCAGGAACTGAAGGGGGTTGGTGCGTAGTGGGGAGGAGCATAGGGTGCCACTTTATGTGGACGACCTGCTGCTGTATGTGGCGGACCCGGTGGAAGGAATGCCGGAGGTAATGAGGATTGTTAGGGAATTCGGGGACTTTTCAGGGTACAAGCTCAACATGGGGAAGAGCGAGCTGTTCGTAGTTCATCCAGGGGACCAGGAGAGGGGGATTGGCGAGCTCCCACTAAAAAAGGCGGAGAGGAGCTTCAGGTATCTGGGAGTCCAGGGTGGCCAGGAGCTGGGGGAACCTGCATAGGCTTAATTTTACAAGGCTGGTGGAGCAAATGGAGCAGGAGTTCAAGAGGTGGGACGCGTTGCCGCTGTCCTTGGCAGGTAGGGTGCAGTCAATCAAAATGACGGTGCTCCCAAGGTTTTTGTTCCCATTCCAGTGCCTCCCCGTGTTTATCCCGAAGGCTTTTTTCAGGCCGGTTAACAGGAGTATAATGGGGTTTGTGTGGGCGCGAGGGACTCCGAGGGTGAGAAGGGTGTTCCTGGAGCGGAGTAGAGATAGGGGGGGACTGGCGCTGCCCAACCTCTGGATACTACTGGGCCGCCAATGCGACGATGGTGCGCAAGTGGGTGATGGAGGGGGCTGCATGGAAGAGGCTGGAGACGGCGTCTTGCGTGGGTACGAGTCTGGGGGCGCTGGCAACGGCGCCGCTGCCGCTCCCTCCAAGGAGGTATACCACGAGTCCGGTGGTGGTGGCTGCCCT
The DNA here is from genome assembly GCF_047496885.1 of Scyliorhinus torazame. Classification (NCBI taxonomy): domain Eukaryota; kingdom Metazoa; phylum Chordata; class Chondrichthyes; order Carcharhiniformes; family Scyliorhinidae; genus Scyliorhinus; species Scyliorhinus torazame. Next base: position 7,147,343 of record NC_092717.1, read on the forward strand.
CAAAATGTGGGGGCAGTGGAGGCGGCACAGGGGGGAAGTGGGGGCCTCGGCGGGGACCCCATTACGGGGGAACCACTGGTTCGCCCTAGGAAGAACGGGTGGAGGGTTTGCGGGGTGGCACAGGGCAGGGATACGAAAGTTGGGGGACCTGTTTGTGGACGGGAAGTTCGCGAGCCTGGGTGAGCTGGAGGAGAAGTACGGGCTCCCCCCGGGGAACGCCTTCAGGTACTTACAGGTAAGGGCGTTTGCCAGACGGCAGGTGGTGGAAATCCCGCGGCTCAGCCTCATACAGTTTAAGGTGCTGCACAGGGCACACATGACCGGGACAAGGATGAGTCGTTTTTTTAGGGGTGAAGACAGGTGTGTTAGGTGCTCAGGGAGCCCAGCAAATCACACCCAGATGTTCTGGGCATGCCCAGCGCTGGAGGAATTTTGGAAGGGCGTAGTGAGGATGGTGTCGAGGGTGGTAGGATCCAGGGTCAAGCCGGGCTGGGGGCTCGCAATATTTGGGGTGGCAGAGGAGCCGGGAGCGCAGGAGGCGAAAGAGGCCGGAATTCTGGCCTTTGCGTCACTGGTAGCCCGGCGAAGGATTCTTCTTCAGTGGAAGGATGCGAGGCCCCCAAGTGTGGAATCCTGGATCAACGATATGGCGGGGTTTATTAAGTTGGAAAGGGTGAAATTCGCCTTGAGAGGGTCGGTACAAGGGTTCTTTAGGCGGTGGCAACCGTTCTTAGACTTCCTGGCAGAGCGGTAGACATTGGTCAATGGCAGCAGCAACTCGGCGGGGGGGGGGGGTCACTTTATTTTTTGTTTTTGTTATTTACAGTGGAGGGTCTGAGGGGGTGTATATACTTGTTGTATTAAGTCGGGGTGTTAATGTTAATTTATTATTCATATACAGTGGGGGAGGGGGGTATGGAGGGTTCTTTTTCTGGACTGTGTTTTGTACTTAACCCTGTTGGGTTCCTTTTTCATTTTGTTATTGATATTTTATGAAAACCTTTAATACATTTTGTTTATTAAAAAAAAGACAAAGATAGGTAGTTTTTTGAAGAATAAAGGGATTAAGGGTTATGGTGTTCGGGTCGGAAAGTGGAGCTGAGTCCACAAAAGATCAGCCATGATCTCATTGAATGGCGGAGCAGGTTCGAGGGGCCTGATGGCCTACTCCTGCTCCTAGTTCTTATGTTCTAATTTCCTTCCCTAAAGGACATTAGTGAACCAGATGGGTTTTTACAACAATCGACAATAGTTTCATAATCATCATTAAATTCCAGATTTTTATTGGATTGAAATTTCAATGGTGGTATTTGAACCTGGATCTCCGAATTACCTGCGGTAATACAACTACCCCACTGTCTTCCCTTTGCAAGAATATAGTTTATATTTACCAGAATTGTACCAGCAACGTGAGACTTTGGAAGCTGGGGTTGTGGAGATTTAATGGAGGTGTTCAAAATCAGGAACGATTTTGATTAACTTGTCAATCTTTGTTTAACTGCCTGTAAGTTTGTTTTCTTTTTCATTGTGTTTTCTTTTCCCGGAAGGTCACCCAGCAGTATTTGCTAGCTTTGCAGATTCCCGTAGCGGTGCAGTGTCTAAAATGCATTTTGTTTTCAACAGCAGAAGAAGTCTAGTCAGGATGATCAGGAGATGGATAGAAAGGCAGAGCCCCACGAATCACAACAGTTGTCTAAGGATGAAACCCCGGACATGAAACAATTTGCTGGTAAGCCATCAGCTGAATCACCGTAGCATCTCTTCACCCTTTTCTGTCACAAGCTCAAATTAGTGTGCAGTGAATCTCTAGATTATAAACTGACGCTTGCATTTGTTTTGTCAACAATTTCCTAACTTAAAAACGCTTGCTTGAATTGAGACAAAAATCTTCACTATATTCTTTTCCCCCCAGACACACATGTCTGCAAACAAGAGTGCATGTACTGAAACGGAGATACAATGCAATTTTAATTAGGAATTGCATACAATGTTATAGAACGGGGTGGATAAAGTGGTGATAAGTGGGAGAGGCAAAAGCGGTCGTGAATGGAACATCATTCAGCCTGCACTTAAAATAAATTCAATGAATAAGATCCAAAGTTTAAACATCAGGAGGGTGGTTTTAAATTTGATAGATTATTTAAAATGTATTATGTGGGTGTTGCTGGCATTTGTTTCCCATCCCTAATTGCCCTTGAGCTGCCTTCCTGAACCGCTGCAGTCCACGTGGTGTGGGTACATCCACACGACTGTTAGGTAGGGATTGCCAGGAATTTAATCCCGCAGTGAAGGAACGGTGATATATTTCCAAGTCAGGATGATGCGGGGCTCAGAGGGGAACTTTCAGGTGGTGGTGTTCCCATGCATTTGCTGCCCTGGTCCTTCTGGGTGGTAGAGGATTCGGGTTTGGAAGGTGCTGTCAAAAGAGCCTTGGCGAGTTATTGCAGTGCATCTTGTAGATGGTACACATGGCTGCCACTGTGTCAGTGGTAGAGAGAGAGCGTGTTTAAGATGGCAAATGGAGTGGTGTTCAAGTGCATTGCTTAAAATTAACTCTTGATTGACTTAACCATTGTTGATTTCTGATTTTCATCGACAGCAGTTATTTTTCTAGGTTGGCTTGTGTATATATATTATACATAATTCCTCCTCTTTTTAAAAAAAATGCTCATTACATTTCCCATTTAAATTTAAACAATCTACCTACTGTGGTATTAGGAGCTGTAATGAAATCTTTGCAGAATATTTCTCTTTTGGTGTTTCATTTTGCTGGTGTTTAATCTGCCCTATTTTGGATATTGGCATTTTGTCTGAATTTCAGATCCGGATGACTCTCTGGTTGAACCGAAGGATCAGACAAACCTTCACTCTCTGGACTACAGTCAGAACTCCCTGACTCCAGAGCAAGAAGTGATGATTGCCCACCCTCACCCTGAAGGCAATTACAATGCGTACGTGCCCCGCGGATGCGAGAACAAATGCCACTCTCATTTCCACGACACCATAGGGAATGCCGACGACTCCCATCACCATCACCACCGCTATCACCACATTCTGCACCACCACCATCACCAGAACCACCACCCCCACAGTCACGGCCACCACTACTTTCAGGAAGATTTGAAGGATGCAGGAATAGCAACTCTGGCTTGGATGGTGATCATGGGTGATGGACTCCATAACTTCAGTGATGGCCTGGCTATCGGTGAGACTCTTTACCCTTGTTAAAAATAGTATCCCTTGTGACGTGGTGGCAATGTACCAGACACTTGCAAGTTGTCTGGTTGAGCAGATAGCTTCATTCAGAATGGGGCGTGGCTTGCTTTTTACATAATTAGTTTTGCTAATCCAGAAGCTAAATCAGAATCGTAGAATCATACATCACAGTCTGAGGTCTTTCGGCCCATCATGCCTGTGCTGGCATTTTGCAAGGATTATTCATTAGTTCTACCCCGCCGCCTCTTTTCCCCATTGCCTGCTATTTTTTCACCTTTGAGCATTTATTCGATTCCCTTTGGAAAGTTCCTATTGAATCTGCTTCCATCGTCCTTTCAGGAGCGCCGTCCAGATCACAGCAATTCGCTGCATTTTTAAAAACAAGTTGCCTCATATGTTTTTCTCAGTGTTCTGAAGATCTAGAGCACTGTGCTGCAGAATTCAAAGAAGAGTTTTTGTGACGTATGAAAATCAGCACCAAACTTTGCCTGCACAGAATTAAAGCCCCATGCTGATATTGATGCTCCACCTCAGCCTTCTCCATCTCACCCGATCAACGTTTCCTTCTATTTCTTTCTTTGTCTGTCTTGTGTACTTGTTGACGTATTTTCAGATCAATTTCCCTCCCAGCGTTTTCCTGGGATCTGGTTTATTTATATTTTTATGTTGCAAATCCATCCAGGGCTGTTTAGCACAGGGCTAATTCGCTGGCTTTGAAAGCAGACCAAGGCAGGCCAGCAGCACAGTTCAATTCCCGTAACAGCCTCCCCGAACAGGCGCCGGAATGTGGCGACTAGGGGCTTTTCACAGTAACTTCATTTGAAGCCTACTTGTGACAATAAGCGATTTTCATTTCATTTCATTTTTCATTTCAGGGCGGAGCAGGCCCGAGACTCTCCTCTTGGCCCGCATCTATGCCAGTCACTTCCTGTGGTAGTGAGTTTTCCATTCTCACCCTGCCCCGGGCAATGTGAGGTGATAAAATTTGGGTAAAACAAGTAACAGAATTAATTATATACTGAGAAAAAATAGGCTTGCTGTGTGAGAAGAACAGATGGATTTTGATGGTGGAGATTCACAGGACATTAAAGGCTGGTCGAAAGGCTTTTTTGAAAATGGAAATCTATACGATTTGAAACCTACAAATTTGGTCCTAAGTTCCTGTCCCCTTGTCATTTTCAGCACTCTAAGCAATGTCCCATGCCCTTCACGCCCCCTCGCCTGGCAGGAGGCTGTTCGGCCCATAAGGTCTGCACTGGCTCTTCCCAAGAGCAATCCAGTTATTCCTAATCACACGCCTTTTCCCCATATCCTTCATTTGTTTTCTTCAAGTATTTACCCAATTCCACTTTGAAGACTGCAGTTAAATCTGTAGCAGCAGGACATTCCAAATCCTAACCACACGTCGTATAAAAAGCTTTTCTTCGTATCACTTCTAATTCTTTTGCAAATCATCCTAAATCTGAGTTCTCTTAGTGTTTACCCACCAGCCATTGGAGACCTTCAGGAGGTGCAGTGAATGCTGCACCATTAAATACTTCTTTCAGCACTTGCTTTATTTTGAATGTACCTGATCTATTTTCATTTCTTTTCATTTTGAGAGAAACCAACTTAATTTTAGGAAGATCTGATCCCAATTGTATTGTGAAAGTGGGATTTTTAAATTCCATTCGGGCAATTGAGAATAAATTAATTTTAATCCGGTCGCCAATATTATATTACAGTCAGCTGCATGTGTTTAAGTTTCATTTAGTTATTTTAACCGTAACACAATTAACGTTTAAATCTTGTATTCAGGAGCTGCTTTTACGGGAGGTTTGTCCAGTGGATTGAGTACATCTGTTGCTGTATTCTGTCATGAATTGCCACATGAACTGGGTAAGATTTAAAAAATAATCTACACAACGCGTGTCTGTAGTTGCAAGAAGCATTAGTGGAAATGAAGAATTGGTGGACCATTTCGGCACATTGTGGGACTCCTGTTGCAGGCAGCCATTCAGCCACCCTGCGTGTACTAGTACTCCCAAGATAATCTCGTTGGCCTGACCTTTCCCCATAATCCTGTATTTTATACTGTGTTTATCTAATCTTCACAACCACAGGACATCCTACAGTACGTTTTGTAGTGTTGCCATTGTTGTAGTGTGGGCAACACTGCACTCAAGTGTGTGCACAGCAAGATCCCACAAACAGCGAGGTGATAGTGGCCAGATGGCCTGCTAGGGGCTGGTATAGCACAGTGGGCTAAACAGCTGGCTTGTAATGCAGAACAAGGCCAGCAGCGCGGGTTCAATTCCCGTATCAACCTCCCCGAACAGGCGCCGGAATGTGGCGACTAGGGGCTTTTCACAGTAACTTCATTGAAGCCTACTTGTGACAATAAGCGATTATTATTATTAGTGCCAAAGGTTGAGAGATACACATTTGTCCAGGAGGCCAGGGAGAGGTCCTCTGCTTTTCTTTGAACAATGACCATGGGATATTTTACATCCAGCTGGCAGAGTAGATGCCACCTCTGACAGTGCTGCAATCCCTCGGTACTGCACTGGGAGTTTCAGCTTGGATTTTGTGCTCCAGTCTCTGGAGTGAACTTGAACCTCCTTTCTGTGAGGTGAGAGTACTGCCCACTGAGTCACACTGACACCTTGAAATTCAGGTTGGGGGCTTGCAAGAGAATACGGTTGCCTGCTGGGGTCATGCTGGAATACAATACGGAGGGTGGGTGGTAAGACATCAATAATGTGAAAGCACTAAGCTTTGAAAGTTCAATGCTTCCCACTCTGTTTGTCTGCAGGCGATTTTGCTGTACTGTTAAAAGCTGGAATGACAGTGAAACAGGCTATCTTGTACAATATCCTCTCTGCCTTGTTGGGATACCTGGGTATGATAACTGGCACTGCCATCGGCCATTATGCTGAAAATGTCTCCACTTGGATCTTTGCTGTTACTGCCGGTTTGTTCTTGTATGTGGCCCTAGTTGATATGGTACGTACACAACACACTGCATTTCACTCCTGCAACAACTTGCATTTATATAGAACTTCAACATAGACGAACAACCCATCATGTATTTGCTTAGACTGTTCTCTGCTCCAGTAAAATGAGTTTTTGTGACAGCTAACAGATCTGTTCCAGAGCCGACACAATGGACATGCTGACAATAATCCATTCACTGCAGCAAACTTTCTCCTATAGCTTCTAACACAAGTTTTGCAAACATTGTTAACACGGTTGTGTTTAAAAAGTATTGGTTCACTATGTGTTTATAAAACATTGTTAGCGGTACAGCATTGCTACAGTCTCTTCATAAATCACAGCTTTTCTTTCTTCGGTAATTCCACCAGTTTCTGTCATCTCTGGCACTGTCACTCTAATGATAAACGCTCCAATGTTCTTTTGTGTCTTCTCACCGCATCCAATTTAAAAGAGAATCTTTTATTATTCTGTTGTGTTTTCTGCTGTGTCATCCCTTACTTGCCATTCTTTGTTTAATGCTACAACTTTCTCCTCTTCCTTTCCTGTAAGTAAGAGATCTTACATTGGCAATCCTCCGCTGCTCTGACACGTCATTCATTTCCAAAGGTTGAAAGTGTGCGATCAGAGCTCCTCTCTGCCTTCCCTCAGTGTTCTCGGCTGCAAATGGATTATGGCCTGTTAATTAACTACCTCAACCTTCAATATTATAACCATGACCATGCTGTCCAGGCAGAATATTAACTCTGTTAGACTCTGAACACTGCTTTGAATCACAGCGTGACTGTAATGTAAGAATGAATAACTCTGGCTGGATTCTGATTTCTTATTACAGGTTCCTGAAATGCTTCACAGTGACGCTGGTGACCATGACTACAGCCATGGGGCATACTTCTTTTTACAGAATGCTGGGATGCTACTGGGATTTGGCATCATGCTGCTTATTGCTGTATTTGAACATAAAATTTTGTCAATTGTAAGACTGTGACGTTTTTGCTTGTGTCTGAAACCTGCTGGTACTCTCTGAAGCACTAGTTTTCTGTCTATTTATTGATCCAATGTATGTAATAATGTAGTGAAGCCGTAACACTGCTGGTTGATTTCTGCTAATGATAGCGTGTTCTGTGATCGCTCTCTCACAGTTCAGGCCCAAATCCATGCTTCCTCTAAGTCCAAAGCCCAAAAACATGTTTTCCACACACACTCGCACACATGCCTGCACTCACAGGCACCTTCGGCCTGATCAAACTGGGGCCAATACCTTAAAGGGAGAAATATTGTTATTACAGGGGGAAGGACAACAGGACAGGCTGATGACCAGTGCGGCCATCCGATTTTCCCCATTCTGTATTTCTAACTCAGCCACTCTATGCGGCGGATCTCCAGCCAGGCCTGTATTGCTCCATTCTACCCATTTCTGAAAAGAATTAAAATGCACAATTTTAATACAGCAGTTAAGTGATGTGTGAGGTTACATAACTGAGACTGTCGGAAGCAGATTGACAAACGGTCGCCGTACCGAACCCAAAGAGTCAGAGACACGGGTGCAGCAATAACCATAAGGGAAACTTGAGAGTGGAAAACTGAAACACGAGGGACATGGTGAATGATGAGAGTAAATAGTGTTACTGGGGAGACTTTTATTTTCTGTGCAATACCACAGGCCCTCAAACTGGTTAGAATTATTCGACAAATTCTTGTTAATAGAGAGCTGGTTCTTTCCACTAGTAACCAGGAATTTCTTCCTTCTGTTAAACAGCCATGGTTGACACAGCCGCAAATTCTAAAGGCAGCTTTTCCCTCAGATCAATGGTTGACCCAAATTTAGTGAGGAGAAAGGATAATCGTTATATGCAGAATATCGAAAAGTAAGCACTTGCCCTGTCAGTGATTACTGCACTTAGAAAGATAATGGTTCGGTTATCGTTACTGGAATTCAGATTAGTGAAACAATTTTGCTTTTCGTATGTATAAACATAATGTGATTATTCAAAGAGAAAACATGTTAAATTGTTAATGGTGCCAAACTGTGAATTGACCTTTGTTTTATTTTGGGATTTTCCCCCCATAAATTGTTTATTTTGTTTTAATGTCCAGCTCTTATCCAAAGCTCGCTGATGGTAGACACTCGGTGCTTTTTCAAATTCACGTCACTGGAAATTGTATTTTATTTATGGCGTAAAATCTGAGTATAGAATTCCAAACCATTATTACTTTTAAAAAGTTATGAAGGAAAGGTTTATTCCTTCGCTGCAATCTGTAGAAAACAGAGCAGCAGAATTGGCGATTACGTTGTCATTCTATAAGAAAACATGTGTGAAAGATGCACACAATCTCCATTCAGTGTTGAATTAGTTTTACAAGCTGCACTGCTGTCTGTACTTAGATGTGTCGTTACAAGCTGAACTCTGTAGCTCAGAACACTTGACAGGTTTTTCTCAAAGTAAAACTGTAATGTTACAAAAAAGTTTTCAACTTAATTGTTGCAAACATTCCTTTGTTATGCATATTTATATTCAGTGTAGTTACAATAGGTGTTCACACAAGCTGTAATGGAGTAATGTTACATTCCATTTTACTTTATGTAACAGGTGATTGTAGAAACCAGGACGAAATACAACAACTTATCGTAAATAACTCGTGTATATTCGACAATTTGAAAATGAAATTGGGGGCTTGTATTTAAAACCACTATGTTACAGGCAAGGACTGTTTTAGTGTGTATGCAATCTTACACCATTTTCACCTTTTCAATATAACTCTGTTGAATTGAAAATACTGAGGAAACATATTGAAAGTACTGGGGGCTTTTTGCTATAGGTCTGTGGTTGGTGATGAAGGAGCAACTTACTGATGTAGTAATTGCTGTTACTTTTGAAGAATAAAGCATTGCTTTAGATTTCTGTGGAGTTCATGTTCGTTGTTGTATTGTGAATTTTTTAATTCATTCCTGGGATGTGTGTCGCAGTGAAGGCCACCAGTTACTGCCCATCCCTGATTGCCTTGATAATAATAATCTTAATTAGTGTCCAGGCAGGCTGACATTAACACTGCAATGACGTTACTGTGAAAATCCCCTAGTTGCCACATTCTGGCGCCTGTTCGGGTACACAGAGAGAATTCAGAATGTCCAATTCACCTAACAGCACGTCTTTCGGGACTTGTGGGAGGAAACCGGAGCACCCGGAGGAAACCCACGCAGGCATGGGGAGAACGTGCAGACTCCGCACGGACAGTGACCCAAGCCTGGAATTGAACTTTGGACCCTGGTGCTGTGAAGCAACAGTGCTAGCCACTGTGCCGCCCATGAGAAGGGGGTGAGCCACTTCTTTGAGCCGTTCCAGTCTATTTGGTTTTGGGATGCCCACCGTGCTGTTTGGGAGGGAGTTCCAGGATTTTGACTCAACAGCAAAGGAAAGGCAATAAAGTTGCAAGTCAAGATGGTGTATGATCTGGAGAGGAACTTGCATGGTGCTGACCATGTCCCATGTACGATGCAGCCCTTGTCCTTCTAGATGCCAATGTGGTAGGTGCTGTCGAAGCATTGGCAGTGCATCTTGTATATAGCACACACTGCTGCCACTGCCAATGTGGGATTGAGTGCTAGTCAAAACACAAGAACACAAGATAGGATCAGGGGTAGACTATACAGCCTGGTCCACCAGTCTCATATAGGCTCATTTCCAACCTTGAGTTTCAACTCCCACTTTACCACCTGCTCCACATAACCCTTGATTTTCTGAAATACCAACCATGGGATCTTTTGCATCCACCTGAAGTGGGTGAGGGGGCTGTTTGCCTGATCTGAAAGTCAGTGCTGCGCTTTATGGGGCTCAAGTCCCACAATCTTTCGATTGAAAGAAATAACTTTTAATTTCAGAAGCTCTTTACAGTCAATGAAGTATTTCTGGTGTGGTCAAGGTTGTAACATGCCAGTTGTCTGTCGGGGGGGTGACAGATGTGAAAGTGGGTCGGAGCCAATGGTGCGAAAGAGGCAGTTCTTCCCACGGTGGGGCTGGCATTGGGGTTGCCAACTGTGGTTCCCTGTATTCCGGGGGGTTCATTGATGATTTTGCCCCCGCCCCCTCCTGCTGGAGTGGCCCGGCCTTTCCACGCCAGCAATGTGTTACTCAGCAGCATGGTGCTGAGCTCCCAGGCAAACAGACTCTTGTTTCCAATGTTTTGAGATGCTGAAGAGCGGAGTCCGGGAGGGTTGGCAGCCCCCGCAGACACGCCCGCCAGGCTGCAGAGTGGATGCTTCGTGTCTGGTCGCTGCTCGATCTCCCGGCGGTTGATTGTTACGGCCTGAGAATGGATTGCTCCGGTCTGGGGGCCGATCGCTCGGCGGTGGATTGGTAGCGCTGTTGCCCGGTGACCGGCTGGGGGCCGATGATCCGCGCGGAGCCGCTGCTGCGGAACCTGAGCCGGTGAGACCCCCCCTCAAACCCCACCCCCAAAACATCCCCCCATAACCAAACACCCCCCCTCCCGCAACACCAACCCCCCTCCCCCACCCAGAACCCCCCTCAACACCCCCCTCCCCCACCCAGAACCCCCTCAACACCCCCCCTCCCCCACCCAGAACCCCCTCAACACCCCCCCTCCCCCACCCAGAACCCCCTCATCACCCCCCCTCCCCCACCCAGAACCCCCCTCAACACCCCCCTCCCCCACCCAGAACCCCCTCAACACCCCCCTCCCCCACCCAGAACCCCCCTCAACACCCCTCCCCCACCCAGAACCCCCCTCAACACCCCCCCTCCCCCACCCAGAACCCCCCTCAACACCCCCCTCCCCCACCCAGAACCCCCCTCAACACCCCCCCTCCCCCACCCAGAACCCCCCTCAACACCCCCCTCCCCCACCCAGAACCCCCCTCAACACCCCCCTCCCCACCCAGAACCCCCTCAACACCCCCCCTCCCCCACCCAGAACCCCCCTCAACACCCCCCCCTCCCCCCACCCAGAACCCCCCTCAACACCCCCCTCCCCCACCCAGAACCCCCCTCAACACCCCCCTCCCCCACCCAGAACCCCTCAACCACCCCCCCTCCCCCACCCAGAACCCCCTCAACACCCCCCTCCCCCACCCAGAACCCCCCTCAACACCCCCCTCCCCCACCCAGAACCCCCCTCAACACCCCCCTCCCCCACCCAGAACCCCCCTCAACACCCCCCTCCCCCACCCAGAACCCCCCTCAACACCCCCCTCCCCCACCCAGAACCCCCCTCAACACCCCCCTCCCCCACCCAGAACCCCCCTCAACACCCCCCCTCCCCCACCCAGAACCCCCTCAACACCCCCCCTCCCCCACCCAGAACCCCCCTCAACACCCCCCTCCCCCACCCAGAACCCCCCTCAACACCCCCCCTCCCCCACCCAGAACCCCCCTCAACACCCCCCTCCCCCACCCAGAACCCCCCTCCCCCACCCAGAACCCCCCTCAACACCCCCCTCCCCCACCCAGAACCCCCCTCCCCCACCCAGAACCCCCCTCAACACCCCCCTCCCCCACCCAGAACCCCCCTCCCCCACCCAGAACCCCCCTCCCCCACCCAGAACCCCCCTCAACACCCCCCTCCCCCACCCAGAACCACCCTCAACACCCCCCTCCCCCACCCAGAACCCCCCTCAACACCCCCCCTCCCCCCACCCAGAACCCCCCTCAACACCCCCCTCCCCCACCCAGAACCCCCCTCAACACCCCCCTCCCCCACCCAGAACCCCCCTCAACACCCCCTCCCCCACCCAGAACCCCCCTCAACACCCCCCTCCTCCACCCAGAACCCCCTCAACACCCCCCTCCCCCACCCAGAACCCCCCTCAACACCCCCCCTCCCCCACCCAGAACCCCCCTCAACACCCCCCTCCCCCCACCCAGAACCCCCCTCAACACCCCCTCCCCCACCCAGAACCCCCCTCAACACCCCCCTCCTCCACCCAGAACCCCCTCAACACCCCCCTCCCCCACCCAGAACCCCCCTCAACACCCCCCTCCCCCACCCAGAACCCCTCTCAACACCCCCCCTCCCCACCCAGAACCCCCCTCAACACCCCCCCTCCCCACCCAGAACCCCCCTCAACACCCCCCTCCCCCACCCAGAACCCCCCTCAACACCCCCCTCCCCCACCCAGAACCCCCCTCAACACCCCCCCATAACCCCACCCTCCATAACCCCAAACCTCCCCACCCATAACCCCCCCCAAAAACCCCCCCCCCCCCCATAACCAAACACCCCCCTCCCCCTCCCGCAACACCAACCCCCCTCCCCCACCCATAACCCCCCTCAAACCCCCCCAACACACAGCCTCCCCAACACCCCCCCCCCCATAACCCCAAACCTCCCCCACCCATAACCCCCCAAAAAACATCCCCCCATAACCCTCCCACCCCAACACCCCACCCTCCTCAACACCCTCCCCTCCACAGCCCCCCAACCACCCCCTCCATATCTCCCCACCCTCTTCAACACATGACCTGGGTGTGGAAGGCAGTCTTGGACTGGAGAGAGACGTGTGTAGAGGCAAGCTCGGAGACAGCTCCTAACTTAGACTGGATACGGTATATAGTTACAAAGTTATGTACAGTTAATTATCACTTACCGTTGAACTGCATAAGACTCAGAACCTCTCGGTGGGCAGCACGGTAGCATTGTCGTGGGCAGCACGGTAGCATAGTGGATAGCACAATTGCTTCACAGCTCCAGGGTCCCAGGTTCGATTCCGGCTTGGGTCACTGTCTGTGCGGAGTCTGCACGTCCTCCCCGTGTGTGCGTGGGTTTCCTCCGGGTGCTCCGGTTTCCTCCCACAGTCCAAAGATGTGCAGGTTAGGTGGATTGGCCATGATAAATTGCCCTTAATGTCCAAAATTGCCCTTAGTGCTGGGTGGGGTTGCTGGGTTATGGGGATAGGGTGTGGAGGTGTTGACCTTGGGGAGGGTGCTCTTCTCCAAGAGCCGGTGCAGACTCGATGGGCCGAATGGCCTCCTTCTGCACTGTAAATTCTATGATTCTATGAGGTGTGGGCTTAAGTAGGGTGCTCTTTCCAAGGGCCGGTGCAGACTCGATGGGCCAAATGGCCTCCTTCTGCACTGTAGATTCTATCGATAGTCTGGATCGAGGGCTGGGTTTAAGGTTTAGCCATTTCAGTGGGATTCAGCAGGAAATCCAGTGTGTGCCGCAGGGGGAGAGAGCCCGTGGGGTCTCCTACCCTGAAACCTTGGCCCTGTGTTGAAGGCTGCTCCACTATTTCAGTGCAGAAACACCAACTGTCCACTTCTCACTCTCGAACGGCCTTGGGTTTTATGATATGTGAATATACAACATATGCACATAGGACACAGATGTCAGCAGTTACAGACAGGTCTCTCTGATCCATCCAACCTGTCCCATGTAATTTGCGAACCTTGGGTATCACAATAAAGACTCCCAACCCAAAAATTATGATCTTCTGGAAAAGGGGGAGAAACGATCAAAACCTCCCAGACATAATTGTTGGGTAGAGAGAAATTTGGGAAATTCCTCTCCCATGTAGGTGATCAAAACTTTGCTGAAAGAGCCACCCCAGCCCTGATCATTCTACACCGTGCCTCTCCTTGTACAAGGTCACCTCCTCTCCAACCAGAAACCGCTCCGGCTCATGCGCAACGGAATTCAGCGAGTCAGCATCCATCGCCTGAGGCAGCATCCGAGCTTCCGAGCTTCACTGTCCTGTGATCCCAGATCTCGCTGCATCCAGCTGTTTCCTCCTGAACTGATTCAATGATCAGCTGCAACATTGTCATCTCCTAAACCTGGTTCTGATCACCCCTGAAGTCTCCACTCCCATAGAGTCCCAGCTCTTATGTCCAATCTTAACAATAAACAATTTTTAGACAAGAAATCAGGCCAGTGCCCCGTCACTGCAGCCTTTCCAAAGCCTCAGTATCGCCCGTCATGTAGAGAGACTAAAACGGAATGCAGTATTCTAACTGAAATAGCCAGGGTCTTCTACAAGGACAAAGTAGGATGTTTCCTCTATCCGTCAATGGTCCTATAAATACACCATTGGACCCATTTCATACACCTGTTGCTACCCCCCGGTTTGCCTTGTTGACCTTATTTTAGGAGAAGAATACTCTTGAATTTTTCCAGATGATTTTGAGGCCTGGCCTGGAATTATTGATTCCATGTCAATGACGTTATTTGCCGATTTAATCGTTTAATTTCCTAGCACAGCTGTGAGTACGCCCCATCCCTGGGGAGAATTTAGCCAGTAACTCTAAATCACTGACGTTTCTATTGAATGCACAGAAACCAGCCATTCAGTCCAAGGTTGCCCACAAGCTTTTCCCTACCTAATTCTTCTCCCTCTCATCAATACATTCATCTATTGACCTCTCCGTTCGTCTTTATCTACTTCTAGTGCTTTGTGCAATTTCACAGGTCATCCCCACTGCCCCAGATAACTTCCACTTAACCCAGGCTATCATTTCTATTACTGAGATCTTTTTTTAGAAGCTTCTCTTGCTGCACAGGCTTAATTGAGAAACTATCTTGCAGGTGGAACAGAGATCTATTCCCTGTTAATAACCACATCACTTCATCTTGTATCCCAGATTCTGTGCAGGAAGGGCCAAGCAGCAGACTTGTCGACTGAGAACGTTATCAGTGACTGATGCTGTGAATGCACTGAGGCCATTCTACTTTGCTGTACACCCCGATTTCTTTGGCCAGTATCCGCGAGAGAGGGTAGGTACCGATGCTCCGTGCGTGCGGTTTCTGAGTTGCAGAACTAAGTAACTCCTTTGGAGAGGGCACGGGGGTTTGCCAGGATCTCGTGTCAGCCGAGTCTCGGTGAGTAGCAATCTCGACTCTGAGTCAGGAGGTTGTGGTTTCAAGTCGCGCCCCGGAGACTCGAGTGTAAAATCTGATCTCTGATGCCCGCAGTGAAGCATTGAGGGAATGCTGCACTGTTGCAGATGCAGTCTTACAGATAATATGGTAAACCAAAGCCTTGTCTACCCTGTCAGGTGGATGATAAAAAGTCCCTTGGTATTACTTCAGAGGAGCAGGGGAGCTCTCCCAGTATCCTGCCCAATATTTATCCCTCAATCACCAACGCTGAAATTGATGGAAATGCACGCCTCTCTTTTCAGAATGTTATCAAGAGTCAGATGCTTATCTAGAGAGATGGCAGAAGCAAAGAGAGATTAAATAGAGCTGTTTGAAATCATGAAGGGTTTTGATAGAGTAAATTAGACCCTGCTTCCACTGGGGCCAGAGGGACACAGATTTAAGTTAATTGGTCTGGAAACACGCTGCCTGAAGGCCAGTGGGAGCTGATTCAATCGTGATTTTCAAAGAGAAATTGAATAAATACTTAATGGGGAAAGATTTACAGGGCTGTGGGGAAAGAGCGAGGGAGTGAGACTAACTGGATAGAGCTAGCATAGACACGATGGGCCGAATGTTGTTGCTTTGTCAGGTGGAACACCATAGCCTTCAGTTTTTCTTTAAACTGCAGAGGTATGTTCTATCTCTGTGTGTGTTTGAGCTCTCCTAAACATCTTCACCCTGCTCTGTAACTCCTTGCATAAGCTATTAAATTGTTCCCGTTGCTCTGCCTGTGATAATCTATACAACCACCTCTGTTAGGTATTTTGTTGCAGCAAGTAATTTGTTTTCCATGTTTCAAACACCTTTCTCGGGTCAGCACCCAATTCCTGTGTTTGAAAACAATCCACGGAAAGATACAGAGCAAGCAGGAGGCCATTCAGCCCATCATGGCTTTGGCTCTCTGCGAAAGCTATCCAACTAGTCCCACTTTTGTGCTCTTTCCACGTGGCCCTGTAAACCTTTTGCCTTCATATAAATTCCCTTTTCAAAGTTATTATTGGATCTCTGCGTCACTCTAATAACCCCACAAATTATTGTAAGAAAGTTATGTCGGGACTGTTATGGGCCAGGGTTTAGAGAACCCCAAAGTGTATCATGGAGTTCACCTGACCCACAACTTTTAATAGATTGTGGTATGGGGAGCACACGGCCCACTCTACAGGAATGGTACAGCAGCAATGGACCAGTATTTTAAAAAACAAAACAATGTTTATTCTATGAACTCAAGTTAACCTTTTTAAAACAAATGGTGAATATCCTAGCAACCATTAATTCAAATACACCCCCCAAAGAATACAACACTAAGTAACCTGTATGCTGTCCTTTTACACCCAAAAGACTTAACAAACCTTTAAACAGAAGCACATCAGGGTTTACATTCAATACTGAAAACATTTATAATTCAGAATTCACCAGATGATTAAGAAATAGTCCTTCATGGCAGAGAGAACAGCAGTACAGCTGCTTTGTCTGACTTCAGCTGCAACACATTGAAAAACAAAAATACTGACACACCCAAGCTTTTCTCAAAGTGAAACTAAAAAGCAGAACCAGAGCTCAGCTCCACCCACACTCTGACATCACTGCAGTAACATGAGCAGCTAACCATTTCTTAAAGCGACATTCTCATGACAGGGACACAGTTTTCAGGAGAAGAGCGTGGTCCTTAACCCTTTAAACTCCTCGGCGATGTTCATGAAGCTCAGGACAAACTACATCTTAGTGAGAAAAGTTTCATTTTTAATTGCATTAAATTCTGGTTCAGGTTAGGAGATAATTTGATTGTAATCTTTTGGTTAAACTCTGACTGGTAATATTGTTTGGAAGAGCTAACTGGGATTATGTTTCCTGGAATTTAGGTGGTTAAGGGGTGATTTGACTGACGTTTCCAAGATATTAAGGGGGGCAGATAGTGAGAGAAGCTATTTCTGTTTGGGGAGTCTAGGACAAGGGGGAAATGTCTTAAAATTAGAGGCAGGCCTTTCAGGAGTAAAATTAGGAAACATTTCTGCACACAGAGTGGTGAACAGTTGGAATTCTCATCCACAAATGACAATTGACGATAGACTAATAATTAATTTTAAAACTGGGGTTGATAGAGTTTTGTTAAGGATATAGTGAACAAGCGGGTATATGGAGCTAGATCACACATCAACACAACCTCGTTGGATGTGTCGAGAAGCTGAATGGCTTCCCCCCCCACTTTCTATGTTCAAAGTTAAAGGCAGCAAAGAAAAGCAGTCCTATCTCAACCTGGACCACTGGGAAGGTTTGAATCTTATTGAAATGCCGATCGGACTGATGCACACGTCCTGGCAAAGTCCTCTTGGACCCGATCCGTGCTGTCTGCCATTCCACGGTGCTCTTGTATAGGGCAGGAATGATAGTAATGGGCTGGCTGGAGTCTTTATTCAACTTGGAGATGAAGGTTTTTTTAAATTTCTCGAATGCTGCCGCCCAGATTTGCTGAGTGATTGTGGCAGTGCGTGCTGGCTGCGGTAACGTTTAATGACTGATTGGAGAGTACATCAGCCACAGTCCCTGGTCACACCAAAAGAATCTTTGGAGTCAGACTTTGGATGAGCTAGTGCACACTGATGGGCCGAACAGCCTGCTTCTGTGCTACACTCCGATTCAGACACACTGTTTTCAGCTGTAAGGAAGTCTCCATGTGTTGTTTTGCAGGAAGTGAATGAAAATTCCCTCAAGCGGTTGAATAGCTACTTGGAGTGCCTGCAGAGACCGGGGCAGAAATCCCTTCAACCCACCCAGCTCACGTTTTACATCAGAGACACGAGCAACGATCCCAACTCTCCCCAGCACAGTGCAGATACCTCAGGTGGGAGCTGAATGCACTATTCTTACTCTTTGTGTTTTAACTTAACTGGCGTCAATCAGAATTTTAGGGCAGATAGTTCCTGGATTATATTGTCGCTTAGGGCGTTCCTCTAATAACTTCTCATTACACTGTCATCCTATTTCATTGTTCTCATAGCAAGACAACCATTTGCTTAACAAAGAAGATGAAGCCGTTAAACCCAAGCTCATCATGTCAGTTGTGAATCAGTGCACCCAGTGAGTAGCACCCACCTCTGAGTCAGAAGGTTCTGGGCTCAAAGCCAGGACTTCACAAAACAAAAATCAAACCTAGGCTGACACAGTGTGTGTGTATCAGGACTCTGTTGTCGGAATGGCCATCTTTCAGATGAAACCTTTAACCAAAGCCCCATTTGTTCTCTCGGGTGTATGTGAAGGATTACATGGTACTGTTTTGTTGAACATACAAATTAGGAACAGGATTAGGCCATTCAGCCCCTTGATCCTGCTCCTCCATTCAGTAAAATCACGGCTGATCTGATTGGAACCTCAACCCCAAGTTCCTGCCGACCCTGATACCTCCCCCCCCCCCTCCCTTGTTAATCAAGAATCTATCCAGCTCTGTCTTAAAAATATTCAAAGATTCTGCTTCCACTGCCTTTGAGGAAGAGTAAGAAGTTTCACAACAGCAGGTTAAAGTCCAACAAGTTTATTTGAAATCACAAGCTTTCGGAGCGCTGCTCCTTCATCAGGTGAAGTGGAGGCAGGTTCACAATCACAGCATATATAGGAGAGACACAATTGCAAGATTTGAGGAAGAGAGTTCCAGAGACTCGCTTCTGTGCACAGTACTCCAGATCTGCCTTCCCCAGTGCCCTGTACAGCTGAAGCAGAACCTCCCTACATTTGTGATAAATCCCCTTCGCAATAAACAATTACATTCTATTAGCTTTCCTGATAACTTGCTAGGGAGTTATCCACAGTGTCCTGGTTAATATCTATTCCTCAATCAGCATCACTGGAATCCGATCATCTGGGTATTATCTCAGTGCTGTTTGTGGGAGCTTGCTGTGTAATGGCTGCCCGCTGCCCTACATTACAGAAACAACTTCAATTCATAAGGTGCTGAATTGCCTACAAAGTGCTTTGGGACATGCTGAGGTTGTGAAAGGTGCTATAAGAGTGCAAGTTCTTTCTATTGTGATGCTTTGCACCACATACTGCAGGTTCACTACGTGCCACAGTTGGTGTGCCTCTGGTGTGAGGTGTGCAGAGGTGCAGCAGCGTGCTGGTACAGTGTTGTGCAAGGGCTTTTCTGTCTGCATTAGTACAGTGGCAGGTTGAGAGCTGCATTCCGGTCATCATATGGCTGCCGATCTGCCAACACTTCAATTTTCAAATTCTCAAAGTGTTTTAAAACAGTGAGAAGAGAGCCGGGAGTTTCAGTGTTTAAAACAGCGAGAGGAGAGCCGGGAGTTTCAGTGTTTAAAACAGCGAGAGGAGAGCCGGGTGTTTCAGTGTTTTAAAACAGCGAGAAGAGAGCCGGGAGTTTCAGTGTTTAAAACAGCGAGAGGAGAGCCAGGAGTTTCAGTGTTTAAAACAGCGAGAAGAGAGCCGGGAGTTTCAGTGTTTAAAACAGCGAGAGGAGAGCCGGGAGTTTCACAGTTGAAAACAGCGAGAGGAGAGCCGGGAGTTTCAGTATTTAAAACAGCGAGAGGAGAGCCGGGAGTTTCAGTGTTTAAAACAGCGAGAGGAGAGCCGGGAGTTTCAGTGTTTAAAACAGCGAGAGGAGAGCCGGGAGTTTCACAGTTTAAAACAGCGAGAGGAGAGCCAGGGGTTTCACAGTTTAAAACAGTGAGAGGAGAGCCGGAGTTTCAGTGTTTAAAACAGTGAGAGGAGAGCCGGGAGTTTCAGTGTTTAAAACAGCGAGAGGAGAGCCGGGGGTTTCAGTGTTTTAAACAGCGAGAGGAGAGCCGGGAGTTTCAGTGTTTAAAACAGCGAGAGGAGAGCCGGGAGTTTCAGTGTTTAAAACAGCAAGAGGAGAGCCGGGAGTTTCACAGTTTAAAACAGCGAGAGGAGAGCCAGGGGTTTCACAGTTAAAAACAGTGAGAGGAGAGCCGGAGTTTCAGTGTTTAAAACAGTGAGAGGAGAGCCGGGAGTTTCAGTGTTTAAAACAGCGAGAGGAGAGCCGGGAGTTTCAGTGTTTAAAACAGCGAGAGGAGAGCCGGGAGTTTCACAGTTTAAAACAGCGAGAGGAGAGCCGGGAGTTTCAATGTTTAAAACAGCGAGAGGAGAGCCGGGAGTTTCAGTGTTTAAAACAGCGAGAGGAGAGCCGGGAGTTTCAATTTTAAAACAGCGAGAGGAGAACCGAGAGTTTCAGTGTTTAAAACAGCGAGAGGAGAGCCGGGAGTTTCACAGTTTAAAACAGCGAGAGGAAAGCCGGGAGTTTCAGTGTTTAAAACAGCGAGAGGAGAGCCGGGAGTTTCAGTGTTTAAAACAGCGAGAGGAGAGCCGGGAGTTTCACAGTTTAAAACAGCGAGAGGAGAGCCGGGAGTTTCAGTGTTTAAAACAGCGAGAGGAGACCCGGGGGTTTCAGTGTTTAAAACAGCGAGAGGGGAGCCGGGTGTTTCAGTGTTTAAAACAGCGAGAGGAGAGCCGGGAGTTTCAGTGTTTAAAACAGCGAGAGGAGAGCCGGGAGTTTCACAGTTTAAAACAGCGAGAGGAGAGCCGGGAGTTTCAATGTTTAAAACAGCGAGAGGAGAGCCGGGAGTTTCACAGTTTAAAACAGCGAGAGGAGAGCCGGGAGTTTCAATGTTTAAAACAGCGAGAGGAGAACCGAGAGTTTCAGTGTTTAAAACAGCGAGAGGAGAGCCGGGAGTTTCACAGTTTAAAACAGCGAGAGGAAAGCCGGGAGTTTCAGTGTTTAAAACAGCGAGAGGAGAGCCGGGAGTTTCAGTGTTTAAAACAGCGAGAGGAGAGCCGGGAGTTTCAGTGTTTAAAACAGCGAGAGGAGAGCCGGGACTTTCACAATTTAAAACAGCGAGAGGAGAGCCGGGAGTTTCACAGTTTAAAACAGCGAGAGGAGAGCCGGGAGTTTCAGTGTTTAAAACAGCGAGAGGAGAGCCGGAAGTTTCAGTGTTTAAAACAGCGAGAGGAGAGCCAGGAGTTTCAGTGTTTAAAACAGCGAGAGGTGAGCCGGGAGTTTCAGTGTTTAAAACAGCGAGAGGAGAGCCGGGAGTTTCAGTGTTTAAAACAGCGAGAGGAGAGCCGGGAGTTTCAGTGTTTAAAACAGCGAAAGGAGAGCCGGGAGTTTCCGTGTTTAAAACAGTGAGAGGAGAGCCGGGAGATTCAGTGTTTAAAACAGCGAGAGGAGAGCCGGGAGTTTCAGTGTTTAAAACAGCGAGAAGAGAGCCGGGAGTTTCAGTGTTTAAAACAGCGAGAGGAGAGCCGGGAGTTTCACAGTTTAAAACAGTGAAAGGAGAGCCGGGAGTTTCACAATTTAAAACAGTGAAAGGAGAGCCGGGAGTTTCAGTGTTTAAAACAGCGAGAGGAGAGCCGGGAGTTTCAGTGTTTAAAACAGCGAGAGGAGAGCCGGGAGTTTCACAGTTTAAAACAGCGAGAGGAGAGCCGGGAGTTTCAGTGTTTAAAACAGCGAGAGGAGAGCCAGGAGTTTCAGTGTTTAAAACAGCGAGAGGAGAGCCGGGAGTTTCAGTGTTTAAAACAGCGAGAGGAGAGCCAGGAGTTTCAGTGTTTAAAACAGCGAGAGGAGAGCCGGGAGTTTCAGTGTTTAAAACAGCGCGATGAGAGCCGGGAGTTTCAGTGTTTAAAACAGCGAGAAGAGAGCCGGGAGTTTCAGTGTTTAAAACAGCGAGAGGAGAGCCGGGAGTTTCAGTGTTTAAAACAGCGAGAGGAGAGCCGGGAGTTTCAGTGTTTAAAACAGCGAGAGGAGAGCCGGGAGTTTCACAGTTTAAAACAGCGAGAAGAGAGCCGGGAGTTTCAGTGTTTAAAACAGCGAGAGGAGAGCCGGGAGTTTCAGTGTTTAAAACAGCGAGAGGAGAGCCGGGGGTTTCAGTGTTTAAAACAGCGAGAGGAGAGCCGGGAGTTTCAGTGTTTAAAACAGCGAGAGGAGAGCCGGGAGTTTCAGTGTTTAAAACAGCGAGAAGAGAGCCGGGAGTTTCAGTGTTTAAAACAGCGAGAGGAGAGCCGGGAGTTTCAGTGTTTAAAACAGCGAGAGGAGAGCCGGGAGTTTCAGTGTTTAAAACAGCGAGAGGAGAGCCGGGAGTTTCAGTGTTTAAAACAGCGCGATGAGAGCCGGGAGTTTCAGTGTTTAAAACAGCGAGAGGAGAGCCGGGAGTTTCAGTGTTTAAAACAGCGAGAGGAGAGCCGGGAGTTTCTGTGTTTAAAACAGCGAGAGGAGAGCCGGGAGTTTCAGTGTTTAAAACAGCGAGAGGAGAGCCGGGAGTTTCTGTGTTTAAAACAGTGAGAGGAGAGCCGGGAGTTTCACAGTTCAAAACAGCGAGAGGAGAGCCGGGAGTTTCACAGTTTAAAACAGCGAGAGGCGAGCCGGGAGTTTCAGTGTTTAAAACAGCGAGAGGAGAGCCGGGAGTTTCAGTGTTTAAAACAGCGAGAGGAGAGCCGGGAGTTTCAGTGTTTAAAACAGCGAGAGGAGAGCCGGGAGTTTCAGTGTTTAAAACAGCGAGAGGAGAGCCGGGAGTTTCAGTGTTTAAAACAGTGAGAGGAGAGCCGGGAGTTTCAGTGTTTCAAACAGCGAGAGGAGAGCCGGGAGTTTCAGTGTTTAAAACAGTGAGAGGAGAGCCAGGAGTTTCAGTGTTTAAAACAGCGAGAGGAGAGCCGGGAGTTTCAGTGTTTAAAACAGCGAGAGGAGAGCCGGGAGTTTCAGTGTTTAAAACAGTGAGAGGAGAGCCGGGAGTTTCAGTGTTTAAAACAGCGAGAGGAAAGCTGGGAGTTTCAGTGTTTAAAGCAGTGAGAGGAGAGCCGGGAGTTTCAGTGTTTAAAACAGTGAGAGGAGAGCCGGGAGTTTCAGTGTTTAAAACAGCGAGAGGAGAGCTGGGAGTTTCAGTGTTTAAAACAGCGAGAGGAGAGCCGGGGGTTTCAGTGTTTAAAACAGCGAGAGGAGAGCCGGGAGTTTCAGTGTTTAAAACAGCGAGAGGAGAGCCGGGAGTTTCAGTGTTTAAAGCAGTGAGAGGAGAGCCGGGAGATTCAGTGTTTAAAACAGCGAGAGGAGAGCCAGGAGTTTCAGTGTTTAAAACAGAGAGAGGAGAGCCGGGAGTTTCACAGTTTAAAACAGAGAGAGGAGAGCCGGGAGTTTCACAGTTTAAAACAGCGAGAGGAGAGCCGGGAGTTTCACAATTTAAAACAGCGAGAGGAGAGCCGGGAGTTTCACAATTTAAAACAGCGAGAGGAGAGCCGGGAGTTTCAGTGTTTAAAACAGCGAGAGGAGTGCCAGGAGTTACAAGAACAAAGGACAAAGAAAATTACAGCACAGGAACAGGCTCTTCGGCCCTCCCAGCCTGCGCCGATCCAGATCCTTTATCTAAACCTGATTACTATTTTCCAAGGATCTACTTCCATCTGTTCCCCTGCCGTTCATATATCTGTCTGGATGCATCTTGAATGATGCTATTGTGCCCGCCTCTACCACCTCCGCTGGCAAAGCGTTCCAGGCACCCACCACGCTCTGCATAAAAAGCTTTCCACGCACATCTCCCTTAAACTTTCCCCCTCTCACCTTGAAATCGTGACCCCTTGTAATTGACACCCCCACTCTTGGAAAAAGCTTGTTGCTATCCACCCTGTCCGTACCTCTCATAATTTTGTAGACCTCAATCAGGTCCCCCCTCAACCTCTGTCTTTCCAACGAAAACAATCCTAACTTTCCCCAATTTAGCACTCTTCCTTTAGGACCACTCTCGTCTTTGTCCATGAGTATTCTAAAACTTACGGAATTATGATCGCTAGACCCAAAGTAATCACCGACTGAAACTTTAACCACCTGGCCGGGATCATTCCCCAATACCAGGTCCAGTATGGCCCCTTCCCGAGTTGGACTATTCACATACTGCTCTAGAAAACTCTCCTGGATGCTCCTTACAAATTCTGTTCCATCTACGCCTCCAACACTACATGAGTCCCATTCAATGTTGGGGAAGTTAAAATCTCCCATCACGACCACCCTATTGCTCCTACATTTTTCAATAATCTGTCTACATATTTGTACCTCTACTTCATGCTCGCTTTTGGGAGGCCTGTAGTAAAGTCCCAACAATGTTACTGCACCCTTCCTATTTCTTAGCTCTACCCATATTGTCTCAGTGCTCGAATCCTCCACCGTGCCCTCCTTAATCACAGCTGTGGTATCATCTCTGACCAGGAATGCAACTCCTCCACCCCTTTTACCTTCCTTGCTATCCCTCCTGAAGCACCTATACCCTGGGATATTTAGTTGCCAGTCTTGCCCTTCCCTCAACCAAGTCTCAGTAATACCAATAACATCATATTCCCAGGTACCTAAATTCATCTGCCTTACCTGCTACACTTCTCGCATTGAAACAAATGCACCCCAGACCACCTGTCCCTTTGCGTTCATCATCTCTTCCCTGTCTACTCTTCCCCTTAGTCACATTGAATTGATTATCTAGTACCTTACTGGATTTAGTTGCTGCCTCTTTACTGACCTCTAACTTCCTAATCTGGTTCCTAGCCCCCTGCCACATTAGTTTAAAACCTCCCCAACAGTGTTAGCAAAAGCACCCCCTAGGACATTGGTTCCAGTCCTGCCCCAGTGTAGACCATCCGATTTGTAATGGTCCCACCGCCCCCAGAACCAGTTCCAATGTCCCAAAAATCTGAACCCCTCCCTCCTGCACCATCTCTCAAGCCACGTATTCATTCTGACTATTCTTGAATTTCTACTCTGACTGTCTCCTGGCACTGGTAGCAATCCTGAGATTACTACCCTTGAGGTCCTACTATTTAACTTATCTCCTAACTCCCTAAATTCTGATTGTAGGACCTCATCCCGTTTTGTACCTATATCCTTGATGCCTATGTGCACCACGACAACTGGCTGTTCATCCTCCCCCTTCAGTATGTCCTGCAGCCGATCTGAGACATCCCTGACCCGTGCACCCGGGAGGCAACATACCATTCGGGAGTCTCGTTTTCAACCACAGAAATGCCTGTCTACTCCCCTTACGATTGAATCCCCTATGACTATAGCCCTGCCAGTCTTTTTCCCGCCCTTCTGTGCAGCAGAGCCAGCCACGGTGTCATGAGCCTGGCTACTACTGCCTTCCCCTGGTGAGTCATCTCCCCCAACAGTATCCAATACGGTATACCTGTTTTGAAGGGAGATGACCACAGGGGACACCTACACTGCCTTCCTGCTCTTTCTCTGCCTTTTGGTCACCCATTCCCTGTCTCCCTTATCAATCCTAATCTGCGGTGTGACCAACTCACTGAACATGCTATCCACGACGTCCTCAGCATCGCGGATGCTCCAAAGTGAGTCCATCCGCAGCTCCAGAGCCATCATGCGGTCTAACAGGAGCTGCAGCTGGACACACTTCCCGCACATGAAGGACTCAGGAGCATCGGCCGCGTCCCTGAACTCCCACATTGAGCAAGAGGAGCATAACACGGGTCTGGGATCTCCTGCCATTTTTACACTCACAACAATAAGTTTAAAATTTTTTTTTACTTCCCCTCTCAGCAAGCATTCACTCAGCAACCACTGCACCCCGCACAATAACACCTCAGGAAAAAGAAAAACTACTTACCAGTCACAGCCAATCACTTATCTGCAGGCTGTTACGTTGCGGTTCAACTTCTACCTGCCCTCGAGTCTCCCTCTTGATCTTTACTCGGCTGGGATCCTTACAGTGATTCTCTTTTTTTTTTGGTTAGAGGAGAAGGTAGGGAGGGAAACACTGAAGAATTGTTTCGGGTTTAACTGTCGCTTGACAACAGCTCCTCCACAAACCACCTATTGGATGCAGTGACCGCAATGCACAGATACAAATTTTCCCCGCAGCAGCCAAACAGCAGCTCTGCTCTACTGCCCTCTGCTGGATGCTTGCCTTGACTTGAACACCTACAGTGTCTTCCTCAGGTACACTTTCAGGATGCAGTGATCGCAATGCACAGATGCAGATTTTCCCCGCAACAGCCAATCAGCAGCTCCGTTCTACTGCCCTCTGCTGGATGCTTGCCTTGACTTGAACACCTCGGGAGTCTTGCTCAGGTACACTTTCAGGATGCAGTGACCACAATGCACAGATGCAAATTTTCCCCGCAACAGCCAAACAGCAGCTCTGCTCTACTGCCCTCTGCTGGATGCTTGCCTTGACTTGAACACCTAGGGTGTCCTGCTCAGGTACACTTTCAGGATGCAGTGACCGCAATGCACAGATGCAAATTTTCCCTGCAACAGCCAATCAGCAGCTCTGCTCTACTGCCCTCTGCTGGATGCTTGCCTTGACTTGAACACCTACGGTGTCTTCCTCAGGTACACTTTCAGGATGTAGTGACCGCAATGCACAGATGCAAATTTTCCCCACAACAGCCAATCAGCAGCTCCGCTCTACTGTCCTCTGCTGGATGCTTGCCTTGACTTGAACACCTAGGGTGTCTTACTCAGGTACACTTTCAAGATGCAGTGACCGCAATGCACAGATGGAAATTTTCCCCGCAACAGCCAATCAGCAGCTCTGCTCTACTGCCCTCTGCTGGATGCTTGTCTTGACTTGAACACCTAGGGTGTCTTGCTCAGATACACTTTCAAGATGCAGTGACCGCAATGCACAGATGCAAATTTTCCCCGCAACAGCCAATCAGCAGCTCTGCTCTACTGCCCTCTGCTGGATGCTTGCCTTGACTTGAACACCTACGGTGTCTTCCTCAGGTACACTTTCAGGATGTAGTGACCGCAGTGCACAGGTGCAAATTTTCCCCGCAACAGTCAATCAGCAGCTCCGCTCTACTGACCTCTGCTGGTTGCTTGCCTTGACTTGAACACCTAGGATCAATGCACAGGTGCAAAATTTCCCCGCAACTTTTTTTTTTATTCAAAAAATATACTTTATTCATAAAATCTATCATAAACATTACAGAACATTTCGTATTGTCTTGACTGTACATTTCCATCAGAGTTACACATTCCCTTGACTTTCTTCCATTCAATTTTGATAATATTATACACATATCACTCTTTACGTCACAATTCCTTCTTAAATATTTATACTGTCATGTTTGTTTTATACATTGGAGTGTTGGTGGCCCAGACCGAGGGGGGTTTACACTGTTACCCGCCCCTCGGTGTACATTTGCTGGAAAGACCTTACACAGTGGTCTTTCCCCATTGCGCCTTGGCGGCAGCTGCTCCAAGCTTGAGTGCGTCCCTCAGCACGTAGTCCTGGACCTTGGAATGTGCCAGTCTGCAACACTCGGTCGAGGACAGTTCTTTGCACTGGAAGATCAGCAAGTTTCGGGCAGACCAAAGAGCATCTTTCACCGAGTTGATGACCTTCCAGCAGCAGTTGATGTTTGTCTCGGTGTGTGTCCCTGGAAACAGTCCGTAGAGCACAGAGTCCTGTGTTACAGAGCTGCTCGGGATGAACCTTGACAAGTACCACTGCATCTCTCTCCAGACCTTCTTTGCAAAGGCACATTTCACAAGGAGGTGGGTAACCGTCTCATTTCCCCCACAGCCACTCCGAGGGCAGCGTGCAACGGCGCAGAGCCTTCAGGTGTACATGAAGCATCTGACAGGGAGGGCCCTTCTCACCACCAGCCAAGCTAGGTCTTGGTGCTTGTTTGAAAGTTCTGGTGATGAAGCGTTCTGCCAGATGACTCGGACAGTCTGCTCAGGGAATCGTCCAACGTCCTCCACGGTCTCCTTTTCCCTGAGGGCGTCGAGGACATTACGTGCTGACCACTGCTTCATTGCCTTGTGGTCAAAGGTGTTTTTCTTCAAAAACTTTTCCACGAAGGACAGGTGGTATGGCACGGTCCAACTACTTGGAGCGTTCCGCGGCAATGAGGCCAGGCCCATCCTTCGTAACACCGGGGACAGGTAGAACCTCAGTATGTAGTGACACTTGGTGTTTGCATACCGGGGGCCCACGCACAGCTTGATGCAGCTGGTCACAAAGGTGGCCAACAGGATGAGGAAGGCGTTGGGTACGTTCCTCACTCCCTTCTCCAGAGGTTTGTACATGATGTCCCTTCGGACACGGTCTATCTTGGATCTCCAGATAAACTTGAAGGTGGCCCGGGGGACTGCTGCGGCGTAGGGTCGGGTTATGGGCCAGACCTGCGCCACGTACAGTAACACCGAGAGTACCTCACACCTAATGACCAGGGTTTTGCCCGCAATGGAGAGGGAGCGTTGCTCCCACCAGCCCAGTTTCTGTCTTACCTTGGCTATGTGCTCCTCCCAGTTTTTGGTGCATGCCCCAGCCGCTCCGAACCATATCCCCAGCACCTTCAGGTAATCTGACCTGACAGTGAAGGGGACAAAGGACCGGTCGGCCCTGTTCCCAAAGAACATGGCCTCGCTCTTGCCACGGTTTACCTTGGCTCCCGAGGCCAGTTCAAACTGGCCGCAGGCATTCAAGAGCCTGCGCACAGACGCAGGATCCGAGCAGAAGATGGCGACGTCGTCCATGTACAGGGAGGCCTTGACTTGCACGCCTCCGCTGCCTGGGATCGTCACTCCTCTTATACCCGGATCCTTCCTGATGGACTCGGCAAAAGGTTCTATGCAGCACACAAACAGGGCCGAGGAGAGGGGGCAGCCCTGCCTGACTCCAGATTTGATCTGGAACTTTTCTGATTCCCACCCATTGATTGAGACTGCGCTATAGATGTTTGTGTAGAGCAGTTTGATCCAATTGCGAATTCCCTCCCCAAACCCTATTTTGGAGAACACATCCATCATGTAGGTGTGCGATATTCTGTCAAAAGCCTTCTCCTGGTCAAGGCTGATGAGGCAGGTGTCCACCCTTCTGTCCTGCAAGTAGGCGATCATATCCCTGAGTAGCGCGAGGCTATCAGAGATCTTCCTGCTGGGTACAGCACAGCTCTGGTCAGGGTGGATCACCGACTCCAGAGCAGACTTGACCCGATTGGCGATGACCTTGGCTAGAATTTTGTAATCCACATTCAACAGTGAAATGGGTCGCCAATTTTGAATTTCTTCCCTTTCCCCCTTCTGCTTGTAGATCAGGGTGATGATGCCTTTCCTCATGGATTCTGACATGCTGCCGTCCAGAAGCATACTCTCGTACACTTCCCGCAGGTCTGTGCCCATCCAGTCCCACAGAGCCGAATACAACTCAACCGGTAAGCCATCGCTTCCGGGAGTTTTACTCGTCTCAAAGGACTTGACGGCCTTTGTCAGCTCATCCAGAGTTAGCGATTTGTCCAGGTTTTCCTGCTCGCTGTCGCCTAAGACCTCCCTGATAGACAACAGGAAGGTCTGGGAAACAGTGCTATCTGTTGGCTTCAGATTATACAGTCCGGCATTAAAGGATTGGCTGATCCTCAGGATGTCAGAGCGCGATGACTTTACAGAGCCATCTTCTTCCTTCAGGCTGCTGATCACAAAGGTCTCTCTGTGCACCTTTCGGAAGAAGAAGAGTGAGACTTTTCATCCTGCTCCACGGAGCGGACTCTGGAACGGAAGATAACCTTGGAGGCCTCCGAGGTGTAGAGCGAGGCTGGCTGGCTCTTCACCTCGTGGAGATCCTCCTTGACATCCACCCCCATCGACTGCAGCTGGAGCAAATTCTGCATACTTTTCTGGAGCCTGGACATGACCCCTCGTCTCTCTCTCACCTTTTGAACGCCCTTGAGGATGAAAAGCCTTTTGATGTTCCCCTTGATTGCTTCCCACCAGAGATGTGGAGACTCAAAGAGGGGTTTCACGGTTTTCCAACCTTTGTAATCCCTCCTGAGTTCCTCGAGGTTCAGCGGTTTTACATTCAGCTTCCATGTTCCCCTGCCTACCCCCTGGTTTTCCTGCAGGTGGCAGTCGGCCAGTAGGAGGCAGTGGTCAGAGAAGAACACCGGCTTTACATCGGTGGACCTGACCGTGAAAGCACGGGACACAAGACGAAGTCTATCCTGGAGCGGACGGACCCGTCTGGCCGTGACCATGTGTATCTATGCTGCGCTCCGTCTGCAGGGTTGCTGCAGACGTCGAGCAGCTTGGCGTCATTTACCGTTTCCATCAGGAGTCTGGACGTAGTGTCTAGTTTGCTGTCAGCTTTGCCGGATCGTCCAGCCGCATTGATGATGCAGTTGAAGTCACCGCCCAGAATGACCGGCTTGGAGGTGGCCAACAGCAGTGGGAGTTGCTGAAGGACTGCCAGCCGCTCACTTTTTACGGCCGGATCGTACACATTAAAAGTCTGAGAGGGGCGTTTTTGTATTTGACGTCTGCTACGAGGAGGCCTCCCCGCAGCAGAATACCCAGGCCGGAGGAGCGGCAGTCGTTTCCTCCTGACCAGATGGATGGCCCGTGGGACCACCAGCTCGACCAGCGCCTGTAGTTGCTGAGGTGCGGAAGCATCTTTGATGCTTCGCACATTTATGGATGCAATTTTAAAACCCATCGTAAAAAGATAGATTTACCAGTCTCAAGAGTCCAGAGTCTATACAGTTCGCTGTTCCAGCTGTTGGTTGTTCCCCAGCATGCCGGTGGTGCTCACAAACTTTAGCACAGTTGCAGGGCTGAGAAAACTGTTCTGGTCCGCACTGGCCCCGTGAACTTGATGCAGATGCATTGGGGGGGTGGTGTAGCCCTGGCGTTCGTTGTGGCAGTCAGTAGGTGTTGGGGTTGCAGGCCGGTCTTCGCCTGGGTTGTTGCTGCTTGTTACTTTCGGGGGTTGGTCTGTGACCTTGTTTTCGATGTCCGGCGTTTGGTGGCCGTTGGTCATATTGCTGTTCCCATGAGCCAGAGGTTGATGATCTCGGCATGTTTTATTTTCTTCCCGGTCTGTGGTCTGGGGGGTCTGTCCATCCCGTTCCACATTGGTGCTTTGCCTCTTTATTTGAGGCCGATTCTTGTCTTGTTTTCCCTCATCGGAGGAGGTGTCAGCGCTAAGTCCGCTGGCTGGAAGGTGTCGCTTTTTGCCACTTCCCCTCGGGGGTTTCTTCAGTTTATTTTTTTGTTTCCTCTTTCGTATGTCCCTGTTCACCGTTTCCCAGGGCACTTTATTCTTTGTCCCATCCTCTTCCATTGAGTGTTCCTCGTCAGATGAGGTTGGGGTTGAGTTGTCAGGGCATGCTGGGGCCTCCCCTTTTTGTTGAGGGCCCTTCTGTTGCTTTTCCGCATTCTGCGCTGTGGTGTCTTTGTCGATGGAGGGTGCATGAACCTCCCCTGTGGTCGCCTTTTTGACTCCGCTGATGATGATTTGTGCGTACGTTGCCCCGCGTTTTGGGCAGGCCCTGTAAAGATGGCCGGCCTCCCCACACAGGTTGCAGCACTTGTCTTCCTTGCAGTCCTTAGTCATGTGTCCCTCCTGCCTGCAGTTTTTGCAGAAGGTGACATTGCAGTTTGCGGCAACATGCCCCGTTTTGCCACAGGTGTGGCATACTCGTGGCTGTCCCACGTAGTCGAGGTAGCCACGATTTCCTCCAATGGCGAAACTGGAGGGGGGATGCAGGATGGTTCCGTCGCCATCTGTTCTCAGAGTCACCTTGATCTGGTGCTCACTTGTCCAGATGCCAAAGGTGTCTTTCAGTTGCATGCTGTTACTTTTCAGCTCAACGTACCTGGCGAGGAATATGAGCACATCAGACACGGGGACGTGGGGGTTGTACGTGTGCAGTGTAACAACCCGGTTTTGCTGCGACGGTAGCGTAAACAGAGGCTCTGCAGTCAGGATAGACAGGGGACTCTGGTTACCTTTTTCTTTGAACACGTTCAAGAATATGATGCAAGCTGCGACACTCTTGAAGGTGACATCAAAATATCCATTGTTGGGGAAGTCTTGCAAGCAGAAGATATCTGTTGCTTGAAACCCGCAGCACCCGCTTCACGAAGAAATTTTGGTCCACAGGTGACTCCCCTTCCGCCTTCTTTGCTCTGACTTGGACAGTGTTTCACACTCACCAGCCTGGTGGTCGGGATGCAGCTGCAGCCATAGCTCACACGTTGAGTCTAAACTGTATCGGCGTTAAGTCTAAACCAGAGGCTTAGACCAGCATGTGACCGCAATGCACAGATGGAAATTTTCCCCGCAACAGCCAATCAGCATCTCTGCTCTACTGCCCTCAGCTGGATGCTTGCCTTGATTTGAAAGCCTAGGGTGTCTTGCTCAGGTACACTTTCAGGATGCAGTGACCGCAATGCACAGATGCAAATTTTCCCTGCAACAGTCAATCAGCATCTCCGCTCTACTGCCCTCTGCTGGATGCTTGCCTTGACTTGAACACCTAGGGTGTCTTGCTCAGGTACACTTTCAGGATGCAGTGACTGCAATGCACAGATGCACATTTTCCCCGCAACAGCCAATCAGCAGCTCCGCTCTACTGCCCTCTGCTGGAGTTTGTGTTTAAAACAGCGAGAGGAGAGCCGGGAGCAGAGAGGAGTGGACCTGCGCGGGATACTGCTGCAGGGGAGAGGATAACGGAAGCGCCAGGCTCGGGGCTGAGCAGACCTGTGCAGGACACTGCGGCAGGGGAGAGGATAAAGGCAGCGCCAGGCTCGAGGCTGGGCAGAGAGGAGCGGACCTGTGCGGGACACTGCGCGGGACAGCTGCTTGTTTGTTTGTTTATTTCAAATTGAAAAATAAACCGGGAAAGTGAATTACTATTTTTAAAATTTGACTCAAATTACTATTTTAAAGTTGATTTGAATTACTATTTTTTAATTTTTAAATCTCACTTAAATAACTATTTTGGGTGATTTAAATTTTTAAGTTGATTTAAATTACTATTTTTAAGTTGATTTAAATAACTTTTTAATTTTTAATTAAATAACTTTTTAATTTCAATTAAATAACTATTTAATTTGTTGTCAGATCAAGCAAGATAAATACTCAGGGATAAAGCTAATTAAATAGTATACAGGAGATTGGGTATAATCCGACACAAAAACATCTTTCTAAAGTTTAATTTCAGAAGTTTAATTTAAAGGAGAAATCATGGCAGGACAGCTCCAAGGCGTGGTCTGCTCCTCTTGCTCCATGTAGCAGGCTGAGGACAGTTCCAGTCCCCAGGGTCAGCATGTGTGCAGGAAGTGTCTCCGGTTACAGCTCCTGGAAGCTCAGGTTTCAGAGCTGGAGACACTGTGGAGCATCCGCGAGTCAGAGAGAATCGTGGATAGCACGTATAGAGAGGTGGTCACACCGCAGGCTCAGACTCCGCAGGCAGGAAGGGAATGAGTGACCACCAGACAGAGCAAGAGAGCAAGGCAGGTAGTGCAGGAATCTCTTGTGGCCATTCCCCTGCAGAACAGAAAAACCGCTTTGGATACTGTTGAGGGGAATTGCCTCTCAGGGGAAAACAGCAACAGCCAAACTCGTGGCACCATGGTTGGTTCTGCTGCAGAGGGGAGGGGTGATAAGTGTGACAGTGCAATAGTTATAGGGGATTCAATTGTAAGGGGAATAGACAGGCGTTTCTGTGGCCGCAAATGAGACTCCGGAATGGTATGTTGCCTCCCTGGTGCTAGGGTCAAGGATGTCTCGGAGCGGGTACAGGACATTCTGGAGGGGGAGAGTGAACAACCAGTGGTCGTGGTACACATCGATACAAACGACATAGGTAAAAAAAGGAATGAGGTCCTAAAAGCAGAATACAGGGAGCTAGGAAGGAAGTTAAGAAATCGGACCCCAAAGATAGTGATCCCAGGATTACTACTGGTGCCACCTGCTAGTCAGAGTAGAAATGACAGGATATGTAGGATGAATACGTGGCTGAAGGGATGATGTCAGGGGGAGGGTTTCAGATTCCTGGGGCATTGGGACAGGTTCTTGGGGAGGTGGGACCTGTACAAACTGGACGGGTTACACCTGGGCAGGACTGGAACTGATGTCCTAGGGGGGCTATTTGCTAGAGTGGTTGGGGAGTGATTAAACTAATGTGGCAGGGGGATGGGAACCGATGCAGGAAGTCGGAAGGTAGTAAAACAGGGACAGAAACAAAAGGGGGAAAGTGTAAGGCAGAGAAGCCATAGTCAAAAATCAAAAAGGGCGACAGTACAAGGTACAGTGACTGAGGGGAGCTCAGTGAATAGGCACAATAATACTAAAAGGTATAAAGCGGGAAGTAAAAACATAAATGGTAAGCGACGCGGCAGGCTGTTACATGAAGATATGGGTTCAACGACAAGGAAAATTAGGAGAAAAGTTAAGAGGAAATATAACTTAGGAGAGGTTACTGATCGAAGTGTTAAGATTCAGAACAGAGGTAAAAAAAAAAGCCAACATAAGTGTACTTTACCTGAATGCTCGTAGTATTCGGAATAAGGTAAATGAGCTGATGGGGCAAATCATCGTGAATGACTATGATTTAGTGGCCATTACCGAAACATGGTTAAAGGATGGTCACGACTGGGAGTTAAATATCCAAGGGTATCAAACTATTCGGAAGGACAGAGTGGATGGTAAGGGAAGTGATGTAGCTCTGTTATTTAAGGATGACATCCGGGCAATAGTAAGGGATGACATCGGTGCTATGGAGGATAAGGTTGAATCCATTTGGGTGGAAATCAGGAATAGT
This sequence comes from Scyliorhinus torazame, assembly GCF_047496885.1. NCBI lineage: Eukaryota > Metazoa > Chordata > Chondrichthyes > Carcharhiniformes > Scyliorhinidae > Scyliorhinus > Scyliorhinus torazame. Next base: position 7,181,978 of record NC_092717.1, read on the forward strand.
AAGGCGAAAAAGTAATTGATAGGAGTAATCTATAGGTCACCAAATAGTAACATTATGGTGGGGCAGGCAATAAACAAAGAAATAACAGGTGCATGTAGAAATGGTACAGCAGTTATCATGGGGATTTTAATCTACATATGTTGATTGGTTTAACCAGGTCGGTCAAGGCAGCCTTGAGGAGGAGTTTATAGAATATATCTGCGATAGTTTCCTAGAACAATATGTAATGGAACCTACAAGGTGTTAGACATTTTAGTTGCTGTGATATGAAGAGTCTAAAGTTCTTTTCCTTTTTCACAAACACACATTTATTTCATTCCAACAGCCTTTGCACAAAACTCTAACTATACATCACCTGACAGAGGCCACCTGAAGCCCCTCAGTGTCAATTAATGGATACTTAACATAAATGAGACAACTAATTGCAATGTCTCTTAACCCATTACTTAACACAAGGGAACAAGCGGTCCTAGATCTGGTCCTGTGTAATGAGACAGGATTGATTAATGATCTCATAGTTAGGGATCCTCTCGGAAGGAGCAATCACAATATGGTGGAATTTAAAATACAGATGGAGGGTGAGAAGGTAAAATCAAACACTAGTGTTTTGTGCTTAAACAAAGGAGATTACAATGGGATGAGAGAAGAGCTAGCTAAGGTAGACTGGGAGCAAAAACTTTATGGTGAAACAGTTGAGGAACAGTGGAGAACCTTCCAAGCGATTTTTCACAGTGCTCAGCAAAGGTTTATACCAACAAAAAGGAAGGACGGTAGAAAGAGGGAAATTGACCGTGGATATCTAAGGAAATAAGGAAGAGTATCAAATTGATGGAAAAAGCAGACAAAGTGGCAAAGATTAGTGGGGGATTAGTGGACTGGGAAATCTTTAGGGGGCAACAGAAAGCTACTAAAAAAGCTATAAAGAAGAGTAAGATAGATTATGAGAGTAAACTTGCTCAGAATACGAAAACAGATAGTAAAAGTTTCTACAAATATATAAAACGAAAAAGAGTGGCTAAGGTAAATATTGGTCCTTTAGAGGATGAGAAGGGAGATTTAATAATGGGAGATGAGGAAATGGCTGAGGAACTGAACAGGTTTTTTGGGTCGGTCTTCTCAGTGGAAGACACATATAACATGCCAGTGACTTATGGAAATGAGGCTATGACAGGTGAGGACCTTGAGAGGATTGTTATCACTCAGGAGGTAGTGATGGGCAAGCTAATGGGGTTAAAGGTAGACAAGTCTCCTGGCCCTGATGGAATGCATCCCAGAGTGCTAAAAGAGATGGCTAGGGAAATTGCAAATGCACTAGTGATAATTTACCAAAATTCACTAGACTCTGGGGTGGTCCCGGCGGATTGGAAATCAGCAAATGTGACACCACTGTTTAAAAATGGAGGTAGGCAGAAAGCAGGTATTATCGGCCAGTTAGCTTAACTTCGGTAGTAGGGAAGATGCTGGAATCTATCATCAAGGAAGAAATAGCGAGGCATCTGGATGGAAATTGTCCCATTGGGCAGACGCAGCATGGGTTCCTAAAGGGCAGGTCGTGCCTAACTAATTTAGTGGAATTTTTTGAGGACATTTCCAGTGCGGTAGATAACGGAGAGCCAATGGATGTGGTATATCTGGAATTCCAGAAAGCTTTTGGCAAGGTGCCAAACAAAAGGTTGCTGCATAAGATAAAGATGCATGGCATTAAGGGGAAAGTAGTAGCATGGATAGAGGATTGGTTAATTAATAGAAAGCAAAGAGTGGGGATTAATGGGTGTTTCTCTGGTTGGTAATCAGTAGCTAGTGGTGTCCCTCAGGGATCAGTGTTGGGCCCACAATTGTTCACAATTTACATAGATGATTTGTTGTTGGGGACCAAGTGTAATGTGTCCAAGTTTGCAGACGATACTAAGATGAGTGGTAAAGCAAAAAGTGCAGAGGATACCGGAAGACTGCAGAGGGATTTGGATAGGTTAAGTGAATGGGCTAGGGTCTGGCAGATGGAATACAATGTTGCCAAATGTGAGGTCATACATTTTGGTAGGAATAACAGCAAAAGGGATTATTATTTAAATGATAAAATATTAAAACGTGCTGCTGTGCAGAGAGACCTGGGTGTGCTAGTGCATGAGTCGCAAAAAGTTGGTTTACAGGTGCAACAGGTGATTAAGAAGGCAAATGGAGTTTTGTCCTTCATTGCTAGAGGGATGGGGTTTAGGACTAGGGAGGTTATGCTGCAATTGTATAAGGTGTTAGTGAGGCCACACCTGGAGTATTGTGTTCAGTTTTGGTCTCCTTACCTGAGAAAGGACGTACTGGCGCTGGAGGGTGTGCAGAGGAGATTCACTAGGTTAATCCCAGAGCTGAAGGGGTTGGATTACGAGGAGAGGTTGAGTAGACTGGGACTGTACGCGTTGGAATTTAGAAGGATGAGGGGGGATCTTATAGAAACATATAAAATTATGAAGGGAATAGATAGGATAGATGCGGACAGGTTGTTTCCACTGGCGGGTGAAAGCAGAACTAGGGGGCATAGCCTCAGAATAAGGGGAAGTAGATTTAGGACTGAGTTTAGGAGGAACTTCTTCACCCAAAGGGTTGTGAATCTATGGAATTCCTTGCCCAGTGAAGCAGTTGAGGCTCCTTCATTAAATGTTTTTAAGATAAAGATAGATAGTTTTTTGAAGAATAAAGGGATTAAGGGTTATGGTGCTCAGGCCGGAAAGTGGAGCTGAGTCCACAAAAGATCAGCCACGATCTCATTGAATGGTGGAGCAGGCTCGAGGGGCCAGATGGCCTACTCCTGCTCCTAGTTCTTATGTTCAACATTGTTTTCAAATCACTCCACGGCCTTATCCCTCTTGATCCATGCAAGCTGAAGCATGGTAGCATAGTGGTTAACACAATTGCTTCACAGCTCCAGGGTCCTGGGTTCCATTCCCGGCTTGGGTCACTGTCTGTGTGGAGTTTGCACGTTCTCCCCGTGTGTGCGTGGGTTTCCTCCGGGTGCTCCGGTTTCCTCCCACAGTCCAAAGATGTGCAGGTTAGGTGGATTGGTCATGATAAATTGCCCTTCGTGTCCATAAAGGTTAAGTGGGGTTGCTGAGTTACGGGGATAGGGTGGAGGCATGGGGCTTAAGTGGGGTGCACCTTCCAAGGGCCGGTGCAAACTTGATGGGCCGAATGGCCTCCTTCAGGGCTGTAAATTCTCTGATATGATAAACTCCTCCAGCCCCACAACCCTCCCATCTCGGAGCTCCTCCAATCCTGGCCTCTTGCGCATCCCTGATTTTCTGACTCCACCATTGGCGGGTGTGCCATTCGTTACCTGGGGCCTCCCTCTTTGCACTGCTTCCCTATCACTCTCCTCCCTTAAGACACTCCTTAAAACCTTCCTCTTTGACCAAAGTTGTTGGTCATCTGGCCTCATCTGGTCTAATATCTCCTCCTGTGGCTGAGGGTCAAACTGTGGTAACACAACTGAGAAGCACCTTGGGACATTCTGCAATGTTAAAGGCACTATATAAATTCAAGGTTATTGCTCTTGTTTTGCTGCCTTTGGCTATGTTAGCAGGATGTGAAAGGTGACGGTAGCAGAACAGCTTCAGCTCTGAGTATATCAGTTGTTGTGATCAGGAAGGCGCTGCCTGAACGGGTGATGGAAGCAGATTAGTAGGAACTTTCAAAAGGAAATTGGATCAATATTTGAATTGGGAAAAATTACAGGGCAATGGGCAAAGTGGAGGGAGTGAGTGTGGAGCCAATTGCAAAGAGCAAGTACAGGCACAAGGGGCCGAATAGCCACCTGCTGTGCTGTATCATTCTATCATTTCACATTATGGTGCAGTAAGCCCACTTTATGTCTTTTAAAAAAAAATTCATTAACAATTGTTTTGCTCTTCATAGACCAAGCTGAAACCATTAAGACAATTCTATTTGTTTCAGAGTTCCGAGCAGTCACTTTCACACTACAGAGCAAGGACCTACTCAGTACCGTTGTCAAGATCTTGAAATCCTGCAGCTTATCCACTGATCACGTGCAGGACTCCCAGGTTGACAAGGGCCTCGATCATCGAAATGGGAACCTTCCATTCAATAGACCTATCCGATGGGATAAGACCTACTACTCCTTTACTGGCTACAGGGACCCAGAGGAAGAGTTGGACTGCACTGTCCGTATGGAACCTGCTCTCGGGTACAAGAATCTGTTATTGCTTATCTCACTTAAGTTGTGAATGTTGCTGTGATTATTGCTGAGGGAGTGCTGCACTGTCAGAGGGTCAGTACTGAGGGAGTGCCGCACTGTCAGAGGGTCAGTACTGAGGGAGTGCCGCACTGTCAGAGGGTCAGTACTGAGGGAGTGCCGCACTGTCAGAGGGTCAGTACTGAGGGAGTGCCGCACTGTCAGAGGGTCAGTACTGAGGGAGTGCGGCACTGTCAGAGGGTCAGTACTGAGGGAGTGCCGCACTGTCAGAGGGTCAGTACTGAGGGAGTGCCGCACTGTCAGAGGGTCAGTACTGAGGGAGTGCCGCACTGTCAGAGGGTCAGTACTGAGGGAGTGCTGCACTGTCAGAGGGTCAGTACTGAGGGAGTGCCGCACTGTCAGAGGGTCAGTACTGAGGGAGTGCTGCACTGTCAGAGGGTCAGTACTGAGGGAGTGCCGCACTGTCAGAGGGTCAGTACTGAGGGAGTGCCGCACTGTCAGAGGGTCAGTACTGAGGGAGTGCCGCACTGTCAGAGGGTCAGTACTGAGGGAGTGCGGCACTGTCAGAGGGTCAGTACTGAGGGAGTGCTGCACTGTCAGAGGGTCAGTACTGAGGGAGTGCCGCACTGTCAGAGGGTCAGTACTGAGGGAGTGCTGCAATCATCAAATCATTGAAATCTATGGCACATACGGAGGCCCTTCAGCTCATTGTTTCTGTGCTGGCTGGAATAGACTGTCCAGCTTGTGGTTCATAGTCCTGTAGATTACAGCACCTCAAACTGCATATATGTCAGTAATTCTGTCTGGGTTCCCATCTCTACAACCCTTTCAGACAGTGAGTTCCAGATCTCCACCACCCTCTGGGAGAAATAATTCTCAACTCCCTTTGAATCTTTCTGCCAATCACTTTATTACTTTAAAATATATTTGAAGTACCGATTTCTTTTTTTTTCAATTAATGAGCAATTTAGCGCGGCCAATCCACCTACCCTGCACATCTTTGGGTTGTGGGGGCGAAACCCACGCAAACATGGGGAGAATGTGCAAACTCCACACGGACAGTGACCCAGAGCCGGGATTAAACCTGGGTCCTCAGCGCTTTGAGGCAGCAGTGCTAACCACTGTGCCACCGTGCTGCCCTTCTGCCAATCATTTTAAATCTCTGCCCCCTGGTTATTGTCCACTCTGCTGTTTGGAATAGGTCCTTCCTATCCACTGTTTTTGACCCTCATAATTTTATACACCTCAACTTCCTCAGTGCCAAAGCCTATCTATTCTTTTCATTTGCTAAAATTATCCATATCTGGCCAAATCATTGTAAAACTCCCAGTACCGATCGATCACATCCTTCCTGTAATGTGGTGACCAAAACTGTACACAGTTCTCCCTAGCTGTTGTCTAACAAGCGTTTTATACACTTCCAGCATAATCTCCCTGCTGTTATATTCTGTGCAACATCTAATAAAGGCAAACATCCCATCAGCCTTCTTAACCAGCTGATGGATGTCTTACTATCTTCAGCAATGTGTGGGCATGCACTTAAGATTCCTCTCTTATCCTACAATTCTGAGTATTCTCCCATTTATAGTGTCTTCTCCTGCCTTGTTTACCCTCCCTAAATGCATTACCTCATTTTCTCCCGACTGCATTCCATTTCCCATTTTTCTGCCCACCTGACCACTCCATTGATATCTTCCTGGATAGTCAGAGACTTTTCCCCAGGGTAGAGGGGTCAATTACTAGGGGGCATAGGTTTAAGGTGCGAGGGGCAAGGTTTAGAGGCGACGTACAAGGTAGGTTTTTTTACACAGAGGGAACTCACTGCTGGAGGAGGTGGTGGAAGCAGGGACGATAGTGACGTTTAAGGGGCATCTTGACAAATACATGAATAGGATGGGAATAGAGGAATACGGACCCCGGAAGGGCCTGTTCCTGTGCTGTACTTTTCTTTGTTGTACCTGCAGTCTCCAGCTTTCTTCTTCTCTATTAGCCACACAGCCAACTTTTGTATCATCTGTAAATTTCTTAATCATGGCCCCCTATGTTGCAGTCTAAGTCTTTGCCACATACCACGCAAAGCAAAGGGCCCGCTGCCGAGCGAGCCCTGTGGAATTCCACTGAGCAAAGCCTTCCGGTTACTACAACAGTCAGAGGACCGAGCTGTCTTTTGGATGAAACATTAAACCTTGACCCTATCTGCCCGCTCGGGTGCAGGTAAAAGATACCACGGGACTATTTCGAAATGGAAAAGTGGGGTTCTCCCAGGTGTCCTATCCAATATTTATCCCTCAATCAATATCACAAAAATCTGATTATCCGGTCATCGTCACATTGCTGTGTGTGGGATCTTGCTGTGTGTAAATTGGCTGCCGTGTTTCATACATTACAACAGTGACTGCACTTCAGGAATGGCCATGCATTGCTTTGGGACATCAAGTTACTAACGGCAACCAATTAAACTACTTGTTTCTTGAAAACTAAATGATTAGGTTGCAAAAAATATATATATTGAAATTATCCAGGACAGAAGGAGGCCATTCAGCCCAGCGTATCTGCTGGTTCTTTGAAATAACTATTTAATTAGTCTCACTCTCGCCTTTCCCCATAACCTGCAAATGTTTCCTTTTCAAGTACTCAATCTAATTCTCTTTTGAAAATGTACTTTTGAATCTGTTTCCTGCCACCCCAATCCTTTCAGGCATGAGATTCTCACAGCTGCACTTTAATACCCGTTCAGTTTAGGTTATTCTACCACCTTTGTGAAGCAAAAAAGCAATTTCGGGCAAACTTTCATATATCTCTATATTTTCATAGAATCGTAGAATCCCTGCCGTGCAGAAGTAGGCCGTTGGGCCCATCGAGTCTGCTGCGACCCTCTGTAGGAGCACCCTACCTTGACCTACTCCCCCACCCGATCACCCCAGCCCCACCCAACCTGCACATCTTTGTGACACAAGAGGCATTCTTTTTTTTTTAAACGCATTTTATTCAAACTTGTATCAAAGTAGTTACAGCAAATAAACACCCCGGGAAACACTCTTCCCAACAATCAACTATACAGTTTGTACAGATTTTCCTCCTTTTTCACCCCCTCTCCCCATCTTCCCCCCCCCCCCCCCTCCCCCCCACAAACATACCCCCCCCCTTTTCTCAAACCCCCCTGCTGAGCCCCTTAACTCATACTGTATCTTCTCTAACCGCAGGAAGTCAAGCAGGTCACCCAACCATGCTGCTACCCCCGGTGGCGATGCCGACCAACACTCCAGCAAAATTTGTCGCCGTGCAATCAGAGAGGCGAAGGCCAAGACATCGGCCTCCCTCCTCTCCATGAGCTTCGGCTTCTCTGAAACCCCAAATATCGCCACCAAAGGGTCCGGGTCCACTCCCTTCTCCACTATCCTGGCTAAGTCCGCGAACACTCCCGCCTAGATTCTTCCCACTTTTTCACAACCCCAAAACATGTGCGCACGATTCGCTGGCCCCCGCCCACACCTTTCACACTCATCTACTACCCCCTGAAAGAACCCACTCATTCTCGCCCGAGTCATATGCACCCCGTGCACCACCTTGAACTGTATCAGGCTCATCCTTGCACAAGAGGAGGTCCCGTTTACCCTTCTCAGTGCCTCACTCCATACTCCCCAATTGATCTCCATTCCCAACTCCGCTTCCCATTTCTCCTTGATCTTCACCACCCGCTCGCCTCCCTGCTCCCCCAGCCACTTATATATATTCCCAATTCTTCCCTCCCCTTCCACATCCGGAAGCAGCAGTCGCTCCAGCAGGGTGTATCCCGGCAATCTAGGGAGCCCCTTCCAGACCTTTCGTGCAAAGTCCCTAACCTGTAGATACCTGAACTCACTACCCCTCGGCAGCTCTACCCTCTTCCTTAGCTCCTCCAGACTGGCGAGCTGCCTGCCCTTCACGAAGCCTGTTTGATCTTCTGCAACCACCCCCGGGACACAATCATCCCCGCCAACAACTTAGCCAATACTTTCACATCTGTGTTCAATAGTGATATGGGTCTATCCGACCCACATTCCACCTTTTTTGGGGGATTAGTGTGATTACTGCCTGCTTCATCGTTCTGGCAACTCCCCCTTCTCCAGCGCTTCATTAAACGCCCCCAACAGAAGTGGTGCCAGGTCCGCTGCAAATTCCTGATAAAATTCTGCCGGGTACCCATCCGGCCCAGGGGCCTTCCCTGACTTCATGCCCCTGATACTATCCACATCTCCCTCAGCCCTAGGGGCTCCTCCAACGCCTGCCTCTTTGCTTCCTCCACCTGGGGAAATTCTAGCTCGTCCAGAAACCACCCCATGTCCCCCTTCTCTCCTCCTGGGTCTGCCTCATAAAGTCCCTGGTAATACTCTCTAAATGCCTTATTTATCTTCCCTGGCTCTGACACCACGTCCCCAGCCCCAGTCCGGATCTGCAATATTTCCCTAGACGCAGCCTGCCTCCGCAGCTGGTGCGCCAGCATGCGGCTCGCCTTCTCCCCATACTCGTATTGCACCCCTCTTGCCCTACGCAGTTGCCCTACCGCCCTCCCCATTGTCAGCCTGTCAAATTGCCCTGCAACTTTTTCCTCCTCGCCAATCCTTCCGCGGTGGGCACCCTCGAATATTCCCTGTCCACCTCCACTATCTCGCTCACTAGATGGTCATGTTCCTCCCTCCTTTCCTTATTCGCACGAACCGTAAATGAGATAATTTCTCCCCGGACCACTGCCTTCAGTGCTTCCCAAAAAATGCCCGTCGACACCACCCCATTCTGATTCAACTCCACAATTCCTTAACTGTCACCCACACCTTATCACAGAAACCTCCATCCGCCGACAACCCTGAGTCAACCCTCCACCCCGGCCTCTGCTCTCGTCCCGATCTGAACCGAATCTCCAGCCAGTGGGGTGCATGGTCCGCGATAACTATCCCCACATACTCTGCCCCCTCCAACCAAAATCTCCTGACTCACTACAAAGTAATCAATCCTCGAATACACCTTATAAACATGCGAAAAGAAGGAATACTCCCTTCCCCCTAGGTTCTGAAAGCGCCATGGATCCACCATACCCATCCTCTCCATAAACCCCCCCAGCTCCCTTGCCATTTGTACCCTACCCATCGACCTGGGGCTCGAGCTATCCACCCTCGGCTCCAGGACACAGTTAAAATCTCCTCCCATGATCAACTGGTATGTGGCCAAAACTAAGGGGCATTCTATTAGCGTGACCAATCCACCTAATCTGTGCGTCTTTGGACTGTGGGAGGAAACCCGGAGGAAACCCACGCAGACACGGGGAGAAAGTGCAAACTCCACACAAACAGTCACCCGAGGCCGGAATTGATCCTGGATCCTTGGAACTGTGAGGCAGCAGTGCTAACCACTGTATCATTCTTTTGTAAATGAAGGCAGCACCGAAGTGATCAGCGAATGTTGTGTTGAAGCTGATAATGCTGCGATTTGTATAGGGTGATGGTTCTGGTTAAGTGGTCTGTTAATTCCCTCTAATCGATGTTGTAGGAGCTCAATTCTACTGTGTGTTTTGTTAGTTCCGGGGCAGTTTTGAGGAAACCAGAGATCCTGTTGGGAGAGTATTGATGACAAACTGAAGTTAATATTCACTTTGCAGGTCGTGGCTACATAAAAACCGAGAGTCTGCCTCTGAGAGGTTATCTGTCAGTATTCCATTGAGAGATGAGCTTGATCGCTTAAAAACAGAACTTTGTCAGCGACTGGAGATAAACGATATCAGGTATTGATGCTAAAAGGAGGTTAGATGTGAAAGAAAGTCACGTATGGGAATTTTGGGAGTTATAAATGGTGTGAAATGAGGTAGGGTATTGATTGGCAACGTAGCTCAGAGACCCACTCCTTGCTGATTTTTGTGCATCTTTAACCCGGTTCGGATCAATGATGTTGCACATTCTGAGGCTGAAGCAGACTGTCAGCGATCTCCGTGGCCCATTTGACTATCCACAGTCAGCTATTCCAGAGCTTTCTCTATAACCTCCTCCACCCTATCTCTATAACCTCCTCCACCCTATCTCTATAACCTCCTCCACCCTATCTCTATAACCTCCTCCACCCTATCTCTATAACCCCCTCCACCCTATCTCTATAACCTCCTCCACCCTATCTCTATAACCCCCTCCACCCTATCTCTATAAACTCCTCCACCCTATGTCTATAACCTCCTCCACCCTATCTCTATAACCTCCTCCACCCTATGTCTATAACCTCCTCCACCCTATCTCTATAACCCCCTCCACCCTATCTCTATAACCTCCTCCACCCTATGTCTATAACCTCCTCCACCCTATCTCTATAACCTCCTCCACCCTATCTCTATAACCTCCTCCACCCTATCTCTATAACCTCCTCCACCCTATGTCTATAACCTCCTCCACCCTATCTCTATAACCTCCTCCACCCTATCTCTATAACCTCCTCCACCCTATCTCTATAACCTCCTCCACCCTATCTCTATAACCTCCTCCACCCTATCTCTATAACCCCCTCCACCCTATCTCTATAACCTCCTCCACCCTATCTCTATAACCTCCTCCACCCTATCTCTATAACCCCCTCCACCCTATCTCTATAACCCCCTCCACCCTATCTCTATAACCTCCTCCACCCTATCTCTATAACCTCCTCCACCCTATCTCTATAACCTCCGCCACCCTATCTCTATAACCTCCTCCACCCTATGTCTATAACCTCCTCCACCCTATGTCTATAACCTCCTCCACCCTATCTCTATAACCTCCGCCACCCTATCTCTATAACCTCCTCCACCCTATGTCTATAACCTCCTCCACCCTATGTCTATAACCTCCTCCACCCTATCTCTATAACCTCCTCCACCCTATCTCTATAACCTCCTCCACCCTATCTCTATAACCCCCTCCACCCTATCTCTATAACCCCCTCCACCCTATCTCTATAACCTCCTCCACCCTATCTCTATAACCTCCGCCACCCTATCTCTATAACCTCCGCCACCCTATCTCTATAACCTCCGCCACCCTATCTCTATAACCTCCTCCACCCTATCTCTATAACCTCCTCCACCCTATCTCTATAACCTCCTCCACCCTATCTCTATAACCTCCTCCGCCCTATGTCTATAACCTCCTCCACCCTATCTCTATAACCTCCTCCACCCTATCTCTATAACCTCCGCCACCCTATCTCTATAACCTCCTCCACCCTATCTCTATAACCTCCGCCACCCTATCTCTATAACCTCCTCCACCCTATCTCTATAACCTCCTCCACCCTATCTCTATAACCTCCTCCACCCTATGTCTATAACCTCCTCCACCCTATCTCTATAACCTCCTCCACCCTATCTCTATAACCTCCTCCACCCTATCTCTATAACCTCCTCCACCCTATCTCTATAACCTCCTCCACCCTATCTCTATAACCTCCTCTACCCTATCTCTATAACCTCCTCCACCCTATCTCTATAACCTCCTCCACCCTATCTCTATAACCCCCTCCACCCTATCTCTATAACCTCCTCCACCCTATCTCTATAACCTCCTCCACCCTATCTCTATAATCTCCAATCCCACAACCCTGCAGTTTCTCTGCATTCCTCCAATTTTGACCTCTTGGGCATGCCTAACATCAATTTATAGAAATTCATTGAATCCCTACAGTGCAGAAGGAGGCCATTCGATCCATCGAATCTGTACCGACCCTCTGAAAGAGCACCCTACCCAGGCCCCACTGCCCCACCCTATCCCCATAACCCCACATAACCTTTGGACACTAAGGGGAAATTTATCGTGGCCAATTCACCTAACCTGCACATCTTTGGACTGTGGGAGGAAACCGGACACCTGGAGGAAACCCACGCAGACACGGGGAGGATGTGCAGACTCTGCACAGACAGTGACCCAAGCCGAAATCGAACCTGGTACCCTGGAGCTGTGAGGCAGCAGTGCTAACCCACTGTGCCACCGTGCCGCCCCTACCCTTGCACCACCCTTGGTGACTCTGCCCTTCAGCTGCCTGGCCTCTTAAACTCTAAACCCTCCCTAAACCTCTGCCTGCTACCTGCCTCTCCTCCTTTAACTCAGGCCTGATAACCTACCTCTGACCACGGTGAGAGTATCTGTCCTGTAGCCATGGTCAGACTCAGTGTCAGATTTTGTTGTTAACAATCCTTTAAAGGATATCCTTGGGACATGTAACCGCATTAAGGTGCCAAATGAATACAGGTTGTTGTTGTTCACGCTGTGAATCCCACCCCGTTACTAAGGGTCACCGTGTACATAATACTTTGCACACATTTAGTCAAATTATTTCTTTAATTGCAGCAATAACAATCATTTTATTTGAAATATTGACCTTGGAATATTTTACATCAATCTGAGAGGGTTGGTGTGTCCTTGGATTAATGTCTTAACTGAAAAGTAGACCCTCTGGCAGTGCAGCTCTCCCTCAGAGTTGCACTGGGAGTGTCAGCATGGAATTTGTGCTGAGGTCTCTGGGATGGGCCTTGAACCCACTACCTTTGCACTCAGAGGAATTGAGACTGTCTGGTGCTCACTGGCACCAGATTGTTCACAGCAAAACATATAAATGCCATTTCTCACATTGGTTTCCAACAAGCCTCAGAAATATTTCTCAATTCTCGTGCGTGGACTAAAGTCTATCCTGGGTAACTTGGTTTTAATTCTGTTCCTGGTCTAGGTGGCAGAGAACTTGGGGAGTAGCTCATCGATGTAGCCAACTTCACAGCCTCGCTCGCTTTGCCAAGCAGAACTCTACAGTATTGTGCAATGTCAAAGGTTTGTCCTCTAATAAATACATGTTCACAGCAGATATCTGGCACGCAAGTAAAACCCCAAAAGAAGCTCATCCTGCACACCATCTTTAGCCTCGTTACATTGACCTCATTTGATTTCATGGCTTAGCAGAATGTAACTTTCCTGGGAAAGTTCCTGGGACATTGGGACCGGTTCTAGTGGAGGTGGGACCAGTACAACTGGACGGGTTGTCCCTGGGCAGGACCAGGACTGATGTCCTGGCGGAGTATTTGTTAGAGTAGTTGGGGAGGGTTTATACTAAAATGGCAGGGGGCTGAGCCTATGCAAGGAGTCAGAGAAGGGGAATCAAGGATAGGAACAAAAGGCAAGAAGGGGAATAAGAAAAGTGATGGGCAGAGAAATCAAGGGTCAGAATCAAACAGGGTCACAGTGAAAAATATTGTTTGATTCTGACCCTTGATTTCTCTGCCTATCACTTTTCTTATTCCCCTTCTTGCCTTTTGTTCCTATCCTCCAGGACAAGTAAAAAGACCAGCCTTAAGGCTTTGTGGTTAACGCACAGAACATTAGCATTAAAGTGGATGAATTAATCGCGCAAATAAATGCAAACGGGTATGATATACTCAGGATTACAGAGACATGGCTGCAGGGATGGGAACTGAACATCCAGGGATATTCAGTATTTAGGAAGAGGAGGATTTCCTGGAGTGTTTGTGGATCAATATGTTGAGGAGCCGACTAGAGAACAGGCCATCCGAGACTGGGTACTGTGTGATGAGAACAGAATCATTGGCAATCTAATTGGGTGAGGCCCCTTCGGGATGAGCGACCATAATATGATAGAATTCTTCATCAAGTTGGAAAGTGATATAGTTGATTCTGAGAATAGGGTCCTGAATCTAAATAAAGGAATTTACGATGGTGTGAGGTGCGAGTTGGCTATGATGGATTGGGAAATGTTAGTTTAAGGGATAACAGTGGATAGGCAATCGCATGGGGGAAGTGCAACAATTGTTTATTCCTGTCTGGCACAAAAGTAAAACGCCAAAGGTAGCCAAACCATGGTTTACAACGGAAATTAGAGGCAGTATTTGATCCAAGGAAGAGGCATACAATTTGGCCAAGAAAAAAAAAACAACAGACCTGGGGATTAGGAACAGTTTAGAATTCAGCAAAAAGGACAAGGGATTGATTAAGAAGGGGAAAATAGAGTACGAGAGTGAGCTTACAGGGACCTTAAAAACTGCCTGTAAAGTTTCTATAGGTACGTGAAAATAAAAAGATTGGTGAAGACAAATGTAGGTCCCTTACAGTCAGAAACAGGGGAATGCATAATGGGGAACAAAGAACTCTCTAACCCAACACTCCAGCACCTGTTTGGGTACGCAGAGGGAGAAATCAGAATGTCCAATTCACCTGACAAGCATGTTTTTTTGCAGGGAGGGTATTTGAGGAAACACAAGATTAGCCTGTACAACTTGTCCTCGCAATTTAACCAATTTAATTATGGGATCATCCTGATGAATCCGTGCTGTTTCCCCTCCAAGGCCAATCCCTCCTTCCTGAGGTGTGAGGCCCAGGACGGGACCCCAGGTGAGAGCCTGACCAGTTTAGAATGGAACTCTGTGATGTATCTTCTACAGTATGAATGTTGAAGCAAACCTTTCACTCCCTCTGCGTTTGGTTGTTCCCTTCACAGGATGTACTCTAATCTTTGGGGATAACTCCGGAATGAATGCAGCTGGGCAGATTATGTTGGGGACAGTGGACGTCCATCATCACTGGAGAAAAGTAAGTGAAATTAACGGTGAAGACAACACTTTAGGAAAATACATACCTTTTTATATTTAATATATTGACACGAACAATTAGATCATTCTCTCTGGTCAACGTTTCGGGAGGGAATTCCTGAGCTTAGGGTCCAGGCAGCTGAAGGCATGGCCGCCAGTGGTGGATTGAAGGAAATCGGGGATACTCAAGTGGCCAGAATAGGAGGAACGCAGAGATCGCGGAGGACTGTAGGTCCGGAGGTGATCACGGGGATAGGGAGGGGGCGAGGCCATGTATGGATTCGAGGATGCGATTTTGAAGTGTGTGCACCTCCAGACTGGGAGCCAGTGGATGTCAGCAAGCACAGGAGGCGATGGGTGAATGGGACTTGGGACAACTGGGGCAGAGTCTCGGATGAGTCGAAGAGGATGGAACAGAAGTGGAGGATGGGGGCCGCTGGCCAGGGGAGTTTGGGGATTGTCCAGCCCAGAGGTAACAAGGGCATCTGTAAAATGTTTAAGGTGTGGAATTATTCACCACGTAGTAGTGCAGTAAACATTTAATCTGTTATTACTTGAAGCTATTGGACAGGTTGCCCTTCTACTCTGATCTTCACAGCCACCTTTCTGTGTTGAAAGAGAGGACCAGCTACCTTCTGGGAGATGTCGAGTTAATTTATAATGAAGACCTTCAGCCAACCTTGATGCTTGAGGATTATTACAGGATGTTAAAGACCTTCCATCAGAATGTGACTGTCACTCAACCTCTCTTCCACCCACGGAGTCTAAAAGGGCTGCAAATAATCCTGGAAAAGTGAGTAATTCCCTCGGTAGCTCTTTCTGCTCAGTGAGTGAGTGAAGTCACACAGGAGGAAGGGAATGTTGTGCTTGTGTCTCAGAACATGAAACCCTCCCTGGTGGCTCACTCACTTGTGCCAGGTCCATGTTGACGCTATCTTCAAGCAGAATTGGGCCAACAAAATGGCAAGGCACTGAATTCAAACTGCCTATTGTATATCCAGTATATTGTACATTGGTGATGCTGTGGAATGTGGCTTCTGTGTGTTTGGGGATGGGACGGTGAAGGGGGTGGGTTCTCCGGACAGTCCATTGATGATTTGGCCAATCATATATGCGAACGAGAGTCACTCAATGAGGCCCTTGGCCTTTGAGTTGAATTTAGCTCCAAGTTTGTTGAATTTGTGTTATTGACGACTTGACTTCCACTGGGAGAAACCTCTTGCAGGAAATGCATTCATTTTCATAGTTTTTAAATACTGATATTTAAATACTCGGTGTCTCAATTATCAAAGAATCGCAGAATTCCTACAATACAGAAGGAGGCCGATCCTCTGAAAGAGCACCTAGACCCACTCCCCCTACCCTATCCCCATCACCCCACCTAACCTGTACAGCCTTGGACACTAAGGGGTAATTTATCCTGGCCAATCCACCTAACCTACACATCTTTGGACTGTGGGAGGAAACCGGAGCACCCGGAGGAAACCCACGCAGACACGGGGAGAACGTGCAAACTCCCCGCAGACAGTCACCCGAGGCCGGAATTGAACTGGTGCTGTGAGGCAGTAGTACTAACCACTGTGCCACCGTGCCATCCATGTTATTAGTTATTGCATTTTCCAATGTGAGGTTTAATTCCCACAAATTTCAAAAAAATGCCAGGTTTGAATGGTTGAAAGCAATCCTGGCCGCTGAGAGGAGAAACATCAGTCACATTACTAACCTCGATCTCTATCCAGAGACCTTTTCATGTCGGTAATGGGAGCCAAAGTTGGGAGAAGTGTTTAACAGGCGGGAGAGTTGGACATTACAGATCTCATTATTTGAAGGTGACAGGGGACCTCTCCCCAATGTCCTGGACGATATTTATCACTCAATCGACATCACAAAAACTGATGACCTGGTCATTATCACATTGCCGTTGGTGGGATGTTGCTGTGCAGAATTGGCAGCTGTGTTCCTACATTGCAACAATGACTGGACTTTGTACAGTGTGGCTCAGGGTGGGAAACATCTGGAGATATCATGAATTTGTGAAAGGCAAGGAGAGATTTCCACTTTTTCCTGCCCCTCCATTGCTGACACTAAACCATGCTGTTCTGTCATTCCAGTCATTCTTCTGCTCCCAGCCTCCTGAGAGCGGGCCAGCTGAACGTGCCAGTCACCTGTGACCCTACCGTCCTGCAGTGGTTTATTCTCGCTCACGCACAAAGTGCCAGGACCTCCCTGAGAAGAGAGCAGGAGTAAGTGACTGATTCTTACCAAGTACATGTTGCAGTAAAGACGATGACAGTTAAACAGGATCTGGCTTTTACAGGCTGCTCTTTCACGTGGTTTTTGTAGATGAGGGGAATTCACAGAAGGACTGGGAAATGGCTAAATCCACTTTAATTGTCCTCACAAAGAAATGTGCAATTTTAACTAGAATTAAAACTGGAATGGTTTGTGTTACTTGGCTATTTATTGAGTTGCATAAAATCTATGTACAGAAATAGGCCATTCAGCACAGTGGCACAGGGGTGAGCACTGCTGCCTCACAGTTCCAGGGTCCCAGGTGTAGCGGTATCACAGTTGTGTTGTAATTCACTGATTGACCACTAGGAGTCTCACTAGTATATGTGAATGTTAAAGTCAGCTGACCTCAGACTGGCTGGAGGAAGTTGAAGAGAGAGGTTGCTTGGCATGATTTTACTGTTTTTCATCTGTTGTCTTGTATATAGTTTACCCGTGGTTAATGTTAATAAATCATTTATAGCTTTAGCTACAAGTGTTCTTGTAATAAATCAGGCCATCCGACAAGAACATTATTCTGGGCCATTCCTGCCTCGGGTAACTGTGCGGAGTTTGCACTTTCGCCCCGTGTCTGCGTGGGTTTCCTCCGGGTTTTCCGGTTTCCTCCCACAGTCTAAAGATGTGCAGGTTAGGTGGATTGGCCATGCTAAATTGCCCCTAAGTGTTCAAAATGTTAGGTGGGGTTACTGGGTTACGGGGATAGGGTGGTGTGGGCTTAGGTAGGGTGCTCTTTCCAAGGGCCAGTGCAGACACGGTGGGCCGAATAGCCTCCTTCTGCACTTCTATGAAGTTGCTGTTTATCACACAATCAGCGAGTCTTACAGTGCAGAGTTGATGGAGAAGCTGGGATTCCACTGGGTGGGGGGAGCCCTTATGTATCTGCAGATGCGGGACTTTGCAAAGACGGGTTTTCCGGTGTCGCCGCCTTTCTCGATGCTGGAGGGGGATGTGTCAGTGATGGAGCTGGAGGGGGGGGTCAGTGATGGAGCTGGAGGGGGGTATCAGTGATGGAGCTGGAGGGGGGGTCAGTGATGGAACTGGAGGGGGGGGGGGTCAGTGATGGATCTGGAGGGGGGTGTCAGTGATGGAGCTGGAGGGGGGTGTCAGTGATGGAGCTGGAGGGGGGGGGTCAGTGATGGAGCTGGAGGGGGGTGTCAGTGATGGAGCTGGAGGGGGGGGTCAGTGATGGAGCTGGAGGGGGGGTCAGTGATGGGGCTGGAGGGAGGTGTCAGTGATGGAGCTGGAGGGGGGGTCAGTGATGGAGCTGGAGGGGGGGTCAGTGATGGAGCTGGAGGGGGGGGGGGTCAGTGATGGGGCTGGAGGGAGGTGTCAGTGATGGGGCTAGAGGGGGGGTCAGTGATGGGGCTGGAGGGGGGGTGTCAGTGATGGGGCTGGAGGGGGGGGGGTCAGTGATGGGGCTGGAGGGGGGGTCAGTGATGGGGCTGGAGGGGGTGTCAGTGATGAGGCTGGAGGAGGGGGGGTCAGGGAGGGAGCTGGAGGGGTGGGGGGGTCAGTGATGGGGCTGGAGGGGGGGGTCAGTGATGGAGCTGGAGGGGGGGGTCAGTGATGGAGCTGGAGGGGGGTCAGTGATGGGGCTGGAGGGGGGGTCAGTGATGGAGCTGGAGGGGGGGTCAGTGATGGAGCTGGAGGGGGGGTCAGTGATGGGGCTGGAGGGGGGGTCAGTGATGGAGCTGGAGGAGGGGGGGGTCAGGGAGGGAGCTGGAGGGGGGGTCAGTGATGGATCTGGAGGGGGGGTCAGTAATGGGGCTGGAGGAGGGGGGTCAGGGAGGGAGCTGGAGGGGGGGGTCAGTGATGGGGCTGGAGGGGGGTCAGTGATGGAGCTGGAGGGGGGGGTCAGTGATGGAGCTGGAGGGGGGTCAGTGATGGAGCTGGAGGAGGTGGGTCAGGGAGGGAACTGGAGGGGGGGGTCAGTGATGGGGCTGGGGGGGGGTCAGTGATGGGGCTGGAGGGGGGTCAGTGTTGGGGCTGTCAGTGATGGGGCTGGGGGGGTCAGTGATGGGGCTGGGGGGGGTCTGTGATGGGGCTGGGGGGGGTGGTCAGTGATGGGGCTGGGGGGAGTGGTCAGTGATGGAGCTGGAGGGGGGGTCAATGATCGAGCTGGAGGAGGGTATCAGTGATGGGGCTGGAGGGGGGGTCAGTGATGGGGCTGGAGGGGGGTCAGTGATGGAGCTGGATGGGGGGGGTCAGTGATGGGGCTGGAGGGGGTGTCAGTGAGGGAACTGGAGGGGGGGTCAGTGATGGGGCTGGAGGGGGGGTCAGTGATGGAGCTGGAGGGGGGGTCAGTGATGGGGCTGGAGGGGGGGTCAGTGATGGAGCTGGAGGGGGGGTCAGTGATGGGGCTGGAGGGGGGGGTCAGTGAGGGAGCTGGAGGGGGGGTCAGTGATGGGGCTGGAGGGGGGTCAGTGATGGGGCTGGAGGGGGGGTCAGTGATGGAGCTGGAGGGGGGGGTTCAGTGATGGGGCTGGAGGGGGGGGTCAGTGATGGGGCTGGATGGGGGGGTCAGTGATGGGGCTGGAGGGGGGGTCAGTGATGGAGCTGGATGGGGGGTCAGTGATGGGGCTGGAGGGGGGGTCAGTGATGGAGCTGGAGGGGGGTCAGTGATGGGGCTGGAGGGGGGGGTCAGTGATGCGGCTGGAGGGGGGGGTCAGTGATGGGTCTGGATGGGGGGTCAATGATGGAGCTGGAGGGGGGTCAGTGATGGAGCTGGAGGGGGGGTCAGTGATGGAGCTGGATGGGGGGGTCAGTGATGGGGCTGGAGGGGGGGTCAGTGATGGAGCTGGAGGGGGGGTCAGTGATGGGGCTGGAGGGGTGGGGGGGTCAGTGATGGGGCTGGAGGGGGGTGCCAGAGATGGGGCTTGAGGGGGGGGGGGGTCAGTGAGGGAGCTGGAGGGGGGGGTCAGTGATGGGGCTGGAGGGGGGGTCAGTGATAGAGCTGGAGGGGGGGTCAGTGATGGGGCTGGAGGGGGGGTCAGTGATGGAGCTGGAGAGGGGGTCAGTGATGGGGCTGGAGGGGTGGGGGGGTCAGTGATGGGGCTGGAGGGGGGGATCAGTGAGGGAGCTGGAGGGGGTCAGTGATGGGGCTGGAAGGGGGGTCAGTGATGGGGCTGGAGGGGGGGTTCAGTGATGGGGCTGGAGGGGGGGGTCAGTGATGGGGCTGGATGGGGGGGTCAGTGATGGGGCTGGAGGGGGGGTCAGTGATGGGGCTGGAGGGGGGGTCAGTGATGGAGCTGGAGGGGGGGTCAGTGATGGAGCTGGAGGGGGGGGTCAGTGATGGGGCTGGAGGGGGGTCAGTGATGGGGCTGGATGGGGGGGCCAATGATGGAGCTGGAGGGGGGGTCCGTGATGGAGCTGGAGGGGGGGTCAGTGATGGAGCTGGATGGGGGGTTCAGTGATGGGGCTGGAGGGGGGGTCAGTGATGGAGCTGGAGGGGGGGTCAGTGATGGAGCTGGATGGGGGGGTCAGTGATGGGGCTGGAGGGGGGTTAGTGATGGAGCTGGAGGGGGGGTCAGTGATGGGGCTGGAGGGGTGGGGGGGGTCAGTAATGGGGCTGGAGGGGGGTGCCAGTGATGGGGCTGGAGGGGGGGTCAGTGAGGGAGCTGGAGGGGGGGGTCAGTGATGGGGCTGGAGGGGGGGTCAGTAATGGAGCTGGAGGGGGGGGTCAGTGATGGGACTCAAGGGGGGTCAGTGATCGAGCTGGAGGGGTGGTCAGTGATGGGGCTGGAGGGGGGTGCCAGAGATGGGACTTGAGGGGGGGGGTCAGTGAGGGAGCTGGAGGGGGGGTCAGTGATGGGGCTGGAGGGGGGGTCAGTGAGGGAGCTGGAGGGGAGGGTCAGTGTTGGGGTTGGAGGGGGTGTTCAGTGATGGAGCTGGAGGGGGGGTCAGTGATGGGGCTGGAGGGGGGGGGTCAGTGATGGGGCTGGAGGGGGGGGGTCAGTGATGGGGCTGGAGGGGGGGGTCAGTGATGGGGCTGGAGGGGGGGGTCAGTGAGGGAGCTGGAGGCGGGGTCAGTGATGGAGCTGGAGGGGGGGTCAGTGATCAGCTGGAGAGGGGGGTCAGTGATGGAGCTGGAGGGGGGGTCAGTAATGGGGCTGGAGGAGGGGGGTCAGGGAGGGAGCTGGAGGGGGGGGTCAGTGATGGGGCTGGAGGGGGGTCAGTGATGGAGCTGGAGGGGGGGGTCAGTGATGGAGCTGGAGGGGGGTCAGTGATGGAGCTGGAGGAGGTGGGTCAGGGAGGGAACTGGAGGGGGGGGTCAGTGATGGGGCTGGGGGGGGGTCAGTGATGGGGCTGGAGGGGGGTCAGTGTTGGGGCTGTCAGTGATGGGGCTGGGGGGGTCAGTGATGGGGCTGGGGGGGGTCTGTGATGGGGCTGGGGGGGGTGGTCAGTGATGGGGCTGGGGGGAGTGGTCAGTGATGGAGCTGGAGGGGGGGTCAATGATCGAGCTGGAGGAGGGTATCAGTGATGGGGCTGGAGGGGGGGTCAGTGATGGGGCTGGAGGGGGGTCAGTGATGGAGCTGGATGGGGGGGGTCAGTGATGGGGCTGGAGGGGGTGTCAGTGAGGGAACTGGAGGGGGGGTCAGTGATGGGGCTGGAGGGGGGGTCAGTGATGGAGCTGGAGGGGGGGTCAGTGATGGGGCTGGAGGGGGGGTCAGTGATGGAGCTGGAGGGGGGGTCAGTGATGGGGCTGGAGGGGGGGGTCAGTGAGGGAGCTGGAGGGGGGGTCAGTGATGGGGCTGGAGGGGGGTCAGTGATGGGGCTGGAGGGGGGGTCAGTGATGGAGCTGGAGGGGGGGGTTCAGTGATGGGGCTGGAGGGGGGGGGTCAGTGATGGGGCTGGATGGGGGGGTCAGTGATGGGGCTGGAGGGGGGGTCAGTGATGGAGCTGGATGGGGGGTCAGTGATGGGGCTGGAGGGGGGGTCAGTGATGGAGCTGGAGGGGGGTCAGTGATGGGGCTGGAGGGGGGGGTCAGTGATGCGGCTGGAGGGGGGGGTCAGTGATGGGTCTGGATGGGGGGTCAATGATGGAGCTGGAGGGGGGTCAGTGATGGAGCTGGAGGGGGGGTCAGTGATGGAGCTGGATGGGGGGGTCAGTGATGGGGCTGGAGGGGGGGTCAGTGATGGAGCTGGAGGGGGGGTCAGTGATGGGGCTGGAGGGGTGGGGGGGTCAGTGATGGGGCTGGAGGGGGGTGCCAGAGATGGGGCTTGAGGGGGGGGGGGGTCAGTGAGGGAGCTGGAGGGGGGGGTCAGTGATGGGGCTGGAGGGGGGGTCAGTGATAGAGCTGGAGGGGGGGTCAGTGATGGGGCTGGAGGGGGGGTCAGTGATGGAGCTGGAGAGGGGGTCAGTGATGGGGCTGGAGGGGTGGGGGGGTCAGTGATGGGGCTGGAGGGGGGGATCAGTGAGGGAGCTGGAGGGGGTCAGTGATGGGGCTGGAAGGGGGGTCAGTGATGGGGCTGGAGGGGGGGTTCAGTGATGGGGCTGGAGGGGGGGGTCAGTGATGGGGCTGGATGGGGGGGTCAGTGATGGGGCTGGAGGGGGGGTCAGTGATGGGGCTGGAGGGGGGGTCAGTGATGGAGCTGGAGGGGGGGTCAGTGATGGAGCTGGAGGGGGGGGTCAGTGATGGGGCTGGAGGGGGGTCAGTGATGGGGCTGGATGGGGGGGCCAATGATGGAGCTGGAGGGGGGGTCCGTGATGGAGCTGGAGGGGGGGTCAGTGATGGAGCTGGATGGGGGGTTCAGTGATGGGGCTGGAGGGGGGGTCAGTGATGGAGCTGGAGGGGGGGTCAGTGATGGAGCTGGATGGGGGGGTCAGTGATGGGGCTGGAGGGGGGTTAGTGATGGAGCTGGAGGGGGGGTCAGTGATGGGGCTGGAGGGGTGGGGGGGGTCAGTAATGGGGCTGGAGGGGGGTGCCAGTGATGGGGCTGGAGGGGGGGTCAGTGAGGGAGCTGGAGGGGGGGGTCAGTGATGGGGCTGGAGGGGGGGTCAGTAATGGAGCTGGAGGGGGGGGTCAGTGATGGGACTCAAGGGGGGTCAGTGATCGAGCTGGAGGGGTGGTCAGTGATGGGGCTGGAGGGGGGTGCCAGAGATGGGACTTGAGGGGGGGGGTCAGTGAGGGAGCTGGAGGGGGGGTCAGTGATGGGGCTGGAGGGGGGGTCAGTGAGGGAGCTGGAGGGGAGGGTCAGTGTTGGGGTTGGAGGGGGTGTTCAGTGATGGAGCTGGAGGGGGGGTCAGTGATGGGGCTGGAGGGGGGGGGTCAGTGATGGGGCTGGAGGGGGGGGGTCAGTGATGGGGCTGGAGGGGGGGGTCAGTGATGGGGCTGGAGGGGGGGGTCAGTGAGGGAGCTGGAGGCGGGGTCAGTGATGGAGCTGGAGGGGGGGTCAGTGATCAGCTGGAGAGGGGGGTCAGTGATGGAGCTGGAGAGGGGGGTCAGTGATGGATCTGGAGGGGGGTCAGTGATGGAGCTGGAGGGGGATCAGTGTTGGAGCTGGAGGGGGGGTCAGTGATGGGGCTGGAGGGGGGGTCAGTGATGGGGCTGAGGGGTGGGTCAGTGATGGGGCTGGAGGGGGGGTCAGTGATGGGGCTGGAGGGGGGGTCAGTGATGGGGCTGGAGGGGGGTCAGTGATGGGGCTGGAGGGGGGTCAGTGATGGAGCTGGAGGGGGGGTCAGTGATGGTGCTGGAGGGGGGGTCAGTGATGGAGCTGGAGGGGGGGTCAGTGAACGAGCTGGAGGGGGGTCAGTGAGGGAGCTGGAGAGGGTGGGTCTGTGATGGAGCTGGAGGGGGGGTCAGTGATGGAGCTGGAGGGGGGGTCAGGGATGGAGCTGGAGGGGGCGGTCAGTGATGGAGCTGGAGGGGGGGTCAGTGATGGGGCTGGAAGGGGGGGGTCAGTGATGGAGCTGGAGGGGGGTCAGTGATGGAGCTGGAGGGGGGGTCAGTGATGGAGCTGGAGGGGGGGTCAGTGATGGGGCTGGAAGGGGGGGTCAGTGATGGAGCTGGAGGGGGGTCAGTGATGGAGCTGGAGGGGGGGTCAGTGATGGAGCTGGAGGGGGGGTCAGTGATGGGGCTGGAAGGGGGGGGGTCAGTGATGGAGCTGGAGGGGGGTCAGTGATGGAGCTGGAGGGGGGGTCAGTGATGGAGCTGGAGGGGGGGTCAGTGATGGGGCTGGAAGGGGGGGTCAGTGATGGAGCTGGAGGGGGGTCAGTGATGGAGCTGGAGGGGGGGTCAGTGATGGAGCTGGAGGGGTGGTCAGTGATGGGGCTGGAAGGGGGGGTCAGTGATGGGACTGGAGGGGGGGTTTGTGGTCTGGGGTGCTGAGGAGGATGAATGCCTCAACCTCGTGTGAGACTGGGGCTGTTGCAGCTGAAGGTGGTGCTTTAGGGGCTGGTTTAGCAAAGTGGGCTAAACAGCTGCTTGTAATGCAGAACAAGGCAGCAGCGCGGGTTCAATTCCCGCACCAGCCTCCCCAAACAGGTGCCGGAATGTGGCGACTAGGGGCTTTTCACAGTGACTTCATTGAAGCCTACTTGTGACAATAAACAATTATTATTATTAAAATTAGGGCACACCTGACAAAGTAGAGGATGAGTTTGTTGCGGGGGTGAAGGACATTTGTGAGCAGGGTCCGACCAATCAGGTACAATTGTTCTGGTCCTGTCAAAGTTGGTGAGATTTTGGAGGCCGTTTACTGCGAATCTTTGACCTGTATACAGTGTATATTCAATCCCACTCCTGAAGTGTCATTAGCTGAGCCAACGTAAGGGGCTGGGTGTAGTCGGTATTTATGAATTCCCACTGCTGATTATTAGCTCATTGACATCAACAGTTATTGCAAGTGAGATTGAGGGAATTACTGGCTACACCAAAAAGATAGTAAAATAATTGTGTAACAATACCATCATTAATGTCCAAAATTCTTAAATTAGATGGGAAGGAAAAAAGATGTAAATGGGAGAAATGTTGCTCGAGTGGGGCCCCATTAGTTAGACTTCAGCTCAAAGATCACTGGTCCTTTTGACTTACTGGTAATGGGCAGTGAAGGAATGGAGCATCTGGGACCTCAGTGAACGACGGAACCAGTGTTCCTCCTTTACCCCTGTGGTTTCAGAATGGAGATGAAGCTGGACAAGGAAATGAAGCTGGACAGTTCGAGTCAGATCAGGTCCAGAAAGAGAAATAAAGAGAGGGAAAGAAAGATTGGATTAAGAGAGAGAAAAAGTAAGAAACATTGTTAAAAATTTGTAAAATCTCGAGCATTGATTCACTGTCCGAAGGGTTGGAACTGAGCAAATTAAACTCTCCTGATGAAAGAGCACTGACCGGAAACGTTAATTTTCCCTCTCCTCAGATCTGCCTGACCTGCTGAGTATTTCTAGCATTTTTTGTTTTTATTTCACATTTCCAGCATCTGCAGGATTTTATCATAGAATCAGAGAATCAGAGAATTTACAGTGCAGAAGGAGGCCATTTGGCCCATCAGGTCTGCACCAGCCCTTGGAAAGAGCACCCTACCCAAGCCCACACCTCCACCCTATCCCAGTAACCCCACTTAACCTTTTTTTGGACACTAAGGCAATTTAGAGTGGTCAATCCACCGACCTGCACATCTTTAGAACATAGAACATTAAGCCCTTCGGCCCTCGATGTTGCGCCGACCTGTGAAACCACTCTAAAGCCCATCTACACTATTCCTTTATCGTCCATATGTCTATCCAATGACCATTCGAATGTCCTTAATGTTGGCGAGTCCACTACTGTTGCAGGCAGGGCATTCCACGCCCTCACTACTCTCTGGGTAAAGAGCCTACCTCTGACATCTGTCCTATATCTATCTCCCCTCAATTTAAAGCTATGTCCCCTCGTGCTAGACATCACCATCCGAGGAAAAAGGCTCTCACTGTCCACCCTATCCAATCCTCTGATCATCTTGTATGCCTCAATTAAGTCACCTCTTAACCTTCTTCTCTCTAACGAAAACAGCCTCAAGTCCCTCAGCCTTTCCTCATAAGATCTTCCCTCCATACCAGGCAACATTCTGGTAAATCTCCTCTGCACCCTTTCCAATGCTTCCACATCCTTCCTATAATGCGGCGACCAGAATTGCACACAATACTCCAAATGCGGCCGCACCAGAGTTTTATACAGCTGCAACATGACCTCATGGCTCCGAAACTCAATCCCTCTACCAATAAAAGCTAACACACCGTACGCCTTCTTAACAACCCTTTCAACCTGGGTGGCAACTTTCAGAGATCTATGTACATGGACACCGAGATCTCTCTGCTCATCCACATTGCCAAGAATCTTACCATTAGCCCAGTACTCTGTCTTCCTGTTATTCCTTCCAAAATGAATCACCTCATACTTTTCTGCATTAAACTCCATTTGCCACCTCTCAGCCCAGCGCTGCAGCTTAGCTATGTCCCTCTGTAACTTGTAACATCCTTCCGCACTGTCCACAACTCCACCGACTTTAGTGTCATCTGCAAATTTACTCACCCATCCTTCTACGCCCTCCTCCAAGTCATTTATAAAAATGACAAACAGCAGTGGCTCCAAAACAGATCCTTGTGGTACACCACTAGTAACTGGACTCCAGTCTGAACATTTCCCATCAACCACCACCCTTTGTCTTCTTCCAGCTAGCCAATTTCTGATCCAAACTGCTAAATCACCCTGAATCCCATGCCTCCGTATTTTCTGCAGTAGCCTACCTTGGAGAACCTTATCAAACGCTTTACTTAAATCCATATACACCACATCAACTGCTTTACCCTCATCCATCTGTTTGGTCACCTTCTCAAAGAACTCAATAAGGTTTGTGAGGCACAACCTTCCCTTCACAAAACCGTGTTGACTATCTCTAATCAAATTATTCCTTTCCAGATGATTATACATCCTATCTCTTATAAACCTTTCCAAGATTTTGCCCACAACAGAAGTAAGGCTCATTGGTCTATAGTTACCGGGGTTGTCTCTATTCCCCTTCTTGAACAAGGGGACAACATTTGCTATCCTCCAGTCTTCTGGCACTATTCCTGTAGACAAAGATGACTTAAAGATCAAAGCCAAAGGCTCAGCAATCTCCTCCCTAGCTTCCCAGAGAATCCTAGGATAAATCCCATCCAGCCCAGGGGACTTATCTATTTTCACACTTTCCAGAATTGCTAACACCTCCTCCTTATGAACCTCAAGCCCTTCTAGTCTAGTAGCCTGAATCTTAGTATTCTCCTCGACAACATAGTCTTTTTCCTGTGTGAATACTGACGAAAAATATTCATTTAGCACCTCTCCTAACTCTTCGGACTCCACGCACAACTTCCCACTACTGTCCTTGACTGGCCCTACTCTTACCCTAGCCATTCGTTTATTCCTGACATATCTATAGAAAGCTTTAGGGTTATCCTTGATCCTACCTGCCAAAGACTCCTCATGTCCCCCCCTGGCTCTTCTTAGCTCTCTCTTTAGGTCCTTCCTAGCTAACTTGTAACTCTCGAGCGCCCTAACTGAACCTTCATGTCTCATCTTTACATAAGCCTCCTTCTTCCTCTTGACAAGTGTTTCGACTGCTTTAGTAAACCACGGTTCCCTTGCTCGACCACTTCCTCCCTGCCTGACAGGTACATACTTATCAAGGACACGCAGTAGCTGTTCCTTGAACAAGCTCCACATTTCCATTGTGCCCATCCCCTGCAGTTTTCCTCTTCATCTGATGCATCCTAAGTCTTGCCTCATCGCATCATAATTGCCTTTCCCCCAGATATAACTCTTGCCCTGCAGTATATACCTATCCCTTTCCATCACTAAAGTAAACTTAATCGAATTGTGGTCACTATCACCAAAGTGCTCACCTACCTCCAAATCTAACACCTGTCCTGGTTCATTACCCAGTACCAAATCCAATATGGCCTCGCCTCTCGTTGGCCTGTGGGAGGAAACCGGAGCACCCGGAGGAAACCCACGCAGACACGGGGAGAACGTGCAGACTCCGCACAGTGACCCAGCGGGGAATCAAACCTGGGACCCTGGAGCTGTGAAGCAGCTGTGCTAACCATTATGCTACTGTGCTGTCCCTACTTTACTTTACTTTCGTATTATAGTTTAAATTGTTCCTTTTCCGAGCCAGGGAGGTTGCTTGCCGTTTTATTCATGGTCTCATTGTTAATGGGACACCTGCGCTGTTAATCATCAGCCCTAAATTTCTGTGTCGGGTTTGATGGGCAAATAATGTGTAAATCCAGCACGTTCTCCAAAATAACAGGGAGGCTGAGGGCGAGAGATCATTACTGTGAAGTGGGATAAATCGACCCAACAGGATCTGCAGTTCCACAGCTCCGAGCGTATCTCGTTATCACCTGTGCTTTCTGGCTGATTGATAACAGCAGACATTGTTAACATTTCAGCGATTTTCCAGCGAGATTGAATTGAATGGATGTTTGTTTTTTTATCCAATTAGATTCGAAGTGGAACAGAAGAAACTGATCAGTGACTGCACAGAAAGATATGGACTTGAGAGATTGTATAAGGAGCCCAGTGTGTCCAGTCAACAAATGGTGCGGTGTTGTCAGAGACTGCTGGAAGGACAGGTCTGTGAGTTGCGAGGGATGCACCTGTGTATTTCTCATTTCTATTCAGTGCTGCAGGATGGTGACTTGTTTGTGCCCTGGGACTGGAAACAATAACCGTGGACAACGGGAAAAGGAGACTTGATTGTTGCTGATCTCCGGAGTCACAGCTGGATCGATGTGAACTGACACCGTGCGTGGATCTGGGGGTTTTGGGTCTGCGAGTTTCTCGAACTGTAGCTCACGCCAGGTCTGGGGAATCCTGAATTACCAGCAGGGAACTGTAAAGCAACCTGCGTGAATTAAAGTGATATATACATATAAATTTGCCAATGCGAGATGTGAGCAGCCCATTTACTCTTGCGATCTCTCCTTTCTATCTGGTTCATCATTGTCCTGTTACTCGACTACATTTATTTACACAGGAACAGATCACTTGGCCCACAGGCCCACGCTCAGTGTATACGCCACACAGGCCAAGGTGCTACAGCAACGTCCACTTTACCTGCATGTTGTAGCCTTGGATTGTCAGAGCAGAGGCTTCAATTTTCTTTCCATAGCTGACCAGGAATCTCTCTCTCTTATAACCTGCATGTGTTGATGGATTTACAGGCTAACACTCATTAGGAACGCATCTTCCTTGGGCATAGGATAGAATTCCAACAGTGCTCCTGCACTGCATTTGAACCATCATGTCTGCATCGACCCTTTGAAAGAGCATCCTACCTAGGCAAACTGCCCTGCCCTATTGCTATAACCCCACCTAACCTGCACATCACTGGACACTAAGGGGCAATTTTATCACAATCAATCCACATCACCTGCACATCTTTGGACCGTGGGAGGAAACCGGAGCACCCGGAGGAAACCCACGCAGACACGGGGAGAAAGTGCAGACTCCACAGTCACCCAAGGTCAGAATCGGACCCTGGTCTCTGGTGCTGTGAGGCAGCAGTGCTAGCCTCTGTGCCATCCAGGGGTGGGAATTAAATATGGATTTTCTGGCTGGAAGGCAGAGAGATATCCACTTCGCCATAAAGCAATCTTAGAAATAATTTGTAACGCTACAGCTAATCACTTTGATGACTGCAACTAATTTTGATAATGAGTTATCTTTTAATTCCTACCTTCACCACTGCCCACCCAAGCTGGAAGGTTTCAGGAATATTGAGAGCAATGGGTCTAGAACCTGCAGCACACTCGGACATAGAATTTTTTTTTTTTAAACCCAGAACATGGAGGAGTTGGATTGGAAAGAGCACCCATACCAATGCCAACTTTATTCGACTGCTGATTCAGTGAACAACCATGTTTGATCGCCGGCTGTGTTGAGCTTGGTGCCAAGGGCAATGGCGGAAGGGAGGCACAGAGACCAGTCACTCAGATAGATCGTCTTGGAAACGTCTGTCAATGGTGCTAATTCCAAACCCGAAAAAGGCTTGAATTTCAAGAGCAGCTAACACCCCCTCAAGATGTCCGCAAGACCCCACTTTACAGCCGGTTATTGGATGGCGCTAACTGGTCTAATGTGAAAGGTGAGGCAGCCAATTGGTCCGAAATAAGCTCCCACAAACAGCAACGTGTTAATTCGATGCTGATTTAAAAGATAAATGTTGGCTCTTTGACTTACACCCACCTCAGTGGGTAGACTGGGTCTTGATTCAAGCTCTCATCTGAAAGATGTGTGACAGTGCAGCACTCCCTTGGCGCGGCACTGGAGCATCAGCCTTGACATTTGTGCTGAGGCCCCGGAGTGGGACGTGAACCCGCAACATTCTGATAGTAGAGAGTGTTGACCCCTGAGCCAGGTCTGATGCCAGCCTTTCTGGAATAACCTCAAAATGGGAAGCGCACTTTTAGAAATTGCTTCAGATCGAAATAAATGTGAACTGTAATTTAATATGTGCATGGATTGTGTCTGAATATGTCCCTGACAAATGTGCCTTTGAACCAATGCCCCATCTGCCCTCTCAGATGGACCTCCAAAGATCCCAGGTCCAATGTGGGAACAGCATTCTTCCCAATGTTAATATTAAAAACCAATTATCTGGTCATTATCACACAGCTGTTTGTCAGATCACAACAGTTTCTACACATCCATACAGTACTTTGTTGGCCCGTGGAAGATGCTTTAGAAATGTCATGTGCTAAAGTGGGTTGACCAATTTATTTTTCTTTGTTCTGGATGTTGGTATCTCTGGCTGGGCCAACATTTGTAACCCATCCCTAACTCACCTTAAACTGGGGTGTCTTTCTAGGCCATCTCAGAGTCAGCAGGGTCTGGTGTCACATGTAGGCCAGACCGCGTAAGGACGCAGATTTCCTCCCCTAAAGGACATTAGTGAACCAGATGGGTTTTTACAGCAATCAATGATAGTTTCATGATCGTCATTACTGAGACTAGATTTATATTCATTTATTAATTGGATTTAAATACCTCCGGTTTCCGTGGAGTGATGGTCTGGGTCTCTGGATTACTAGACCAGTGACATTACCACCGCCATCATTACCCCTGAAAGGATAATGTTTCAGGCATGCCCTGTTTTGTGCCAGTTTTATGGGTGGCAGGGTAGCACAGTGGTTAGCACTGTTGCTTCACAGCGACAGGGACCCGGGTTCCATTCCCGGCTCGGGTCACTGTGCGGAGTCTGCACATTCTCCCCGTGTCTGCGTGGATTTCCTCCAAGCGCTCAGGTTTACTCCCACAAGTCCCGAAAGACATGCTGTTAGGTCAATTGGACATTCTGAATTCTCCCTCTGTGTACCTGTACAGGCACCGGAGTGTGGTGACTAGGGGCTTTTCACAGTAACTTCATTGCAGTGTTAATGTAAGCCTACTTGTGTCAATAATAAAGATTATTATTATTCTCCCACTCCTGAAGGAATTTTCTTGCTATGGGCCTAGAGTGTCCTGTATTGCTGGCCAATATCAGTATGGGTTTGAGGTATCCTTCATGTCACCTTGTCAGTACTGGCTCAGTGGGTCACGCTTTTCACTTTGAGTCAGCAGTTCGTGTGTTCAAACCCCATTCCAGAAGCTCAAGCACATAGTCTAGACTGACCAGTTTTAAAATATCTTTATTCGTTCATGGGAAGCCCCGGGACATCACGCAGGCATCGCTGGTTAGTCCAGCATTTGTTGCCCATCCCTAATTGCCCTTGAGAAGGTGGTGATGAGCCGCCTTCTTGAATGGCTGCAGTCAATGTGTATGTAGGTACATTCATGGTGCTGTGAGGGAGTTCCAGGATTTTGACCTAGTGACAGTGAAGGAACCGCAATATATTTCCAAGTCAGGGTGGTGAGTGGTTTAGATGTGAACTTGCAGGTGGTGGTGTTCCCATGCATCTGCTAAGCTCGTCCTAGATGGTAGAGGTTGTGCGTTTGGAAGGTGTCGAAGGAGCCGTGATGAGTTGCTACAGTGCATCTTGTAGATGATACACACGGCTGTTACTGTGTGTCGGTGGTGGAGGGAATGAATATTAAAGGTGATGGATGCGGTGCCAATCAAGCGGGGCTGCTTTATCCTGGATAGTTGAGTCTCTTGTGTTTTTGGAGCTGCAGTCAACCAGGCAAGTGGAGAGAATTACACTCCTGACTTCTGCCTTGTAGATGTTGGACAAGCTTTGGGAAGTCAGGAGGTGATTTACTCACTGCAGAATCCTCGGCGTCTGACCTGCTCTTTTAGCCACAGTATTTATGTGGCTTGTCCAGTTCAGTTTCTGGTCAATGGTAACCCCCAGGATATTGATACTCAAGGATTCAGTGATGGCAATATCACGGGGAGATAGTTAGGTTCTCTCGTCGGAGATGGTCATTGCCAGGCACAAGTTACTATTAAGCTATTTTGCTGGTAGGGACAGCTGGTTTTTCAAACAGTTGTGTGGCAAAAATGTTATTTGCTATTTAGCTCGAGCCTGGATGTTGGCGAGATGTTGGACAGTCCGCTTCAGTATCTGAGGGATTGCGAATGTGCTGAACATTGTGTAGTCATGAGTGAGCATCTCCACTTCTGACCTTACGATGGATAAAGGCCATTGATGAAGCAACTGATGATGGTTGGGTCCTAGGCCACTACCCTAAGGAACTCCTGCATGATGTCCCGGGGCTGATGTTATTGACCTCCAACAACTACAACCATCTTCCTTTGTGCCAGGCAGGACTCCAACCTGTGCACAGGTTTTCCCTGATTCCCATTTATTTGGGCACCTGGATCCTCTCAAGTGGATGTAAAATATCCCAGACCAATGTGAAGTACAGCAGGAGGGTTCTGGCCAACAATTATCCCTCAACCAATATCTGTCCTCTGATTATTTATTGCTTTGGGAGCTTGCTGTGTATAAATTGGCTGCTGCATTTCCTACTTTACAGCAGTAACTACACTTCAAAAAGTATTTCATTGGTTGAGAAGTTCTCTCAGATATTCCTCAGGTGTGTAAACGTAGGTTTGTTCTGTCTTTCCAAGTATCCAAGCAAAAGGCTATTGCTATTCGAGTGCTGATAGGGTGTATCAGAAATTAATAATCACTTATTGTCACGAGTAGGCTTCAATGAAGTTAGTGAAAATCCCCTAGTCACCACATTCCGGCGCCTGTTCGGGGAGGCTGGTACAGGAATTGAACCCACGCTGCTGCCTTGTTCTGCATTACAAGCCAGCTGTTTAGCCCACTGTGCAAAACCAGCTCCTATCCACCTGATATCCTCTAACATTAGTCACTGGAGTGAACAAAACCATCCTAAACCAGCTCGGCTAAGGCTTCTGTTGTTTCCTGGGGGTCACAGTTCCTAGTTCAGCCGTGCCCCAGCCATGTTTTCACGAAACCTGTTCAATCAACGACAGTGTGAACTTCCAGCCACATATCTGTCCTGTCCGCCCTCCCATCTTCCATAAACCTGAGCCCACCCAAAACTCTTGCTTTCAAACCTTAGTCCCTTTGCCCATCGCCTCTGTGCTCACTGACCTACACTGGCCCCAGTTCAGCAATACCTCAGCTTCAAAATTCTCATCCTTGCTTTTAAATCTCTCCATCACATCTGCCTTCTCAAATCCCACCATTGATTCCAGCCCTACCACCCTCTGTACCCTCCCGATTTTAATCCCCCCAACTATTTACAACTTTGTCTTCAATTGCCAAGGTTCTAAATTCTGGGATCCCTACCCAAATCCCTTTGCCACTCTCCTTTAAGCTGCTCTTTAGGCACATTTTCACAGTGCTGTTAGGTGAATTGGACGTTCTGAATTCTACCTCCATGGACTCGAACAGAGTGTGGCAACTAGGGGATTTTCACAGTAACTTCATTCATAGAATTTACAGTGCAGAAGGTGACCATTCGGCCCATCGAGTCTGCACCGGCTCTTGGAAAGAGCACCCTACCCAAGGTCAACACCTCCACCCTATCCCCGTAACCTGGTAACCCCACCCAACACTAAGGACAATTTTGGACACTAAGGTCAATTTATCAAGGCCAATCCACCTAACCTGCACAACTTTGGACTGTGGGAGGAAACCGGAGCACCCGGAGGAAACCCACGCACACACGGGGAGGATGTGCAGACTCCGCACAGACAGTGACCCAAGCCGGAATCGAACCTGGGACCCTGGAGCTGTGAAGCAATTGTGCTATCCACAATGCTACCATGCTGCCCACATTCATTGCAATGTTAATGTAAGCCTACCTGTTAAAGATTATTATAAACCAACATCATTGACCAAATAGTTGTTCATCCGCTCTAGCATCTCATTCTGTGGCAAAGTGTCAAAACTCCTTGGGATGTTTTAATAGATTAAAGACATCTATAATTGCAAGTTGTTATTGAATGTTGCCAGCATTTTCAGTTTCATTTCACATCTGTGGGTTATTTGTCTTTTGCACCCCTTGCCTGTGTCAGCCCCACTCTCACCAGTCCTTAATAATTTCCAATTTAGAGACTCACTAAATTCAAAATGGGTCAGTCGCCAGTGGAGAATTGCATTGAGACTTTCATTTAGTCAGTCTTTAACGCAAGTGTCCAGCTGCTAACCTCCTGCTCCCCTCTTAGAAACGGTGTTAAGTACAGGGCTGATAAAATGAACAGAATAATGAAAAAATAACTGACCAGGAGGATTTTACCTACCTGGGAAATGATTTGAACAAATCAATTGAATAACAGCATGGAATTGGTCTGACCAATGATTGCAGGAACTAACATTTGGAGTGACAAATCACAAAACAACTAATTTTAAGCTTCTTAAAGCATTTGGGGATGGGCAATAAATGCTGGTCTGAACAGGGAGGCTCACATCCCGAGAATAGATAAATATTTTTTGAAAGTATCAGCATTTCCCCTTTGCCGCTGATGGTGCAAAATGTTGGGCCATAAAGACAGCAGAAAAAAGATCAGTTCTTGTTTCCCAAAGAATGCTCAGGGTGAAATGGACTGACAGATGTACACACACGTGGATATTATAAGCACATAGGACTTTACTACACAAGATTATCAGTGGTGTGCAGGTGGAAGTCAAAATACTTATGGTACAGAAAGATGCTGGAAGGAATGGTAAAGGGCACAGTGTAGGGAGACACGGGAGCGAGAAGTGATAAGATGAATGCAGCCGGAAGAGGAGAGTGCAAGTTATCTGCATCACCACACGGCAATGTGTACATTCAAATACTGCAATCTATTTTAATCCAGGTCATTTCAAAATAAATCTGCTCAACTGAAATTCTTGTTTCCAGTTTCAGAATCAGTTTTTTTTTTTAAATAAAGAGTTTAATAGAAACTCCTGGACTTATACCTGTTGTTTTGTTTACCTCACCAAGATAGGACAGGTGCAAAGTGTGTCCCCCGAGCCTCCACCATCTCAAATCATTTCTTTGGGAAGTCAGTCCCTTGGATTTTACCAGGGGGAAAAAACCCAAGCTTTCATCAAATAGTTTTATTGTACAGTGATTAGCAATTGAACATTAACTCAAAAAAATATTTTTTTAATATTCAGGCCAGAGCGATCCCTCTGCCGCAATCAGTCAAACAGCCAAACCTTGCCTGCCCATTTCATGTTCTGTTCAAGCCACTTTAGGGCAGAGGAATATTCCAAACTGAAAACCTCTTCTTTCGCGATGTTGACCGTCGTGTGTTTTATCTGAAGCTTGGGTTCTGATTTTCGGGCAGCTGCCAGCAATCTGTCCACCGCTGCCGGGTAATCGTCATTGGCTGGCTGACTCCTGTCATCGTCATACCTTTAAAAAAATTAAAAGGGTATCAGAAAAAAAACCCCAGCAGATTAGTGAATCGCGGAAACATGATTGAAACGGAGTGGACTTGAACCTTCTGAGTACAATCTGCAGCGACTGCTTGGAGACACTGGGACTCTGAATGTTGCTTGCATTCGTAACCAGGAACATTTCAGTCGCCAACAACATTTCCACTTCCGACAGGAAGGACGGGACTGGGAGCAATTTGCGGTACAGGTTTTCCTCAACTGCCGGATAACACCCACTGGACAAGGCTTCTGCAAAAAGAAATCAGAATTCGAGTATTTATTTTTTCCCACTCTTGACCGGGGGCCAAATTTTATCCCACAACCAACATCACAAGCTTGCTGTGCACCAAATTCTCTGTAAAGCATGGAGATGTCCAGTGATGCCTTCCTTTGTACTTACAGTTCATACTCCATAACCTAAACCATTCATACTCACTATCCTGAAGTATATCCCGGTCAGAAAGGATTCACACAGTAAAGGAAGGAGTAGACTTTTATTTTCTGTTCATTCATGGGATGTGGGCATCGCAGGCTGGGCCAAGCATTTATTGCCCATCCCCAATTGCCCCTTGA
The DNA here is from genome assembly GCF_047496885.1 of Scyliorhinus torazame. Lineage (NCBI taxonomy): Eukaryota > Metazoa > Chordata > Chondrichthyes > Carcharhiniformes > Scyliorhinidae > Scyliorhinus > Scyliorhinus torazame. Next base: position 7,218,436 of record NC_092717.1, read on the forward strand.
ACTGCGTGACTTGCTCGGTCATTTCAGTCAAGAGTCAGCCACATCCCATGGAAGAATAAAAAGAAAATACAACTGGGTAATCATTTCACAGGGAAATGAGAAATACAAGGTGGAGTAAATATTTCATTCTAACATTATGAGCAATCAAGCTGAAGCCCTAACAAAACTAAATAGACAATTGTAAATACGTGCTCGGGCCATAGTGGTGTTTGTAACGTTTGTGTGCGGCGGGGGGGGTACGGCATGGCCACAATGAGAGGGACGCCACTTGCTTGTAAATATATGTGTTGGTTTCCATTTTTCTTTTGCCGCGGTTTTGTAACTTACAAATTGTTGAATACGGACTTCCGGTTGAGGCTATGCCTAGGTAGGTCGCACGTTCGGCAGCTCCCGCCGGGAACGGACTTTTGGGCTCTTCAGAGGGGCCCCAACGGCAATTGTTCGACAGCTCCCAGTGTGGGATGGTGACAGCAAGGTTCCCCTGACATTATATGGATTGGACCAGGAGTGGAGCGGTTAAAAAAAGTGATCCTGGTGCAGCGGAAAGTGCGAGGGAGGAAAAGAATGATGGCGGCGGATGGAGACCAAGCAGCGTGGGCACAGTGGTCACATTAGAGCGTCCATAGAGCCTACTCCCGGATAGATTAAACGCTGCTTTGCGGAGCTGAAGACAGAAATGCTGGCGCCAATGAAGGCGGCGATTGAGAAGCTTGTGGAGACCCAGAAAGCCCAAGGGGCGGCGATCCGGGAGGTGAGGCAAAAAGCCTTGGAGAACGAGGACGAGATCTTGGGCCTGGCGGTGAAGGTGGAGGCGCACGAGACGCTGCACAAGAGGTGGCAGGAAAAATTTGAGGACCTGGAGAATAGGTTGAGGAGGAAGAATCTTCGGATTCTGGGTCTCCCTGAAGGAGTGGAGGGACCCAATGCCGGGGCATATAGGAGCACAATGCTCAATTCGCTGATGGGCGCGGGAGCTTTCCCGAGGTCCCTGGAGCTGGATGGGGCTCATCGGGTCTTGGCAAGGAGACCCAAAGCCAACGTGCCGCCAAGGGCTGTAGTGGTGAGGTTCCACCGCTTTATGGTCAGGGAGTGTGTCCTGAGATGGGCCAAAAAAGAGCGGAGCAGCAGGTGGGAGAACACGGAGATCCGTATTTACCAGGACTGGAGTGCGGAGGTGGCAAAGAAGAGAGCTGGTTTTAACCGGGCTAAGGCGGTTCTCCATCGGAAGGGGGTGAAGTTCGGGATGCTGCAGCCATGTTCCTAGATCGTTCCATAGATCGGGTCACGTTCCAAGATCGGGTCACGTTCCAAGATCGGCACCACTATTTTGAAACGTCTGATGAGGCATGGAGCTTTATCCAGGCTGAAAAGTTGGACTCAAACTGAGGGTTAGTCATGGGGGGGATGTTTACTGTGTTTACTGCGTTTGGGGAATGTTCTTTTTGTTTCAGTGCTGGGTGGGCATGGGTGAATGGATTTGATGTGGGGGCTGTGGGAGAGTGTGGGCGTTGGTGTTGGAGGGGCAGGGCCCCGCAGAGGAAGAGGGAGGGTGGAGGCCCGGGGATGGGGAGTTGGGGTAAGGCCGCAAAAAGGAGCTGCGCCAGAGGGGGCGGGGCCGGCTCAGGAGAGCGTGGGCTTTTTCCCGTGTTAGGGAAGGATGGGGGCGGGGTCAGGGGGGAGAAGGGCGGTGCTGGAGAGGAGCGCACATTGACTGCCAAGGAATGGGGGGATTCTCACACTGGGAGGGGTCGATGGAATGGCGGGAGGCTGGGATCAGCAGGAGTCAGCTGAATTACGGGAGTGTCATGGGGGGAGCAAAATGGCTAGATGAGGATCTAGCGGGGGGGGGGGGGGGAGGAACTGGGTTGCTGCTGCATTGGCCAAAGGGGAGCTGGAAGTAGGAGAGGTGGTCGGGGTGGGGGTCCGCCGCCTGGGGGACTGGTGGGTGCGGGAGGTGTGGGCACGTGGCTGGCCTAGAAAAGGAGATGGCTAGTCGGTGGGAGGGTGGGGGGGGGGGGGGGGGGGGGCGAGTAGCCACCTGATCCGGCTGAGAACTTGGAATGTGAGGGGCCTGAACGGGCCGGTCAAGAGGGCCCAGGTGTTCGCTCTTAAAGGGACTGAAGGCAGACGTGGTTATGCTCCAGAGACACATCTGAAGGTGGCAGATCAGGTTAGGCTGAGAAAGGGATGGGTAGGGCAGGTCTTTCATTCAGGGCTGGATGCGAAAAACAGAGGGGTTGCAATACTGGTGGGGAAACGGGTGTCGTTCGAGGCTCTGAATATTTTAGTGGATAATGGAGGTCGATATGTGATGGTGAGCGGTAGGTTGCACGGGGTGCGGGTGGTACTGGTGAACGTATATGCCCCGAATTGGGATGATGCCGGATTTATGAAACGCATGTTGGGTCGGATTCCGGATCTGGAGGTAGGAAGCTTGATAATGGGGGGGGGGGACTTTAACACGGTGCTGGACCCAGCACTGGACCGTTCTAGGTCCAGGACGGGTAAGAGGCCAGTTGGGGCCAAGGTGCTCAGGGGTTTATGGATCAGATGGGGGGAGTGGATCCATGGAGGTTTGCCAGGCCACAGGCCAGGGAATTTTCCTTCTTTTCCCACGTCCATAGAGCCTACTCCCGGATAAATTTTTTCATTTCGAGTAGGGCGCTAAACCTGAAAGTGGAGGGAACGAAATACTCGGCCATAGCCATCTCGGACCACGCCCCGCATTGGATGGAGCCGGAGTTGGGGGAGGAGAGGGACCAGCGCCCGCTGTGGCGCCTTGATGTGGGACTGTTGGCGGATGAGGGGGTGTGCGGGCGGGGGTGTATTGAAAGATACTTGGAGGTCAACGACAATGGGGAGGTGCAGGTGGGGGTAGTCTGGGAGGCGTTGAAGGCGGTGGTCAGGGGAGAGCTAATCTCCATTAGGGCCCACAGGGAGAAGAGAGAGAGGAGGGAGAGGGAGAGGTTGGTGAGGGAGAGGTTGGTGAGGGAGATTTTAAGGGTGGGCAGGAGTTATGCCCCCGAGGAGGAGCTACTTAGGGAGCGACGGAACCTCTAGACGGAATTCGACCCGATGACTACGGGGAAAGCAGAGGCACAACGGAGGAAAGCGCAAGGGGGCGGTTTATGAGTATGGGAGAAGGCGAGTCGGATGCTGGCACATCAGCTTCATAAGAGGGAGGCAGCGAGGGAGATTGGTGGAGTTAGGGATAGAGGGGGGAATACGGTGCAGAGTGCGGTGAGAATAAACCAGGTATTTAAGGACTTCTATGGGGATCTGTACAGGTCTGAGCCCCCAGCAGGGGAGATGGGGATGCGACGATTCCTAGATCAGCTGAGGTTCCCGAGGGTGGAGGAGGACCAGGTGACAGGTTTGGGTGCGCCGATTGGGCTGGAGGAGCTGGTTAAAGGATTGGGGAACATGCAGGCGGGGAAGGCCCCGGGGCCGGATTGGTTCCCGGTTGAATGTTATAGGAAATACGTGGACCTGCTGGACCCGTTGCTAGTGAGGACTTTTAATAAGGCGAGGGAGGAGGGGACCATGCCCCCAACAATGTCCAGGGTGCTGATTTCTTTGATCTTGAAGCGGGACAAGGATCCATTGCAACGTGGGTCGTATAGACCGATCTCACTCCTCAATATTGACGCTAAGTTGCTGGCGAAGGTGCTGGCTACGAGAATGGAGGACTGTGTCCTGGGGGTGATTCATGAGGACCAGACGGGATTCGTGAAGGGTAGGCAGCTAAATACAAATGTGCGGAGGCTCCTCAATGTGATTATGATGCCCTCGGTAGAGGGGGAAGTGGAGGTAGTGGCAGCTATGGACGCGGAGAAGGCCTTTGATCGGGTGGAGTGGGAGTATCTTTGGGAAGTATTGCGGAGGTTTGGGTTAGGGGAGGGGTTCATCAGTTGGGTCAGACTGCTATATAGAGCACCGGTGGCGAGTGTGGCTATGAACCGGCGGAGGTCGGAGTACTTTCGGCTGTACCGCGGGACGAGACAGGGGTATCCCCCTTGTTGTTTGCACTGGCAATTGAGCTGCTGGCCATGGCACTGAGGGAGTCCAGGAAATGGATGGGATTGGTTCCGGGGGGGGGGGGGGGGGGGGGGGGGTGAAGAGGAACACCGGGTGCCGTTGTATGCATGGCCTATTGTTGTATGTTGCGGATCCAGTGGAGGGGATGGCGGAGGTCATGCGGATCCTTAGGGAGATTGGGGACTTTTCGGGGTATAAACTCAACGTAGGGAAGAGTGAGCTCTTTGTGGTGCACTCAGGGGACCAGGTAAGGGGGATAGACGAGTTACCGTTGAAGAGGGTGGAAAGGAGCTTTCGGTACCTGGGGATCCAAGTAGCTAGGAGTTGGGAGGCCCTGCACAAGCTTAATTTGACACGGTTGGTGGAGCAGATGGAGGAGGATTTTAAAAGATGGGATATGCTGCCACTCTCACTGGCGGGTAGGGTGCAGTCGGTAAAAATGACAGTCCTTCCGAGGTTTCTCTGTGTGTTCCAGTGCCTTCCCATTTTGATCCCCCAAGGCCTTTTTCAAACGGGTAAGCAGGAGCATCATGGGATTCGTGTGGGCGAATAAGACCCCGAGGGTGAAGAGGGTGTTTCTGGAGCGTAGCAGCGATAGGGGGGGGTTGGCACTGCCGAATCTGTGTGGCTATTATTGGACAGCCAATGTGGCGATGATCCGTAAGTGGGTAATGGAGGGAGAGGGGGCGGCGTGGAAGAGGTTAGAGATGGCGTCCTGTGTGGGCACAAGCCGGAGGACGCTGGTGACGGCACCGCTGCCGCTCTCGCCGACAAGGTACACCACGAGTCCGGTGGTGGCGGCGACGCTGAAGATCTGGGGGCAGTGGAGGCGACACAGGGGCGAGGTGGGGGCCTTAGTGTGGTCCCCGATTCGGGAGAACCATCGGTGCGTCCCGGGAAGGATTGATGGGGGGTTGCGGAGCTGGTATCGGGCAGTGATTAGAAGAATGGGGGACCTGTTTATCGATGGGACGTTTGCGAGCCTAGGGGCGTTGGAGAAGAAGTTTGGGCTACCCCCAGGAAACACTTTTAGGTACACGCAAGTGAGGGTGTTTGTGAGGCGGCAGGTGAGGGAATTCCCGCTGCTTCCGGCACGTGGGATTCAGGACAGGGTGATTTCGGGTGTGTGGGTTGGAGAAGGCAAGGTTTCAGCGATTTATCAGGAGCTGCGGGAAGTGAAGGAGGCCTCAGTGGAGGAGTTAAAGGGCAAGTGGGAGGAGGAGCTTGGGGAGGAGATAGAGGAGGGTCTGTGGGCTAATGCCCTGAGTAGGGTTAATTCTTCCTCCTCTTGCGCCAGGCTCAGCCTAATACGGTTCAAGGTTACTCACAGAGCGCATATGACAGGGGCGAGGTTGAGTAGGTTCTTTGGGGTGGAGGACAGATGTGGGAGGTGCTCGGGCAGCCCGGCAAATCACATCCATATGTTCTGGTCGTGCCCGGCACTGGATGGGATTTGGAGGGGTTTTGCGAGGACTATGTCCAAGGTGGTGAATGCCCGGGTCAAGCCGAGCTGGGGATTAGCATTATTTGGGGTATCGGACGAGCCGGGAGTGCAGGAGACGAAAGAGGCCGGTATTCTGGCCTTTGCGTCCCTGGTAGCCCGGCGGAGGATTTTGTTACTGTGGAAAGATGCGAAGCCCCCTAGTGTGGAAGCTTGGATCAATGACATGGCAGGGTTCATCAAGCTGGAGGATAACGTTTGCCTTGCGAGGGTCTGTGCAGGGGTTCCTCAGGCGGTGGCAACCGTTCCTAGACTATCTCGCGGAGCGTTAGGAGGAGGTCAGCAGCAGCCCAGGGGCGGGGGGGGTTTCTCTTGGGTTAAGGTGGTTTTTTTTCCCCCTATTTGTGCTTTTTACTGTTATATGGGGGAAATCCAATGTATAATTTCTACTTGTGTTCTTGTTGCTTTCGATTTGTTTGGGGGGGGGGGGGGTTGAAAATTTGTTGAAAAACTTGAATAAATATATTTTTTAAAAAACAAAACAAATTGTTGAATATAAAAATATGAAAATCCAATGAAAACATTTTTTAAAAAACCATTACGGACAATCAAAACTGAATGGTCCTGGCCAACGAGCAAATTTCGATCTACTTTCTGACACAGATATGGAAGTTTGCACAAGTGGAAAGGCAGAACTTACTCTTGTACTGTTTCCTTGCTTTCGACCACAAACAAGACCTGCCCAAAGCTGTAATTAAGTTTCTTACAGCCAAAGAGTTTACAGGAATGCTGGCCGACCTCATAAACTCCACTGTGTCAGTCGATACCCCAAGACAATTATTCTGGATGCACTCGAGCAGCAGATTGTTGAAAATCGTGACATACGGGGAGAGATCCATGGTGCCTGCGAACACCAAAAATAAATCAATTAACTTCTGCTACAGGAGAACTGAAAATAAAATGTTTAACTTTACACTTCTTAGTAAGTTAATGGTTTTCTTTTCTCAAAATAATTCAACTACAGCACGCTTGAAAAGAAAATACACCAAACAATAGTGTGGAGAATTACCAGCAGCACATCCAATCCCTGGACTTCCAGCCAATCTTCATCTCTGACCCATCAAGTTCAAGATTACTTTTATTTGGTTGCAAGGAAGCATTCCAGTGGAGTATTGGGTGATCTTTTGTTATGCAACATTCCAATTTTGATGTATCCCTCCTCCCAGGTGCCAGTGATTCCATCTAGTGAAATAGAACTGATACCAGTCAGCCAGGAGGCTTCCTGATAAGTTCTTTGGTGACTGCAAGGAATGATCCCATGATTGCTATCTCACTTGGTATTCAGTTTCTACACCCAGTGTTTCTCCCCACGCTTGTGCAACCTGTTTCCTCACAATGAGGGAGGCGGTGGCGTAGTGTATTGTCTCTGGACTAGTAAACCAGAGACCCAGAGTATTGCTCTGGGGACCCAGGTTCGAATCCCACCATGGAAGCTGGTGAAATTTGAATTAATGAGAACCATGAAACCATTGTCGATTGTCATAAAAACCCATCTGGTTCACTAATGTCTGTTAGGGAAGGAAATCTGCCGTCCTTACCTTGTCTGGCCTACATGTTACTCCAAACCCACAGCAATGTGGTTGACTCACTTTCCCCTCAAGGGGCAATTAGGGATGGACAATAAATGCTGGCACAGCCTGCAACACCCACTTCCCATGAACACATTTTTTTAAAAGGGCTGTATTTGACTAGTGCTACCCGTCCATGGTAAGTTATTCTTAATGAAAAATATTACAGGCAGACTTCACACCCAAGGGGGAACATAACAACTGAGCTTCATCTCATCGGCACTGGACATCCACAAATTTCACAACAGGTGACACTCCAATCATGACTGTGAACCCTGTTTATTAATTATTTGATCCTGGTAAGATTAGGAATCATCAACCAAGACGGTGGGTGGGCCATCTTCTTGAACCGCTGCAGTCTGACTCACAGTGCTGGATTTGATCCAGCTGCAGGGACTGTTAAATATAATATCCACAGACCATGGCCTTTCTCTGACGTGTTATATCTCTGCCTTTTCCTTGGGTGTCTTGACTAGCCAGGCTGTAACTTGGCAGATACTGCTCTTAAACAGGGCTATGGCCTGGCCTGACCAGAATCGGATACATTGACTAACAAAAGCGTTTGTCCACTTTTGTTTTCAATATATTTCTTAAACACTTCTGCACGTTCATTATAAGAACATTGCAGATGGGGATGAAAAAGGATGTTTGACTGGACAGGCGAGGTTAGAGGTTGGAGATGGTGTGACAAAACCTCCAGGAAAATATATCCAATTAGAGTCGGAAACTCTAGCCATTTGTGAATTAAATATGTTCAATGCCGAATGAAACAAGTGCGAATAAAATATATTCTTCCAGAAAGATCACCTTTTTCTACACCAATACAAAATTCAGAGACAAACTAACTATAGATATTATTATTGTACTGTACTGTTCCCAAAATCAGTGCAATGCCAGGTTGCTTCTACAGCACTTACCATTTATGCTCTGGAATCTAGGCAAATGCTGCAGAACTTCCAGTGTTTCACAATACATGCTACTCTTCAGAGCTGCATCAGCGAGGCTGAACAGAAAATTGTGTCGATTGAGAACATCTAGTTTGTCACAGGGCCATTCTGGGCTACTGATTATCCAGCCAGATTCTGAGAGTTAAAAATAATTCAGAGTGAAACAAAAAAGAGGAGGTTGTGTCTGGATCATTTCAGCAGAAGCAAAGTCGCGATAGCTGATTTCATTTTTACAAAGACCCATTAAAAGTTGCAGCAGTGGCTCTTGAAGTCCATCAGTGATCTGCGAGGGTTCTCATGGTGGTACACATGCGGGTGCAAAACGCCTTAGCCAAAGACACGAGACAAGGCAGAACCCTCATCCTCACCACTTACCTGGAGCCACACAGCGAGATCGGTTCCCACATGTGCAACATGGGTCATCATAAGTATGACCCATGTCTTGTATAAATGTGAAAATGTCTACACTTTTGATTCTGGCATGAATTATGTAAATTAACAACAAAACCAAAAAGCACATCAGTTTATTAAATTTAGTAGAGAAAAAGCAGCGGAATTTTATACTTTCTACAAGTTCCCATTAAACCAGATGACTTTTTCCAAGTGTTAAGCAAAGCGGACAGGCAGTCCGGGTTTTTTTTTTCCCCAACTAAGTAGGTCACGGTTCTCATTTCTCTCTTATTTCCTGGACTTCCTGTCAGATGGCAGCCCTCGGGTTCCTGCCATTCACACCTCTTCTGAAAGTCACTGTCAAATCTGTTTCTGCCACCCTCAAGATCATCATAACTTTCTGTATAAAAATACTCATTTACTCTCCTTCTGGTACTTTTGTCAATTATTACTTCCACCAGTGAAGGTGAACACAGGTAATGTTTTTGCCTGCGTATCTGTAAATAATGTATCTCAAACGTTAACAAACAGCTTTTAATGAAATTTTGTTGAAATGGGAATTATCACAGCTGTCAAAATGGGAGCAGAGTTTTCCAAGTAGGTTGTTGGATATGGATTGGCCTGCATGTCCTTGGTAAAATGGAAGCTCTTAATTTTTACCAGCTTTGTAGCTAGAGCATCAACCAGGTAGGGAAAAGCCTCATGGAACAGCTGCATAATTGGGACGGCACGGTAGCACAGTGGTTAGCACTGTTGCTTCACAGCGCCAGGGTCCCAGGTTCGATTCCCGGATTGGGCCACTGTCTGTGCGGGTCTGCATGTTCTCCCCGTGTCTGCGTGGGTTTCCTCCGGGTGCTCCGGTTTCCTCCCACAAGCCCCGAAAGACGTGCTGTTAGGTGAATTGGACATTCTGAATTCTCCCTCCGTGTATCCGAACAGGCGCCGGAATGTGGCGACTAGGGGCTTTTCACAATAACGTCATTGCAGTGTTAATGTAAGCCTACTTGTGACAATAAAGATTATATTATTATTAATAACGTTTGTGGAGGAGGTACACGCTCCGAGTGCCCTTTTTAGTAATATTAAATCCGTGTCCTCAACAGGGTTAAAAGGCTTAAGGCTTTACTGGGGTATAGAAGATTACGAAATGATCTAATCGAGAGGTTTGTGATGGTTAGAGGATTTGGGGTGGGGGAGGTTTAGATCATTCAAGGGTTATGCCGGGAACTCTCTTCAAAAGCATTGTTGACCTGACAATTTACTAAACGGGGTTGCAGATTATTGATGGGCAAGGAGATTGAGGGTTACAGAACCAGGATGGAAGATGGAGTTTAAGGTACAGATCACTAACTAAACTAATGGACAGGAAGAAGTCTTACAACACCAGGCGACCTGAGGAAGGAGCAGTGCTCCGAAAGCTAGTGTTTGAAACAAACCTGTTGGGCTTTAACCTGGTGTTGTAAGACTTCTTACTGTGCTCACCCCAGTCCAACGGCGGCATCTCCACATCATGAACTAATGATGGAGAAGGCTCGAGGGGCTGAATGGCCTCCTCCTATCCCTATGATTGTGCAGAAAGAGGAGTTCAAAGGCAGGAGTGTATATGGGAAAATTAGATAAATACACACAGCAGAGGTAAATAAATTGCAACAGGATTGGTTTGGACTGCTCCAGCACACTGACCCGAGTGGTTTCGATTGTTGTAAATGTCATGCTTCAGTGATCGAAGCTGGTACCAGCTAAATCGTGAGCTAGCTATTTTCCCCATGGTCTATTATTAAGAACAGAAATATTAAAACTCAGTGAAACATTAGACATTCTTCTTAGTTTTTTTCCAGATTGTCGAGGTTACCCGACTGCTTAAAGTACACATTTTCTCAGAAACAACACCCGATGGCCATGGAGATTACAGAAATTCTCATTTTCCCCACAAAATTACAGCAATTCCTGGGATTTGTGCAGAACTGAAAATTCCTTGAAATTCCCATGTTCATATTACAAGTGTTACAGAAAATAATCGTTACAAGTAAATGTTTCAGAGTTTGACAGTGATAAGCAACAGCTTTACTAAATGTCTTAGGCGTTTGATTAAATTATGAAATACCTCTCAATAGCCAAAGTGCTTTGCTCACACATCCCACTTTGAGAAAGATTTCTCCAGCAACATTAATGATCTGACATCTTGATACAGCAAATTCACTCACAAGACCCTTCAACACTGTGAAATTCACCGAAGGTTCCTGCAACGTGTCCAGCACTTTTCTCGCCTGCTCAATACACAAAATTTTCACACAATTCAGTTATGGTTCGACACACTTAAATTGAAATCCAAAACACTTCCAAATCTAAACAAGCAGAAAGCAAAATACTGCAGATGCTGGAAATTGAAAATAAAAACAGAAAATGCTGGAAATACTCAGCAGTTCAGGCAACACCAGTGAAGAGAGAAACAGATCAAGTGCGGATCCTCCCAAGCCCCCGCCAACAGGTTCGATGGCGCCGGGGGGGGGGGGTGAGTTCAGCGGAAGGCCCAAAAGTCACTTTCAGCCAGCATATATTTACAGCGCTGGTGCCCACCATTCTGAATCGAGAATTCTGTTGGGAGGCCAGATAAAACTCATTTGCATCTCTGTGACTTAAGATGCTGGTGAAGGCCTGGCCACCCACACCCGATTCTCTGCAGCACCAGCAGGAAAACAGTGTAAAACACATCTGAAACAGCTTGGCATTCAGACATCGCAATCCTCCTGAACGATGCTCGGGACTGCCTCTGGAGTACAGGACAGAGGCCACAGGCAACCCTGGAACACCACGGCAGTGGGTCAGAGGAGCATCTTCAGATGGATCTTCCAGATTTGGTGTCCTGGAGTGAGTCCATCTTCCAGCCTCAAGAGTGTTCCCGGAGAGCCATCTTCAGTTTCAGGAGGTCCATCTTCTTTCTTCAGTAGTGGGTCAGTGATGTTGGGTGCCTGGTCAAGATGATGCCCGAACAGGATCGCGGACTATGCTCCATCAGGCCTGCCCCACCACGGAATATGGCGTACGACACCCGGTTGCATAATTAACAAGATCTTAGCTGGAAGATTTGCCGTGTTTTCCCATCAGTGGAATACATTCCACATTGCTGCCTGCCAGGGGATTTAGTCCCAAGGGAGAATTCTGCTCAACATTTTAAATCGATGAACTATTGTCCAGTCAGGAGGGGAACAGCTTTTATACAAGTGCAGAGTCAGGAAAAAGGCTTTTGGTGAGGTGTGAAATGGCAACGAGAACAAAATAACTATGACTACAACAGGTTGTTGTATATTACACTCCCTTTGCAGCACAATTGACTGCTACAGCACAACAGTTGCTACACATACCGTGGGACAGAGATCATGAAACGGTGCCATATAAAATATAAATATTCAAACTCTTAACATCCATTCATTAATCCTCTTGTGCAAAGACTGAACATTACATCTAACTCTCCTCCACATCCTTCATCAGGGAATTGAAAATCCAGTTTCTTTCCATCCTTAATAGTGAATCAAATCATCCCAACTTTGACAAATCCAATTTTAGTCCTTCTTTACCTATTGGAATTCCTGACTTCACCTCACCATCAATTTGGATTTCAAATGGAGATCTCATATTTTGTTCATTGACATAGCTTTAAGCTTCCTTTTCTCTTAAATTCCAGAGATGTTTATATCAGTCAGGAAAGCGCAATGTCTTTACTTCCTACGGAAGCTAAAGAAATTTGGCATGTCTGCATAGACTCTCACAAACTTCTACAGATGTGCAATAGTGAGCATCCTATCCGGCTGCATCACAACCTGGTATGGCAACTGCTCGGTCCAAGATCGCAAGAAACTGTAGACTGTTGTGAACTCAGCCCAACGCATCACACAAGCTTGCCACCCCCACATTGATTCTCTTTTCACCTCCCGCTGCCTCAGGGAGGCAGGCAGCATCATCAGAGACCCCTCCCACCTTCTTCCAGACCCTTCCATCAGGCAGAAGGTACAGACGTCTGAAGACTCGCACATCCAGACATAGGAACAGCTTCTTCCCCACAGCTACAAGACTCAACGACTCCCCCTTGGACTGATCTGTTCCCTGTAAGAACACTATTCACGACGCCCTATGCTGCTCTTGCTCATGTATTTGCTTTGTTTGGCCCCTTGTTCTGCACTGTAACCAATCGCTGTTTTGTCGATGTACCATTTGTCAATATTCTCTGTTGATCATTCTTGTGTCTACTATGTACGTACTGTGTACATTCCTCGGCCGCAGAAAAATACTTTTCACTGTACTTCGGTACATGTGACAATAAATCAAATCAAATCCCTGCTACCAGACTGCTGAATACAGCTCATGTATAGGATGACGCATCTTGCCAGACCGCAGAACAAGTCTTTATTAGATGGTCAAACCTTTGCTTGCCTCAGTTTCTCACTCGATTTAAAAAAAAAATAAACAAGACAATGGCTAAAGTTGTTTATTCAACAAGTAATCATTGCAAATTAAGTCAATTAGAATAGTGACTGTTCCAGTGATAATGCAAGTTAGACAATGGGTAAACAATTTTATTAAAATAATACACAAAGCCATTTGACAATAACCATCAACCAATGCAAAGTGTGGGAATAAGAAAAGTTCTCTCGGAGGGCAGTGAACAAGAATGTCAACAAGCGGGGCAGCACGGTGGAGCAGTGGTTAGCATTGCTGTCTCATGGCACCGAGGTTCCAGTTTCGATCCCGGCTCTGGGTAACTGTCCGCGTGGAGTTTGCACATTCTTCCTGTGTTTGTATGGGTTTCGCCCCCACAACCCAAAGATGTGCAGGGTAGGTGAATTGGCCACGCTAAATTGCCCCTTAATTGGAAAAAATGAATTGGGTACATCTAAATTCATTTTAAAAAGACTGTCAATAAACTTTGTTTTGAATGTTCTTTGGTGTTGAAAATGACAGGACAAAAACAAGAGAGAGTGAAGATGCAAAGAAAATAGATAGGCAAATTCTGAAAATAAATGGGATTCACTATTTTCCATAGAAATGGACAGGCCTCAAAATTACCTTTCTCCACTGCTCACTTTTATAGTATGCAACCATCACAGAGGTTCCAATCCTAACGAGCAATTTCTTGGCCAGACCATTTGTGTGTGGCTTTTGCCAAACTGAAAAACAAAGCACGATGGACAAAGTTTGAATTACATTTTGTGTTCCAATAATTCAGTCTGCACTCATTTTACTACTACCCACCCAGCTTCCTGGTGTCATCATCTGTAGTAATGATTTTATGTCAACATTCAATAATTGAAACTTTCAATGTAAATATTTGCTTGTCACAGGGCAGTTGTAGGTTTCCCACTTCTAGTGGCGGGCATTTCATCAATCTCATTAACCAGCTATCCATCACCGGCACTTTTCATTCGCCTTCTACCTATTGCAAACCATATATCAGAAAATCACTTTCCATTCTTAACTGGAAAACTGCTCTTGAAATGCAAGGGTAGGATTCCCTTCAAGGCTTCCCTAGACATTGAGAAAGACACGGTTATTTGATACCTTGGTTAGTTTATGGGTAGCTTTGCAGTTCAGGCACTGGACTAGCAATCCAGAGGTTACGAGTGCAAATTCCACCAAGGCAACTTCTGAAACGGAATTCAATAAATCTGGTCATTTGTGGTGATCCAACACAGCAAACAACCATGAAATCCAGCAGATCATCATGAATCCCCAACTACCCTTCAAGGATATGAGCCTTCCACTCCTACCTGGGCCTGGGAGACCTGTAATTGACCTTAATTGAACCAAAGTATGGGATATATTGTCTGCCAATTGCAGTCCCCCTTGCAAGAAAAACAAAAGCGCTATTTAAAGGCTTTTATTAAAGTTAACAGGGAGCCAGTAAGCAAATCCTGCTTCTGCACCATCAACCCGCTTTGTAGTTTATTCTGTTTCCCCAAGCTTCTCCAACCAGCACCATTCAGTTTATAGCCCTGAAGCATTGCCATTCCCTAAACCCTGCAGTTCATCAACAGCCACAATACATTTCATCGCTATTGTTCCCCAGCCCAATCATTTCAGACATTTCCTTTCCCAATTTAACACCTCCCTGACTCCACTCTATGTTCCCCATAACTTTCCCTGGCACGAGGCACAAGGACACACGAGACTGAAATGCAGGGACACAAAATGGGCAGACAGCGAAATGGTGGAAACAATGATGAGTGTAACACATCGAGTGACATAAGGAGAGAAAAAGACAGTGGCAATGATACAGGAGGCACAGAGGGACAAATGGGGGAGAGAGAGGAGAATGAATTTGGAGACACACACATAATAAGCATGAGAGCACCATGCAAAAATTCTAAACTGCATTATAATGGCATTATATGTGATGTCAGCATTCCGTAGTTATAAGCCAGTAACCAAGAGCATCCGATAACTTTGCACTAATATTTGTCAAATGAACCACACCTGCTTTTGCAAATTCGCAGAAGGGCACCGTAGCTCCGTGATCCTCGCTTTTCACAAGAGTAATAGCAATGCACTTGGCAATTCTGTGGAGTTCGCTTTTAGTATCGTCATTCCAGTGTAAGCTCTGAAAGAAAGCTCCCATCTTGTTCCATTCTCCTTTTTCTTTATATTGCTGCAAAGTAAAGTAAGATCAAAAACCAGAATGATCAAGACACCTTTCCCTTATCTAAGACACAAACGTGCATGGGGTAGGCCACGAAGAACTGTGCTGAACAGGATGGTTTTTGCTGGGGTGGTATTACAGTGGGCTTCAGTTAAGAAAAGACTTGCATCATGTGGTATAGTCCATGACATCAGGACATTCCAAAGAGCTTTATGAAGTAATGTGGGAAACGGAGCACAAATTTGAGCACAGCAAGATCCCACAAACAGCAATTCAATCATAACTAGGTAATCCGGTTTGTTTTTGTGAAGGAGGGATAAATATTGGCCAGCTCATTGGGGAGGACGCCCCTGCTCTTCCTGAGACGGGATCTTCTACACCCAAAGAAGGGCAGAGAGAGAGCCTCAGTTTAATGTCTCAAGATCAAAGATGGCACCTCTGACAGTGCAACACTCCCTCAGTACTGCATTGGAGTGTCAGTCTAGGTTCTGTAGACAATTGTTCGGAGTGGGGCTCAGTTCACAGTCTTTCTTACTCACAAGGGAAGAGGGGGCCAAGGCTGACACCACCAGGGAAGGAACGGGGAATAGATTAACAGTCTGCTGTCATGGTCTTGGTGCACATTTATACATTGAACTTGGAACCACAGCACAGAATAAACCAGCATTGAAATGAGTGTAAAGCCACCAGGATTCAGCAGCATTGGAAAAGCAAATGTCAAGATCTGAAACATACAAACCCTTAGCTCGATAGAAATCTCTCCAGAATGATTTGTGCTGCTAAAGCTAAGATTTCCAAACCAGTGTTCCCAGTTATAATTATTAATTAAACACAAAGAAAGGTATATGGGAGTATTTTCAATTCAAAATACTAATGCTGTCCTGGAAGATTTATATAATCTTTCACAGGAAACCTACCATTTTGAAACAGTCAGCCTGCAAGTTTATATGATCTCCAGTTTTGGTATCTTTAATTTAGCGCAAAGCCCAAAGAACACGGAGACGATGAGAGAGATTTTACTGAAATGGCAGCAGTTTGAGAGGACAAGGGGAAATGAAAGCTGGCAGAATGGGCTGTGCAGGTTTCCTTGGTGCTGTAAAATGTGATGACTGTTTCATGGGCAAAGCTGGGCAGCATACAGCCCTGGTAGCAGGTGGGGTTGGACAGCCTCATCCATTACAAGTAACAGAAGTAGGTATTAGTGTTTATGGTATGCAAGTTATAAAGTTTAGATACACCGTTATAGGACACAGAAACCGCTGGGCTTCCAGTAGCGGTGGGCACCACAAGGGATTAGAGAGCATCACCATCCCCCAAAACAACATTAGATAATTTTCCTTGTCTTTTGTTACTGTGCATCTCTAAAGGACTATCACTTCAATTTAATTTGTTAATTGGTCTATTTGAAATTGTACTGAGTTGGAAACTGCTGGGACGCTGGGGTAGTATATTAGCATTCTGCAAATAAACCAACAACAAATTACAGAAGGACATGAATAAAATTGCAGAATTTGCAAATGAAATTTAACAGAGATAAAGGTAAGGTAGTTCGGTTTGGTGGGAAGAACAGCACGTATTAATTGAAGGTGCAAGTCTGGGAGAGGGTGGAGGAACATAAGGAACCGAGAGTAAAATACATCAATCATTGAATGCTGCACCACAGATCAGCATGGTCATTAAAAAGAAAACCAGGTAAGGGAGAGACAACTGAAAAATAAGCAAGTTATGCCAAACCTGTATTGAACCTTGGTTAGACCACACCTGGAGTACTGCCTGTAGTTCTGGTCATTATTATATTATAAAAAGGATGTAGAGGCACTGGAAAGTATGCTAAGAATATTTACACGGATGATATTAGAAATGCGTGGGTTTACATATCAGGAAAGGATCGACAGGCTGGGTCTCACTAAGGCAGCTGATGGATACCTAATAAGAGGCATTTAAAATTCTGAAAGGTTTTGATAAGACAGAATGCTTCCTCTTGTGGGGAAGAGCAGAACTGGAAGCCATCAATACAAGATAGTCACTAAGGAATCCACAGGGAATTTACTCACCATCAAAGAAAGAAGCAAATAGTATGACTATATTTAAGGGCCAGCTAGATGAGCACAGGAGGCAAAGAGGATTACATTGATAGATTTAGGTGAGGAGAGATGGAAGGAGGTTCAAGATGAAGAATGAACTGGTACAGTCGAATGGGCTGTTTCTGTGCCCCGTGTAATTCAAACAAACGGTTCTGCGTTACTCCAGTGAGGGGTATGACATGAAACTCTTTCAAATTGAATACACGAGGACAACCTCAGTAATTTCCAACAGAGTGATACTGGACTCAAACGTTAATTCTGGTTTCTCTCCACAAACGCTGCTGGACCTGCAGAATGTTTCCAGCATTTCATTTTATTTCTTTCAGATCTCCAATATCCGCAGTATTTTGCTTTCAGCCCACTGAATAATTAGTTACGCAGCAGCTGTTAAGCAAGCTGAGCTGCTTAAATTGAAAAGAGCTTCCTTAGAACTTGCAAGTGATAGATCATAGAAACGTTGAAAATAGGAGCAGCAAAGGGCGGCATGGTGGCGCGGTGGTTAGCACTGCTGCCTCACATCACGGAGGACCCTGGTTCGATCCTGGCCCGGGGTCACTGTCCGTGTGGAGTTTGCACATTCTCCCCGTGTCTGCATGGGTCTCACCCCCACAACCTAAAGATGTGCAGTTTAGGTGGATTGGCCGCGCTAAATTGCCCCTTAATTGGAAAAAATGGGTGCTTTAAATAAAAAAATAGCAGTAAGCCATTTGGCCCTTCGAGCCTGCCCCACCATTCAATATGATCATGGCTGAGCCTCTGTCACAACAACATACTCCCGTGCTCTCCCCAAATCCCTCAACACCCTCAGAATCTAGAAAACTATCTATTTCTTTAAATATATTTAGTGACATGGCCTCCACACAGGCAAATCCAGTTCTCGTAGTGCTGAGAAAGGAAAGAATTTTAAATTGATAACAGGATTTGTGCGTGTCATTTTTCTTTTAAAGTACCATAAAGCTTCATCTCAATTCTCCCAAAGAACGTGATGCCAGATTCCCCACAGTGCACAACATAAGAGGCTACAGTAATAGCGTGCGCATGCAAGATTAAAATAAAGCAAACTGGAGAACTCAAATGAGAATAAGATTCTCTCTCTTTTTGTCACCGTGCAATTGTAGTAGGGAAGCTGAAGCGGAGGAAGCAATGCAGCTCACATGATCGACACCACTGGCCAACAACAAGAACACACCAATAAACGCTGCCACACAGCCAAGCAGACACAGTGAATGAACAGCATTAACAGCTCCAGGCACTAACAAATTAAGTGGGTCAAATTGGGCAAGAATCAATTCAGAAGACCACGGGACACTGCAACGCACCAATAAATCAATTGAGTGGCAGACACAGCAACCAATTAATTACCAAATGGAGCAGTCAATTAAGGATCCTGAGACCCGTGGCACAACAATGGCAGTGGACACACATTAATAAATTAATGTTGGGGGGGAAGCTGGCACAGCCAGTAATCAAACTAGAGGAGCACCAGTAAAATAATATTCAGCAGGGACAGCAATACATTCACAAATTAAATGCAGCAGGCACTTGTGCATTAATACTCCTTTCCTACCTTTGCCGCTGCTGCTTCCTGCCGCTAAGCGACTTGAGCCGGTTTCACCGGCAGATTACTTTTCAAAACGTTATGACCGATTATCATACAATTGCCAACTGTAAAGATGAGTTAAAGAGAAAAGTAAGCGCCACTTTCACCTTAAATTATTTTTCACAGGCACTTAACCAGTTAATACCAGGCATTTGTACAATACAATAACCAGTTTAAGTGTTTTAAAACATGATTATGTTTTAAAGATGCTTAGCAGTATTAACGCAAGATTAAGGATAGTAAAGCATCGGGAGGGGGGTGACTGGTAGAGAGGGTTGATGCAGTGAACAGTGTTGATGGGGGTGGATGATGTCAGCGTCAAAATCGAAGGGGGGGGGGGAGAAGAGAGAGAAAACGGTGGCCTTGGGGTAGTGCCACTATACTAGTAGTCCGGAGGTCCAGGCTAATGCTCTGGGGATATGGGTTCAAATCCCACCATGACGGCAGGTAGAATTTAAATTAATAACTGAGGAGACTACAGGTGGCCTCGGAGGGAGACCTCTGTTGATCTCAGCTGAGAAAGCCAGGCTTCAAACTGCTCCATTTCCGACTGGCCTGCAACTGTCTGGCTGATAGGTAACAGCAAGGGCACCAGCAAGGGCACCGTCAGAGTGGCAGGAATGGGATTAGGAATGCTGCCATCTCGAGAGGACAGCAGGTCCGTGCTCCACAGAGCCAGTGTCACTCTGCTCCATAGAGGCAGGGTCACTCTCCTCGGGCAGCACCTCGGCAATCCTAGTACCCTGTTGAAGAGAAGATTAACATACTGCTATAATGCTCTGGAAGTTCTTCTGGAGGCAGCAGTCTGAGCTTCAGCTGCAGCACTCAGACCTTTGATAGGAGGTGTGTGCTGTCTTCTCACACCACCAATTGGGCCCTTACTGGTGGTTGGAGCTGACAAACTAGTGCAGGTAATGTTGGCTGCATGCAGCAATTGCAGAAAGCAGAAAACCGTAAGCATATGCCATTTGCAAGTTAATTACACACTATGATCCCACAGCACTGAGGGTGGCTAGAACGCAGACTGCCCTCTGGGTGGGGAACTTTGTGGTCCATCACAAAGAGTAGTTTGGTAGCACCAGTGCTGCCCGAGCCCAAAAGGACATGGCTGCTGGACTGGGTCTGCGGCAGGTAGTGAGGGAACCAACAAGAGGGAAAACATACTTGACCTCATCCTCACCAACCTGCCCTTGACAGTATCATAGTAGCGACCACCGCACAGTCCTTGTGGAGACAAAGTCCCGTCTTCATATTGAGGATATCCTCCATCATGTTGTTTGGCACTAAAAAAAGTCTCCATAGTCCCAGATGACCAGAGGCTGCTTTCTCCTTTCACAGGGAGAGCTAACTAGTGGCGATATAACCCGAGGATCGCCACACCTCAGGTGAGGGGCAAGGTTGAGAAGGCAGGGCCTTCATGAACAACTTCAGCCGGTACGGGTGTGGCACCATCACCATACTAAATGGGACATACTTTGAACAGATCTAGCAACTTAAGATTGGGCATCCATAAGACGCTGTGGGCCATCAGCAGCAGAGATGTACTCAACCACAATCTGTAACCTCATATCCCCCAGTCTATCATTACCACCAAGCCACAAGATTAATCCTGAGTTCAGGAGGACATGCCAGAAGCAGCAAAAGGCATACCTAGTTGAGGTGTCAACCTGGTAAAGCCACAATACAGGACCAGTGTGTCAAACAGGAAAGCTGCATGCGATAGAGTTAAGCGATCCCACAACCAAAGAATCAGATCTAAGCTCTGAAGACCTGCCACGGCCAGCCGTGATAGTGGACAATTAAAACAACTCACTTGGAGGAAGAGGAGGCACCACAAATACCCCGATCCTCAATGGTGGGTAGCACAGCACACCTGTGCAAAAGATAAAGCTGAAGCATTTGCAACAATCTTCAGCCAGAAGTGGTGAGTGGATGACCAACTCTGCCTCCTCCGGAGGTCCCCAGCATCACAGATGCCAGTCTTCAGCTCCTCATACCAAGAAACGGCTGAAAACATTGGGTACTGCAAAGGTCACAGGCCTGACAATATCCCACAACAATACTGAAGACTTGTGCTCCACAGCCTGCTGCACCCCTAGCCAAGCTGTTCCAGTACAGCTACAGCACCGGCACCTACCAGCAATTTGGAAAATTACCCAGCTATGTCCTGTACACAAGAAACAGGACAAATCCAACCTGGCCAATTACTGCCTCATCAGTGTACTCTCGATCATCAGTAATGTGATGGAAGGAGTCATCAACAGCACTAACTATCAAGCAGCACTTACTGAGTCATTACCGGCTCACGGACACTCAGTTTGGGTTCTGCCAGGGTCACTCCACTCCTGAATCATAGAATTTACAATGCTGAAGGAGGCCATTAGGCTCATCGAGTCTGCACCGGCCCTTGGAAAGGGCACCCTACCCAAGCCCATTCCTCCACCCTTTCCCCGTAACACCTAACCTTTTGGACACTAAAGGCAATTTAGCATGGCCAATCCACCTAACCTGCACTTCTTTGGACAGTGGGAGGAAACCAGAGCACCCAGAGGAAACCCATGCAGACACGGGGAGAATGTGCAGACTCCGCACAGTCTCCCGAGGCTGTAATTAAATCTGGGACCCTGGAGCTGTGAGGCAGCAGTGCTAACCACTGTGCCGACCTTATCACAGCCTTGGTTCAAACATGGACAAAAAAGAGCTGAACTCCAGAGGTGAGGTGGGTGCGACTGCCATTGACATAAAGGCAGCATTTGATTGAGTGTAGCATCAAGGAGCCCCAACAAAACTGGAGGCAATGGGAATCAAGGGGAAACCCACCCGTTGGTTGGAGTCATACTTGGCACAAAGGAAGATGGCTGTGGTGGTTGTAAGTCTATCATCTCAGTCCTGGGAAACCACCACTGGAGTTCCTTAGGGTAGTGTTGTAGGCTTAACCATCTTCAGCTGCTAAATCAATGACCTTCTTTCTATCATAAGGTCAGAATTGGGGATGTTCACTGATGACTACAGTCCATGCACAAATCGGCAAGACCTGGACAATATCCAGGCTGCGAAGTGGCAAGTAACATTCAGACAACACAAGTGGCAGGCAATGACCATCTCCAATAAGAGAGAATCGAACCATCATCCTTTCACATTCCCATCACTGAATCCCCTCAACATCCATTGACCAGAAACTGAACTGGACCCAGACATATAAATATTGTAGCTACAAGAGCAGGTCAGAGGCTAGGAATCCTGTGGTAATTAACTCACCACCCCACTCCCCAAAGCCTGTCCATAATCCACATGGCAGAAGTCAGGAGTGTGATGGGATACTCTCTACTTGCCTGGATGGGTGCAGCTCCAACAACACTCAAGAAGCTCGACAACAGCTCACTGATGGGTGCTGAGGCCCCTGCGGGCCCCATGGAGATGGAGTGGGCAAATCGGATCCCGGCGAGAAGACCAAAAGCGGGAGAACCACTGAGGGCGATAATCGTGCGATTCTACCGCCTTAAGGACAGAGAAGAGGTCCTGAGATGGGCCAAAAAGGTGCGGAGTAGCAGATGGGAGAATGCGGTGGTAAGGATCTACCAGGATTGGAGTGCGGAGGTGGCGAGAAGGAGGGCGAGCTTCAACCGAGCCAAAGAGGTTTTGCACAAAAGGAAGGTGAAGTTTGGGATGCTGCAGCCGGCAAGACTACGGGTCACGCATCAGGAGAGACACTATTATTTCGAGATGGCGGAGGAAGCATGGTCCTTCATCAATGAAGAGAAACTGGACCGGAACTGAGGGACTGATGCTGCAGGGAACTGTTATTGTTGTTATTATTGTTTTTGTTAATGGGATGGTGAAAGTTAAGCGAGAAGTAAACAGGGAAGGGTGGGGGACACTGGGGAAATGTGGGCGCCGGTGAGGGGGGAGAGGCGGGACATAGTCAGAGAATGGGGAAGGAGAGGGGGAGGGGAAAGGGAGCTGCGCCATAAGAGGCGGGACAGGTAAAGGGATGTTCCCGCGCCAGAAAGAATAAGGCGGGAAAACAGGCGCAAGGCGGATGGGAGTTCCCTCACACCGGGGGGGCCGAGGAGCGAGCAGGAGTAGCCGGGGTCAGTTGAAGTCAGCTGACTTACGGAAGTGATATGGGGGGAGCAATCAAGCTAGATAGGGATCTAGCGGGGGGGACAACTGGGTTGCTGCTGCGGAAATCCAAAAAGAAATGGCTAAAGAGAAGGTGGTCGGGGGCGGAATGCGACGCTGGGGGAGCGAGCGGGAGCGCGGAGGCGGGATACGGGACTGGCCTAGAGAAGGTAATGGCTAGTCGACACGGGAGGGGGGCAGGTAGCCCCCCAGTGAGGCTGATCACGCGGAACGTGAGAGGCCTGAATGGGCCGATAAAAAGGGCCCGAGCGCTCGCGCATTTGAAAGGACTAAGGGCAGACGTGGTTATGCTCCAAGAGACGCACCTAAAGGTGGCGGACCAAGTTAGGCTAAGGAAAGGATGGGTGGGACAGGTGTTCCACTCAGGACTGGACGCAAAGAACAGAGGGGTGGCCATTTTGGTGGGGAAACGGGTAGCATTTGAAGCAAAGAACATCGTAGCAGATAGTGGAGGTAGATATGTAATGGTGAGTGGTAGGCTGGAGGGAATGGAGGTCGTGTTGGTTAATGTGTATGCCCCAAATTGGGATGATGCGGGGTTCATGAGACGGATGCTGGGGCGTATTCCGGACCTGGAGGCAGGAAATTTGATTTTAGGAGGGGACTTCAATACGGTGCTGGACCCGGGGCCAGATAGATCCAGCTCAAGGACTGGAAGAAGGCCGGCAGTGGCCAAGGTACTTAGGGGGTTTATGGACCAAATGGGGGGGAGTGGATCCATGGCGATTTCTTAGACCCAGGGCTAGGGAGTATTCCTTCTTCTCCCACGTCCATAAAGTGTACTCCCGGATAGATTTTTTGTTCTAGGAAGGTCGTTGATCTCTAGGGTGGAAGAAGCTGAATACTCAGCCATAGCGGTTTCGGATCATGCCCCACATTGGGTGGACCTGGAAGTAGGAGAGGACAGGGAGCAGAGAACACTCTGGCGATTAGATGTGGGACTGATGGCGGATGAGGGAGTGTGTGCAAGAGTGAGGGGGTGTATCGAGAGATACCTGGAGGTCAATGATGACGGCGAGGTCCCTGTGGGAGTGGTCTGGGAAGCACTAAAAGCGGTGGTCAGAGGAGAGCTGATTTCTATTGGGGCCCACAAAAGGAGAACAGAGGCCAAGGAAAGGGATAGATTACTGGGGGAGATTTTAAGGGTGGACAGGGAATTTGCAGAGACCCCGGAGGAGGAGCTGTACAGGGAGAGGAGACGACTCCAGACCGAGTTTGACCTTCTGACCACCAGAAACGCGGAGGTACTGTGGAGGAAGGCACAGGGGAGGAGGTATGAATATGGGGAAAAGGCTAGTCGCCTGTTGGCGCACCAACTGCGAAAGAGGGCAGCAGCGAGGGAGATAGGAGGAATTAGGGATGAAAGGGGAGACACCGTGCGAAGGACAGGAAAGATAAATGAGGTGTTTAAGACCTTTTATGAAGAACTGTATAGGTCTCAGCCCCCAGAGGGAGAGGAGGGGATGCGGCAGTTCCTGGACCAGTTGAGGTTCCCGAAAGTGGAGGAGCAGGCGGTGGCAGGCCTGGGGGCGCCGATTGAGGTGGACGAGGTTATTAAGGGACTGGGAAGCATGCAAGCAGGGAAGGCCCCGGGGCCAGACGGGTTCCCGGTGGAATTCTACAGAAAATATGTGGACTTGTTGGCCCCGTTGTTGGCGAGGACGTTCAATGAGGCCAGGGAAGGGGGGACACTACCCCCGACAATGTCGGAGGCGACGATATCGCTAATTTTGAAGATGGATAAAGATCCGATGCAATGTGGGTCCTATAGACCTATTTCACTCTTGAACGTGGACGCCAAACTGCTAGCAAAGGTGCTGGCATCGAGGATAGAGGACTGTGTCCCAGGGGTGGTGCACGAAGACCAGACAGGGTTCGTAAAAGGGAGACAATTGAATGTTAACGTGCGACGGCTATTAGGGGTGATAATGATGCCCTCAGTGGAGGGGGAGGCAGAGATAGTGGCGGCAATGGACGCAGAGAATGCATTTGATAGGGTGGAGTGGGAGTATTTATGGGAAGTGTTAAGGAGGTTTGGGTTTGGGAACGGATTTATTCGCTGGGTTAAGACTACTTTATGGGGCACCGACGGCAAGCGTAGTTACAGGTCGACATAGATCGGAGTATTTCCGATTATATAGGGGAACAAGACAGGGATGCCCGCTGTCTCCATTGTTGTTTGCGCTGGCAATTGAACCTCTGGCCATGGCGCTGAGAGACTCCAGGAAATGGAGAGGGGTGACTAGAGGGGGAGAAGAACACCGAGTTTCGTTATACGCGGGTGACCTATTGCTATACGTGTCGGACCCAGCGGGGGGGATGATAGAGGTTATGCGAATCTTGAGGCGGTTCGGGGAATTTTCGGGGTATAGGTTAAACATGGGGAAGAGTGAATTATATGTGATACATCCAGGGGACCAGAGTAGAGAGATAGAAGGCTTACCGCTAAGGAAAGTGGAAAGAAACTTCCGATACTTGTGGATTCAGATCGCTAGGAGCTGGGGAACCTTGTACAGACTTAATCTGACACGGCTGGTAGAACAAATGGAGGAGGACTTTAAGAGGTGGTACATGCAACCTTTATCGCTGGCGGGCAGGGTGCAAGCAATTAAGATGATGGTCCTCCCGAGGTTCATATTTGTATTTCAATGTCTCCCTATTTTAATCACCAGGACCTTTTTTAATAAAATAGATAGGAGCATTACGAGCTTTGTGTGGGCAGGGAAAGTTCCGAGAGTAAGGAGGGGGTTCCTTCAGCGCAGTAGGGACAGAGGAGGACTGGCACGACCGAACTTGGGAGATTATTATTGGGCCGCCAATATGGCAATGATACGTAGATGGATGATGGAGGGTGAGGGAGCGGCGTGGAAAAGGCTGGAGAGAAGGTCCTGTAAAGGGACAAGTCTAGAGGCGCTGGTGACGGCGCCGCTACCGTTCTCACCGAAAAAGTACACCACGAACCCGGTGGTGGCGGCAACACTGAACATATGGGGACAGTGGAGGCGACAGAGAGGGGTGCGGGGAGCCCTGGTGGGGTCCCCTATTAGGAACAACCATAGGTTCGCCCCAGGAAGAATGGATGGAGGATTTCAAAGCTGGTACCAGTTGGGAATTAGGAAGGTGGGAGATTTATTCATAGATGGAACTTTTGCGAGCTTGGGAGCACTGGAGGAAAAGTATAAGTTACCCCGGGGGAATTTCTTGAGATATATGCACGTGAGGGCGTTTACTAGACAACAGGTGAGGGAATTTCCGCGGCTCCCGACACAGGGGATACAGGACAGGGTGCTTTCAGGGGTGTGGGTCGGAGAGGGCAAGGTGTCAGAGATTTATAGAGAGATGAGGGAAGAGGGGGAGGAGTCGGTGGGCGAACTAAAAAGAAAGTGGGAAGAAGAATTAGGGGAGGAGATAGAGGAGGGTATGTGGGCTGATGCCCTAAGCAGGGTAAATTCCTCTTCCTCATGCGCCAGGCTTAGCCTGATTCAATTTAAGGTGCTACATAGAGCACACATAACGGGGGCAAGATTGAGCAGGTTCTTTGGAGTGGAGGACAAATGTGGGAGGTGTGGCGGAAGCCCGGCAAACCATGCACATATGTTTTGGGCGTGCCCGGCACTGGAAGGGTATTAGAAGGGAGTGACGGGAGTGATTTCGCAGGTGGTGAAGGCCCGGGTCAAACCAGGCTGGGGGTTAGCTCTATTTGGAGTTGCGGAAGAGCCGGGAGTGCAGGAGGCGAAAGAGGCCGATGTCGTGGCCTTTGCGTCCCTCGTAGCCCGGCGCAGGATCCTACTCATGTGGAAGGAGGCGAAACCCCCCGGACTGGAGGCCTGGGTAAACGATATGGCGGGGTTTATTAAACTGGAGCAGATAAAGTTTGCCCTGAGAGGATCGGCTCAAGGGTTCACCAGGCGGTGGCAGCCATTTCTCGACTACCTAGGGGAACGTTAGAGGGAAGACGGGTGACCAGCAGCAGCAACCCGGGGGGGGGCAGTTGAGTATAGGTCAATAGAGTATAAGGTTTTGTTACTTGTATATTACTACTATTATTATTATTGTTAAAAAGTTTAAAATTTTCTGTTTTGTTACTGTTATCGTTTCGCTTGTTTTGTAAGCGGGAAAAATGTTGCTCAGGGAAAAAAATTTCAATAAAATATATTTTTTTTAAAAAAAGCTCGACAACATCCAGGACAAGGCAGCCCGCTTGAATGGCACTCTAACCACAGATATTCACTCTCGCCATAACCGATGCTCAGTAGCTGCCGTGTGTACCATCTGAAAGATCCACTGCGGGAACAAACCAAGGCTCCTTAGGCAGCACTTTCCAAAGTCACAACCGCCAGCAACTAGGAGGACAAGGGCAGCAAATACCTGGGAAACCAACCACCACCTGGAAGGTCCACTCCAAAATCCCTCACCATCCTGACAGAAATATAACACCGTTCCTTCACTGTCGCTGGGTCAAAATCCTGGAATTCCATCCCTAACAGAACTGCGGGTCTAGCTACACCTCGGACTATAGCGGCTCAAGGCGGTGGCTCACCAGCTTAAGGGCAACTTGGGATGGACAACAAATGCTGGCCTAGCCAGCGACACTCGCATCCCCATAAATTAATTTTTTTAAACACCCATTTTCTCTCTTAATTCTTTCACTGCCCATTTTTACAGGTGGAAAACCTAGAAATCAAAGTTGAAACCACCGCAGCTAAAATAAATGTTTCCAGGTGAACTCAAAAATGAAAGTGATTGCAAACACAATGAGGAAGACTTCCCAAAACAGCACAGCAGGAGGTCACCAACCCACAGCTAGAGAGCAATAGAGGAAAAGGAGGAGACGGTGAGTATCCATGAAAGTAGCAGGATTTCAATAAGATGATAACCTCAGTACTACTCATCAATGCTAGGTTTTTAATATGGCTGCTCTGATAATGGTTGTAATGGTGAATACACAGACATGGTATGGGATGGGAAGGGTTTAGATTCCTGGAGCACTGGTATGAAATTAGAAACAGTGCAGGAAATTCCCACGGGGTAGATAGATGAACAATGCTCGGTACCCGCCATACAGACAAACAGTAACTCCACTGTAAGTGGTCGAAAGGAGAGATCGGAGTGAAGGTTTGTAATAATGGAAAATCCAATAGTCCGAGGAGCAGACAGTCAATTGTGCAATGTGTAAAAAGGTGTCCCAAATGGGTAAGGAAATCCTTGAAAAGGGAGAAGAATCAGCCACAAAACACGGCTCGCAAATGAAGCGGTGACCAGAGAAAAGTAGGATACAGTTTCTGCAAAAACCTCAAGTTAGAGGAACGATTAAGGAGGAAGATGTCAGCAATATTCGAAGGATCTCTAGCTGACTCATCACTAGCCCAGGCAAGAACAGCCAATTTTGGGAGGTAAATACACGGTCGCGTATATGGGGAAGGGCTTAGATTCCCGAAGCCGTGATGAGCTGTACCAATATAACTGCCTGCACTTGAATAGAACTGGAACCTTTATCCTTATGGAGAGATTATTTCGAGCTGTGAGGGAAGAAGTAAACTAAAATGGCACATGCAAGCAATAACAGTAGACTGAAAAGGGAAAGTAAAATTTAGACCTAGAAAATAAAAAAGGAATAGGATGATTGGAATAGATTAAACTGCACAATACGAGAAAGAAATCAGGAAAGGGAGATAAAAGAAAATTGCAAAGTTGGGTAAATCTAAACAGGAGGCAAAGAGCGCGAGATTGGACTTAGTTCATGTGGAGGAAATCATTAACATAGATTTGATAGGTGAAGTGATCAGAGCATTGCAACATCCTGCAATCGGTTATGTAACATCACATCCTCAGACTTAATGTGAGCAACACTAGTGGATACTTGCTGGCATAAGTATAACAATTATTTATCTCCCATTTTAAATTCTATTGAGATGCACCGTGATGTCACTAGAGCCCATGTCAGAATTACGGATGTCCCCTGTTCCAAGCTTACTCTCCTAACAACCTCGGCCAGGATGTGCTGACATTCCCTCAAACAGAATTTGGAATCAGAATAGAAAAGCTCCACTGCTTTGGAGATCTGCCTGGTTGACTGATTCTACACAAGGACATTTTTGTTCATGTGACTGCCCTTTAAGAGTTTGTTTAAGACCTGCTTGCCTTACTAGCTTTAAGCCTCACTTTCGAATGGTTAGTGGGAAACAACTTATTGCAGGCACATTTCTAAGACAGAAACAAGTATTAAAGATTATTTCTCCAAAAACTCAAAAGATGCATTAAAGATGCAAGCGAGACTCCAGGATGGTATGTTGCCTCCCTGGTGCAAGGGTCAAGGATGTCTCGGAGCGGCTGCAGGAATAGCCAGCTGTCGTGGTGCACATAGGCACCAACGATATAGGTAAAAAACGGGACGAGGTCCTACAAGCTGAATTCAGGGAGTTAGGAGTTAAACTAAAAAGTAGGACCCCAAAGGTAGTAATCTCAGGATTGCTACCAGTGCCACGAGCTAGTCAGAGTAGGAATGTCAGGATAGATAGGATGAATGCGTGGCTCGAGAGATGGTGCAAGAGGGGGGATTCAAATTCCTGGGGCATTGGAACCGGTTCTGGGAGAGGTGGGACCAGTACAAACCGGACGGTCTGCACCTAGGCAGGACTGGAACCAATGTCCTTGGTGGGGGGGGGGGGGATTGCTAGAGCTGTTGCGGAGGGTTTAAATTAATGTGGCAGGGGGATGGGAACCGATGCAGGAAGTTGGAAGGTAGTAAAACAGGGACAGAAACAAAAGGCAGTAAGGGGGAAAAGTGTAAGGCAGAGAAGCCATAGTCAAAAATCAAAAAGGGCGACAGTACAAGGTACAGTGACTGAGGGGAGCTCAGTGAATAGGCCCAGTAATACTGAAAGGAATAAGACGGGAAGTAAAAACATTATGGTAAGCGACGCGGCAGGTTGTTACATGAAGATATGGGTTCAACAACAAGGAAAATTAGGAGAAAAGTTAAGAGGAAATATAACTTAGGAGGGGTTACTGGTCGAGGTGTTAAGATTCAAAACAGGGGTAAAAAAAGCCAACATAAGTGTACTTTACCTGAATGCTCATAGTATTCGGAATAAGGTAAATGAGTTGATGGCGCAAATCATCGTGAATGACTATGATTTAGTGGCCATTACTGAAACATGGTTAAAGGATGGTCACGACTGGGAGTTAAATATCTGAGGGTATCAAACTATTCGGAAGGACAGAGTGGATGATAAGGGAGGTGGTGTAGCTCTGTTATTTAAGGATGACATCCGGGCAATAGTAAGGGATGACATCGGTGCTATGGAGGATAAGGTTGAATCCATTTGGGTGGAAATCAGGAATAGTAAGGCGAAAAAGTCACTGATAGGAGTAGTCTATAGGCCACCAAATAGTAACATTATGGTGGGGCAGGCAATAAACAAAGAAATAACGGATGCATGTAGAAATGGTACAGCAGTTATCATGGGGGATTTTAATCTACATGTCGATTAGTTTAACCAGGTCGGTCAAGGCAGCCTTGAGGAGGAGTTTATAGAATGTATCCACGATAGTTTCCTAAAACAGTATGTAATGGAGCCTACGAGGGAACAAGCGGTCCTCGATCTGGTCCTATGTAATGAGACAGGATTGATTCATGATCTCATAGTTAGGGATCCTCTCGGAAGGAGCGATCACAATATGGTGGAATTTAAAATACAGATGGAGGGTGAGAAGATAAAATCAAACACTAGAGTTTTGTGCTTAAACAACGGGGATTACAATGGGATGAGAGAAGAACTAGCTACGGTAGATTGGGAACAAAGACTCTATGGTGAAACAGTTGAGGAACAGTGGAGAACCTTCCAAGCGATTTTTCACAGAGCTCAGCAAAGGTTTATACCAACAAAAAGGAAGGACGGTAGAAAGAGGAAAATTCGACCATGGATATCTAAGGAAATAGGGGAGAGTATCAAATTGAAGGAAAAAGCATACAAAGTGGCAAAGATTAGTGGGAGACTAGAGGACTGGGAAATCTTTAGGGGGCAACAGAAAGTTACTAAAAAAGCTATAAAGAAGAGTAAGATTGATTATGAGAGTAAACTTGCTCAGAATATAAAAACAGATAGTAAAAGTTTCTACAAATATATATAAAACAAAAAAGAGTGGGTAAGGTAAATATTGGTCCTTTAGAGGATCAGAAGGGAGATATAATAATGGGAGATGAGGAAATGGCTGAGGAACTGAACAGGTTTTTTGGGTCGGTCTTCACAGTGGACGACACAAATAACATGGCAGTGACTGATAGAAATGAGGCTGTGACAGGTGAGGACCTTGAGAGGATTGTTATCACTAAGGAGGTAGTGATGGGCAAGCTAATGGGGCTAAAGATAGACAAGTCTCCTGGCCCCGATGGAATGCATCCCAGAGTGCTAAAAGAGATGGCTAGGGAAATTGCAAATGCACTAGTGATAATTTACCAAAATTCACGAGACTCTGGGGTGGTCCCGGCTGATTGGAAATTAGCAAACGTGACACCACTGTTTAAAAAAGGAGGTAGGCAGAAAGCGGGTAATTATAGGCCAGTGAGCTTAACTTCGGTAGTAGGGAAGATGCTGGAATCTATCATCAAGGAAGAAATAGTGAAGCATCTGGATGGAAATTGTCCCATTGGGCAGACGCAGCATGGGTTCATAAAGGGCAGGTCGTGCCTAAATAATTTAGTGGAATTTTTTGAGGACATTATCAGTGCGGTCGATAACGGGGAGCCAATAGATGTGGTATATCTGGATTTCCAGAAAGCCTTTGACAAGGTGCCACACAAAAAGTTGCTGCATAAGATAAAGATGCATGGCATTAAGGGGAAAGTAGTAGCATGGATAGAGGATTGGTTAATTAATAGAAAGCAAAGAGTGGGGATTAATGGGTGTTCCTCTGGTTGGCCCACAATTGTTCACAATTTACATAGATGATTTGGAGTTGGGGGCCAAGGGCAATGTGTCCAAGTTTGCAGACGACACTGAGATGAGTGGTAAAGCAAAAAGTGCAGAGGATACTGGAAGTCTGTAGAGGGATTTGGATAGGCTAAGTGAATGGGCTAGGGTCTGGCAGATGGAATACAATGTTGACAAATGTGAAGTTATCCATTTTGGTAGGAATAACAGCAAAAGGGATTATTATTTAAATGATAAAATATTAAAACATGCTGCTGTGCAGAGAGACCTGGGTATGCTAGTGCATGAGTCGCAAAAAGTTGGTTTACAGGTGCAACAGGTGATTAAGAAGACAAATGGAATTTTGTCCTTCATTGCTAGAGGGATGGAGTTTAAGACTAGGGAGGTTCTGCTGCAATTGTATAAGGTGTTAGTGAGGCCACACCTGGAGTATTGTGTTCAGTTTTGGTCTCCTTACTTGAGAAAAGACGTACTGGCACTGAAGGGTGTGCAGAGGAGATTCACTAGGGTAATCCCAGAGCTGAAGGGGTTGGATTACGAGGAGAGGTTGAGTAGATTGGGACTATACTCGTTGGAATTTAGAAGGATGTGGGGGGATCTTATAGAAACATATAAAATTATGAAGGGAATAGATAGGATAGATGCGGGCAGGTTGTTTCCACTGGCAGGTGAAAGCAGAACTAGGGGGCATACCCTCAAAATAAGGGGAAGTAGATTTAGGACTGAGTTTAGGAGGAACTTGTTCACCCAAAGGGTTGTGAATCTATGGAATTCCTTGCCCAGTGAAGCAGTAGAGGCTCCTTCATTAAATGTTTTTAAGATAAAGATAGATAGTTTTTTGAAGAATAAGGGGATTAAAGGTTATGGTGTTCGGGCCGGAAAGTGGAGCTGAGTCCACAAAAAATCAGCCATGATCTCATTGAATGGCGGAGCACGCTCGAGGGGCCAGATGGCCTACTCCTGCCCCTAGTTCTTATGTTCTTATGAATGGCCGCCAAGTTGGTTCCAAGCTAGGGTTGCCAACTCTCGGGGGACATACACTTGGGAGAGTTCATCACATGACCTCTCATCTCAGACTCCCTCACACAGCCAAATAGCCTTTTTGCTTCCCTTATCTCACCCAAAATTTTGTAAAAAGAAATGGAAGTTATATCAGTGTCCCGATGATTGCTCTCCATGGTTTCTGCTCACATCAATTACATGGATATTCACCGTTAACTCCACCAGCTCAATCCTGGAGTTGGTAACACTGGTTTCCAGCTGAAGGGTCTATTTATATCGGAATTTTCTGATGGAAACCTTTATATCCACAAGCCCAAAACACTTGCCCAGAATATTTGAATAAATAGCAGCAGATTCAAGAACACTTTGATTTAAAAACAGAAAAAAAATCTAGACACCTCTATTTCAGCTATTGCAAAATTGAAGTCAAACAGCTCTTCTGCTTCTGCTTGATGAGAAAGTAACCTGGAAGAGAAAAAAAACAACTTTCAAAAGGGAATTGGATATATACTTAAAGCGTAATATTAGTGTTATGGAAATGAGCAGGGGGGAGTGGGACTAATTGGATAGCTCTTTCAAAAGAGTCAGTTCAGGCAGCATTGCTGAATAGCCTCCTTCTGTACTATAATATTCTACGGAGGTCTGCAATGTTTTAAGTCAGAACAGTTTTGAAAGTCACTGGCAAATCTTGTGTTGCCGCTCACAGTGAACCGGAGATGCTAGCAAGGCCACTGTGGTGTTTGTAACAAATTTCCCCAAGACAGTATTTTGATCGATCCTGGAAAATAGCATTTCCTTATCACAGATAGATAAATACATTTATATTGATACATCTGTCCCTCCCCAACCTTCTCAGGATGTGACATGGACAGCAACAAATAAAAATACATTTATCTCTCCTCTCCACTTCACAGAACAGAAGGTGGCCATTCGGCTCATTGCGGCTGCACCAGCTTTCTGAATGAGTAATTCATATAGTACCATTCATTCACATTCCGGAGTTGGGTTTATGTCAAATATTAAATTTCAATTTTTTTCTGCTGGACTCGCGTATGGCGTTTTTTTTCTAAAGAAAAAGGCAGTTTCAACTGTTCAAAGGCACAGTCGTAAAATGGCTGCCAGAGGTCACCTGACATGTCTGCAACTGCAAGTTGGTCAAGTATCTGGACGTTTCTAATGTGGATTGTAGTTAAGGCGTGGGTGAGCAATCTTCCTGTTGAATTTCACACCTGCCGACTTTATGATTACTTAACACACCTGCGAAGGATTAGTCAACTCTCGCCATTCACGGGGCACCCTTCACATGAATTCTTGCAAAGTGTGAAATCGCGAATGGCGAACCTGCGCATGCTCAGAGTTGGCAGATCCGCAGTGTGCGTTTTCTGCATAGGAAAGGTGAGAGATTTACATTCTAAGTCACAGATTGAATGAGTTTTGGGGCCACAAACCGGGATTACATGTGCAACTACATTCGCATGAATAAACAAATTCAGGATAAGAGGGGGTCATAAACGACAGGAGTTGACTGTACTTCAAAGATGGAAGGAAACTTAAAATGGCTTCCATCATTTGCATCACTACAATAGCTACATCTCTTCTGTCAGACTGATGACAATGACCACCTTAGAGATGTTCATATATATATTTCCTCATTCATTACATGGGAAAATGGGTCATTCAGAAGTGATGGTTTAGACATTAAAATATTAATCCCCTGGGCCATAACACAATAACCAAGATGTGTCCAGGCATAAGCTAATCAATTTACCTTCTGTGAAATACTCATTACAGAATGGAATGAGGGGGTCATATGATCAGGATCACCATTTTGTAATGTCTGTGAGAAAACATTACTTGCTCTGGAGCAGTCTAAAAAGTAACATCGGAGCTCTCTCCCCCTGCCCCCCGGCACTACAGCTTTAAAAACTGCCTCAGCCATGAATATCGTAAAAGGTCAGTGCACCTTGTTTGCCCTTTCTTGCTTAACATTTGGCCAAAGAGTCATCTCCTCTACTTTGTAATTTGTATTTCTGAGCGCTTGTGTGTGTTGTGAAATCGGGATGTGGGTTTATCTTTAAAATATTTTAATATCTTTACCTAGGGGGTTTTTAAGCACAAAAACCAAACCCTTACTTGTTTAAACTCACAAAAGCCAGGCTGAGTGCTCTGCCATCGACACGCAAACAATCAAGTCCATACATTGAATTGGCACATTCACCCTTATAAATTGCAACAAAAAAAAACCCTGTTACAGAGGAGGAAATCCTTGCACACATTCTCAGCTGGCCATAACATCAGACTTGTCCCCTTAACCCGGCACATTATTCCTTTTCAGAAAAGTGTAATCCCCTTTTGAATGCCTTATTGAACCTGCCTCTACCACTCTCAGGTAGTACATTCCACACCTTAACTAATCGCTGCATGAAAAAGCTTTTCCTCTTGTTGCTTTTGCTTCCTTTACCAATTACTTTAAATCTGTGGCCTCTCCCGATCTCACTCCTTTCACGAATAGGAACAGTTTCCCCCCATCTACTCAGTCCAAGCCCTGCATGGTTTGTAATACCTCTATCAAACCTCTTCTCAAGGAAAACAGTGTTAACTTCTCCAATCTATCCTCATGACTAAAGTTCCTCATACCAGAAATAATTTTTGCGCTTCTTTTCAGCACTCCTCCACATCCTTCCTATAGTGTGGTGCACGGACCTGGATACAATCCTCCAGCTGACGTTGAACTAGTTATACAAGTTCAACATAACCTCCATGCTCTTGTATTCAATGCCCCTATTAATAAGGCCTAGGATACTGTAGGGTTTAACCATGCTCTCAACCTGTTCTGCCACTGTCAATGTCTTTTGCATATATACACCCAGGACCCTCTCGTCCTGCACCCCCTTTAGAATTGAAATAGAAATTCAAATGAGCCATTTATTTTCCATGAACCAATGGTACATACCTAGTAATCCTTCAAAATTTAGGCAGCATGGTGGCGCAGTGGCTAGCACTGCAGTCCCAGGTTCGATCCCGGCCCCGGGTCACTGTCCATGTGGAGTTTGCACATTCTCCCCGTGTTTGCGTGGGTTTTGTCCCCACAACACAAAGCAAGGTAGGTGGATTGAACACGCTAAATTGCCCCTTAATTGGAAACATTGAATTGGGTACTCTAAATTTATTTTTAAAAAGTAATCCTTCAAAATTTCCAAACAAAACCCCCATGTACCAATCCTGCCATCATACATGTCACTTAAAAACACTAGGCTTGCAACTTTAACTGTACAAGCTAACAGAAGAACAAAATGGGCAGCTGCTTACCTGGGTTTAAGTGCCATGATGAAATGTATTTCTTGTTGAGAGACCGGCAGTTGATTCAGCAGATGTATCACGTAGTTAAACTGATCCAACTGGAACTTAAGTCCCACTTCTGCAAGCTGGAAAAGTTCACAAATTACTCCTATACAAAACGTCTTAAATACATTTAAATTTTAGCACATAAATGGGAGCAAATCCTGCAATTTATCATGTATAAAATACCAGCAGTTAACCCTACCTTACAGGTTATCTCTATAAGATTGGGAATCATGGCCTTCAAGTCGGTGGATGCCACAAGGTCAAATACATTCAGTAAAATGTCGCCTTCTGGCTGGAAGAGGAAATATTTTTCATACATTTAGTGGCATTCTGTTAACTGCATATTTCGATATAAAAGGATGAGGGACAGTTATCTGCCGCGATGCGAGAATCTGGGATTGTTCCCTTTAGAAAAGAGGTTTAAAGGAGAGTTTTGATGAGGTGTTCAAAACTATGAAGGTTCTTGATAAAAGTAAGTAA
Organism: Scyliorhinus torazame; assembly: GCF_047496885.1. NCBI lineage: Eukaryota > Metazoa > Chordata > Chondrichthyes > Carcharhiniformes > Scyliorhinidae > Scyliorhinus > Scyliorhinus torazame. Next base: position 7,255,098 of record NC_092717.1, read on the forward strand.
CAAGAAACTCTCAGATAGAACCTTCCATAAACATTTGGCTGGTCGTTTTTCTGACTTTCGAATCATTAGTCTCCACTGACCATCGCATTCTAATTCTTTCCAGTCTTCAATTCTCTCTCAACACATCTTCAGCTCTTTCCCTCTGCATCCGGTGTACTTTATCCAGCCAGCTGCAGTCACCTGACTCTCTAATTCTCTCTTGCTATACTCTGTACATCTCCCAGCCATGCATACAAGGGGGTACAGGAAAATACGACGGGATTAGAAGGTGGAATATCAGAGAACTGAAAATGCATGCAGCTTTTAAAAGGAAACAATTTGCCAACCAAACATCTAGCGTCCAATTATCCAGAAAGTGGGATAGTGAGCGGGAATTGCCGGGAGCTTCCCAGTGATCAGCCCAGCGAGGCCGGTAACGCTATTCAATGTTAATTGGACCACTTAAAGAGGCCTCACAGGCTTCTCGCCGCAAATTAAGGCTCACCAGCTGATTCGCCGAGAGCGCGCTCACCAGCCCCCCCACTAACAAGGTCGAGCAGCACTTAAGCAGCGCTTGCTCAGCCAACCCCAGCCAGCTCGCAACGATGGCAACGAGGAGACCAGCCCCAAGATTCGGGGACATTGACCTGGGGAGCTGCGAGACGCAGGAGGGATGTTCTGTTCCCCCGAGGGTCCTGGAGTCAGCCCTAGGGCAGCCAGTGCTGCCTGGGATGAGGTGGCGATGGCTGTGAGCGGCGGTAGTGTGACCAGGAGGAATCCTCACCATCTTCGAGGAGCATGCCGAGGACAGGGCAGTCACCAACGCGGAGGCTGGCGGATGCCACAGAGGCGAGGAACCACCGGGAGGACCTGACAAACGTGAGCTGCCTTACTGACTGATCTATCCCTCCTAATGACCACATATTCATTCTCCCACAGGTCCTCCAGCCAACAGCGCCAGCCTCTCAGAAGAACTCCGAGGATGCCATCATAATAGTTGCGGCACAGCTGTCATCCCCACTCTCCACCAGCACAGATACACACACCTCAGTGGAAATGTTAGTGGTCAGGCTTCTGGGGCACAATGTGGTGAGCACCATACTGTTAATGTACAACAGGTGGCTGCAAGAACTCCTAGGCAAGACAGCAGTCGGAGGGTTGCTCGATCCCATGATCCAGCTGAGTCCCTGATGCTGAACCTGTGGAACAGGATTACCCGAAGCTGTTGGAGACATTAGGAAGCGCCCAGGACATTCAGAGAGAAACATCAACGAAACCCCAGCAGAATCATAGCCACTTGGAGGATTCCCAGAGGCTACGGGCACAGGAGATGTCGCTGGCAATGCCTGACACTGCGGTCAACACTGCTAGGTTGGCGACCGCAGTGGGGAGTTTGGTGCATGACGTTGGCACCATGATTGAAGGTGTCCAAGGTTTCGCGCAGTCGGTGATGGCCATGGCTGAGGATCTCAGCAGAATGTCCGACTCTCTGGGGATGTGACCCAGTTCCAGGTTGAACTTGATGAGGGTCTCCAGGACATGTCCCGCTCTCAGATAGGCATAGCCATGGTGCTGCGGAGCTTGTCCCAGTTGCAGGTGGGCATTGCCGAGGCCCTGCAGAGCACGTTCCAGTCACTGAGGAGTATCGCTGAGGGCGCGACACAATGGTGCAAACCATGGGGAACCACCAGGGCCAGCAGAACCAGATGATGCAGGGGTAGCCATGCTCGAACCCAGCTGCCCATCCGTCCCAAGGTGAACCCCAGGGCCCTACGGGCACCGAGCAGGAGGGGGGGGGTCGCTGGGTGCCATCCCGGACCTGTCCCATGGAGTGGCGACAGTGGCCACCAGCTCCCCCAGGTTCCACCCCTCTGCTGAGGCCGCGACACGCAGCCAGTACTAATTGGTGCCAGTGTGACCACTTTCTGGCGAGGCCGCTGAATGACGGGAGGCCGTTGAACACGGGGTGGGTCTCGTTAATTGTATGGAAATGGGGCTTACGTGTGATAATTGGTTTCTCGCCACACTACACCAAGATCCCAATTTCGCCTATGGGAGTGGGCCGGTTGCATTGCAAACTGTTTGCCGCCTGCCGCAATTCTCGTTTACGGTCTCTCCCGCTATTCATCGATCTCGTTTCACTTGAGCGAGAGCGTAACAAGGCCGTTGAATCATGCCCCTAATATCAAAGTAGGGCAATACTGGCAGCGCAAACCTGTTTACCCAGACTTCTGTTCCGTGACACTTTGGCAACTTAGAAGAAATCTTTTAAGGAGAAAAAAAACAGGCTTGCAGAGTATCAAAACGTTTCACGAGAAAGTGTCTAATGTTTTGTTGGAAAGTTTCTTACACAAGTGTTGCCATTCAAAATTCAGAGTAAATCTGGGATGAGTTGCCACATCAATAAAAGAGTAACTCGGCAACTATTACAGTAACAGTTTAAGGGTTATCATATTTGAAACTAACAGCTACCAACTGATTTGAGTTGTATCAATGTATGGGGAGGAGGGACCAACTCCTGTTCATTGAAACAGTCATCTCTTTGATTCTGGGTGTTTTGTACATTTTCTATTGCCAAGAGGTAGGATAATAAACTTTAGTCTTGATTAGTAACAAAACAAGTACTCACCAACACCTTCATGATTACAGCCATATTGAGCAGTTCAAAAACCTCTTGCAACATGCGCAAGTTCAAGAGTGAGAAAAGTAGTCTGTTCAACACTTGGGAACTACAGTAGATGCCAGGTGGAAAGTTTCTGTAGTAACTTCTAAATGTTTTTACTGGGGAGGAAAAGTATACACTGAGTCACCATCAGCAAGTTTGAGAAACTTACTCTGATATCACTAATGTTTCTATGCTCACAGCCACTCCAGTACACTCAACTGATGAGGCAAAACTTTCGGCCTCACCTGCTTGATGAAGCACCAGGAGCCGCAAATCACGAAATGACCCTTCCTCAGCTTCCTGGTCAAACTAGGGAACTCAAGTAACATTGGTCAGCACTAAGGTTTGAATCCTGACATACCTGATCAGGAAAGACTGCTCTGGTGCCGTTACCATGGCAAGTTTTATCAACCTACGCTCACGCTGGAGTGGCTGGAAGCACTCACCCAGCAGTAACATTTCAGCTGGTTGATGCGCTTCCCTCAAGTGTTAATTCTGGAACCACTCCTTATTTGCCCCACTCTAGTAGTTTCAGGCCGAGATGGCCATAGTGCAGGCATTTCACATCGCACCCATTTTATCTTTTCAACATTCATCATTGACATCTCAGTCAAATATCATGACCGAAATAGTCACTCAGTTTGACACCAATTTATTTCTCATTTATAAAACTCATTGGTGATTCACTTAATTTACTCATCTGTCATATGACGGGAACAAGGCTGAGCAGGTTTTTCGGGGTGGAGGACAGGTGTGGGAGTTGCTCGGGAAGCTCGGCGAACCACACACACATGTTCTGGTCGTGTCCGGCACTGCAGGAGTTCTGGGGGGGCGTGGCAAGGGTAATTTCAAAGGTGGTGAAGGTCCGGGTCAAGCCAGGCTGGGGGTTAGCTATATTTGGGGTTGCGGAAGAGCCGGGAGTGCAGGAGGCGAAAGAGGCCGATATTTTGGCCTTTGCGTCCCTAGTAGCCCAGCGTAGGATTCTACTCATGTGGAAGGAAGCGAAACCCCCAGGCGTGGAGGCCTGGATAAACGACATGGCAGGGTTCATAAGATTGGAACGAATAAAATTTGCGTTGAGAGGATCGGCTCAGGGGTTCTCCATGCGGTGGCAACCGTTCCTTGACTATCTCAGGGAACGATAATGAAAAGATAGAAATGACAGCAGCAGCAATCCAGGGGGGAGGGGGGGGAGCACTATTTTGTGTTTTTGCTATTTGTTTTTTCTTTTTTCTTTTTTTTTTTTTTTTAGTTGTTGTTGTTAGTTCACTATATTCTTTAAATAATGTTATTTACCAGTTAATGTATAATCCCTTGTTGAGTTGTAAAAACGGAAACATTTTTGTTTGAAAAATTTAAATAAAATATATATATTTTTTAAAATGTACTCATCTGTTGGGCGGCACAGTAATTAGCACTGCCGCCTCAGAGCCAAGGACCCGGGTTCGAAACCACGGACTGGTGGTTTCATGGTCACCATTACTGTTTCTAGCTTTATTTAATGATCTGAATTTAAAAGCTTCAGCTAGTGCAGTATCATAACCATTGTTGCAAAAGTATTAATTTGGGCAATGCACGTAATGCTACAGTTAAAAACTAATGAGGAATAAAGTATCACAGAAAATGGCATCTTGTAAGCCTGCCCCTACCTGCACGTATTAACAGTTGCAGTTTACCAGTATCCAAAAACTTCTGAACAATTTCCATACAGAACTGGAAAAAGGTAAAAGGAACAGACAATAGAACGTTTCAGTGGATCATCCTGAAATCATAATCAACTCTAAAAGAATAATACTTATACATGCAAACATATTGCAGTTTAAATTTTTTTTAAACATGGGTAAAAGATTCATCAATCACATTGTGTTATTCTTTCCTCAATGCTGCAAATTAGTGAACATTTTCAAAATAAGTAAATACTAAAACGGTGCGGCAGATAAGAGTGTAGAACCCTGTAAGACACAATGATCAATGATTTGTCTTAGAATGCAAGACAAAAGTACAACAGCTCAGCAAGTATATACGGCACAGTAGCAGTGATTATCACTGCTGCTTCACAGCGCCAAGGACCCAGGTTCAATTCTTGGCTTGGGTCACTATCTGTGCGGAGTCTGCACGGGTTTTCTCCGGTTTCCTCCCACAAGTCCCAAAAACGTGCCATTAGGCAAATTGGACATTCTGAATTCTCCCTCTGCGTACCCTAACAGGCACTGGAATGTGGCGACTAGGGGATTTTCACAGTAACTTCATTGCAGTGTTAATGTAAGCCGACTTGTGACACTAATAAAGATTTTTTTAAAAATAAATTTAGAGTACCGAGTTATTTATTTTCCCAATTAAGGGGCAATTTAGCGTGGCCAATCCGCCTACTCTGCACATCTTTGATTTTGTGGGGGGCGAAACCCGCGCAGACACGGGGAGAATGTGCAAACTCACTCGGACAGTTACCAGGGGCCGGATTGAACCCGGGTACTCAGCGCATTGAGGCAGCAGTGTTAACCACTGCGCTCAGCAAATATATTAAAATAATCAATGGTACCAAGAAGTAATGCATTTACTTTTTCATCTCCTTTTTTAACTTCATGTCCAAACCTGCACTTTTTTTTCTTGCAGCCTTTAACTGTGGTGAAATAAAATCGACAGTAACCAGGTAGTAGCGCAGTCAGCTCCAGCTGGAAGAAATGACAAAACAATTGAATTTCTAAATAGAGTTTCACATTGAAGCAGAGTTTCTCAAACTGGGGTCCGGGGCGGAAAAGATTTAGGTTTGTCATGTACAGTGAAAAGTATTGTTCTGCGTACAATCCAGGCAGATCGTTCATACATGAAAAATATAGGACATACGATAAACACACGATGTAAATACATAGACACAGACATCGGCTGAAGCATACGCAGTGTAGTGCTACTGCACAAGAGAGACAAAATTACGCTTTTCAGGAGGTCTGCAAAATAATGCGTAAATGCAAGCCAAGAGGCAGCAGCTAAAGTGCAACCACCACACGTGGAGCCGCCACACATGCAGCATAGTGTGGGCTGGCCACCTCACCTACGAGGAGATGGGGCAGCACAGTAGTTAGCACAGTTGCTTCACAGCTCCAGAGTCCCAGGTTCAATTCACGGCTTGGGTCACTGTCTGTGCGGAGTCTGCACGTTCTCCCCATGTCTGCGTGGGTTTCCTCCGGGTGCTCCGGTTTCCTCCCACAGTCCAAATATGTGCAGGTAGGTGGATTGGCCATGCTAAATTGCCCTTAGTGTCCAAAAAAAGGTTAGGTGGGGTGACAGGGTTATGGGGATAGGGAGGAGGTTTGGGTCTAAGTGGGGTGCTCTTTCCAAGGACCGGTGCAGACTCGATGGGCCGAATGGCCTCCTTCTGCACTGTAAATTCTATGATTCTATGACACTGCAAGCGGCACAAAAAGCATTACTAACACACGATGTGCAGCATTTACACATTGTTAAATTTTGCACAGCATTATCATTTAAAGGGGACAGGAGTAGAGGAGGAGAGAACCAAAAGCATTTGGAGGAGCACTGCCTTCGAGAAAGCAACATTCATGCTCAAACTGGCCAAATCATTATTAAACATCAGAAAAAAAGCTCCAAGCATTGGGTCTCCACCCCCCAAAAAATTGGTACAAAATCTACATTGGTCAAAATTCAAATGCTATCTGAATCACGGGAAATTATGGTGGTTTTTTCATCTTGTGTTCTAATCCCTCCATGCCCTGCCTCTGTAACCTCCTCCCTCCCGCAGAGTTCTCCGTGTTCCCCCAATTCGCAGCATCCACCAGAATTGCCTTCAGCTGCCTCGGACCCAAGCTCTGGAATTCCCCCCTTAAACCTCTGTACCTCTCTCCTCCTTTAAAATGCTCAAGACTATCAGTCTTTGGTGAAGCATTTGGCCGTCTGTTCTAACATCTCTCGTGGCTCGGTGTTAAATTCTGTTTGATAGCACTTCCATGCAATGCAGTAAAACATCTCAAGGCATTTAAGGTGGGATAGAAATGTAAATTTGAGGGACTGTTACAGGACAAGGAAATCCACTTACGTTACTAGACATAGGAGCAGAATTAGGCCACTCAGCCCATCGAGACTGCTCCACCATGGCTGATATTTTTATCATCCCCATTCTCCTGCCTTCTCGCCATAACCCCTGATCCCCTTATTAAGCAAGAACCCATCTATCTTGGTCTTAAAGACACAGCCTTCTGCGGCAAAGAGTTCCACAGATTCACCACCCTCTGGCTGAAGAAATTCCTCATCTCTGTTTTAAGGATTGTCCCTTGTGGTAGTATGCATTAGGGGTCATGTGGGACTGTGAAGCCATGATGTCATTGGCTGACAGATCCCGGGTCCTGGTTGGACGTTGACCTCTAGCTCCGCCCTGAAGGCGGAGTATAAGTACCTGGAGTCCTCCCCCACAGGCAGTCTACTACTGAACTGCGGGGGAAACAGTCACGCTTAATAAAGCCTCATCGACTTCACTCTATTCGTCTCTCGGGGTCTTTGTGCGCTACAACCCTTTAGTCCAAGGTTATGTCCACTGGTTCTACTTTTTTCTACAAGTGGAAACATCCTCTCTACGTCCACTCTATCCAGGCCTCAGTATCCTGTAAGTTTCAATCAGATCCCCCCTCATCCTTCCAAATTCCAACGAGTACAGACCCAGAGTCCTCAACCGTTCCTCATACGGCAAGCTGTTCATTCCAGGGATCATTCTTGTGAACCTCCTCTGGACCCTTTCCAAGGCCAGCACATCCTTCCTTAGATACGGGCCCAAAGCTGCTCACAATACTCCAAATGGGGTCTGACCAGAGCCTTATACAGCCTCAGAGGTACATCCCTGCTCTTGTATTCTAGCCCTCTCGACATGAATGCTAACATTGCATTTGCCTTCCTAACTACAGACCAAACCTGCACATTAACCTTGAGAATCTTGAACAAGGACTGCCAAGTCCCTTTGTGCTTCTGATTTTCTAAGCATTTCCCCATTTAGAAAATAGACTATGCTTCCATTCCTCCTTCCAATGTGCATAACCTCACTTTTCCACATTGTCTTCCATTTGCTACTTCTTTGCCGACTCACCAAGCCTGTCCAAGACCTTCTGCAGCCCCCCCGCTTCCTCAATACTACCTGTCCCACTACAGATCTTTATATCATCTGCAAACTTAGCAATAGTGCCTTCAGTTCCTCCTTGCAGATCATTAATGTATATTGTGAAAAGGTATGGTCCCAGTACCGACCCCTGAGGCATACCACTGGTCACCGGCTGCCATCCTGAAAAAGACCTCTTTATCCCCACTCTGTCTTCTGCCAGTCAGCCAATCCTCTGTCCGTGCCAGGATCTTACCCTTAAACACCACAGGCTCTTAACTTATTTAACAATGCTTTTTCTTCATTCCACTAATGACCACAGTAAACAAAAAAATATTGCAAAAGTGCTTTGGATAAAAAATATTTTCCATCTAATTACCGTTGCACATAGATAGCAGCCCTGGAGAAGTGCAGAGCCATGCTCCCTTTAATGTCATGCTGGATGACTTGAAAAATTCACTGACAAAATGCAGAAGCAAAAAAGTTTTGCCACACTTTGAAGGGAGGGAAGCAATGCAATGTTACAAAAATAATTCTTACCACCTAGGACAAAGTGTGCTTACCCAACAGGGAAAATATTTTTCTTTCATCTTAAAAAAAGTTGGAATTGGTGAGGCTTAGTATTCCAGTGTGGACACACTGGAAAGTGTTCACTAGCAGATGCAATTTATTCAATGTTATTTAAAGGCCCATATCTATCTAAACATTGTAAATTCAGCAGATTAATGAGTCACAAAGGGATATGTGAATTCCAGACTTACAGGCCTTGTCCAATGCTCTGAACTATTTGGAAATATCGGAGGAGCAGCACATGCTGATGGTGGTAAATGGTCTTGTGGAAACCTTAAATCTAAGGAGTCAGAAAAGGTCTTTGTCATTTTCAATTAGTATACGTCCTTTTTTCCCTCTATCCTTCTGCCATTTAGTAAATCTTCTTCTTCCCTCTCTCCTTCGGAAGACATCGATGCTCACTCCATACATCCCCATGACTGGCATCAGCCTCTGCTCTCTAAACCCAAGTGGGCATTTTCTCAAAATAAACAAGTAAATTCAACTGCCGGTGGGATACCAAATTGGGAAGATCAGGAGTTTAATCCTGGGCTGTGCTTAGTTACAGTGGATTATTTATAGACAGCCTCAGGATCCCAAGGTACGAGATGGGCAGGCAGGGCGAAGGAGCAACCTGGTACTTTACCAGGTCCACTCCTCCTGCAAACTCGGTGGTCTCCTGCTTGAACAAATGGGTGCTTGGCTATTAGGTAAGACCACGGTCCAGGTAGCCTCCATTACCCCACAGTAAAAACCGACTGCAGCCATTCCCTGGCTAAGCTCATGCATGAATGGCACTTTGCACCAAGTAGTCAAGAACTGCTAGCACCTTCAGGAAAGGACTGGGAGAAAATTGGACCCAAGTTTAAAGATCGTCCTGCATTTATATATACCAACTCAACCATTTTAACCCACATTCACTTTACAAAATGCCTTTTAAAAATAGAAGTACACTTTACCAATACGTCAAGAATTAGACTGATAAACAACCACCTGGAGGGCTTCATAATTAGTACAAAACATTACACAAGGTGGGCATCTGAAATAAAAACTAAAAATGTCAGAAATAATCAGCAGGTCTAGGAGCAACTGTGGAGAGAGAAAGAGAGTCAATGTTTCAGGTGAATGATGTTCAGGTCAATTCTGACAGTTTTGACTCTTGCCTGAACTGCTGAGTATTTCAGACATTTTCTGTTTATAATTTAACCAGGGACAGTCAAGAGCTTCAGTAAACACTTGAAACTCAAGTCATTAAAGACATAGCACTGCCAATCACATTTTTATTGTAAAGTTACCAAGGTCAACGGCGAGATGTTGGAATATACCGTTACATAGTTGAAAGCATACCATTTGTCAATGCCAATTTCCGGAATGGAAATTCAGAATAAGGTTGTTTCGGAGAAAACTGATTTTCCAATTGAGATCTTCTGTCTGAACAATGGTACTGAAGGCTGCTGACAGTGCAAGAAAACATACAAAAAGTTATAAATCCAGATATTTTATAATAATTTAGCCTTGCTGGTTACAGACATGGCAATTTAGTAGATCCCCAGGATCTGAATTCAAGGCACAAGCTCAGGTATCTGTAATGGAAGTCAGGTGGCTATTAATATCAAATGAGTCTGAGAGGTCTTCCTTCTCTGCATATTCTGATTGGAGGGCTGTGACTAGTGGTGTTCCGCAGGGATCAGTGCAGGGACCTTTGCTGTTCGTAGCATATAGAAATGATTCGGAGGAAAATGTAACTGGTCTGATTAGTAAGTTTGGAGATGACACAAAGGTTGGTAGAATTGCGGATAGCGATGAGGACTGTCAGAGGATACAGCAGGATTTAGGTTGTTTGGAGACTTGGGCGGAGAGATGGCAGACGGAGTTTAATCCGGACAAATGTGAGGTAATGTATTTTGGAAGGTCTAATGCAGGTAGGGAATATACAGTGAATGGTAGAACCCTCAAGAGTATTGACAGTCAGAGAGATCTAGGTGTACAGCTCACTGAAAGGTGCACCACAGGTGGAGAAGGTAGTCAAGAAGGCATACGGCATGCTTTCCTTCATTGGCCGGGGCATTGAGTATAAGAATTGGCAAGTCATGTTGCAGCTGTATAGAACCTTAGTTAGGCCACACTTGGAGTATAGTGTTCAATTCTGGTCGCCACATTATCAGAAGGATGTGGAGGCTTTAGAGAGGGTGCAGAAGAGATTTACCAGGATGTTGCCTGGTATGGAGGGCATTAGCTATGAGGAGCGGTTGAATAAACTCGGTTTGATCTCACTGGAACAACGGAGGTTGAGGGGAGACCTGATAGAGGTCTACAAAATTATGGGGGGCATAGACAAAGTGGATAATCAGAGGCTTTTTCCCAGGGTAGAGGGGTCAATTACTAGGGGGCATAGGTTTAAGGTGCGAGGGGCAAGGTTTAGAGGAGATGTACGAGGCAAGTTTTTTTTACACAGAGGGTAGTGGGTGCCTGGAACCCGCTGCCGGAGGAACGATAGTGACATTTAAGGGGCATCTTGACAAATATATGAATAGGATGGGAATAGAGGGATACGGACCCAGGAAGTGTAGAAGATTGTAATTTAGATGGGCAGCATGGTCGGCCCAGGCTTGGAGGGCCGAAGGGCCTGTTCCTGTGCTGTACTTTTCTTTGTTCTTTATATGCTCACACCACAGAACTCTGGGGATGTGATATAACTGAAAATAATTTGACAATTTTTGGACATCCAGCATGTGTATTATTAAATAAATACGATGGGCTTGTAATCAGCTTACAGGGATGACCGTCACCCCCAAACCCAAGAACATAGAACATACAGTGCAGAAGGAGGCCATTCGGCACATCGAGTCTGCACCGACCCACTTAAACCCTCACTTCTACCGTATCCCCCTAACCCAATAACCCCTCCTAATCTTTTTGGACGCTACGGCAATTTAGCATGTTCAATGCACATAACCTGCACGTCTTTGGACTGTGGGAGGAAACCGGAACACCTGGAGGAAACCCACACAGACACCGGGAGAAAGTGCAGACTCCGCACACACAGTGACCCAAGACGGGAATCAAACCTGGGTCCCTGGCGCTGTAAAGCTACAGGACTAACCACTATGCTACCGTGCTGCCCAAAAAGAAGGTATCATATGCCAGACCCCAACCTGCAACCAGCAACTCATCACTTCCATGGTACGTTGTTACATTGTGATGAATGCATGAATCTCAGATATATATTGTTTTATATGTAGCTGGTGCAGTTATAGTTAAAAGCCTGGGTTAGGCAGGTTTTTTGAAAGGGTGGAGGACAGGTTTGGGCGGTGTGTGGGATTGCCTGCAAATCACATCCACATGTTCTGGGCATATCTGAAGCACAGGGAATTTTGGCAGGTATTTGCAGGTGTTATATCCACAGTACTAAAACAAGGGTGGCGGCGAGTCCAGAGGTGGCGATTTTTTGAGTGCCGGAAGACCCGGGTGTCCAAGGGGCAAGAGAGGCCGACGTTTTGGCCTTTGCCCCCTGGTAGCCCGGAGACATATCTTACTGGCGTGGAGAGACTCGGAGCCTCCGAAATCGGGGGTATGGGTTAGTGACATGGCCGCGTTTCTCAGGCTTGAGAAAATTAAGTTCGTCCCGACAGGATCAACGGTAGGGTTGATCCGGAGGTGGCAGCCGTTTATCGACTTCTTCGGGGAAAATTAAACTATTATCAGATACAATAAGGAGGGAGGGATTAGTGAACGAGGGGGGTAGGGGGAGATAGTTTAGTTTAGGCGAGATTAGCAAGTGGAGGAGGGGGGTACTGGGGAATTGTGTGTGTAAGTCATGTTGGCTGGTATGGTTGGGGCGGGCGGGGGGGGGGGGGGTTATTTACTGAGTTAGGTTTACATTTGAAATTATAAAATCATAAATGCCTTAATAAAATATTTTTTTTAAATGCCTGGGTTAGTGTGTATGTGACTGCAGCAATAATGTTTTTAAAAGTCCGGTTTAAAAGACAGACACTTTGGCTGCAGGACGTGCAATTAAGATGTTGTAAAAGATACTAATTAATTAGAGACATGTATATTGTTGACCAAATAGAGCAAATGGAACTTTGTTTATAGAAAGGTCCCCTGGGGAGTAGATAATTAGACAGTGTTTAGCCTTAGTAAGATGGTCATAACCCAGTTACTGGGATGAAGATGATGTAGTTAATAGGAGGAGCCAGGGGCTGAAGCACTCATAGAATAATAGAATCCCTACAGTGCAAGAGGCTGCCATTCAGCCCATCAAGTCTGTACCAGCCCTTGGAAAGAGCACCCTACTTAAACCCACGCCTCCACACTATCCCCGTAACCCAACCTCACATTTTTCGGACACAAAGGGGTAATTTAGCATGGCCAGTCCACCTAACCTACACATCGGGCAGCACGGTAGCATAGTGGTTCGCACAATTGCTTCACAGCTCCAAGGTCCCAGGTTCGATTCCCGGCTTGGGTCACCCAAGTCTGCACATTCTCCCCGTGTGCGTGGGTTTTCTCCGGGTGCTCCGGTTTCCTCCCACAGTCCAAAGATGTGCAGGTCAGGTGGATTGGCCATGCTAAATTGCCCTTAGTGTCCAAAATTGCCCGTAGTTACTGGGTTATTAGTTACTGGGTTATGGGGATAGGGTGGAGGTGTGGGCTTGGGTAGGATGCTCTTTCCAAAGAGCCGGTGCTGACTCGATGGGCCGAATGGCCTCGTTCTGCACTGTAAATTCTATGATAAACTGCATCTATGATGTTTGGACTGTGGGAGGAAACCGAAGCACCCGGAGGAAACCCACGCAGACAAGGGGAGAAAATGCAAAGTACAAACAGAAAGTCACCCGAGGTCGGAATTGGCATGGAGTTTTCAGTTTTAGTTTTTGGCTGGAAGGCAAGCCGAGAAGCAGTTTCTGAAGAATAGAGCCAGAGATCCGGCATTATTCTGACAGGACATCAGGTCTCTCTCTTCAAGCAGTCTCAAGAGATCTCTATCCAATGTTTGGCAAGTGTTCCTGAGTTTGCTACCTCGAATTAAAAGTTTTTTTTAAAAACGGAGATGGGTTTGCTTGATTGGAGATAAAAACATGCCAGTTAAGAGTTAAAGTCATTCATTTTATTGTTGAGCATTGTTTTAACTGGTAATTGAAAGATATTCATTGTATGATGTTAAAGTTAGTTTAAAGTTTGTTTTAATATACCTATTTGCGTGTGGAGTCACTCCTGGGACAAAGTATCCTTTCCTCAGTCTAATAAATTAAAAATAGGGCAACAGGTGGCACAGTGGTTAGCACTGCCACCTCACAGTGCCGAGGACCCAGGTTTGATCCCAGCCCGCTGTCCGTGTGGAGTTTGCACATTCTCCCCGTGTCTGTGTGGGTCTGACCCCCATAACACAAAGATGTGCAGGGTAGGTGGATTGGCCACGCTAAATTGCCCCTTAATTGGGAAAAAATAATTGGGTACTCTAAATTTAAATAAATAAGCAGTAATTAATTTAAAAACAAATTTAAAATAAAATATTGGGGCTTCTGTCCTTATCCTAGCAACTAGGTCTGGTCCAAGATTGTAATAACGTTATAACAGGGACTAGACTTTGAAAAAATACTTCATGCCCTGAAAAGCACCAAAGAAATCAGTTAATTCTGTCTTCCTAATTTTTTTTATTTTTTTAAAATATTTTATTGAAAATTTTTGGTCAACCATCACAGTACATTGTGTATCCTTTACACAATAATATAACAGTATAAATAACAATGACCTGTTTTATAAACAAAGAATAAATAATATATAACGAAAACTAAAACTAAATGGCAACTGCCTTGTCTCAGATAAACACTCTCCAAAAATATGATTTAACAGTCCAATATACAATTATTTATAGCAACGACCTATACATATTATACATATATATTAACAACCCTGAGAGTCCTTCTGGTCCCCCCCCCCCCCCTGGGCTGCTGCTGCTGCCTTCTTCTTTTCCATTCCCTCTATCTTTCTGGGAGGTATTCGACGAACGGTTGCCACCGCCTGGTGAACCCTTGAGCCGATCCCCTTAGGACGAACTTAATCCGTTCCAGCTTTATAAACCCTGCCATGTCATTTATCCAGGTCTCCACCCCCGGGGGCTTGGCTTCCTTCCACATCAACAGTATCCTGCGCCGGGCTACTAGGGACGCAAAGGCCAAAACATCGGCCTCTCTCGCCTCCTGCACTCCCGGCTCTTGTGCAACCCCAAATATAGCCAACCCCCAGCTTGGTTCGACCTGGACCCCCACTACTTTCGAAAGCATCTTTGTCACCCCCACCCAGAACCCCTGTAGTGCCGGACATGACCAAAACATGTGGGTGTGATTCGCTGGGCTTCTCGAGCATCTCGCACACCTATCCTCTACCCCCAAAAACTTACTGAGCCGTGCTCCAGTCATATGCGCCCTGTGTAACACCTTAAATTGAATCAGGCTTAGCCTGGCACACGAGGACGATGAGTTTACCCTACTTAGGGCATCCGCCCACAGCCCCTCCTCAATCTCCTCCCCCAGCTCTTCTTCCCATTTCCCTTTCAGCTCATCTACCATAATCTCCCCCTCGTCCCTCATTTCCCTATATATATCTGACACCTTACCGTCCCCCACCCATGTCTTTGAGATCACTCTGTCCTGCACCTCATGCGTCGGGAGCTGCGGGAATTCCCTCACCTGTTGCCTCGCAAAAGCCCTCAGTTGCATATACCGGAATGCATTCTCTTGGGGCAACCCATATTTCTCGGTCAGCGCTCCCAGACTTGCGAACTTCCCATCCACAAACAGATCTTTCAGTTGCGTTACTCCTGCTCTTTGCCATATTCCAAATCCCCCGTCCATTCTCCCCGGGGCAAACCTATGGTTATTTCTTATCGGGGACCCCACCAAGGCTCCAGTCTTTCCCCTATGCCGTCTCCACTGTCCCCAAATTTTCAAAGTCGCCACCACCACCGGGCTTGTGGTGTATTTCTTCGGTGAGAACGGCAATGGGGCCGTCACCATAGCTTGTAGGCTAGTCCCCCTACAGGACGCCCTCTCCAATCTCTTCCACGCCGCTCCCTCCTCTTCTCCCATCCACTTACTCACCATTGAGATATTGGCGGCCCAGTAGTACTCACTTAGGCTCGGTAGTGCCAGCCCCCCCCTATCCCTACTACGCTGTAAAAATCCCTTCCTCACTCTCGGGGTCTTCCCGGCCCACACAAAACTCATGATACTCTTTTCGATCCTTTTGAAAAAAGCCTTCGTGATCACCACCGGGAGGCACTGAAACACAAAGAGGAATCTCGGGAGGACTACCATTTTAACCGCCTGCACCCTCCCTGCCAGTGACAGGGATACCATGTCCCATCTCTTGAAGTCCTCCTCCATTTGTTCCACCAATCGCGTTAAATTTAACCGATGCAATGTACCCCAATTCTTGGCTATCTGGATCCCCAAGTAACGAAAGTCCCTTGTTACCTTCCTCAGCGGAAAGTCCTCTATTTCTCTGCTCTGCTCCCCTGGATGCACCACAAACAACTCACTTTTCCCCATGTTCAGTTTATATCCTGAGAATTCTCCAAACTCCCGAAGTGTCCGCATTATCTCTGGCATCCCCTCCGCCGGGTCCGCTACATATAACAAATCATCCGCATACAGAGATACCCGGTGTTCTTCTCCTCCTCTAAGTACTCCCCTCCACTTCTTGGAACCCCTCAATGCTATTGCCAGGGGCTCAATCGCCAGTGCAAACAATAACGGGGACAGAGGGCATCCCTGCCTTGTCCCTCTATGGAGCCGAAAGTATGCAGATCCCCGTCCATTCGTGACCACACTCGCCACTGGGGCCCTATACAACAGCTGCACCCATCCAACATATTCATCTCCAAAACCAAATCTCCTCAGCACCTCCCACAAATAATCCCACTCCACTCTATCAAATGCTTTCTCGGCATCCATCGCCACCACTATCTCCGCTTCCCCCTCTGGTGGGGGCATCATCATTACCCCTAGCAGCCTCCGTATATTCGTATTCAGCTGTCTCCCCTTCACAAACCCAGTTTGGTCCTCATGGACCACCCTCGGGACACAATCCTCTATCTGTCTTCCTAATTAAATTACTTCTGAAGTGCAACCATTGCCGTTTTATAGGCAAATGAAGCAACTCATGTACAACAAGATCCCACAAATTGCAAATGTGCTGAATGACCAGGGATGCTTTTGCTGGTGTTCACCAAAGCAGATATGATGGCCAACCCTGCTTTTCTTTGAATAATGATGTAGGATTTTTTTTCCATTTATCACATTTATTTAACTCCTCCTTGTTCCCATCACCATCTCCTCAGATTCATTTTCTAAGATCACAAGACCCACAAGAAATAGGAACAGGAGTAGGCCATTCAGCCCGTCAAGCCTGCTCCATCATTCAACATTCCTCACGTCCTGCCCTTTCCCCGTAATCCTGGATCTATCTCAATTTTAAATCTACACAAGGGCACTGTCCCCACAGTTCTCCATGACAAGGAGTTCCAAAGACTCACAACTCTCAGAAATTCCTCCTCATCTCAGTCTTAAATTGGCACTCCTTTATTCTGAGACTGTGCCCATTGGTCCTGGACTCTCCCATGAGGGAAACATCCTCTCAGCGTTTACCCTGTCAGCCCCTTAAGAATCCGACATGTTTCAATGGGATCGCCTCTCATTCTTCTAAATTCCAAGGAATAGACTTCCAACCTGTTTAACCTTTGCCCATAAGACAATCCCTCCATACCGGGGATCATCCTAGTGAACCTTCTCTGAATAGCCCCCAATGAAATAGTATCTTTCCTTAAATAAGGGGACCAAAACTGATCACAGTGCTCCAGATGTGGTCTCACCAGCACCTTGTACAGCTGCAGAAAGACTTCCCGACTCTTATACTCCAACCCCCTTGGAATAAGGGAAAACTTTCCATTAGCCTTCCTGACTACCTGCTGCACCTGTGTGCTAGCTTTGTGTTTCGTGCACAAGTCCCCCCAAGTCCCTTTGTGTTGCAGCTTCCTGCAGTTTTTCTCTATTTAAATAATCTCCATTCTTTTGTTCTCCCTACCAAAACATTTCCCCACGTTATTCTCCATTTGCCAGCTTTTTGCTCACTTACTTAACCTATCAATATCTCTTTGCAAATTGTTTGTACCCTTCTCGCAACTTGTCTTTCCACTTATTTCTGGGTCCTCTGCAAAGTTGGCTACAGTAATTTGCTTCCTTCCTCCAAATCATTATTATATAAACAGTTGCAGTCCCAGCACCGATCCCTGTGGAACCCCACTGGTTACAGGTCACCAACCTGAAAAAGCACCCCTGATCCCCACTCACTGTTTCCTGCCCATTAGCCAATTCTCTATCCATGCCAATATACTACCTCCAACACCATCTTATGACTTAACCTTTTGTGAGGTACCATGTCAAACACGTTCTGGAAGTCCAAATACAACACATCTACTGCTTCCCCTCTATCCACTCTGATTGAGACTTCCTCGAAAAACTCTAATAGATTAGTCAGGCACTATTTCCCTTTCACGAAGCCGACTCTGCTCGATTAGATTATGATTTTCCAAATGTGCTATTATTTCCTTAATAATTGATTCCAACATTTTTGCAACACAGATGTTAGGCTAATCAGCCTATAGTTACCACTTTTTGCCTCCCCCCTGCTTTTTAGAATAAGGGTGTCACATTGGCAGTTTCCCAATCCTCCACAAACCAAGGATTTGGGGAAAATTACAACCCATGCATCCACCATATCTGTAGCCACTTCTTTTAGGATTCTAGATTGCAAGCCCTCAGGGCCAGGGGCCTTATCTGTTTTTAGCCCCATTACTATTTCTCTAGTGATGGTATTTAATTGCTCCCCCACATTCTTTAATATTAATGGAATGTTCAAAGTATCTTCCCCCGCAAAGACTGGTGCAAACTTCGCTGCCATTTCCTTATTCCCCATAACTATCTCCCCAGATTCATTTTCTAAGGGGCCTATGTTCACTTTGACCTCTCTCTTCCTTTTTCTATATTCAAAGTTATGATCAGTTTTTATATTCTTCGCTAGTTTGCCTCCACAGACTGGAGCAGAAGGACAGCAGAGAATCATTCAGCTCTTGGTGCATATGCCAACTCCTGCTCTCCTTACTTTTTCCCATATTCCCATAGCCCTGAAAGTCTTTGCCTCCAAGTGCATGGTTACTTCCCGTCTTAAAAGTTATTACGGAAATTTGCAGTGACCACAATTTCAGGTATAGTAGAGCCCAACAAGCTTCATTTTTTAAAAATCCAATTTGCGTAAAAGAGCAGGGCACCATATAGTTGGAAGAGCTAGGGTGGGATTCTCTGTCCAACTGGTGCAGCACCACCCCCCTGTCAGCAGCGGCATTCTCCGTCCCGCCGGCCGGCCAATGGGGTTTCCTCACTGTGGGCAGCCCCACGCCTCGGGAAATCCCCGGGCAAGGGGTGCGCTGCTGGTGCAACAAAGAATCCCACCAGCGGAGAATCCGGTCCCTCAAATCTCAGCAAGCAACTGAGTTTGCAGAGCACTTGTCCCAACAAAACCCCACCTGAAATGTGCACAATTCTGGTCATGGCATTCCGAAAAAGGCATCTGGGCACTTAATAGCACCCAGTGAAGGAAACTAAACTGATGAAAGGGATTAGACACCTGTTCTGAGGAGATGCAAGAGAAGTTGGGAATGTTAATACTGGAGAGAAAAGGTTTGTGTGATCTCACGGAAATATTCAAGATCATAAAAGGCTGCAGAAAAAGTAAAATGTCGGTATGTCTAACAGTCACAGATTCCACAAGAGGGAAAGGCCTCAAACTTAGCAAGAGGGAGACATTCTATTTTTTTCTCTGGTACTGTATATTGCCATGTTGTTGTGAAAAGAGGGCTCCTGGGGATTTGGAGAATTGTGGAGCTGGGGGATTGTTAGCACAGGAGGGAATTGGACCATTCGGCCCATCGAGTCTGCTCCGCCAATCATGGCTGATATGTTTCGCATCTCCATTCTCCTGGGTAACCCCTGATCACCTTATTAATCAAGAACCTATCTATCTCGGTCTTAAAGACAGTGACTTGGGACTTCCGGTGACGACGGGCGGGAGGCAGCCGCGCGTTGGAGGGCTCCTGTTCGGGAACGGCATTGTCGGGGGTTAACGCCCGGTCCTAGGGCCAGCGAAGGCAGTAAAAGTCGGGAGACAGCACAGAGGGGGGGGGAATGTCGAAGACCAGCAAAAAAACGGCCGTGAAAAAAGCAGCTGAAAGTCCGTCGGGGAGTGGAAAGGTCACCGCGGGGTCAGTAAAGAAAATGGAGGCTGGAGCACCAGGGTAGGCCGCATTGCTTTCGGCTGAAGAAATAACTAAGGTGACGGCTGCGGAATTCGAAAGGCAGTTTGCAAAATGCATGGAGATGGTGAGGAAGGAGATGAGGGCAGTTTTGAGTGCGCTGGTGGAGGAGGCGGTTTCCCCGGTGATGACGGCGGTGGCGAGCGCAGTGGCGGAGGTGTGAGAGCAAGGGGAGGCGCTGAAGGAAGTGGAGGAGACGTTATTGCAGCACGGTGATCAACTTGCCTCGATGGGGAAGGAGATGCGGAAGGTGTTGGACATTAAAAAGGATCTGCGAGGAAAAATGGAAGACCTGGAAAACAGATCCAGGCGACAGAATTTGAGGATTGTGGGGCTGCACGAAGGAGTTGAAGGACCGAAGCCGACTGAGTATTTTGCCGCGATGCTGGCAAAACTATTGTGGGAGGGGGAGGATCCCTCCCGATATGAACTGGATCGGGCTCATCGGTCGTGGAGGCCTGTACCAAAGGCGAGTGAGCCGCCAAGGGCAGTGACTCTGTGCTTCCGTAGGTACAGGGTGAAGGAGAAGGTCCTGAGCTGGGCCAAGCAGAAGCGGGTGGTACAGTGGGCTGGAGCTGGTATATGTGTATACCAGGACTTTACGGTGGAGCTGGCGAGGAGGCGGGCTGACTTCAACCGGGTGAAGAGGGCACTGTACATTAGCAAGGTGCAGTGCGGCATTGTATATCCAGCGAAGCTGAGGGTGACTTATAAGCTCAGGGACTTTTCTTTTGGAACGGCAGAAGCAGCGGAGGAGTTTGCGAAGGCGGAAGGACTGTGGCAGAACTGACAAATTGAGAAATGGCCATGTGCCGATGTAACCACATGACTGTATTTTCTTCTTTTTTGTTTCACTGCGTGCGGGTGTAGGGGCTAAAGGAGCCAATGTTGTATATATTTGGACAAGGGAAGGGATGGGACTTTCACTCTAAATGAGGGCTCTTTGGGGTGTAGGTGGATATGCGGGGTGTGTATGCTAAAAGGGGATCTCTGGGCTTTCCTAGGGCAAGGGGGAAAGGGACCCGGGCGGGGGCCTCCACGCCGGCCGATTTAAGCCGGCCAGTGAACGGGAGTGAGGTAGGGGGAGGGGTTGCGGCCATTGGAGCCTGGCAGAACAGGGTCCGAGTGGTCGAGCCGGGGTGGAACGTTGGGGGGAAGGAACCGAGGTTGGGAGGAGGAGTTTTACAATTGGATGCATATATTGACAGGTGGGCCATTATTTGGGGTGGTGGGAGGATGGATCATTGGTATCGTTAAGGGTATTGATTTTGTATTTGTTACCATTTACTGTTTGTGGGTGGGGTGTAAATTTTTGAAGGAAAATGTGAAAATGTAGAATTTTTAAAAAATTTTAAATAAAAAAAAGACAGTGACTTGGCATTGCAGCAAATGCAATAATTCCATCCGCTAACCTTATTTCAGTCCCTCTGTCAATCGGTTGCTCAGCCATCTCAGAAACTATTCCAGTACTTGAAGCAATCTGCAAATAAGACACATCATTGTAATGTGCAAATTATAGAGATGAACTTACTACAATGAGCTGGGACTGGCACTGTTCTGGCTCCGCACAGGTGATGCTGCCAGGTTGTTCTTTAGCCTGGTCTTGCTCCTATATTCCCTGACCTAGTCAGCACTACATCTTCCTTTCCAATCAAAACGGTGGAAGCATACATCCTTAGCATGTTACTGGCCTCACAACAACAGCCTTTACCAAGGTCATGATGTCAGTTACATAACACACAGGTTGGTGAAATGTCTCATTGGAACTAGAAACATTGCAGACATTCTATCGATTTGCAGAAGCTCTGCTTGTACGTGTCAAGGTGGGAGGTCAGTGCATTTAGATTGCTCTCCAGGGATCTGCTTTCGCCTCACAAAACCAGGAGGGGGGACAGGAAAGAGAACCAACAGCTTAATGCAGAGTGAGTTCACGACTCTGCCCTCTTCACGGGCAGCAGTCAGAAGCAGCGAGGTTGGAGACAAGGATAAGAACATGGGAGTTTTAATTTCATGACGCAAATGGCATGAAATAAAACCGACACAAAGGAAATCATAGATTAAACTATCAACCTACCGGGTACAAATTGTATTCAGATTGAGTTCTCTCTCTCTCTTTCACCAATGGAGCGCCCTCATCAAAATAACTCTCTTCACTCACAGATGTTTTGAATCCTAAAACACAAATAAATAATCCATTAAGATTAATTAAAGTATCTTAAATGAACTCCTTCTTTGCTGTAAAAAATCTAAAGACCGAGTTTGTTCCCACAGTGAGTTGCAGAAAAAATGCCCCAGTGCAAAATGAAATGACTATTTCTTCTACAAAAACCTTCTGACCAAGAACTTCAGTTGTGAAGATGGATTGGAGAAGTTGTGACTGTTTCCTTAAAGAGAGAGGTATTCAAAATCATGAGGGGTATGGACAGAGACAAGGAGAAACTGTTCCCACCCGTGAAAAAATAGAGAATGAAGGCACAGATTTTAAGCAATTGGGAAAAGTGAGGAAGAAAAAAATGTTTTCAGGCAGGGAGTGGTTAATGTCTGGAATGCATTGCCCGGGTGTGTGGTGCAGGCGGGTTCAATTGAAGCATTCAGAAGGGAGTTAGACAATTATCTAAAAAGAAACACTGTGCAGGGTTACAGGGAGAAGGCGCGGAAGGAATTGCTAATTCAGACAGCTGGTGCAGTCACAATGGGCTGAATGGCCTTTTTGTACTGTAACAAATTCTGTGATTCTGAACAACCAGGCAGCCACATTTGAACACTCTTACTCACACATTAAACATCAGTTGTTTAAGCTGTTCACACAGCTTATTAAGAGGCTGCGCTCCACTGCCTGGGGAGACTAGATTAGAGGGCGAAATCTCTGGATACAAGGTCAGCCATTCAGGACAGAGATGGAAGAGCAATGTCTTCACTCAGAGGGTTGTGAATCTTCTATCCCCAGAAAGCCAAGGACGCTTGGCTATTGAGTACATTGAAGGCCAAGATGAATAGATCTTTCGGCTTTCCCTTCAAGGCATATGGGGATCGGAGAATTGAGGTCAACAGCCAGTCCTACGAATGGCGAGTAGGCTCGAGGGCAGAGTGTCCATTCATGCACTTACACACACACACACTTACCATTTTGCAGATTGGCGCAGTTTGGCAGCTTTCCAAAGACATCATCATTGGACACACAGAGAAAGGTGCTGTGAATAGAAAAAACATCTGTACAAATTTTTAGAACACAAACAGTTTTGAAACATAGTTGTTAAAAGCATTCACAAAAGAGAGTAGCAGTGTTCTTATTTGGAAGACTGTCAAATGCCATTAAAATCCGAAGATGGTCACTGAGACAGGCGAAGACATCACAGATCATAGTTTCCTGTATCCAAAAATCACAAATGAATTGGAGTTCCTCACATTTGTACTATTTCAAGGTGTGCTGTGGAATCTCCCTCAAAGGATGGTGGAATGTAATTTTATAAATAATTTCAAGAAGGAAGCTGGACAAGTAATTGAAGATGAGGAACTTATGGACAAAGTGTGGGGGAATAAGCATGACTGTTCTTTCAAAGAACCAGCACAGGTACAAAGGGGCTAAATGGCCTCCTCTTGATGCTGTAAATTTCTATGATTATTCCGTTATTCATTCATGGGGATATGAGCGTCACTGGTTAGGCCAGCATTTATTTCCCATTGTCCTCGAGAAGGTGGCGGCCAGTTGCCTTGGTCAACTGCTGCAGGCCATCTGGTGTGGGTACATCCACAGGGCACTTAGGGAGGGGGTAGGATTTTGACACGGCATCAGTAGAGGATATAAATTCCAAGTCAGGATGATGGGGAAATTCCAGATGGTAATGATGCCACATAACTGCTGCCTTTGTCCTTCGAGATGGCAGCAGTTGTGGGTTTGGAAGGTGCTGCTTAAGGAGCATTGGCAAGTTCCCGCAGTGCATCTTGTAGATGGTACATACGGCTGCTACTATGCGTCAGTGGTGGAGGGGGTAAATGTTTGTGGATGAGGTGCCAATCAAGCCGTCTATGTCCTGGATGGTGTCAAAGAGTGTTGTTGGAGCTGCACTCATCCAGGCAAGTGGAAAGTATTTCATTACACTCCTGACTTGTGCCATGTAGATAGTGGACAGGATTTGGGGCGTCAGGTGGGGAGTTACATGCCGCAGGATTCCTAGCCTCTGACCTACTCTTGTAGCCACGGTATTTATATGGCTAGTCCAGCTCCGCTTTTGGTCAATGGCAACCCCAGGGTGTCGATAGTAGGGGATTCAGCGATGGCAATGCCATTGGATGTCATGGAGCTGTGGTTAAAGTCTCTTGTTATGAAGATGGCACGAATGTTACTTGTCAGCACAAGCCTGGTTATTGTCCAGGTCCTGCTGCATTTACACATGGACTGCTTCAGTGTGTCTGAAGAGTCATGAATGGTGCTGAACCTCAGGCAAACAACAAGCATCCCCACTTCTGACCTTAGAGGAAGGTCAATGATGAAGCAGCTGAAGTTGGTTGAACCTAGGAAACTACCCCGAGGAACTCCTGCAGTGATGTCCCAGGACGGGGATGACTGACCCCCCAACAACCGTAACCATCTTCCTTCAGCTAACTGATTTAAATTGGTTCTTAACCATTTCCAGTCTCAAGTTACTAAAGTAGCATGCTAGGTATGATTCCAGCCAGCAGGCAGTTTTCCCCGGATTCCCATTGATTCCGTTTTACTCGGGCTCTTTGATGTCACACTCAGTCAAAGGCTACGTTGATGTTGAGGGCAGACACTCTCACCTCTGGATTGTCAGTTCTTTTTTGTTTTTGAACTAAGGCTGCAATGAGGTCTGGAGCTGAGTGACCCTTGCAGAAAGCAAACTGAAGCAGAGTATTGCTGAGCAAGACCGTTTGATAGCACTAATGATAATCTCTTCCATCACTTTACTGCTGATGCAAGATGGCGTCGGAGCGTGGTGACTCTCTGCGAGCTCTCCCACACAGATCCTCTTCCTACATCTTTTATAACCGTTCTAACCTTTAAATCTTAATTCTAACACTAATACACTGGGGCGGCACGGTAGCACAGTGGATAGCACTGTTGCTTCACAGCAGCAGGGTCCCAGGTCGACTCCCGGCTTGGGCCACTGTCTGTGTGGAGTCTGCACGTTCTCCCCGTGTCTGTGTGGGTTTCCTCCGGGTGCTCTGGTTTCCTCCAATAAGTCTCGAAAGACACGTTGTTAGGTGAATTGGACATTCTGAATTCTCCCTCAGTGTACCTGAACAGGCGCCGGAATGGGGCGACTAGGGGCTTTTCACAGTAACTTCATTGCACTGTTAAAGTACGTCTACTTGTGACAAGATTATAAAAAATGTAAATTAATATAATCTCTAATTTACCATATGTCCTATGTTTTTCATGCATGGAGCAATCTGCCTGGACTGAAAGCAGATCAATACTTTTCACTGTACCTCGGTACACATGACAATAAATCTATATATCTACTGGTGATCTAGAGTAGACTGATGGGGCGGTAATTGGCTGGGTTGGATTTATCCTGCTGTGCTATTTTCCTGATGCTGATAGATGTAGCTGTACTGGAACAGCTTGGCTAGGGGCGCAGCAAGTTCTGGAGCACAAATCTTCGGAACTATTGCTTATTAAAGCATCTCAGGTAACCAGTAAAATGTGGGTGACTGGCAATATCACATCTTCAGGATGTAAAAACGAATATAAAAGAGCAAAACACCGCTGGGAATCTAAAATATTGGGAAATGGAAATACTCAGCAATTCAACAAATGCTACAAAGGGCAGCACGGTAGCATAGTCCCAGGTTCGATTCCCGGCTTGGGTCGCTGTCTGTGCGGAGTCTGCACATCCTCCCCGTGTGTGCGTGGGTTTCCACCGGGTGCTCCGGTTTCCTCCCACAGTCCAGAGATGTGCAGGTTTGGTGGACTGGCCATGCTAAATTGCCCTTAGTGTCCAAAATTGCCCTTAAGTGTTGGGTTACTGGGTTATGGGGATAGGGTTGAGGTGTGGGCTTGGGTAGGGTGCTCTTTCCAAGAGCCGGTGCAGACTCGATGGGCTGAATGGCCTCCTTCTGCACTGCAAATTCTATGATTCAGGACGAGATGACCTTTCATCAGAACCACCTGATCGTTACGGCTTGAAACGTAACTCTCTCTCCACAGATGCTGCCGTTTGCGGAGGATCGCAGCTGTTCTTTTTAGAATATAAGCTGTGATTTACGTTACCATTGGGCAATCTTGCAATCAAAACAAAATGAGTGGCGCACTCCGATTCACTCGGGGGGAAAAACAAACAAACTTTGTCCCCAATTGCCAACTGGAAATCCAAGAAACCCACTGGATCTCAGCACTTGCCATCAACTGTTCTCCACATTCCCACTGGGTAAGGGAACTAGTCTTCATTTTGAAACCCTCTTCACCTGTACTTGGGCCTACATCTTGCTAAACTGCCTCCCTCACTGTGTCCTGATTCACATTTAACATCACTAAGAACACCATTGGAAATCAGTTGCAATTGTGTCATAGGAATAGGTTATTCAGCCTATTCTGCCATTCAATTAGATAAGACCATAAGAACATAAGACAGAGGAGCAGAATTAAGCCACTCGGCCCATTGAGTCTACTCCGCCATTCAATCATGGCTGATATTTTTCTCATCCCCATTCTCCTGCCTTCTCCCCATAACCCCTGATCCTGTTATTAATCAAGAACCTATCTATCTCTTGTCTTAAAGACACTCAGTGATTTGGCCTCCATAGCCTTCTGGGGCAAAGAGTTCCACAGATTCACCACCCTCTGGCTGAAGAAATTCCTCCTCATCTCTGTTTAAAGGATCGTCCCTTTAGTCTGAAATTGTGCCCTCTGCCTCTAGTTTTTCCTACAAGTAGAAGCATCCTCTCCATGTCCACTCTATCCAGGTCTCGCAGTATTCTATCAATAAGATCCCCCCTCATCGTTCTAAATTCCAACGAGTACTGACCCAGAGTCCTCAACCATTCCTCATACGACAAGTTCTTTATTCTAGGGATCATTCTGGTGAACCTCCTCTGGACCCCTTTCAAGGCCAGCACATCCTTCCTTTGATACGGGGCCCAAAACTGCTCACAATACTCCAAATAGGGTCTGACCAGAGCCTTACAGAGCCTCAGAAGTACATCCCTACTCTTGTATTCTAGCCCTCTCGACATGTGCTACTGTGCTGCGTGGGCAGCACGGTAGCACACGTGGCTAGCACTGTGGCTTCACAGCACCAGGGTCCCAGGTTCGATTCCCCGCTGGGTCAGTCTGTGCGGAGTCTGCACGTTCTTCCCGTGTCTGCGTGGGTTTCCTCCGGGTGCTCCGGTTTCCTCCCACAGTCCAAAGACGTGCAGGTTAGGTGGATTGGCCATGGTAAATTGCCCTTAGTGTCCAAAAAGGTTAGGAGGGGTTATTGGGCTATGGGAATAGGGTGGAAGTGAGGGCTTAAGTGGGTCGGTGCAGACTCAATGGGCCGAATGGCCTCCTTCTGCACTGTATGTTCTATGAATGCTAGCATTGCATTTGCCTTCTCAACTGCCGACTGAACCTGCACATTAACCTTAAGAGAATCATGACCAAGGACTCCCAAGTCCCTTGGTGCTTCTGATTTCCTAAGCCTTTCCCCATTTTAAAAAAATGGTTCATCTGTATCCCCACTTCAATTACCTGCTGATCCACAGCTCGATATTCTTCACGTTAAGTCAATCAGTATAAAAATAAAGACACAAAATTGGTTCCCAACTTATTAGAATGATAGGATGACACGTTAATGCAATTCAATTCATTTTTTCCAACTTTTCCCCTCCGATTTGAAGAGATTTTCATAGCTAAATCAAATATACAAGGAAACATTCTGCAAACTCTTCAACCTAAAAGTAAACCTTTTCAAATAACCAATTAAAAGGTGAATAGAAAGCATACACACACCTGGACATCATTTCACTTGACTCTTTCTGCTTGCTGTTTAGTTCACTTCCCGCGTCACCCTCCACAGGTTTGAACTCTGCTTTCCCACAAGTGGCTTCATCCAGGCCCACTGACGGTTCAGTCTGCACCACCTCAGCGTTACTGGGACTGCCAAATAGCTCTGGATCATCTTGAATCACGTCAAGCACGAGCACATCCTCTTCATAGGCCCTTATCACATCAGGCACTCGCTGTGAACTCCCTTCCTCTTCAGCGTTCCTATCCAACATTTCTTTGACTTCACGGTCTATAATTTGCATTGCAATAAAAGGCTCCTCTGGAGATGGAAGCACTGGCTGGTTTTCTGATATAGGAGTCTTTTCAGCACTTCCATCTGGCCGCAAAGTTACTTCCACCGACTTTGATTGGTACTCTGCATTTTCTTCTACATCCACAAAAGAGTGATCCTCAACAAGCCCCTCACTCTCAGTTTGTTCACTAGGTTCAACATGGCACTGCCCATCCACTCGGCTGCACCTCAACTCTGAAGGTGCTTTCTGATGAACAGGGATCACTGTTGACTGTATGTCATTCCTTCCCTTTGTGCACACTTTCCTTGGAGTAAACTTATCCTGAATGGTCTCGTGTCTTTGGTAGCCTATGGCTGCTTTTCTGCCTGTATCATTGCACAAAGGAACGTGTATTGCTGGTAGTTGTGTTGGCATTAGTGTTTTAGTGCAATGAACAGCTGAATTTGTAAAATTCAATTTACTTTGCTTGATCTGATATTTTGTTTCTTCAGCAGGAAGACCATTTGCCATTTTGGAGTCGAGTACATTGATGGATGCAGAGGTTTTACAATCGTGAGCATCTTTTGGCTGTTTACCATATTCTACAATACTGGAATACTTTGAGAGGTGTATTGATGGCTGCACTTTTGCTACTTTGTCACTTGCGAAAGATGCACAACTGCAATTATTTTTTAATAGTGATTGGTTTCTCAAATTATCTTTGTTAGCGGCCTTTATTTCAGGCACTTCCAAGGACAACCTGGTCAACAAATATAAAACACACTCAACTGATTCCACATATCCTTGACGAGGCAATGCTCCTGATTTTGGGTCAAGTACTGATGTGTGTCTGCGCAGTTCACCTGTTTTTTCTGGTTTACAGTACCATTCTGAACCAAACCAGAACTCAGGGCACTGTCTTGTTCTTTTGAATGGCCTTGCTCGTGCACATGTATCCAGAGTGATGGGTGTTGTTCTTGCACAGCCAAACGGCGGAACAGAAGCCTCAGAGTGTACATATCCACTTGCCTTTCTTTTACAACTTGTAGAAAGTCGCACTGCCTCATTGACTTTGATGTCAACAGGCTCAAAGCCAGCAGGGAGTCCTAGTGTTCTATCATCAGGCAACACAGGTATTTCCTCTTCTAAACAGTCCTCTGCTACATTTGTTGAACTCACTGTGCTCCAAGCTGTGCTATCCTGACATGGACTTTGCCAAACCAAACCTTTGGGATGCCACGATAATCCTAAACACCCTGGTTTAAATCCTATTTCAGAACAAGCTTCGGTAACTTTAGATGTTCGAGTCTTTTCAATATCGCCAGCTACAGCATCAGTCCCCAATTGGTCTTTATCAAGAGATTTAAGCTGCTGTATGCCTTTCTGGATTACTCTGGATAGTTCTGATGGTCCAGTTTCCAGCAGAATTTTACTGCTGTTCTCTGTTGTAAACTCCATGCCTGCTGATTTGCTTTGATACTGTTTAATACATTTTGATAAATCCTCTGAAGGGTTTATCTTGCTGCAGCCATTTCGGATTAGGCTAACCTGGAGAGGTTCAATTGTTGCAATGAGCTCTGTGCCCCTCCGGTTGTTTTTCATCACATCAGCCACTTTACAATCCCTGCAGCCGTGATCCTTTTCCCGTTTCCTTGCTTGGCACCTTTTGCTTCTGAGACCTTCCCCTGACGTACTGCACATGTCATTACACTGCTGATTATAATGGTCATTTATTGAAGACTGTTTGAGCCCATTAGGCATCATGTAGTCACACAGCTGTACACGAACAGTTCTACGTTGCTGAAAAATACAATTATAATGTCACTTACCGAATGCTCACATTTTAGGCTGTAACTTTGTTTTACATCATGGATCGAGTCGGCAAGACTTTGCTACCAGTGCAGCAAGCATGCCCAGATAAGCATGAGCAATGTTTGATTTAAGAGAAACCGTAATATTTCTCTAAGAATCTCAAGCTTATTTATTTACCACACATTCCCCATACCATCCACTCTTGCAGTCTGAGCATTAATGTCCAGTGCCAATGAGCACCTGGCTCCATTACTAAACACTCAAGTTTATTGGGCAACAGGCTGAGACACTGAAAGAGACTTTATATCCCATCAATTTGGATTGAGGTCATCATTGTTACCCAGTGCACCACCCATTCTGCCAATGATGTATTTGCATATAATTACTTTTGACATAAAAGTACAGAAAAACTGCTTGTAAATATTATTCTCTCAAATACAACATAGAGATGATTCAACAAAGAGACATGAAATAGTCACCAACAAATCCAGTAGAAAATTCATGAAATGTCTTGATGCAGAGAGGATTAAGCCTGCTCGTGTTGCCGTTATGTTTCACACCAGCCTTCTCCCACCTTCTACATATCACTTTGTCAGAAGATACTGCTATTCCTTTCTTCCTTGTGTTCATATCTATCTTCTCCTTCAATATATCTGTTATTCACTTCAACTACTCCATGGGATAGTGAGTCCCATGTTGTTTTTTTAAAAATATATTTTATTGAGGCATTTATATGATACATTTCACAGAATAAGCATAGATCATAGAATTTACAGTGCAGAAGGATGCCATTCAGCCCATCAAGTCTGCACCGGCTCTTGGTAAGAGCACCCTACCCAAGCCCACACCTCCACCCTATCCTCATAACCCAGTAACCTCACCCAACACCAAGGGCAATTTTGGATACTTAAGGGCAATTTAGCATGACCAATCCACCTAGCCTGCACATCTGGACTGTGGGAGGAAACCGGAGCACCCAGAGGAAACCCACCCACACACGGGGAGAACGTGCACTCCACACAGACAGTGACCCAAGCCAGGAATTGAACCTGGGACCCTGGAGCTGTGAAGCAATTGTGCTAACCACTATGCTACCGTGCTGCCCACTAGAGGGAGAATTCAGAATGTCCAATTCACCTAACAGCACTTATTTCGGGACTTTGGGGGGGGGGGGGGAAGAAGAGAGCGAGAGAGAACTGGAGCACCGGGAGGAAACCTACGCAGACATGGGGAGAATGTGCAGACTCCACACAGAGTGCCCAAGCCGGGAATCAAACCTGGGACCCTGGCGCTGTGAAGCCATAGTGCTAACCACTGTGTTGCTCTGCTGCCCCCGCACAGCAGCACAACTACGCACCAAACAAAAGCAAAACCCAGCCAAAATGGCTTACATAAACACCTCAACCACAATTCCCCAACCTTCCCAATTCCCCATGCCTCCCCTTTTTAACCCCCACCCCCACTCCGCTGACAGCTTCATTTTTCCCAGAGGTGTTTATAAACAGCTGCCATATCCAGCAAAACTCCGGGCGAACTTTATCTTCTCAAGTCTGAGAAACCCAGCCATGTCACTAACCCACAGCCCCGACCTTCGGGGGTTCCGAGTCCCTCCATGCTAACAAGCTTTGTCTCCGGGCTACCAGGGAGGCAAAGGCCAAGACAGCGGCCTCTCACCCCCTGGACTCCCGGGTCTTCTGACACATCAAAAATCGCCACCTCTGCACTCGGGACCACCATTACCTTCAGTACTTCCGACATGACATCTGCAAGCCCCTTGCAAAATCCAAGCTTTGGACATTCCTAAAACATATGGGCATGACTCACAGGCCCAACCGCACACACCTATCCTCCACCCCTTCAAAGAATCTGCTCATCCGGGACAGTCATGTGTCCAGTGGACCACCTTAAATTGTATAAGGCTGGGCAGCACGGCAGCACAGTGGTTAGCACTGCTGCCTCACGGCACCAAGGTCCCAGGTTCAATCCCGGCTCTGGGTCACTGTCTGTGTGGAGTTTGCACATTCTCCCCATGTCTGTGTGGATTTCGCCCCCACAACCCAAAGATGTAGTAGGTGGATTGGCCATGCTAAATTACCCCTTAATTGGAAAAATGAATTGGGTACTCTTAAATAGTTTTTAAAATAAATAAATTGCAAAAGATTAATCCTGGCACACGACGAGGACGCATCGACTCACCTCAGGGCGTCCTCCCATAACCCAGCCTCTAGCTCCCTACCCAACTCTTCCTCCCACTTCACCTCCCCTATCAGGGCTCCCTCCCAATCCATAAGCTCTTTGTAGAATACCGATACCTTCCCTTTCTCTTCCCCACTACCACTTTTGACACTACCTTATCCTGTAGCCCCTGGGGCAGTAGGGAAAGTCAACACCTGCCTCCAAAGTCCCTCACAGGTAGCGGAACCCATTCCCACCGGGCAACTCAAAACTCCTCCTCCAACTCTTCCAAGTACAGAAAGCCACTGACCCACTCCCTCAGGACCGCAACCACTACCAGGTTTGTGGAGTACCTGGCTGGCGAGAGTGGCAGAGGTGCCGTTTAGTGTCCTAAACTCGTGTCTTTACATGAGGCCGCCTCCATCCGCTCCCATACGGATTCCTTTCCAACCACCCATTTCCTGATCCATTAGTGGCTATTTGATGGCTAATGGTCCCTAGTTTTGGTCTCCAGCATCAAGTGGAAACATCCTCTCTCTGCCAAGTTTGAAAATAGAATAATATTTACAAGTAGTCTTCCACAGTAAAAATCCTTACCTCAGTTTCGCTTTTAAAATGCACCTGTTGAACTGATCTGCAATTTAAGCGCTTTGTAGAACCTACACTGGGCTCTCTAATGCTGTGGTCCATCACTACGTCACCAGAGTCTGAAGGACTTCTCTCGGTCAAATTCTTGTGAGCAATTTTTATTCTTTGTTCAATTGCTAGCAGTTGAGAGAAAAGGAAAATGAGTCGAGAACGTGAGAAAATTCTGGTAAAAGGGGAGACTTTTGAGACCTTAAAAGCTCACTCCACCGATTGATTACCTCAGCCATAATAGCACTGAGCAAATAACTCCTTCCTAACAGATATTTTAAATGTACTTTTCATCCATTTTACCTACGCTCTAATTGGAAATATTTATTTGAATGCGATCATCCGGATTTACCTTATTTAGCTCATTAAGAATGCAAGACACTTGGCTGAGATACCCCCTTTAGCCATTTCCTTCTAGGCTGTAAAGTTAAAGCTTCAAAGAATCATTCTCCACAGTTCATGCTTGTTGTCTTGCATGAAGTCCATGGTAAATGTTTTGTTTGCCATGACCACAGACTTAATAGGTCCTTTTACAAGGCTCATATACCAACTTTACTACATTCATTCTGCACAAAAAATGCTGGAAATCTGAAATGTAGGCAGAAAATGCTACAAATAATAAGCAAGTTAGAGAGCACCCATGCAAAGAGGAGCTCTCGTCACACGTTTGTTTCCCTTCCCAATTATTCTATACTTGACCTCTGAAGAATGCTATATTTATCCGTATTAATCGTCTCGCTCAACTATACAGTAATAGAAGTCCTCCCGCAGTTTTTTTTTAATAAACTGCATCTTCGGCCTTCACAGGTTATCCTATGATGCATTTTTAGATAAGCTTCATCAGCCTTTATTTGCTTTCACCACGCAGAACATTTAGACAGGTCTTATAAAAAGAGACACCGGAAATAACTTTGCCCGAATTATCTGGTCCATTATAAGCAGCTGCCCCTTTACTGCATTATTCTCACTGAGCGAAGTTTAAAAATATGGAGCAAGCACTTTTCCTTTGGAGACTTCCAAGCTGCGGTGAAGTACAACAAAATCCCAAACTAACAGCAAATTAGTACTTTAAAGCCAGTGATGAACAGTACTGATGCAGCAACAAGTTGCACTCATATTGCACTTTAATATTGAAAAATATCACACGGCACTTTCTGAAAGGGGACAACAATCCTTGGTGGTAGAGTTGTAACCCAACACGTGGGAAAAGAAATAAGCTTTTAAAAAGGTGGAGAAAGTAGAAGAAAGCAGCTGGCGATAGCAAGGTTGAGACAAATTGAAGACACAGTCACCAATGGTCAGCAGTAAAGAAAGTCATGCAACAAAGCCCACACTTGGGAGACCAAAAGGAGCATAGAAAGAGGAGGTAGGGTGGGGCGAAGTTAACAAAGAAGAGTACAAGAGGTTTAAATTCAATGCTTTGGGAAACAAAGACCCCGTGCAACTCATAAGGGTCAGGAAGGTGCATGTGTGTAGGCAGTCATGCAATGAAAGACAGAGTTGCATTTATATAACACCTTTCATGAACTCAGTACATTTTAAAGCACCTTTGACATGTAGTTATTGATGCAACGCAGGCAATGTGGCAACCAATTTACCCACAGCAAGTTTTCAAACAACATGTAATAACCTATGTTGATTGTGCAAGGTCAAGGTCTACCCACTGGAGAGAACTTCCCCAGTTCTTCTTCAAAACACTGCCCCAAGGGTCTTTTAAGATCCGCCCAAATGCGCAGAGGAGGCCTCGGTTTAATGTCGCAGCTGAAACATTGTTCCCTGGCTGTGTAGCACGACTGCACTGGAATGTCACTCTAGCTTGGTATGCCTGTCGGCGGAATGGAAGTCAAACCCACAATCTTGACTCACTAGTGGCATCTACTGCACCATGGCTGACATGAGGGTGCGAGATACAAGGTCAAGAAGGAGGACATTTTAGAAATCCAGCACAGAGACTAAAGCAAGGATGAGGATTTCCACAGTGGGCAGGTACAAGCAAAACGGACCACTGCATCTTGTGGCGACTGATAAAACACCATAGCCAGAGGTGCAATGTGGGTTCAAATGGAAGGTTCTCCTTCTGTTTGGGTGCAAACCCAAGGCAGATGTGGCAGAAAAAGAAAGTAAGTTACCAACCTGTCAAGCAACCTAGATTTAAGTAGCTAGGGGACTGGACCAATTAGCACATCACATTCATTCCAAACTGCAAGCAGTCCTGCACGGCTATTATTTATGTAACTGGTATTCAGCGCAGTCTGTCCTTGTAAAAGGTGAAGCCCAATTAGTTAAACCTAGATAAATCTGGGGGGGGGGGGGGGGGGGGATACTCATTAAAATAAAACACCACTTTTGCAAACATTTAAACCCACGATACATAGTGGTCCATGTTCAAAATACTCCATCAAACACAAAAATAGAAATCTATCCATACACATAGAAAGCCAGACACCTCCAACAACAAAGGCAATCATGCACAAATAACAGCCTCTCTCCTCACCCCATCCCATTCTCTCCCCCCATCTTTCACTCCTCTACACAGGACACTGAGGACTCAGCCTTGGCTTTTTAACTTCCTGAGTCAACTTGGTGCAAGAAGCTGTTTCCTGATTGGTCTAAGTCAACAAGGCTGTGGGCGACTCTTGTGAAGCAGCAATAAGTGCTCTATTCCATTCTCTCTGCTTATTGGATGAAGGCATCACTGCTCCCTGTCCATGTAATTAACCCCAATAGCTAAGGTGCTCTGTCGATAAAGATCACAAACAATAAACACTTTGGAAATAAATTGGTTATCATTAATAGTCAACTCCACCTCCAATCCCTGCAGGTCATGCAAGGCTTTAAATCAACCAGCAACCTGTGCACCTTCTCCAGGGTCATCTAAGCATTCACAAGGACAAAGCAGGGCAGGAAGGCCATCTCCCCCTCAGGCTACATCTATGCTGGACACAGAGATGGCCACCTACCAGTTCTCCCTTGTTCTTGCGTTCAGGGACCAAAGTCATGTCCAATTAAACAAACTATAGTCGAACCCAAGTCTCTGTTTAAATGGAAAAAAAACTCTTCTGGGCCAGAGTTGGTCCATGGGACAGCTGTTACCAAATACTGCCACACCTCAGCACTGTCTTAATTGTCTGAATTGGCTCAGGACAATAATTACCAGGACAGGAATGCAAACATAATCTGATATCCATAGCTCAATACTTACTTTGACTGGCTGCAGAGATAAGTACCTGCTGCAACGCCAACAAGTGCAACTGGAATTTGAGGAGGCATTCACGCTGTGGTCAGATTAGCAGCAATATGCTGAGGTTTTATAGTGAATTGCTGATGGTACATGCTTCTAGCCCAGCCAGGTCTAACAAATCTATGTCAAGCAACATACATTTTTCAATTTGCTCTTGGGTTGGTGGCAACGTCACATATACTGCATATCTCTAGCTGCCCTGCAAAGGGGATGCCACGTTAAGGATTCTTGCTGTCCTTGTGATGGGTATGAAGAAGAATTCCTCGATTTTAACATAATAGCAATAATGAAACAGTACTACGTCCCTAAACAGATGTAATGCCTGGATCTGGTATGTCTCTCTTGTGGGGAACATGAATTGGATTCAATTTGAATTGTTTTTTGGAGCAGGCGAGAAGCTGGATTACAGGTTTGCCCCTGTCCACACTCTGAGATCTGATAAAGTTTTTTTTTAAATGGTGTGACCTAAAGATGGAGGTATTCTTCTGACTTAACTGCTTATCCTTCTTTATGGTAGCGGTCGTGGGACTGGGCAGCTTGCCTGCAGTGCATCCTGTACAGAGACAGCGTGACATTGGGGGATGGAATGAACAGAGATTTCAGTGGTACGGCTGCCTGTTCAGTCTGTATGCCCTGGATGGTGTTGAACTTCACGATGCTGCAGCTGCCCCCCCAGTGCTGTAGAGTTGAGAATGCTGTCGTTTTCTGTCTTCGGCATCATGGATAGTAAAGGAATCGGGTGTGGAGATTACCCAGGCTGTCGCTCTCATAGCCTATGTTAATAGTTGGTTGAATTAAATTTCTAATCAACGGTGACAGCACCACAGGCCCTCACCCAACCTGGGATGGGAGACTTGGTAATTGTAGTGTTATTGAAGAGGGTTAGGTATTCCCTTATTAGAGACCATTGCAGAACATGAATGATACCTGTCTCTTGGTAGATCTTGTCCAGATCCTGCTGTAGGTGTGCATAGATCACCTCAAATTCATTGTTGTCACTGGAGTTATATACCATTGCATCACGTGTACAACTGCCCCCAGGGTGGGCTTGCTTGGTACCATACTCCACAATGTAACATTGAGGCAGCTCTCAACTCTGTTCTGGCATTCAGCTCTTCTATCCATTTCTAGAGAAAGGATATGACGATGATAAGCTCAACGGTAACTATCCAGGGCACCACTCACGGTCGAGCAGCTAACTTAAACACATTGTTGG
This sequence comes from Scyliorhinus torazame, assembly GCF_047496885.1. Taxonomy (NCBI): domain Eukaryota; kingdom Metazoa; phylum Chordata; class Chondrichthyes; order Carcharhiniformes; family Scyliorhinidae; genus Scyliorhinus; species Scyliorhinus torazame. The sequence goes on from NC_092717.1 coordinate 7,292,066, forward strand.
GTGTGGAAGGGTAGACTAGTGGTTGGCGAATGCAATTGTGCCTCTTCAACTCCAGATTATCCTGCAAGTCAATGTCTTAATGGGATGAACAATACGATCAAAATAAATAGAGACATTTATCAGTATCCTATGCTGGTACATGGCATGGTTTTAATGCATTGAGCTTCAGCAATATGTCTATGCACATTTGTACACTGGGGAAATTGCTCAGCATTGCCCTTGCCAATTTGGACCATTTCTAGTGTTTAGGGCAATTTGGCATTGACCCCCTGTTGAAGCAGAAGCTTGTGTGATGAATGGAGGATTTTAAGAATATTGGATTCTGAACATTTGCCCATTTAAGGGTTGAAAGCCTGAAGTTAGAGTGTGTTTGACTGCAGTGGTCATGTTTTTTAAGATAATCCTGTTTTGCAGGGCCTGGGAGCTTTTAGGAGCCAGAAGGTGAAACTGAACAAAGGAATGTGTTTTTCAGTCAGGGCTAATGCACTGGGGGGGGGGGGGGGGGGGGGGGGGGGGTGTGTGTCCCTGGATAGTTGATTTGTTTTTCAGCTTGGGGAGATGATGTCACCGCTGGATGGAGCTAAGAGATTCAGAGAGATTTCGAGAAAGCTTTGGAGAGGAATTGAAGTCTGATCTGTCTGACACAGAGTCCACAATTCTCTCCCGGTAGGATAGTTATAAAAAGAGTACTAATATTTAAAGCAGAGCAGTCTTGTCTGAGGTCAAGGAAGAAGCTGAAACACACCAGGTAAACCAGCTTTTTGAAGACATCCAGCCAGAGTCTTCAGGGGTTCTAATCTGAGCCCAAATTTGTTCTGTAAAGCAAGTATTGCTCTATGGCATGCTAATTTTAAGATGGATTGACAGCGGTAAGTTTCTTTACTTGTTGTTTCATGGAGTAGTAATGTTTAAAGGGTAATTGTAAGCTGTTCTTTTTGGGTGCGAAGTCAAAGAGTTTAATATTGTATTCATAATAAAGTTTAGTTTTAAAAATACCGAATCTCTATGTCTTCGTGTAATCACTCCTGGGCGAATCATTCTTTCTGCAGTCTTACAAAATAAACTAAAATATTGGGGTTTCGGTCCAGTATCCCAGCCACTGTTGGAGTCTGGTCAGGGATCATAATAATTGCCTTGTGTGGATTTCTACAGTGGCAGCACGGTGCCACAGTGTTTAGCACTGCTGCTTCACAGTGCCAGGTACCTGGGATTGATTCCGGACTTGGGTGACTGAGTTTACTTTCGCCCCGTGTCTGTGTGGGTTTCCTCCGGGGGCTCCGGTTTCCTCCCACAGCCCAAAGATATGCAGGTTAGGTGGATTGACCATGATAAATTGCCTCTAGGTGGGGTTACGGGGGTAGGGTTGGGAGGGGGTTACGGGAATTGGGCCTAGGTAGGATCCTCTTTCAAAGGGTCGGGGAAGACTCGATGGGCCGCATGGCTTCCTTCTGCACTGTAGGGATTCTATGAACTAAGTGTGATTTGAAGTGCCATATTATGGCAATGGTTTGTCTTTCATATTAGATATTCATTCAACTGACCAAAGCAAAGCTAGTTACAGATCTCAGTACAATCTGAACCATTCTTGTATTCAGGTGACTTATCACATTGTCCCACTGATGGATCAGAAGGAGCCAGGTTCAAGACCTACTTCCAACTTGTTCACAAGAGGGCAACAGTTCAATGAACGTTGTAAATCAGCCTAGAAAATTCTTTCAAGGTTCTACATCATGTGGTGAGGGTGAACATTACACGAGGATAAGCACAACAACCACCCACCATAAAGGACAGAGAAAAATGTTCAGGTAAAGAAGCAATGCTTGTTACAAGGAAATTGGGGATCGATGGCAGTGAAAGGTTGATATCAAATAAATTTGCAGGATTAAAAAAGGACTTTAGTTGGCCCCAATACCTCTCATTATGCCCACCCCCATGTGCATCTAATTCTCATTTAAATTCTTCCAGCGCTCTGTACACATATCACATCCATGTAAATTCTGAGTTACTTCTGCATCTCCCTTCCCTCTTGTCAGCTCGAGAATGTAATGTCTGCTTCTAGATCTGTTACGATCTTGAACATGTCAAGGCAGTTCAATTTAACGATCGCCTTTAGAGCCTCGAGTATCTCCCAACAAGCCTCCTTCACTCCAGGGCAAATATCTTGGGGTCTTCAGCCTCTTCGCGCGGCTCCCTTCCATTCTTCAGATAGTTATCAGTTTAGTTGGGATTTTTTCTGTATCACACCCAATACCTTTGCAGCGGGGGCCGTAACCAGAACTACACACAGTACCCCACAGGGTGACCATCTTTCACTGATGTGTTTTAACCTCTGACTTACACATCACAGGACACCAAACCTCTTTGTCACACGAACCTTGACTCGGTTTCTCTCTCGCCGCAGATGCTGACAGACCTGCTGATATTCCCAGCATTTTCTGTTTTTACTCCCAAAACCTTGTTATATGTTGTGCCCCACTCTGACATTAAGTTTCTAATCCCTTTATACACAGCTGGAAAGATGGAAGATTGGCCCAGTGCTGTAAGATATCTTTGCATTTTGGTCTATCCTGTTCCTATTGTTTATACTTCATACCCGCTGCTGCTCCAGATGTTTAAATGCCCTTACTTTACTTATCTGCTGCTTTTAATAGGAGTGAGTTCCATCCTAGGGGTGATGCCATTGGTAAATCTCTCTCTTGGGTCGGGGGTTATTGCCCCTTTTCCCCCTCACTTATTCCCTTCATCAAAGTGAAATTTTAACCAGAATTTAGCAATTGGCCAAGAGGCCCCGGCTGCTGACCCGGCAAGGGAGATGGTCAGGGCTTCGGCTGGAATCCCACAGCCACAAACCGCCTGGTGCCAGACTCAGCCCCGGGGCGTCCCCCCACCCCGATGGTCATCCCCCACCCCGGGTCCCCGTTACCCTGCACCACCCGTGCCCCTCCCCCTCACCCCACTCATGCCCCTCAACCCCCCATACACCCTCCATGCCCCTCACCCCCCCATGCCCCTCACAGCCCCCCATGCCCCTCACAGCCCCCCATGCCCTCACACACCCCCCCATGCCCCTCACCCCCCATGCCCCTCACACACCCCCATGCCCCTCACCCCGCCCCCCCCACGCCCCTCACCCCGCCCCCCCACGCCCCTCACCCCGCCCCCCCCACGCCCCTCACCCCGCCCCCCCCACGCCCCTCACCCCGCCCCCCCCCCACGCCCCTCACCCCGCCCCCCCACGCCCCTCACCCCGCCCCCCCCCACGCCCCTCACCCCGCCCCCCCCCCCACGCCCCTCACCCCGCCCCCCCCCCCCACGCCCCTCACCCCGCCCCCCCCACGCCCCTCACCCCGCCCCCCCCCACGCCCCTCACCCCGGGGGGCCTGTTACCTTGCCCCGACCCGGGTGCCGCTTACTTGATCTCCGCAGTTGCCGCGGGCAGCCTCCGGGTTTGGGGCCGGCTGAGGGAGGACTCGGCGCCGGCGGCTGCACCCGGAGCGGAGCGGGGCGGCTGCCGAGCCGGCGGGAGGCCATGGGGCGGGGGCGGGGTGGCCGGGGCCCGGAGCCTCCGTGAGGGGACAAGACAGGCCGCGCGCGGCGGCAACGGGCGGGAGAATGGGCGGGGGGCGGGGCCAGTGTGGGGGCGGGGTCAGCATGGGCCGGGGCGGGGTCCGTGTGGGCGGGGCCAGAGAGGGGCGGGGCTGGAAGGCGGGGCCTGCGGGGGCGGGCCAGAGAAGGGCGGGGCTGGAGTGGGCGGGGCCAAAGAGAGGGGCGGGGTTAGAGTGGGCATGATGTGGAATGGGGCCTGAGAGGGGTGGGGTTTTAGTGGGTGGGGCTGGAGTGGGCGGGGCCGGGGAGGGGAGTTTCCGTGGGCGGGGTCAGGCTGGGTGTGGCCAGTGTGGACGGGCCTCCTCCTGGAATTGGGCGGGAGAGTGAGCTGAATCAGTGGGATATGGAGAAACAGACAGAGATATAGACTGAGGAGACAGAGAGGATGGAGCTAGAGGGATAGAGGGATATGGAAAGAGGTGATATGCTGAGAGGGTAAAGAGATGTGGAAAGAGGAGAGGCATTGAGAGAGTAAGGAGATATAGAGAGAGGTATTGAGAGAGTAAGGAGATATGGAGAGAGGAGAGATATTGAGAGAGTAAGGAGATATAGAGAGAGATATTGAGAGAGTAAGGAGATTTGGAGAGAGGAGAGATATTGAGAGAGTAAGGGGATATGGAGAGAGGAGAGATATTGAGAGAGTAAGGAGATATAGAGAGAGATATTGAGAGAGTAAGGGGATATGGAGAGAGGAGAGATATTGAGAGAGTAAGGAGATATAGAGAGAGATATTGAGAGAGTAAGGAGATTTGGAGAGAGGAGAGATATTGAGAGAGTAAGGGGATATGGAGAGTGGAGCGGTATTGAGAGAGTAAGGGGATAGGGATAGGGATAAAGCTGGTAAGGGGAATACGAGAGATTGGGAGTTTGGGAAATAAAGAGAGGTAAATGGAGAAAAGGGGAGACCCGATCTACCCACGCCCAATTGGGAACAAGACTCGTTCTACCGAGTTAATGATTCTTCACTCAGTCAAAAACAGCCTTCTCCCAGGTTGCTTGCAGCATTGCCCTGGAGATTAATTGTCCATTCCTGGAAGTTGGTGGACAACAATGCTACGTACTGAGCCATGGTTGACACCATTAACAATGTTAACACTTTCGGTATTGCAACATCTGTTTCTGTTAATCTCTGTAAAATACATTTGGTTTAAGACAGAAGTCATCAATGTAATTCTGGTGCCGTGAGTTAGAACCTAATTCTGTATATTCCACTGAGATCGCACTACAACTCACACATGTACCTACGAGGGTTATTTTTATTTTAAAGGAAATTCATTAGAATCTTTGAAAAAACTAATTAGTTCACGGAAGCTTTTACACAAATTCAGCCTTACAAGAAAAATGAGAGATCGTATCAGTGGAATGAATGTCCTTAACTTTCAAGATATTGTCAAGGTCATCGCTTTAAAAACTGAATTGTTTCACTCACTATAATAACTCCATGTTACTCCTTTCATTTGGGAATTACATTTTAAGGAGATGGGAGCCACAAAAGGCTGTATTTAAAAATGTTCATTAATTTATTTGAGCTTGGTGAATGAAGAATGATAACGGTGAATATGCTTACTTGCTTCCAGATGAGTTGATGTAAATAAATCTTGTTCGAAGCCAGATGTTGCCAGTAGCCTGGTGCAACCCTGGTGTTGTGAAGTAGCCGGGTGCTTAATGCTGACGGCCTGATTCACAACACCAGCTGCAGCACCTTACCATTAGATCAGTGACTGCACACTCCACTCTGCACGATGCCTGGAAAGCAGCAATCTTGCGGTCACCTTTCCAAAAAAAGAAGAGGAAAATAAAACATAAAAGTAAGAACATTGATAAGAACAGTAATAACAAAAATGTCTTCATTTAACATGTTTGCATTTTGCATCCTGTCACAGGACTTTAAATGTTTATCATCTTTGTGGTGACTGATACTGTAGTACCTGAACTCTGCCGTTGAAACCATTTATAGTATACAAACTCTTCCATCACTCTAGTACTCAAATTCTTCATCGAAACCAAATCCTCCAGTCCTCTAACCCTCTCATTGAAACCAATCCCTCTAATCCTTAACCCTCCCATCGAAGCCCATCCTTCTAATCCTTAACCCTCCCATCGCGACCATCCCTCTAACCATTAACCCTCCCATCTAGATCCATCCCTCCAATGTTAACCCTCCTCTAATCCTTAACCCTCCCATCGAACTCCATCCCTCTAATCCTTAACCCTCCCATCGAACTCCATCCCTCTAATCCTTAACCCTCCCATCGAACTCCATCCCTCTAATCCTTAACCCTCCCATTGAACTCCATCCCTCTAATCCTTAACCCTCCCATCGAACTCCATCCCTCTAATCCTTAACCCTCCCATCGAACTCCATCCCTCTAATCCTTAACCCTCCCATCGAACTCCATCCCTCTAATCCTTAACCCTCCCATCGAACTCCATCCCTCTAATCCTTAACCCTCCCATCAAAACCCATCCTTTTAATCCTTAATTCTCCCATCGCAAACATCCCTCTAATGTTAACCCTCGCATTGCGACCATCCCTCTAATTCTTTTTTTTTTTTTTTTTTTTTTTTTTTTTTTTTTTTAAATGTGAAGTGTTTTTATTAGTCACATTACAGAATTTAAATGACTAATACTATGCAAGCCAATTACTTGATTTCTGAAGTTCCAGTACAGAGAACCATGCCGATGAGAGTGTGGAGCATAGACCTATATTCATTATTGAATCAAATAAAAGTCAGTTTCCAATAACAGAAAAACAAGTTTCTGATAACAGAAAAATGCAAAACAGAATTTAGGAGTTTGAATTTGGCCCCTTCCTCTTGCCAAAGTACGGCACAACGTTTACAAAACGGCGATTGTACTGCATGCGTCTCTTTGCCCGGCCAGTCTTCTTTTTCCTCTTCTCTTGTTTTGCAACCTTTGGAGTTTGACCTTTTACTTTGCCAGCTCGAGCAAGGGATCCATGGACCTTGCCCCCCAACAATCGAGCAACCACTTCTAGAGTGCAGTGCTCACTGATACCACATTGGCCTACGATAGCATCATCAGCTAAGGGAGTGCCAGCCAATAGGATCACTTGGTCAATAGCAGAGACTCCTTCCAGGGATTCAACATGGGCCTTAATTTCTCCAACAGTCTCTTCCCCAGTCACATCAAGTGTGTGGGTGTTTTGAGCATGTAGAAACAGCTGCATGGTGGTTCGGGGAAAGGCGGCCCAGGCTCCGGTGAAGATGGCAACGAGCTACCGCCACCTCGCAACAGGGAGAAAAGCATCCCTCTAATTCTTAACCATCCCATCGAACTCCAATTCCTCTAATCCTTAACCCTCCCATTGAAACCCATCCCTCTAATCTTAACCCTCGCATCGCGAACATCCCTCTAATCCTCTAACCTTCCCATCAAAACCCATTGCTCCAGTCCTTAACTCACCCATTGAGGCCCACCCACCTTATACACTCTCCCCCATCAAAATTCATCCTTCCAGTATCCTACCTATCCGGCAGAACCCACCTCTTGTACACTCATTTTTCATGCATTGAACAGAATACATTTGTTCATATTAGGACCATTACGCCTGGTCCCCTATATTCTACATTAAGTGGAGGGCGCAGTAAATGTATACAAGAAGATTGGTTATTGGTGCAATAAAAGGCTTGGCCAATTATTTGATTTATTCTGAAATATGTTTATTTCTGTGCTGTGTTTCCAAGAGGTGGTGGGTTGTTGTAATGGGCAAGTATATATGGTCAAGTCCCTCTCTCTCACCACACATAGACAACCTTGAAAAGTCATGGATATTGATAATGATGGACGCAAAATGGCAGGCAGCATAGTGTTCAGGTGGCAAGGGTCCTAAGAAATTCACCCCATTGACTTTTAAAGAAGAAATCCACCTAATTCTCAGCAATCAGAAATTCAGGAAATCTCTTTTCTCCTTCAAAAAATAATGTTGGTATCAGCTATTGAAACCTCTATGTTGCATTTCTCTGTTTGGGCTTGATAAAGACTTTATCTATTTAGTGCTATTTGGCATAAGAACTGGGAGCAGGAATCGGCAATTCAGCCCCTCGAGCCCACTCCGCCATTCAATACCATTACGGCTGACCCCATCCTGGCCTCAACTCTACTTTCCCGCCCGTTCTCCATAACCCTTCAGCCCATCACTAATTAAAAATCTGTCTCTTTAAATTTACTCAATGTCCCGGCATCCACTGCATTCTGAATTAGTGAATTCCACAGACTCACAACGCTTTGAGAGAAGTGTCATAATATGCACCCATGCACATCATGAGGTAAAGACAGACAGTGACAGACACCCAGGTGAGCCAATCAACATACAGAACACGACCAATCACCAGACAGAACACCAGAGGGGGGCTTCCAACTATAAAACACACGAGGTATCAGCACTCCGCCTCTTTCCACTGGTGACAACTGTAGTGACAGTCAGGGTGTACATATCAGACAGCACCTTCTACATGTGGATCACAGCTAGCCTGGTCTCCCCGTGTCTGCGTGTGTTTCCTCCGGGTGATCCGGTTTCCTCCCTCAGTCCAAAGATGTGCAGGTTAGGTGGATTGTCCCCTTAGTGTCCAGGGACGTACAGGTTAAGTGGGATTATGAAATAGGGCGCGGGAGTGGACCTCTTTCTTTCAGAGGGACGGTGCAGACTCGATGGGCCAATTGGCCTCCTTCTGCACTATAGAGATTCTAATTTCCCAACGATAGATGTTAACCTCCTACCATTTGCCTCCCTCCATTTTTCATTAAGGGTGTTGCCATCAGACCGTAGGCACGTCTGCCTTCAATCCCAATATTTTGTTTAGTACTTTTTCCCTATCGATGATGATTTTTCTAAGTTCCTCCCTTTCCATTATCTCTGCAATACCTGTCACTATTGGGATGGTACTAGTGTCCTCCGCCATGAAAACTGATGCGAAATATTGATTCAACATCTCCGCCATTCCTGTGTTCCCCACTATTAACTCCTCAGTCTCATCTGCCGAGGAACCAACATTCACTTTAGCGACTCTCTTTCCTTTTATCTGCTGATAGAAGCTTTTTCTATCCTTTTTTATATTTTGCGCTAGTTTTCTTTCACAATTTACCTTTGCTCATTTTATTAATTTTTTCTTAACCCTTTGTTGATCTTTAAAAGTTTCCCAATCTTCCAGCCTGCCACGGGCCTGTGCAATACTATGCCTTTGTTTTTGTCTTTATGGTTATCTTTAAACTTCCTTGCTCAGCCATGGGTGTTTTTTTCCCCCCTCTTACAATCTTTCTTCCTCTATTTTAGTTGGGAGGAATTGAATATCTCCTTGAACAACTGCCACTGCTCACCAACTTTCCTACCTTTTCGCCTTTGGCCACGCGGGCCAAATTTGTCCTCATGCTAACATAATTACCTTTGTCTAACTTCAGAACGTAAGTGTGGGTCTCCAGTTTCTCGCCCTCAAACTGAATTTGAAATTCTATCATACTATGATCACTCTTTCCCAGAGGACACTTAACTATGAGGTGATGAATTAATCCCTCCTCATTGCACATTACCAAATCCAGAATAGCCTGCTTCCTGGGTGGTTTCAACACATTGAAACAACCTCTAACATATTCAATGAACTCTCCCTCAAAGCTACCCTTGCCAATTTGATTAATCCAGTCTATATGCATATTAAAATCACCCATCATTCTTGTCATACCTTTCTTGCAAGCCTCCAATCTTTCCTGGCTTATACTGTGCCCCACTGTGCAACTACTGTTCAGGGATCTATAAATTACTCCCACCAGGGAATTTTTTCCTTTGATATTTCTTATTTCTACCCAGACTGATTGCACATCTTGATCTCCAGTGCTTATATCATTTCTCACTATAGGGGCTGCGTGGCACAGTGGTTAGCACTGCTGCCTCATGGCGTCAAGGACTTGGGGTCGATCCTGGCCCCAGGTCACCGTCCTTGTGGAGTTTGCACATCCTCCCCGTGTCTGCGTGGGTCTCATCCCCACAACCCAAAGATGTGCAGGTTAGATGAATTGGCCACGCTAAATTGCCCCTTAAGAACAAACAAAGAACAAAGAAAAGTACAGCACAGGAACAGGCCCTTCGGCCCTCCAAGCCCGCGCCGACCATGCTGCCCGACTAAACTACAATCTTCTACACTTCCTGGGTCCGTATCTCTCTATTCCCATCCTATTCATGTATTTGTCAAGATGCCCCTTAAATGTCACTATCGTCCCTGCTTCCACCACCTCCTCCGGTAGCGAGTTCCAGGCACCCACTACCCTCTGCGTAAAAAACTTGCCTCGTACATCTACTCTAAACCTTGCCCCTCGCACCTTAAACCTATGCCCCCTAGTAATTGACCCCTCTACCCTGGGGAAAAGCCTCTGACTATCCACTCTGTCTATGCCCCTCATAATTTTGTAGACCTCTATCAGGTCGCCCCTCAACCTCCGTCGTTCCAGTGAGAACAAACCGAGTTTATTCAACCGCTCCTCATAGCTAATGTCCTCCATACCAGGCAACATTCTGGTAAATCTCTTCTGCACCCTCTCTAAAGCCTCCATATCCTTCTGGTAGTGTGGCGACCAGAATTGAACACTATACTCCAAGTGTGGCCTAACTAAGGTTCTATACAGCTGCAACATGACTTGCCAATTCTTATACTCAATGCCCCGGCCAATGAAGGCAAGCATGCCGTATGCCTTCTTGACTACCTTCTCCACCTGTGCTGCCCCTTTCAGTGACCTGTGGACTTGTACACCTAGATCTCTCTGATTTCCAATACTCTTGAGGGTTCTACCATTTACTGTATATTCCCTACCTGCATTAGACCTTCCAAAATGCATTACCTTACATTTGTCCGGATTAAACTCCATCTGCCATCTCTCCGCCCAAGTCTCCAAACAATCTACATCCTTCTGTATCCTCTGACAGTCCTCATCGCTATCCGCAATTCCACCAACCTCTGTATCGTCTGCAACCTTACTAATCAGACCAGTTACATTTTCCTCCAAATCATTTATATATACTACAAACAGCAAAGGTCCCAGCACTGATCCCTGTGGAACACCACTAGTCACAGCCCTCCAATTAGAAAAGCATCCTTCCATTGCTACTCTCTGCCTTCTATGACCTAGCCAGTTCTGTATCCACCTTGCCAGCTCACCCCTGATCCTGTGTGACTTCACCTTTTGTACTAGCCATGAGGGACCTTGTCAAAGGCGTTACTGAAGTCCATATAGACAACATCCACTGCCCTACCTGCATCAATCATCTTTGTGACCTCTTCGAAAAACTCTATCAAGTTAGTGAGACACGACCTCCCCTTCACAAAACCATGCTGCCTCTCACTAATACGTCCATTTGCTTCCAAATGGGAGTAGATCCTGTCTCGAAGAATTCTCTCCAGTAATTTCCCTACCACTGACGTAAGGCTCATCGGTCTGTAGTTCCATGGATTATCCTTGCTACCTTTCTTAAATAAAGGAACAACATTGGCTATTCTCCAGTCCTCCGGGACATCACCTGAGGACAGTGAGGATCCAAAGATTTCTGTCAATTTCTTATTGGAAAACAAAAGAATTGGGTACTCTAAATTAAAAAAAAACACTTCTCACTATAGTACTGATCCTTTCCTTTACCAGCAAAGCTACACCATCACCTATAACTTTCTATCTGTCCTTCTGAAATACCGAGTACCCTTGGATATTCAAAACCCAGAATTGGTCTCCTTGTAACCAAGTCTCAATAATCACAACCAGATCATAGCCCTTTGTCTCCATTTGTGTTGTTAACTCATTATTCCTGTTCCAAATGCTTCGTGCATTCAGATACAAAGCCTTTAAGTTTATTCTGTTATCACATTTCCCTATACTTGTCTGATTCCTTGGTGCAATATGACATCTGTCCCTTCCTTTTATTTTCTGGTAACAATCCACCTCATCATTAACCTGCACTCCTTCCTTCTCCATTAACTTTAGTTTTCCATGCAACTGAACCCCCCACCCCCACTATTTAAAGCACTATCTACAGCCCTGTTAGTATGTTAACATAGCAACAAGAGCCGACCATCCAGCCCCTCAAGCCTGTTGCACCATTCAATTGGATCACGGTGATCTGTATCTTAACCTCATTGACCCACCTTGGCTCCTGAGCCCTTAACACCTGAACAGCATTTGCCTAATGTTTATTGAAAATTTTCAATTGGTCCCCAACCCGCCCCCTCGCTCCCAGCCCTTCAACAGCACCTTCCAAACCAGCGAACTCCACCACGTAGAAGGACACGGGCAGTAGATGCATGGGAACCCCACCACCTGTAAGTACCCTGCCAAGCCACTCACCACCCCGACTTGGAAATATATCGGCCGTTCCTTCACTGTCGCTGGGGCAACATCCTGGAACTCCCTCCCTAACAGCACAGTGGGTGTACCTACAGCACATGGACTGCGGAGGCTCACCACCATCTTCTGAAGGGCAGTTAGGGATGGGCAATAAATGCAGGCCTAGCCAGCAATGCCCACAGCCCAGGAAAGAATGTTTAAAAAGTCTATGCAACCTGGCCTCATCATCTCGCCCTTTTAGCCCTGACATCAGTTTGGCGACTCTTTACATTTCTCTTGAGATGTGGTGCCCAGAACTGAAGACCATTACTCGAAATAGGCGTGTAGCCAGTGGTTTATATAAGTAAAGTGACTGCCAACCCTTTATTCTTTGTCCTGTTTGAGGTAAAGGCCAGCATTGCATTAGCCCTTGTGATTATTACGGTATTGGCTTGTGATAATTTCAGTACACGAACAGCAAAATCTCGCTACTCCACTGCGTTGACCTTTTAAATTGGGTCAACAATCCCACTTTACAATCTCAATCCATGTTTTCCCAATGTCTTTGGTAACTCTTGAAAAGCGATCCTGAATAAATGTTTTACTCTTTCCCCAGGCCCTGCTGTACCAGCAGTAGCGGGCATGCAGCCAGCTCATGCTGGATCTTCCATTAATTCTCTGAGCTGGTGGCGTTGGGACAAGCCAGGACAATTTCTCTTCCTAGTTTATGTGTTCTCTCTGTGACCTAGATTGTGTCCAACAACCTGCATTTATTCAGTGACTTTGACGTAGTCCAACGTCCCGTGGAAGGATTGTCAAACGCCGAGGCAGGTGGGTAAGAACATATTAGGATTGGTGGGAAAGTCTGATCAAATGTGGTAGGTTTTTTAAAAAAATGTGGTAGGTTTTAAGGAGCGAGAGAGGTAACATAAAGGAGCAGTTGTAGGCCATTTGGCCCCTCGAGCCTCCTCCACCTATCAATAAGATCATGGCTGATTTGATGTGGCCTGAACTCTACTTTCCTGCCTGTCCCCTGTAACCCTTGACTCCCTTGTCGATCAAAAATCTGTCCAACGCCGCCTTGATTATGCTCAGTGACTCAACCTCCACGGCTCTCTCTGAAGGGACTTCCAAACAGGGACAACCATCTGGGAGAATAAATTCCTCCTCGCCTCCATCTTAAATGGGAGACCGCTTGCTTTGAAACTGCGTCGCCTGGCTCTAGATTCCCCAACATGAGGAAACATGCTCTCAGCATCTACCCTGTCAAGCCCCCTCATAATCTTACACGTTCCAATCAGATAACCCCTCAATCTTCTAAACTCCGATGAAGTGGAAAGAATTGGAGATGGAAATCCGGAATTTAGCTCCTAGACAGTTGAAGGCAACTGGAAAACAAGAGCTCCACAATCCCAAGGGACCATTTATGTGGGTGTGGCGTCCTGGAAACTTGCACCCCCCACACCCACCAGCAGTCCTGTGATTCCCATCACCTACGAACCCTTATATAATGCATGATTGACTCTTTTGAAGACCCTTTAGTCACCCAGTAGCACAAGCTAAAAAGCAAAATACTGCAGATGTTGGAAATCTGATATGAAAACAGAAAGTGTTGTAATTACCCAGCAGGTCAGGCAGCGTCTGTGGAGAGAGAAAAACAGAGTTAACACTTCAGGTTTGATGATCTTTTCTCAGACCTGGGAAAAGTTAGCGATGCGATCGGTTTTCCGCAAGCACGAAGGCAGGGGAAGAGGGAACAGATTAAGAGTCAAAGGAATGATGGAGCAGGGCAGCATGGTAGCACAGTGGTTAGCACAGTTGCTTCACAGCTCCAGGGACCCAGGTTCGATTCCCGGCTTGGGTCACTGTCTGTGCGGAGTCTGGATGTTCTCCCCGTGTCTGCGTGGGTTTCCTCCGGGTGCTCCGGTTTCCTCCCACAGTCAAAAGATGTGCAGGTTAGGTGGATTGGCCATGCTAAATTGCCCTTAGTTTCCAAAAAGGTTAGACTGGGTTACTGGGATAGGGTGGAGGTGTGGGCTTGGGTAGGGTGCTCTTTCCAAGGGCCGGTGCAGACTCGATGGGCCGAATGGCCTCCTTCTGCACTGTAAATTCTATGGAAAGGAGAGGTGCGCGGTTCTGCATTTCACATTTACCCCTCCCTGGACAATCTTTTATTCTTTTACTTGTCCCATTCCCAGTCCCTCTCGCTTACCTAGCCCAATCACAGACATTCCCCTTGCTCTTTCCTTCCCGCCTCTCCCTGCCTCTGTGTTTGCACAAAACCCACTGCGCCTCCGACTTTTTCCAGTTCTGATAGAAGCCCGAAACATTAACTCTGTATTTCCCCACAGATGCTGCCTGTTTTGCTGAGTATTTCCTGTATTTTCTCTTTTTATTTCGGCGGCAGGAGACCTCTTTAGACCAGGAGTGCTGCACCGAGGGTGATGGTGGGAGGGTAAAGATTGGAAACTTTAGTGCAGCCTTTAAAAAGCCAAGAAGATTGGAGCAGCTCTCGAGTAGGAACGTGTTTGGCACAGCGAGATACCTACTAGATGGATGTACCATGCGATTTTGTGACACTGGCGAGGGGATGAAACTCGGGAGCAGGAATTACAAGGAGGCAGTAAAGAGTTGATCTTGGCCCAGCTGACCTGAGTAATGGTTTGCATCTAGTGCCCCAGCTGAGAGATCTGTTCCACGCACTCGTGAAGCAACAGCCTGACATACTTACACTCATAGAATTGGTGTTGTGTGGGGTAGAGTCGTGGGTGAAGTTGGTGGGTGGAGTCAGTTAGAGTTGGTGGGTGGCTAGAGTGGATGTGGTTGGGTGGGTCGGTGGGCGGGTAGTGAGTGAACATAGACCATACAGTGCAGAAGGAGGCCATCCGGCTCATCGAGTCTGCACCGACCCACTTAAGCCCTCACTTCCACCCTATCCCCGTAACCCAATAACCCCTCCTAACCTTTTTGAATACTAGGGGCAATTTATCATGGACTAACCTGCACGTCTTTGGACTGGGAGGAAACCAGAGCACCCGGAGGAAACCCACGCAGACACGGGGAGAACGTGCAGACTCCGCACAGACAGTGACCCAGCGGGGAATCGAACCTGGGACCCTGGCGCTGTGAAGCCGCAGAGCTATCCACTTGAGCTACCGCGCTGCCCTAGAGTGAGTGGATGGGGTAGCGGGTGTTGGGGTAGAGCCAGTGGTGGCTGGGGTAGAGTTGGGGAGGGATGACATGTGGGCGTGGAGTTGAGTGGGTTCAATGTGTGGCTACAACATAACGCTGAATTTTGAGATGTTAAAACAATACGGAAAATAATTCAGAGAACGTTTTCTTAAATGGCTGGCCAAGCAATTTGCAACATGTTTCAAAGGACCAGTGCATAAGTGGCATGACTGATTAATCTGGTATTAAATGCTGTCATACTACAGACAAGGTTACGTGTGCTAAGCTCTCCCCATAGTGACCTGCACTTGTGACTCAATTGTTCTGACGGTAATTAACATTATGACTCAAAGTTGCGACATCAATTGTACCAGGGCCGTTTCAAATCTGAACGCGGACTGATTGTCTCTTTAACCTGATGGGCAAGCACAGTGAGATGTCTGTTTCTATTTTTGCTGCAAAGCTAAACAACAAGGGCATGCGTCTGGTAATCTCATGTCGAAGATTTAACTGGTATTCACAGCTCTCTGGTCACCGGCATTGGGAAATAATTGTTAAAATGCGATGAAATACCAGCCAGCAAATTATTGGCAGGTATCCCTAATTCATCGCTGAATACCGTTGCTCAGTATTTATCGAGACTGCTTATGAAAAATTACTGGACAAAATCACCCCGTATTTATTCATCAGCTTTTATTGAGCTTAAACGTGGCTGAGTGCAATTAGTCTGCAACAGCGCAGCCCCCACATTGCCTGGGTAAATGCATATCAACCGACAGATTGTTCCAGAATAATCGCTAGAAGGCTGCGACGTTGCACTGTACCCGGCTGCTGAAAGAGCGAGGCAGTGTGACCAAATTAATACCTCCCACTTTCTTCATCCTTACTGTAAGTTTCAGCAGTGACGCACATGGTTAAGCAAAATTCTCCCGAGCGAATATCCCATTCTACTTATATCTTAGAAATGATCATGGAAATAGCTGCGAAGTTGCTTTGCAGAATACCAAAGGGATACTGTGCTGCTTAATTTCCACTGATGCAGTGAATGTATCTGGAGCAGATCCCACAGTGTGCAGCTAAATTAATGGAATATGGAACTAAAAATAACACAGTAAATATCACACAAAGTGCCCTCACTGCTGGTCTTGCTGCTGAATTGATGCACTGTCTGCTTCCTCAATAACCTGATAAGTGGTGCTTCGACAACAACAATTTGCATTCATATAGCACCTTTAATGTCATAAAACATCTCCAAAGGCAGATGAAAGGAACGCTATCATTTTAAAATAAATTTAGAGTACCCAATTCATTTTTTCCAATTAAGGGGCAATTTAGCGTGGCCAATCCACCTACCCTGCACATCTTTGGGTTGTGGGGGCGAAACCCACGCAGACACGGGGAGAATGTGCAAATTGCTCACGGACTGTGATCCAGAGCCGGGATCGAACCTGGGTCCTTGGCGCCGTGAGGCAGCAGGGCTAACCACTGCGCCATGGTGCTGCCCCTGGGGCACTATCAAAACAAATGTGATATGTACGGAGCCATTGGTACAGGTGACCAAAGGCTCGGACAAAGAGGTAGGTTTTTATGGAGCCTCTTAAAGGAGGTGAGAGAGGTGGGAGAGATTTAGGGAGGGAATTCTGGGGCTTAAGACCTTGTCTAACCAGTCTGGTCAACTGACCAGGGAAGATTGGTAGATTATCAAGCTCTTACAATTGGCAGCTGCTGGCATGTTTGCCAACATTGGAGTGTTGATGATCGGAGATGCGCAAAAGCTTGGAATTGAAGGAGTGCAGAGATTTTGGAGGATTATACGGCTAGAGGAGGCTTACAGAGATGGGGGGGGGGGGGAGCGGGGACAGGTAGGGTTTGAAAACGGGGGTTTCATAGTAAAGATGAGGCTAATCTCTTCGGTCGATAGGAGGAATAGGGGTGTTGAGAGTTTGGCAGTGGTCAGTGGGAGTGTCAAGGGATGGAGGTGGTACGAGGGTTACAAGAAGGTATAATTGAAACAAGAAGGCAGTAGCTACCCAGCGACTGACGCACTTAGAATCCGTGGAGGGGGCAGACTGATTTATAATCATGGGGGTTGGTGACTTTAATTGGACATTTTTCTGGGGATTTCACCACATGACCTCCTGCCCCCACCCACCCACACACACACACACACACACCAATTCTGGTCACCTGATCACATCAATTGGAAAGGCAGAGCTTTCATGCTCGATTGAATGGGCTGTCTAACAATAGCAATAAAAGTGTTTAAAGAAAATTGAAAAATAAATATTTTTTTAATTGCCCATTGATTTTCTCCTGGATTGTTTGCGTAGCAATCAAGGGCGGCACAGTGGTTAGCACCGCTACCTCACAACATCAGAGACCCAGGTTCAATTCCGGCCTTGGAAGACTGACTGTCTGCGCGGAGTCTACACGTTCTCCCAGTGTCTGCGTGGGTTTCCTCCGGGTGCTCCGGTTTCCTCCCACAGTCCAAAGATGTGCAGGTTAGGTGGATTGGCCATGATAAAAAAATTGCCCCTCAGTGTCCAGGAATGCGCAGGTTAGGTAGGGTTACGGGGATAGGGCGGGGTGTGGGCCTCGATGGGCTGAATGGCCTCCTCCTGCACTTTAAGGATTCTATGATAAAGGAATCATACAACACTGATGGAGGCCGTTTAAACCACCAGACTCCTGTCAGCTCTTCGGAAGAGATATTCAATTAGTCCCACTGTCCACCCCTCTCCCCCCCACCAACCCCGCTCTTTCCCCGCCATCCTTGAAATTTTCCCATTTCAGATAAGGTGTCACTTCTGGCTGCAGCCACAAGGGCTCCCTGTGGAAACAGGGAGCTGGCTTTCTGCAGGCAGGGTTGCTGCAGTGTCTTTCTGAGGTATTGGCCCAGAGACCATTCCCATGGAGCTTTGTCGTTGCCTCTTGATTCCCTACTTAGAGGTGAGCACCTTTAAACGCTAGGAGCACCCGTGGAATGTGGCTTTCCGGCTAGTTCACCTTTTTCGAATCTCTCCGCGGATCGAGCCCATTCAAAGGAGGAGAAAGGAATGGAAATGTTTGACTTCCCAGAAGATGGGCAACGCATGAGAAGTAGGGCACCTACCCGACGTCACCTGTATCCAAGGATCTAATGGGTCCTCGGGACGTCACTTTTACCAGTGACAGGCTTAAGGAAGCTTTATACCAGACCGAAGAGTGAACCGACGCCACCAATCCACAGCAAGAATGGCCCACCCTGGAGCAGTGCAAGGTTTTCTTGCATTGCGTTCTTTATTTCTGGGCTCATTCCATGCTGGCGCAAGTGGATCAGCAAATATTTGTCAGTCGTCGATGCCTAGATTTACGTCGCAAGTGCCAGACTCCCTGATCATGATCACATGGGCCGATAGCTATATTGTTTGAACAAATATTGACTGGGGATTAATTCCTCTACTGTCCTTTGAATTAGTGCCATGGGATCTTTTACATCCACCTCAGAGGGCACACAAATCATAGATCATAGAATTTACAGTGCAGAAGGAGGCCATTCGGCCCATCGAGTCTGCACCAGCCCTTGGAAAGAGCACCCTACCCAAGGTCCACACTTCCACCCTATCCCCATAACCCAGTAACCCCACCCAACACTAAGGGCAATTTTGGACACTAAGGGCAATTTAACATGGCCAATCCACCTAACATGCACATCTTTGGACTGTGGGAGGAAACCGGAGCACCCGGAGGAAACCCACGCACACACGGGGAGGATGTGCAGACTCCGGCACAGACAGTGACCCAAGCCGGAACCGAACCTGGGACCCTGGAGCTGTGAAGCAATTGTGCTAACCACAATGCTACTGTGCTGCCCACAGAGGCCTTGCTTTAGGGTCACATCCAAAAGGCTGCACTGGTGTATCCGCCTAGATATTTCTTTTCAT
This sequence comes from Scyliorhinus torazame, assembly GCF_047496885.1. Lineage (NCBI taxonomy): Eukaryota > Metazoa > Chordata > Chondrichthyes > Carcharhiniformes > Scyliorhinidae > Scyliorhinus > Scyliorhinus torazame. The sequence goes on from NC_092717.1 coordinate 7,311,082, forward strand.
GCCTCTCTCAAGAGAACCCACAATCTCCTGACTCAGAGGCATGTGTGCTACCCACTAAAGCCAAGACTGACATACAGGACAACAGCTTGCATTTCCGTATACCTTTCGCAGACTGCATCATCTCAAAGCACTCCATCAACGAGTAACGGGTTATGGGCACCAGGCTGATGAACATCTGGAAGGGTTAAAACAATTTAGTCAGAAGTGGCTTGTAAACATGTCTTAAAAGTGGACACTGGAGAACTGTGTACAGTTTGGGTCTCCTTATTCAAGAAAGTACATAATTGCATTCGAAGCAGTTCAGCGAAGTTTTACTTGACGAAGTTTTACTTGACGAATTCCTGGAGTGAGGAGGGGGGTTATCTCATACGGAAAGGCTGGACAGGTTGGGTTTGTATCCGTATCAGTTTATAGGATTGAGAGATGATCTTATTGAACCATATGATATAAGATCCTAAGGGGGCTTGACAGGGTGGACGCTGAAAGGATGTTTCCCCTGTGTAGGAGAGACCACACCTAGGGGTTACTGTTTAAAAATCAGGGGCGGGATTCTGCCGTAATCGGCAGGGCGGGAAACTCCGGGGGGAAGGAGTGGGGTGAACCACTCCAGCGTCGGGCCGCCCCAATGGTGCGGAATCCTCCACACCTTCAGGGGTTAGACCGGCCCCGGAGTGGTTTGCGCCGAAGGACCTCCGCAGCCGGCGCGAGTTGGCGCATGGGCGGGAGCGCCAGCGTGTGCTGGCGTCATCCCAGCGCATGCGCAAAGGGCTTCATCTCCGCATCGGCCATGGTGGACCGCTACAGCCGCCGGTGCGTAAGAATAGAGTACCCCCACGGCACAGGATCGGTGGGCCCCAATCACGGGCCAGGCCACCATGGGGGCACCTCCCGGGGCCAGATCCCCCCGAGAACCCCGGAGGCCGCCCGTGCCACCAGGTCCCGCCGGTAAGGACCTACTCTAATTTACGCCAGCAGGACTGGCAAAAAAAACGGACGGCCACTCGGCCCATCGCGGGCCGGAGAATCGCCGGGGGGGGGGCCGCCGACCACGATTCCCGCCCCCGCCAAAACCCCGGCGCCGGAGAATTCGGCAGCCGGCGGGGGCGGGATTCACGCCGCCCCCCCCCCGGCGATTCTCCGACCCGGCAGGGGGTCGGAGAATCCTGCCCCCGAGGTCTCCCATTTCAGACAGAGATGAGGAGAATTTCTTTCTCTCAGAGGGAAGTAGGTCTGTGGAACTCGCTTCCCCAGATAGTGGTAGAGGCAGGTTAGTGAATATTTTTAAGGAAGAGGTAGATAGATTCTTGCTTAACAAGGGAATCAAAGGGTTTTGGGGGATAGTAGGATAGTGATGAAGAGCCACAATCAGATCAGGCATGATCTTATTGAAAGGCAGGAGCAAGCTTGAGGGGCCATACGATCTATCCCTGCTCCTAATTTGTATGTTCGTATGTAAGTTTGCCGTACAAACTCCAGAGCTTGGTGTCTTGACATTTGAACAAATGGCCAACAGCCATGAACTAAAGGGAGAGATGAGGCTGGAGCCATAAGAACAAAGGAGAGAGGGGGTGTGGTGGGGCTAGAGTACTGTGTACACTTTGGGTATCCTATTATGGGGCTGGAGAGGTTACAGAGATAGGAAGCGGTGAGGCCACTGAGGGAATTAGAAACCAATTCAGAAATTCAGTTCTGGGGCATTGGGAGTTTAATGCAGGTGATGACCTGGTGGTGTACTTGCTGTGAGAGGATGCAGCCAGCAGGGTTTCGGATGAGTTGCTGTTGTATAGAATGACGGAGAAGACTGCGAGGCTGGTCAGGGGTGCATGAGGCTAACCAAGGTAACAAAGGCTTGTGCGAGGGTTTCAGCAGCTGGTGGGCTGAAGTATGGCTATGGCAAGTATTGTCATGGAGATGGGCTTCTTAGTGACGCAGAATTCATGGAGTTTAATAGCACATCTATTTCCATTACCATTAATCCTTTAATTCACTGCTCATGAAGCTACCCTATTTAACCAATTATCAATATTATTATCTTTACCAATATTAGCATTATATCTATTATCATTAAAACCTAACAACTATTATCAATAATGGCAGTGGTATATCAATTAGCAAAATTATTAGCTCAATATTCACTACCATTCATACCTACACATATTGCTAATAATACTTGCTTTATACTTACTAGTATTAATGCTGAATCTATATTTATGACCAATAATGTTTGTTCAATATTTGTTACCAATCATCCTAATCCTATATCGTTACCATTAATACTAATCATATATTAATTACCATTGATGACTGTCCTATAATTAATACTATTAATGCTAGCACTGTAGACAAAGCCAATAATGCTAGCACTCTATTTATTATTGTTAATGTTCACATGTATTACCATTAACAGTTGCCCTTTATTACTGTTCACACTAGCCCTATATCAACTCATGTAATGCTAGCCATATATACACAATTTATACCATTAACCAATCTATATTTAATACCAATAATGTTAATCCAATGTTATTGTTCTTCCCGCACCTCACGGTGCACAAGGCATACTTTCATCTGATTCCTTGAACAGGTTTCTAGCCTGTCACCAGAGGCTTCCAGTTTGAGGGGTGCTGCTCCACACCAAGCATGGCAAACCGAGAGTCTCTCCTGGTCTTACCACCTGTCGTTGCCATGTTGGAAGGGTTTTGCAGGTTGGTACTCAAACCTGTTAGCCCTGTTATGTACGGCACCTCCTGGGACTCAAACCTGGAGCCTCTGTCTCAGAGGCAGGGGCGCTACCCACTGCGCCACACAAGACCTCCATTAGTCCTATGTGTAAAACCAATAATACTAGCCTCATATTTGCTATTATTATGCTGGACTCATCTTCACAGTGAATAATACCATCCCTATATCATGAACATTAATGCTAGCCCCATATTCACTATAACTAAATCGAATCCCATATTCAGTATCACTAATTAGCACTAATGTTAGTCCTAGATAAAAACTATTAATACTTACCCTGTACCCATTAGTAGAAGTGCAAATGCTATAATTGTTACCAAAAGCACCAGCCCCATATTCACCAGCAATGATTATAGTCAAATATTTATTACCACTAATACTGGCTTTATATTCATTCCTATTACTAGCAGACATATTCATTTGTCATTAACTCACACCCTATATTACATTACTATGGACATTTACCATATATACAATAACACAACACAGGATCAAGATGAATCATTAATAACGTTGTCTATATTTGTTCCAATAATATAATCCCTAGATTCCTATCATTCATGCTAACCCTAAGTTTATTACCATTGATGTGTGCCTTATAGTTATTTGAATTTATGCAACGTCTTTAATTATTAATAGTACAACTCCTTTAGTCATTAGAATTAATGCTAGCCTTAAAATCATTACCAATGATCTTATATTAGTTAGCATTGGACCAATCCTATATTAATCATGAATAATGCAAGTCCAATTTTCACTATCATTAACACTAGCCCAACACCATCACTATCAATGGCAGTTCAATATTAACTACTATTAATATTCATCCTGTTCTTACTATTATTAATAATAACCTTAACTTAATTGCCAATAATGCAGGAAGTAGCTATATTTATTGTCATTATGTATGCCTGACTGTGCCGGTACAATGCCAACTGAGAGGTTCACCTGCATTATTTTTATTTTGTGTCCCCTTTATATTGATCAATGATCATTCATTGTTTCCTGTTCCCTTGGCTAAATGAATAAATTGATTGTCAGTGAGCAAGCAATTCCAAACCAGATTGGAAAACCGGAGCCCGAACGGTTTGGAACTGAAGTCTGCCTTTTGGACTCAATATTCTTTTTAGGATATTGCAGATGTGCATTACCTTGTTCCAGATGTGGGAAAAGTAGGAAGAAAAGAAGGTTGCTGTATCTCTATTGTGTCTTTCTTGACCTCGGAGCGTCGCAAAGCGCTTTACATCCGATGCAGTCTCTGTTGTAATGCAGGAAATGCGGCAGCCTATGAGCGCACAGCAAGCTCCCACAAGCAGCAGGAGATATTGACGCTGTGTATTCGATGCTGGGGAGGGGCGGGGGTAATCATTGGCCTGGACACCAGGAGGAACTCCGCTATACTAGCCAGTCGCCAGGAATGGAAGTAATGAAAATAATTGCAGTGCCATTCAGAAATGCTGTCATCCGATAGAAGGTCAGGGATAACATGTAGACTTTGTCAGTGTCTAGCCTTTAAATATTCGCAAATAACGAGTAGCTGTTCTATCTGACGCAAATTGTCAGCTGATGCTCACTTCAGTTTCGAGAAAAATAAAGAACAGCAGAATGGGAAACCTACAGGTATCTACAGCTGTCTGTGATCCAACTTCCTCCTGCTACGCCCATCCCTCGATTGAAACTCAGAAGATGTATGATACAGGCAAGAATCATCAGCCCGTCTCAATAAATGAAATCAAAGTGGTGCAGCCATTTCACTTGCAATGCGTAATTATTTTTGTTACCTCTCGTCTGCCCTCGTCAGATGATGGGAGCTTTGTTGAATTGTGGGGGAGGGGGTGGGAAGGGGGCGGAGGTGGGGGGGGGGGGGGGGGGTGGGAGGATAGGAAAAGGAGCTCTAATGAAAGGGAACACACCCAAAATCATTAACCTGTCTTTTCTCTTTTCAGATGCTGACTGACCCACTGTGTATTCCCAGCATTTTCTGCTCTCATGCAGACGAGGACAAATATCTGCAGTCTCACTTTGAACTGATGATGCATAGGAAACATTCCTGAATTCGTTCATTTGTCATCCGCGTGTATAACAATTTCAGATCCATTTTTTTTTTGAGGCCAACCTTTCTAGCATCCGACTACAACTTACTAATTAAGGAGGCGAGGTTTAATTTTGCCAGAGCATCAATTAAAACATAACGTGGCTGGTTTTGAAAGCAGAGTCCTTGATAAATCAAATTTAATAAATCTTTGGACAGTGTGAATAATACCAACAGTATATGAATAAGAACGGATTCACAATGTGATGATTAACTGAGGGTAGCAGTGTGTGAAAAAAGTAAAAAAAAAAACATTATTTGTTCAAAAAATCAACGAGAGAAAAATTGCAGTTTAATCCAAACTCTTTAAAATAATTACTGAACAGAATTTCTTTGCGGTCTTACAGCAAGTTTTATTTTATGAAAGCTCACCTGCGTGTCCTTCTGCATTTTCTTGCCAGAATCTTCTGATATCAGGGTGGTATATGTAGCTCTGTCTGCTGAATTGGGTGAGTTTGCTACACCCTGGTACTGCGATCAGAGTGACACATGGAGCATTTTATAATCTACTGGCCTGCACCATGTGTAATGGTGGCAGGGGGGAGTCAGCAGACTGAGAGTACAGTCAATGCACGTTAACTGGCTGTACATCACCCTCTCTGCTAAGTGGTTTTGATCTGAAGTCACTCCATGAGCAACCTGATTAGAATCGCTCGCCTCCCCCATTTAAAAAAAACCCAACATGATACAGCAAAAAGAGAGGGCTTTGCAAATTGATTTTAAAAACGTTCCAGAAAATAACCCCTCCCTTTCCCAGGAAATGCAGTGTTAGTTTTCCTTTTAGTCATGCCACTTCCCATCACTAATAAAACGTTTGGAAGACTAATATGTGGGGAATAATAACATTGTCAGAGGGCGTTGTGTGTGTGTCATCTCAGGATTTAAACCATTAGCAACTATAATGTCTGTTTAAACCAGAAGGGAAGATTGAACATACTGTGTGCGCAGTTCTGGTCGCCGTATTAAAAACAGGAGGTAGAGACGTTTGAGAAGGTGCAAGAAAGATTTACCAGGGCACTACCAGAATTGAGAGGTTATAGCTAACAGGAAAGATTGAACAAGCTGAGGCTCTTTTTTGGGAAGGTTGAGTAGTGACCTGATGGATGTCTTCAGGAACATAGAACATCACAGCGCAGTACAGGCCCTTCGGCCCTCGTTGTTGCGCCGACCTGTGAAACCACTCTAAAGCCCATCTACACTATTCCCTTATCGTCCATATGTCTATCCAATGACCATTTAAATGCCCTTAGTGTTGGCGAGTCCACTACTGTTGCAGGCAGGGCATTCCACGCCCTTACTACTCTGAGTAAAGAACCTACCTCTGACATCTGTCCTATATCTATCTCCTCTCAATTTAAAGCTATGTCCCCTCATGCTAGACATCACCATCCGAGGAAAAAGGCTCTCACTGTCCACCCTATCCAATCCTCTGATCATCTTGTATGCCTCAATTAAGTCACCTCTTAACCTTCTTCTCTCTAACGAAAACAGCCTCAAGTCTCTCAGCCTTTCCTCATAAGATCTTCCCTCTATACCAGGCAACATTCTGGTAAATCTCCGCTGCACCCTTTCCAATGCTTCCACACCCTTCCTATAATGCGGCGACCAGAATTGCATGCAATACTCCAAATGCGGCCGCACCAGAGTTTTGTACAGCTGCAACAGGACCTCATGGCTCCGAAACGCAATCCCTCTACCAATAAAAGCTAACACACCATACGCCTTCTTAACAACCCTCTCAACCTGGGTGGCAACTTTCAGGGATCTATGTACATGGACACCGAGATCTCTCTGCTCATCCACACTGCCAAGAATCTTACCATTGGTTTGATAGGGTAGCCACTGGGACAGTGTCCCCACTTGAGGGGGTGACCAGAACTAGGAGTCATAAATATAAGACTCGCTGATAAATCCAATGGGGAATTCTGGAGAAACCTCTTTACCCGGGAGTGGTGAGAATGTGGAACTCACTCCTACTTGGGAGTGGTTGAGGCGAATAATATAGATTTGCTGATGGGGTGAGATGAAGAGGGGGGTGGGAAGAGGCTGGCATGGAATAGATGGACCGAACGGCTTGTTTCTACATTGCGTAATCTGTAACTCTCTTTTGATGGTGGTCATCTAGGCCCAACCACCTTCAGCTGCGTCATCAATGACCTCCCTTCCATCGTAAGGTCAGAAGTAGAGATGTTCGCTGATGACTACACAATATTCAGCACCATTCGCGACTCCTCAGATAATGAAGCAGTCCATGTCCAAATGCAGCAAGACCTGGACAATATCCAGGTTTGTGCTGACAAGTGGCAAGTTACATTTGCGCCACACAAGTGCTGGGCAATGGCGATCTCCTACAAGAGATGATCTAACCATCGCCCCTTGGCATTCAATGGCATTACCATCGCTGAATCCATCACAATAAACATCCTAGGGTTGCCACTGATCAAAAACTGAACTGGACCAGCCATATTAATACTGTGGCTACCAGGGCAGGTCAAAGGCTAGGAATCCTAAGGAGAGTAACTCGCCTCCTGACCCCCCCCCCCAAAGCCTGTCCATCATCTTCAAGGCACAAGTCAGTGAAGTAATGCGTGGAACCACAAGAAGTGGGTGAAATCCTTAATAACTTTGTATCAGTAGTCACCAGGGAGAAGGATAAGACGGATGTTGAGGTCAGGAATAGGTGTCTGAACAATCTTGAAAACATCAATATATCAAAGAAGGAAGTGCTAAGTATCCTAAATTGCATTAAGGTAGACAAGTCCCCGGGGCCAGATGGGATCTATCGCAGGTCACTGCGGGAGGCACGGGGAGAAATAGCTGGTACCTTAACAGGTATCTTCACATTCTCTTGGTTAGGACGCATTTGGAGTATAGCGTGCAGTTCTGGTCACCACATTATCAGAAGGACGTGGAAACTTTAGAGAGAGTGCAAAGAAGGTTCACCAGGATGTTGCCTGGTCTCGAGGGTGTTGACTATGAGGAAAGGTTGAATAAACTAGGATACTTTTCACTGGAAAGACAGAGGCTCAGGGGAGTCCTGATAGTGGTCTGAAAAATTATGAGAGGCATAGACAGGATGGATAGTCAGAGGCTATTTACAATGGTGGAAGTGTCAATTACAAGGGGGCCCAGGTTCAAAGAGAGAGCAGGAAAGTTTAAGGGAGATGTGCGGGGTAGGTTTTCTGTGCAGAGAGTGGTGGGTGCCTGGAGCGTGCTGCCAGAAGATGTGGAAGCAGGCACATTGACAACATTTAAGAGGCATCTGGATGGGTCCATGAATTGGGAGGAAATAGAGGGATACAGACCGAGTAAGGGCAGAAGGTTTTGTTTTTAGCTAGGGCATCATGATCGGCACAGTTTTGGAGGGCCGAAGGGCCTGTTACTGTGTTTTACTGTTCTTTGCTCTTTGTAATGGAATACACTCCACTTGCCTGGATGAGCACAGCTCCAACAACACTCAAAAAGCTCAACACCATCCAAGACAAAGCAGCCCGCTTGATTGCTCTCCCTTCCACAAACGTTCACTCCCTCCACCACTGATGCACAGTGGCAGCCGTGTGTACCCTCTGCAAGATACACTGCAGTAACTCACCAAGGTCCCTTAGACAGCAACTTCCAAACCCACGACCGCTACCATCTAGAAGGACCAGAGCAGCAGTTAGCTGGGAACCCCACCACTTGGAGATTCCCCTCCAAGTCACTCACCACCCTGACTTGGAAATATATCACCATTGCTTCACTGTCGCTGGGGCAAAATCCTGGAAATCCAACCCTAACAGCACGGTGGGTGTACCTACACCTCAGGGACTGCAGCGGTTCAAGAAGGCAGCTCGCCATCACCTTCTGATTGTCAACCAGGAATGGGCAATAAATGCTGGCCTAACCAGCGACACCCGCATCCCGGAATAGAATAAAACAATTTTTATCTTGGAAGCTCTACTTCAAAGAAAGATACAAAGAGAGGTGCATCATCTGAGTTGTAAATTCCATCTAAAATACTGAGGGAATTTTATGGGCGGGATGCTCCGGCCACGCCCGGTGACTGGAAATTCCCACCCGAGGTTGATGGACCTTTACATGGTCCACGTCCCACCCGTGGAGATCTTGCGGCCGGCAGGCTGGGCAGAACAATCCAGCCCAATATCTCTGTTCTGCTCTGGTTAACTTGGATTGTGAAGCGTGGCAAAGCAGGAAATTTGATGGACATCTTTTCCGCTGATTTACACTGCACCATGGTGGATGAAAATCAGTGTAGGAAGCTTCTTGGTGACATTATGTTGAGGAACCATGCCACCTTGAACGTTATTTTCCAACATTAAGGAGTGCAGATAGGCTGGATATTGGATATGTAATCTGATAACATAGAGGCAGTGGAAAGCTCAAGGGGGATAGAGTGAGGTGTCATCAACATACATGTAGCACCTGATCATAGACAAGACTTTCAGTCTGGGCATCAAACATGTGCGATATTGGTAGCAGCCCATGGCCAACTTTCAGACTTAGACTTCATTATGTGTCTAAGCTGTGTTGTATGTTGACTGATCAGTAGGTCTCACAAAGAGATTCTGAGTATTGTATGGTTGAACATTAAGTGTTTACTAATAACACATAACTGTGTACATATACAGGGTATAGTCAAAGCTATGAGCTATGCTTGCTTCTACACAGGTCTCTGTCCAGTCCACAAATGACCAGAGTCTCAGGTAATGTATCTCTTTACATCACACTGTGGGCAGGACTGTTTCCCTGTCCCATGTTAACCTTTACTATGCCAGATACTCTTCTACTACTAGCTGAAGGTGCCAAAAAGAAGTGGTGGGTAACCTGCGGCCATGGTGGGGGGGGGGGGGGGGGCACATGTGACCCATCTGGGTCCTGTGCGCCAGTGAGACATTTTCTTGACCATTGACCAGGCGTAGAGTGCCACATTCCGCTGATTTCCATCTGTGTAGATTTTTTCCCCACTGTAATGATATAAAGCAAGGGCAAGTGAAGTGAGGTGCATGCTGATTGCTCACAACATCGACTGAACCGTGCACTCTCTCTGCCTCCAAAGTGTAAACATTTATTTTGTTTTTGCCATTTGAAGTTGGTGACAGTTCTATTAATATATAAATGATTAAACATTTTCTATAGCTCGTCGTGAAATATTCAGTGCGTATTGAATGTCTTTAATCTTATTCATGGGGTCATGGTGAGTGAACAAGTGAATTTCAATCCTGTGGCCCACTGAGATGAAGGAGGACCACACATGCGGCCCAGTCACTAGACAAGGTGGCCCATCATTGCCAAAAAGGTCACCAGCGGTGGGAAGTCAGCTGGTGAAAGCATGAACACAGCCAGCTGTTATGTCTGTGGTGGTGGTAATGGGGGTTGTTGTGTTTGGTCCTTTGTACCTTACGAAGGAATCCGCCAAACACTTTGGCTTGTCCAAACGAGAAACTTTTATTGAGTCTCGTGTGGCAAGATAGCAATCTGATACAGATCACGTTGTCATGGAGACTGCTTATTATTCCTCTGAAATCTGCACCTAACTCTGACCATTGACATGTATGTCTTATTAGCCTCTCAACCTTCTTCTGAAGATGGCCGGATGTGTCTCCCCTTACATGGGAGTCACAGGTCACATGACCTTGGTCTAGGGACCGCATGGGGTGGCTGGATCGGCCTGCTGGTTGGAGGTTGCACACCATCCATCAATGATATAGCCCAGAGGCATATCACCACAGGGGTGTAAGGGTTGGTGTGATGAGTGTTCCTGTTCCCCCTGTCACCACAAAAGTCTTTTTCAAAGAATCCATACACCACTTAAGCATTTTTGCAAAGCCTCCAGCAGTTCCTTTAAGTTCATACTGGTCCTCTCAACACTTGAAGAATTGGAACTGGTATCTGACCTTCACACTCCACCCATTTCTACATGAAAGGCGTTCCCCGTGGTCCCACCATGAACATTTTCATCCATACTTTGTCCACACACACTTACCCTATGTTATCACTAAGGAGGTAGTGATGGGCAAGCTAATGGGGCTAAAGATAGACAAGTCTCCTGGCCCTGATGGAATGCATCCCAGAGTGCTAAAAGAGATGGCTAGGGAAATTGCAAATGCACTAGTGATAATTTACCAAAATTCACTAGACTCTGGGGTGGTCCCAGCGGATTGGAAATTAACAAACGTGACACCACTGTTTAAAAAAGGAGGTAGGCAGAAAGCGGGTATTTATAGGCCAGTGAGCTTAACTTCAGTCGTAGGGAAGATGCTGGAATCTATCATCAAGGTAGAAATAGCGAGGCATCTGGATGGAAATTGTCCCATGGGCAGACGCAGCATGGGTTCATAAAGAGCAGGTCGTGCCTAACTAATTTAGTGGAATTTTTTGAGGACATTACCAGTGCGGTAGATAATGGGGAGCCAATGGATGTGGTATATCTGGATTTCCAGAAAGCCTTTGACAAGGTGCCACACAAAAGGTTGCTGCATAAAATTAAGATGCATGGCATTAAGGGTAAAGTAGTAGCATGGATAGAGGATTGGTTAATTAGTAGAAAGCAAAGAATGGGGATTAATGGGTGTTTCTCTGGTTGGCAATCAGTAGCTAGTGGTGTCCCTCAGGGATCAGTGTTGGCCCCACAATTGTTCACAATTTACATAGATGATTTGGAGTTGGGGACCAAGGGTAATGTGTCCAAGTTTGCAGACGACACTAAGATAAGTGGTTAAGCAAAAAGTGCAGAGGATACTGGAAGTCTGCAGATGGATTTGGATAGGTTAAGTGAATGGGCTAAGGTCTGGCAGATGGAATACAATGTTGACAAATGTGAGCTTTTCCATTTTGGGAGGAATAACAGCAAAAGGGATTATTATTTAAATGATAAAATATTAAAACATGCTGCTGTGCAGAGAGACCTGGGTGTGCTCGTGCATGAGTCGCAAAAAGCTGGTTTACAGGTGCAACAGGTGATTAAGAAGGCAAATGGAAGTTTGTTCTTCATTGCTAGAGGGATGGAGTTTAAGACTAGAGAGGTTATGCTGCAATTGTATAAGGTGTTAGTGAGGCCACACCTGGAGTATTGTGTTCAGTTTTGGTCTCCTTACCTGAGAAAGGATGTACTGGCGCTGGAGGGTGTGCAGAGGAGATTCACTAGGTTAATCCCAGAGCTGAAGGGGTTGGATTGTGAGGAGAGGTTGAGTAGACTGGGACTGTACTCGTTGGATTTAGAAGGATGAGGGGGGATCTTATAGAAACATAAAATTATGTAAGGTGCTGCACAGGGCACACATGACCGGGACAAGGATGAGCCGTTTTTTTGGGGGTGAGGACAGGTGTGTTAGGTGCTCAGGGAGCCCAGCAAATCACACCCATATGTTCTGGGCATGCCCAGCGCTGGAGGAATTTTGGAAGGGCGTAGCGAGGATGGTGTTGAGGGTGGTAGGATCCAGGGTCAAACCGGGCTGGGGGCTCGCAATATTTGGGGTGGCAGAGGAGCTGGGAGTGCAGGAGGCGAAAGAGTCCGGTATTCTGGCCTTTGCGTCCCTGGTAGCCCAGCGAAGGATTCTTCTTCAGTGGTAGGATGCGAGGCCCCCAAGCGTGGAATCCTGGATCAACGATATGGCAGGGTTCATTAAATTGGAGAGGGTGAAATTCGCCTTGAGAGGGTCTGTACAAGGGTTCTTTAGGCGGTGGCAACCGTTCTTAGACTTCCTGGCAGAACGATAGACATTGGTCAATGGCAGCAGCAGCTCGGCGGGGGGTTACTTTATTTTTGTTTTTGTTATTTACACTGAAGGGTCTGAGGGGGTGTATATACCTGTTGTGTTAAGTCGGGGTGTTAATGTTAATTTATTATTTATGTACGGGGACGGGGTATGGGGGGTTGCTTTTCTAGATTGTGTTTTGTACTTAACCCTGTTGGGTTCTTTTTTTGCATTTTGTTATTTATATTTTATGAAAACCTTTCATAAATTTTTTTTTTAAAACATATAAAATTATGAAGGGAATAGATTGGATAGATGCGGGCAGGTTGTTTCCACTGGCGGGTGAAAGCAGAACTAAGGGACATAGCCTCAAAGTAAGGGGAAGTAGATTTAGGACTGAGTTTAGGAGGAACCTCTTCACCCAAAGGGTTGTGAATCTATGGAATTCCTTGCCCAGTGAAGCAGATGAGGCTCCTTCATTAAATGTTTTTAAGATAAAGATAGATAGTTTTTTGAAGAATAAAGGGATTAAGGGTTATGGTGTTCGGGCCGGAAAGTGGAGCTGAGTCCACAAAAGATCAGCCATGATCTCATTGAATGGTGGAGCAGGCTCGAGGGGCCAGATGGCCTACTCCTGCTCCTAGTTCTTATGAAGAAATGGGTGGGGTGTGAAGGTCAGATACCAGTCCCAAATCTTTAAGTGTTGAGAGGACCAGTATGATCTTAAAGGAACTGCTGGAGGCTTTGCAAAAATGCTTAAGTGGTGTGTGGATTCTTTTCAAAAGATTTTTCAATATACTGTTCCCATCTATACAATTTTTTGTGCCTCCTAACTTAGTGTCACCTGCAAACCTCAATCTACAACTTTCAACTCCTTCGGACAACGTTTTGATACACGTGACGAAGGCTGAGGTCCCAGTACACATCCCTGAGTTGCCCCACTTCTCACATCTTGTCAATCAAGAGTACTGTACCTAATTCTCCTGTCTCCGACCTCCCAAACAACTACCAACCCATGTCGCAAGGTTACGTCCAAGGTACGCCTTTGTCTTTGCCAATAATGTCATTTGCCGAACATTTTTAAAAATTGTTTTGTGGGATGTGGGCATTGCTGGAACGGCCAGTATTTATTGCCCAGGTGGTAGTGAGCTTTGCAGTCTTGAATAGTCTTGAGTGGCTTGCTGGGCCATTTTGCAGGGCAATTAAGAGTCAACCACATTGCTGTGGGTCTGGAACCACATGTGTGTCAGACCAGGTAAGAATGACAGATTTCTTTCCCCAAAGGACATTAGGGAAGTAGCTGGGGTTTTACAACAACTTGGTCATCATTATTTTTTTTTAAATAAATTTAGAGTGCCCAATTTCTTTTTTTCCAATTAAGGGGCAATTTAGGGTGGCCAGTCCACCTACCCTGCACATCTTTGGGTTGTGGGGGTGAGACCCACGCAGACACGGGGAGAATGTGCAAACTCCACACGGACAGTGACCCGGGGCCTAATCGAACCTGGGACCTCGGTGCCGTGAGGCAGCAGTGCTAACCACTGCACCACCGTGCCTCCCCATGGTCACCATTACTGATACTGGCTTATTACTTCTTTGCTTAAAGGACTGAATTTAAATTGCCCAGATGCCGTGGTTAGATTAAAACATTTGTCTCTCGATCATTAATCCAGACCTCCGGATTACTGGATCAGTAATAAAGCCTTGATACTGCCATACTTATCCTAAAGCCATCACCATGGCAAATGGCTTCTAGAATTCATCTCAACGTGCCTTAGGAGCACATACTAGTTTTGTGTTTTGATTTATGCATATTGTCCAATGTACATTATATTGAGTTAAGGTGTGAGCATTGTAAGACAGAGAGATTTTTCTGATTGGTAGGTTTTCTTTCACAGTTTCATTACCCAAAAACCAACTCAATTTTCCTCAGTATAGATTCATTGCATATTAATTGCAGACATCTGGTGCTATGAGCACCCTACATGACTATCCACTCACTTTAGGTGAGTTGGCGATCTGGACAAAACTCATTGATAACACAAAAGGACCACGTTTGAAGTATTGAATCTATTATTACTGTGCAACAATCAGAAGGTAAATTATGAGCACAGGTCGTATAGTCTGGGCTTGTTCCCTTTAGTGTACAAGGTTAAAGGCTGATCTAAATGGTGCGTTTAAGATGATTAAAGGATTCAGTAGGGTAGAAAGTATTTTCTCTGGTGGGGGTGGGAGTCCAGAACAAGGGGGCAGAACCATCAAATTAGATCATGGCCCCTTCATACAAAGGGGAGTGGAAATCTGGAATCCCGACTCCTGAAAAGCTGTGGATTCTGAGGGTCAATAGAAAACGACAGAACTGAGATGGATAGATGTTTGTTAGGCAAGGATATTAGGGTTGACAGGCCGGTAAAATGGAATTAAGATACAGATCAGCCACCATCGGCTCGAATGACTGGACAGGCTTGATGGGCTGAATGGCCTCCTCCTGTTATGCAGAGCGCTGTACTGGAAGATGAAAGGATCGCGGCAGCTATTTTGGAGCTGGAATAATGGAGTGGTGCACAGCATCACCCCAGATTGTTTTTTCTTCAGAGCACGAGCCCACACATTTAAAGACATTTGAGTTAAGGCATTATCTCTGTAATTCAGCAAAGCAGGGTACAACTTTCCCCGAGGAGAGCGGGGCCACAATGGAGATGGCTTATAAACCACTGGGGCCGGACGCAGACAGAACTTTTGCATCCAATTCTGGGCGCCACACTTTAGGAAGTGCAAGCGAATCAAGATCTGATGCCAAATAATGTTTGCAACTTAATATTATTGTGTTCAATCACATCTTGACCCGTTCAATGTTTCTGAGCAGTAAACATCCAGAGAAATAAATGCAATCACTAAGTATCTCTTTTGGGTAGATATGCAGCCTTTATCACCTCACCACAAAGGTTTCTAGATAGATCTCTAGTCACACATAGCGTCTGAGCTGATTCAGCACGTCCCAATAACATTTGTGACTGACACACCCAGAAATGTGGTATTTGCTGCAAAGGTTCCAGATGGCCACTTTGTCATTAAGCATGTAACTGTTCATCTTCACTCCCACTGCCCATTTTCTTATGTCAAGACGATTTTGGCCGCCTCATTTTAGAATGTGGTAACAAAAGATGTCAAATGACACAAATCACACTTTAACCAGAAGCCAAACAGTTCCATTGTATACTAACTCATTGAACCGCAGAGCACTCTGAAAACCTACAATTCAATCATTTCATGATCTCCAGTTGCAGTAAATAGCCATAAATTTATTGTCACGTGAGATTAAATCTATCCTAATCCTGACCCTAATCGCCTCCTCTTCACTGGGACTGTCACCAAACACATCGTCCCCTCAACTATCCCCTATCAGCATTCCACAGGGACCACTCCCCCCTGACACCCTGGTCCACTCCTCCATCACCTCCAACCCATCTTCCCCTTCCCACGGCACCTGCCCTTGCAATCGTAGAGGTTGCAACACCTGCCCTTTTACCTCCTCAATCCTCACTGTCCTAGGCCCCAAATACTCCTATCAAGTGAAGCAACATCCCACTTGCACCTCTTTCAATTTGGTCTGCTGTATTCGCTGCTCCCAATGCGTCCCCTCTACATTGGAGAGACAAAACGCAGACTGGTGACCATTTTGCGGAACACCTTTGCTCTGTCTGAAAGCAAGACCCCCAACCCCCCTGTCGCTTGACCTTTCTTGCTTTCATGCCCACATTTCCGTCCTTGGCCTGCTGCAATGTTCGGGAGAAGCCAAAACAAAAACTGGAGGAGCAGCGCCTCATCATCCGACTAGGCTCATGAGAGCCTTCTGGACTCAACATTATGTTCAACAACTTGAGACTGTGAACTTTCTCATCCATATTGACCCCTTTCCTTAACCCCCCAAAAAATGTTTTGTGTCCCAAACCCTGCTCCCCTAGCCTTCCCCCACTGGGCCATTTGTACTTGTTCTTTAGTTTTGTTTTCACTGAGCACTGGCCTTTGTTCTCCTGTTAACACATTCTCCTACCTCACCTTTAGGCCACTCTATAATTTTAACACTATTATTAACACTTCCTTTCCCTTGTGCCCGAAACATCTTTGTACAATCTCTCCTGGCTCCCACTAATCACTGATTGTGCTCCGAAGGGCAGAGAAAGTGAAGGGGAGATTGTAGCCACCTAAAATGGCTGATTCCCGATTAATTTGGCCAAACCCCGATGTAGAATGGCGAACTGAAAAGGCTGATGGGAAAATCAGCCAACAGGGCACAAACGGACAGCTGTAGACAGAACGGTGTATTCGGCTCTGGGGAAGTCGGCCCAGACCGATACCTGCGACCATTAGCAGCACATCAACCCAGACATCTGCAGTTTAATCGGCAATCCCCGGGAACAATTGCAACAAATTAGCAATTGAATGCCGGGCCAGACCTCTCGGCGCCAGCAGTGGCCGAGACAAAGAAAGGTGAACGACCACCCCCCGATCAAGGAATCGCCCCATTATTGGAGCATATCGAACCCAGTGATTGGGACCAAGTCCAATCACTTGGGACCAGGGTCAAGGTCCGCCCCGAGAGGCGGGAAGCCCCCGGGAACTATAAAGATAGGGGCCAAGTTCAGATCAACCCTTCTTCTCCTACTCGCACCCTTCGAGACCCTTCGACGAAAGAACAAGTACGTCTTACTCCAGCGATCGCTACCAGAGAGGTGTTCCAGACTATCGACCCGTACCAGCCTTTTTGAATCTCGCAGGCCAGACCCAATTCGATAAGCCATTCGTTTCCCTGACCTGGTGGGCCATCACCAAAGTTAAGTATTGGCCTTTAGTGGTAGGTAATAGTCTAGAGGTAGTATTATTGTGTAAGTATTTATTACTGTATATAATAAATGATCGTTGATTTAACATTTACTAAGCGGTGTGCTGCATTATTAATCATTACTTGAGCTTGAACCACGTGGTGGTATCAGAAAGATACCTGGCGACTCGTGAGCAAAGGTGACAGAATTAGAGCTAATAAAACTAAGGCTAATAAGAACAACAAGATTTAATAGCGGTGTCCAAAATAATGAAGAGTCTTGCGAGAGTAAATAAGGAGAAACTGTTTTCATTGGCAGAAGAGTCAGTAGCCAGGGGGACACTGATTTAGGACGATTGGCAAATGAACCAGTTGTGACACGAGGAAAAAATAAGATGTAGCGAGTTGCTGCGATCTGGAAGGTGCTGCCTGCAACGCCGTTGGAAGCAGATTCAATAAGAGCTTTCAATAAGGAATTGGATCAATACCTCAAAGCAAACAATTTGCAGGGCTGTGCTGTGAGACTAATTGGATAACTAGCAAAGAGCTAGAAAAGTCACAATGGACCGAATGGCCTGCCCCTGTGCTGTATAATTCTATGATTTCTGTAAACTGAGGTCCATGGCAGGAGGTGACATCGCCAATGATCATGGATTCCAGCAACCTCCACTTGGCCTAATCAATGTTGGAAGAAGTTCACTGAAGCCTCTAGAGCTGCCAGGGTAACAGGAGGCAGCCACACCTCGCAGCAGTTCATTGCAATAAGCAAGCTTCCTGGTTACTGCCACCTTGTCCTTGCTGTGCCAAACACCATCTATAACTTGCCACCTAAATGCAGGAGGTCTCCACGACACTCTGCACACTCCCATTACTTAATCTGTGATGCACGATCAATGACCACTAAAGCGAGGTTGTAGTCCAACTGAAGGCTTTAATAAGCTAGATGTTTCCCCCAGTAGCTCAGGTACAGAATGAAGGCTGCTGGGGCGGCACGGGCTCTTATACCCCGCCTAGCAGGGCGGAGCTACCATACAGCTTGACCAATAGGAACATACAATATCTACCAATGGTGTTCCAGCTTTACCAGGTACCGTAATACCTCTACACAGGCTACCACATTCACCCACTGTTACAAAAAGTCCGGCGGGGGTGGTGGCCTGATACTACAACATGGTAACGTGGTAGAAATTATAGTTATGGAGGTACCGTAATACCTCCGTACAGCGTTTTGTAACTATTTACAATTCTATTAACTATTTACAATTTATGATTCAGAATTAACTATACACTTTAAAATGAAGCAATCAGTCGATCGGGGGCCCTGGTCGTCCTCTGTGATCGTCGAAGCTTCGGTGGTGACTCCGGTGGAGGCTCAGGCGTCTGTGACTCCGGGAGCATGGCTTCGATCTCCATGGCAGCTTTGGCACCCCTAGACGACGCTGGTGGGGAAAACAGTTGACCTGGGAAGGGAGCGTCTGCGGGGTGTGTCGGTGGGTGGGGGGGCCTAGACGGGGCCGGCGGAAGGACCGATCCTCCTGTAAGGTGCACTGGTGGGAGGGAGGGGGGGACTGGTGGCTGAGGTGTGCGCGGGGCTCCGGCGGGCAGCAGGTGTCGTAGGGAGACCGTATCTTGTCGGCTGTCGGGGTACGCCACGTAGGCGTACTGGGGGCTAGCGTGGAGAAGATGGACCCTCTTGACCAACGGGTCCGACTTGTGCGCCCGCACGTGTTTTCGGAGCAGGATGGGTCCGGGTACTGCCAGCCAGGTCGGGAGCGAGGTCCCAGAGGAGGACTTCCTGGGGAAGACAAGGAGACGTTCGTGAGGTGTTTGGTTGGTTGTGGTACAAAGCAGTGACTGGATGGAGTGGAGGGCATCCGGGAGAGCTTCCTGCCAGCGGGAGACTGGGAGATTCCTGGACCGTAGGGCCGGTAGGACGGTCTTCCAGACCGTTCCGTTCTCCCTCTCTACCTGTCCTGTGACCCCGGGAGTCGTAACTGGTCGTCCTGCTCGAGGCGATGCCCTTGCTGAGCATGAATTGACGCAGTTCATCGCTCATAAAGGAGGACCCCCTATCACTGTGTATGTAAGCGGGAAACCCGAACAGTGCAAAGATGCTATGGAGGGCCTTGATGACGGTGGTTGCAGTCATGTCGGGGCAGGGGATGGCGAATGGGAACCGGGAGTACTCGTCAATCACGTTCAGGAAATACGTGTTGCGGTCAGTGGAGGGGAGGGGGCCTTTGAAGTCCATGCTGAGGCGTTCAAAGGGACAGGAAGCCTTTATCAAGTGTGCTTTCTCTGGCCGGTAGAAGTGCGGTTTGCACTCCGCGCAGATTTGGCAGTCCCTGGTGGCTGTCCTGACCTCCTCGATGGAGTAGGGCAGGTTGCGGCTCTTGATAAAGTGGAAAAAGCGAGTGACCCCCGGGTGGCAGAGGTCCTCGTGGAGGGCTCGGAGGCGGTCCACTTGTGCGGTGGCACATGTGCCGTGGGACAGGGCATCAGGGGGCTCATTTAACTTCCCGGGACGATACAAGATCTCGTAGTTGTAGGTGGAGAGTTCGATCCTCCACCGCAAGATCTTATCGTTTTTTATCTTGCCTCGCTGTGCATTATCGAACATGAAAGCAACCGACCATTGGTCAGTGAGGAGAGTGAATCTCCTGTCAGCCAGGTAATGTCGTACAGCTTCTACTATGGCCTGGGCCTTCTTTTCGACTGAGGAGTGGCAGATTTCGGAAGCATGGAGGGTACGTGAGAAGAAGGCCTCGGGTCTGCCCGCTTGGTTGAGGGTGGCCGCCAGAGCTACGTCAGACGAGTCGCTCTCGACCTGGAAGGGGAGGGACTCGTCAATGGCGTGCATCGTGGCCTTTGCAATGTCTGCTTTGATGCAGCTGAAGGCCTGGCGGGCCTCTATCGACTGGGAAAAAGCTGTGGATTGGATCAGGGGACGGGCCTTGTCCGCATAGTTGGGGACCCACTGGGCATAGTAAGAGAAAAACCCTAGGCAGCGCTTCAGGGCCTTGGAGCAGTGAGGGAGGGAGATCTCCATAAGGGGGCACATGCGTTCAGGGTCGGGGCCTATAACTCCACTTCGCACTACGTAGCCGAAGATGGCTAGGCGGTCGGTGCTAAACACGCATTTATCCTTGTTGTATGTAAGGTTAAGGATCTTTGCGGTCTGGAGGAATTTTCGGAGGTTGGTGGCGTGTTCCTGCTGATCGTGGCCGCAGATGGTGACATTATCGAGATACGGAAATGTTGCCCGTAAACCGTACCGGTCAACCATTCGGTCCATCTCGCGTTGGAAGACCGAGACCCTGTTGGTGACACCGAAAGGAACCCTTAAGAAGTGGTAGAGCCGCCTCGAAGGCAGTGTATTTGCGGTCACTAGTGCGATGGGGAGCTGGTGGTAGGCGGACTTAAGATCCACCGTGGGGAAGACCTTGTAATGCGCGATCCTGTTTACCAGGTCGGATATGCGGGGGTGAGGGTACGCGTCCAGCTGCGTGAACCTGTTGATGGTCTGACTGTAGTCGATGACCATCCTATGCTTCTCCCCGGTCTTTACCACCACTACTTGAGCTCTCCAGGGACTGTTGCTAGCTTCAATGACCCCTTCCCTCAGTAGCCTTTGGACCTCTGACCTAATAAAGATCCGATCCTGGGCACTGTACCGTCTGCTCCTGGTGGCAACAGGTTTGCAATCCGGGATGAGGTTCGCAAACAGGGAAGGCGGATCGACCTTGAGGGTCACGAGGCCGCAGACAGTGAGGGGGGGTATAGGGCCGCCGAATTTGAAAGTTAGACTTTGAAGATTACACTGGAAGTCTAAACCTAGGAGTGTGGCCGCGCAGAGATGGGGAAGGACGTAGAGCCGGTAATTTTTAAACTCCCTTCCCTGGACTGTGAGGTTTGCTACACAAAACCCCTTTATCTCTACTGAGTGGGAACCGGAGGCCAGAGAGATTTTTTGATTAACGGGGTGGACGGGGAGAGAACAGCACCTTACTGTGTCGGGGTGTATGAAGTTCTCCGTGCTCCCAGAGTCGATGAAGCAGGACGTCTCGTGCCCGTTGATTAGTACAGTTGTTGTAGCAGTTGAGAGTGTTCAAGGCCGGGACTGATCCAGGGTCACCGAGGCTAATCTCAGCAGTTGAATGTTCTCTTCAGGTGGTGTGTGGTCAGCCGAGCTGGGGTCATGGGAGTCCATCCAAGATGGCGGCTCTCATTGGTCGCACATGGCTGGGGGTGCACAAAATGGCGGCGCCCATCCGTCGAACGTGGCGTCTGCGGGACAAGATGGCGGCGCCCGGGGGCCGCACATGACCCTGGAGTAGGAAGATGGTGGTGCCCGCTGGCTGCACGGGGACCGTGGCGAGGTTTGTGGTGGCGGTCCGTATTCGCCGCCGGAGACCGCGGCGACCACACGGGACTGGCATACCACCACGAAGTGGCCCTTTTTACCGTATCCCTTGCAGGTGGATGCGCGGGCCGGGCAGCGCTGCCGGGGGTGCTTGGCCTGCCCGCAAAAGTAGCAGCGGGGCCCCCCGGGGTTGCCAGGCCGCCATGCAGCGCAAGCTTGTGGGGTGATGGGGGATGTCTCGGGGTCATCTGCGGAGGGGTTCCACGCTGCCCAGGGGGCTGCTGCGCGGTCGGGAACGTAAGCGTGGGCGTTTCTGGAGGCCACATCCAGGGGCCTGCAAGGGCCCATGCCTCCTTGAGGCCTAGGGTGTCTTTTTCCAGCAATTGCTGGCAGATTTGGGAGGACAGCATACCTGCCACAAAAGCGTCCCGGATCAAGAGTTCTGTGTCATTGCTCGCCAAAACTTGCGGGTAGCTGCAGTTTCTCCCCAACACCAGGAGCGCACGGTAGAATTCTTCCAGTGATTCCCCAGGGATTTGTCGCCTCGTTGCTAGCAGATGTCGGGCGTAGACCTGGTTCACCTGGCGAATATAATGTCCTTTTAGTAGCTCTATTGCTGCATCGAAGTCTTCCGCGTCCTCGACGAGAGTGTAAATTTCCGTGCTCACCCTCGAGTGCAGGATTTGCATTTTCTGTTCTCCCGTGGGTGTGTTTTCGGCCGTTCCGAGATACCCTTTAAAACACGCCAGCCAGTGCTTGAAGATTGCCGCTGAGTTCGCCGCGTGGGGGCTGAGTTGCAGACACTCCGGCTTGATTCGGAGCTCCATCCTTTTAAATCTAGCTTATTAAATTGATGCACAATCAATGACCACTAAAGCGAGGTTGTAGTCCAACTGAAGGCTTTAATAAGCTAGATGTTCCCCCAGCAGCTCAGGTACAGAATGAAGGCTGCTGGGGTGGCACGGGCTCTTATACCCCGCCTAGCAAGGCGGAGCTACCATACAGCTTGACCAATAGGAACATACAATATCTACCAATGAGCTTCCAGCATTACCAGGTACCGTAATACCTCTACACAGACTACCACACTCTGTAACTCTTCCCTTCCTCACAGTTAAAGACGTAAAAAAACAGTGGAAAAGGCAACTGATAATTGCCAACTGTATTAAGGGTTCCTGGGTTAATTTCATATAAGTGGAATTCCTTCAATTGTACTCATTTAATCTGAAAGGGGAACATGACCAACAGCAAATCAGGAACCGTCTCAACATTCCAAGGCTCCTGCATCATAGAACATAGAACAGTACAGCACAGTACAGGCCCTTCAGCCCACGATGTTGTGCTGACCATTTATCCAAATCTAAGATCAACCTAACCTACACCCCTTCAATTTACTGCTGTCCATGTGCCTAAGAGTCGCTTAAATGTCCCTAATGACTCTGACTCCACCACCTCTGCTGGCAGTACATTCCACACACCCACCACTCTCTGTGTAAAGAACCGACCTCTGACATCTCCCCTATACCTTCCTCCAATCACCTTAAAATTATGTCCCCTCGTGACAGCCATTTCTACCCTGGGGAAAAGTCTCTGGCTGTCCACTCTATCCATGCCTCTCATCACCTTGTACGCCTCGATCAGGTCACCTCTCTGCCTTCTTCGCTCCAGTGAGAAAAGCCCTAGCTCCCTCAACCTTTCTTCAGAAGACATGCCCTCCATTCCAGGCAGCATCCTGGTAAATCTCCTCTGTACCCTCTCCAAAGCATCCACATCCTTCCTATAATGAGGCGACCAGAACTGGACACAATATTCCAAGTGCGATCTAACTAGGATTTTATAAAGCTGCAACAAAACCTTGCGGTTCTTAAACTCAATCACCCTGTTAATGAAAGCCACACACCATACGCCTTCTTAACAATCCTATCAACCTGGGTGGCAACTTTGAGGGATCTATGTACGTGGACCCAAGATCCCTCTGTTCCTCCACACTTCTAAGAATCCTGCCTTTAACCGTGTATTCAGCATTCAAATTCGACCTTCCAAAATGAATCACTTCACATTTATCAAGGTTGAACTCCATCTGCCACTTCTCAGCTCAGCTCTGCATCCTGTCAATATCCTGTTGTAAACTGCAACAACCCTCAACACTATCTACAACTCCCCCAACCTTCGTGTCATCGGCAAACTTACTAACCCACCCTTCCACTTCCTCATCTAAGTCATTTAGAAATTGCGGAATATTTTCAATCCACTACCACTCACTGTCTTCTTTTGGCCAGCCAATTCTGTATCCAGACAGCCAAATTTCCCTGTATCCCATGCCCCCTAACTTTCTGAATGAGCCTACCATGGGGAACCTTATCAAATGCCTTACTGAAATCCATATACACCACATCCACTGCCCGACCTTCATCAATTTGTCTCGGCAAATTCTCAAAGAATTCAATGAGGCTTGTGAGGCATGACCTGCCCCTCACAAAGCCACGCTGACTATCTTTAATCAAACTATGTTTTTCTAAATAATCATAAATCCTATCTCTCAGAATCCTTTCCAATATTTTGCTCACCACAGACGTAAGACTGATGGGTCTGTAATTCCCAGGAATTTCCCTATTCCCTTTCTTAAACAGGGGAACAACATTCGCCTCCCTCCAATCATCCGGTACTACTCCAGAGGAGAGTGAGGACACAAAGATCATTGCCAACGGCGCAGCAATCTCCTCCCTCGCTTCCCGTAGTAACCTTGGGTATATCCCATCAGGCCCAGAGGACTTATCTATCCTGATGCTTTTCAAAATTTCCAGCACATCCTCCTTCTTAATAGCAACCTGTTCGAGTCTATTAACCTGGTTCACACGGTTCTCATGGGCAACAACGTCCCTCTCTCTAGTGAATACTGAAGCAAAATATTCATTTCGGGCCTCTCCCATCTCCTCAGACTCTGGGCACAAGTTCCATCCACTATCCCTGATCGGCCCGACTCTCACTCTGATCATCCTCTTATTTCTCACATAAGTGTAGAACGCCTTGGGGTTTTCCCTAATCCTTCGCGCCAGGGCTTTTCCATACCCCCTTCCAGCTCTCCTCAGTCCATTTTTGAGTTCCATCCTGGCTACCTTGTGACCCTCTAGAGCCGAGTCAGATCCTTGCTTCCTCAGCCTTACGTAAGCTTCCTTCTTCCTCTTCACTAGAAGCACCACTTCTCTTGTCATCCAAGGCTCCTTCACCTTACCATTCCTTCCTTGACTCAGTGGGACAAAACTATTCAGCACTCGCAGCAAGTGCTCCTTAAACAATCCCCACATTACTGTTGTGTATTTGCCCAAGAACAACTGTTCCCACTTTATGTTCCTCAGCTCCTGTCTAATAGCAGTATAATTTCCCCTCCCCCAATTAAATACCTTCCCATACTGTCTGTTCCTATCCCTCTCCATGACTATGGTAAAGGTCAAGGAGTTGTGGTCACTGTCACCGAAATGCTCTCCCACAGAGACATCTGACACCTGGCCTGGTTCGTTGCCGAGCACCAAGTCCAATATGGCCTCCCCCCTAGTCGGCCTATCTGCATATTGAATCAGGAATCCTTCCTGTACACACCTGACAAAATCTGCTCCATCCAAACCATTTGCACTGAGGAGGTTCCTGTCAATATTAGGGAAGTTGAAGTCACCCATGACAACAACTCTGTTACTTCTGCACTTTTCCAAGATCTGCCGCCCAATCTGTTCCTCTATCTCTCTGCTGCTATTGGGGGGTCTGTAGAAAACTCCCAATAAAGTGACTGCTCCTTTCTTGTTTCTGACTTCCACCCATACTGACTCAGTAGACAAACCCTCCTCAACTACCTCCTTTTCTGCAGCTGTGGTGCGCTCCCTAATTAACGGTGCCAGTCCCCCTCCTCTTTTACCACCCTCCTAATTCTTCTGAAAACATTTAAACCCCGGAACATCTAACAACCATTCCTGCCCCTGTGAAATCCATGTCTCCGTAATACCCTAACATCATAATTCCAAGTACTGATCCATGCTCTAAGTTCATCTCCCTTATCCCTGACACTCCTTGCATTGAAACAGACACACTTTAACCCATTCCACTGAGTGCAACTTTGCCTATCAACTGTCTATCCTTCCTCACAGACTCGCTGCAGACTATTTCTGCCTGTTCAACAGCTACCCTATCCTCTGATCCAAAGCTCTGGTTCCCACCCCCCAGCCAAACTAGTTTAAACCCTCCTGAAGAGATCTGGCAAACCTCCTTTTTTAATTCATTCAATTCATTTTTGAAAATAAATTTAGAGTACTCAATTTTTTTTCCAATTAAGGGGCAATTTAGCGTGGCCAATCCACCTACCCTGCCCATTTTTGGGTTGTGGGGGTGAAACCCACGCAGACACGGGGAGAATGTGCAAACTCCACACGGACAGTGACCCAGGGCCGGGATCGCACCTGGGACCTCGGTAGCGTGAGGCAACGGTGCTAACCACTGTGCCACCATGCCGCCCTATTCCTGCAGCAATTCATTGGTCAGCCATCCCATACAATCCCTACAAGTGCAGAAAGAAGCCATTCAGCCCATCGTATCTGCACTGACCCTCAGAAATAGTACCCCACTAAGCACACTGCCCCGCACACCCCATCCTATCTCCATAATCCCATAACCTAACCTGCACGTCTTTGGACTGTGGGAGGAAACCGGAGCACCCAGAGGAACCCCCGGCACTGTGAGGCATTATATCTTTATCCTATTGTCAATGGAAGTTCTCTTTCACCTGGACCTTTATATTTCTCGTGTTTTGATATTCTGGATCCTTCAAGCCTTTTTTCCCCCATTGATTTTTAAAAATTCTTTTTGCAATTCCTGAGATGAAAACATCAATCTGTGGAGCGGCATGTTGGCACAGTGGTTAGCACTGCTGCCTCACGGCGCCGAGGTCCCAGGTTCGATCCCGGCCCCGGGTCACTGTCCATGTGGAGTTTGCACATTCTCCCCGTGTCTGCGTGGGTTTCACCCCCCACAACACAAAGATGTGCAGGCTAGGTGGATTGGCCACGCTAAATTGCCCCTTAATTGGGAAAAAAATTATTGGGTACTTTAAATTTATTTTAAAATGATAGGTTGCCCGCTTGTTGGCAATGATCAAAAGTGAGGTGTCTGCACAAACGACCAACAGAATGAGCTGCAAACAGGCACCTTGGCAGCAAGTGGCAGAGAGTTGGCACCAGCAGGCACCGAGTTGTGGCTGCGAGAGTGCGGTAGGCTATATTAGGGGTATTGCGGTACCTAGGTGGGATGTACCTTATACTGTAGTATGAGTGGTGGAACCTGCCTGCTGGTTCCGCCCAGCAGGCGGAGCATAAGAGTCTGTGTTTCACCCACAGCAGTCATTCTGTCCCGGAGCTGCTGGGGTAACTACCTGTTCATTAAAGCCTTCAATTGGACTACAATCTCGCTTCAGTAGTGATTGATCGTGCATCAGAGAGTGACTCTG
Source organism: Scyliorhinus torazame (assembly GCF_047496885.1). NCBI lineage: Eukaryota > Metazoa > Chordata > Chondrichthyes > Carcharhiniformes > Scyliorhinidae > Scyliorhinus > Scyliorhinus torazame. The sequence continues at coordinate 7,338,283 of NC_092717.1, forward strand.
ATTGCTGGATTCGTATGGCTATCGACATTCATCAGTTATTCCTGCAGGTTTGGCTGAAGCAGTCAGTGCTTCGGTAAATACTGCTGCCCGACCTGAATCGACTATGAGAGAAGGTTTGGAGAACAAGGGTGGGTTTCAAGGCCACCAAAGGTACGTGCCCAACCTGGAATCTCTGCAGTTGTCCTCCTTTAGGGCGCGATTCTCTGGCTCTCGCTCGAGCGAAATGAGGCTGGTGAATAGCGGGAGAGGCTAGGTTTGGGGGGGGGGGGGGGCAACTGCTCGCGACTCCACCATGCCAACCCCTGGATCCTGTGTACCAAGTCTGGGGGCAATCCTTGTCCCTGCCCGTCTGCCCCACCGACCACCCGTAACCCCCACCGACTGTCAAGGCCTCTGACTGCGCGGCTGAAGGATGTTTTGCTAATAGGGAAATGGCAATCATGATTAAGTGAGCACTTCACAAAACCCAAGTGGATTTCCGTGGGTGGGCGGGTCATGTAGCACGTGGGAGTCATTGCCTATCAACCCGATCAGACCGCAATGCCTGGTGTTGACTTCTGTATTTCTATGTGAACCACAAGCTGTTTCTTATATTGACCGAATGACCACACAACCAGTATATTAGTCCAAAAGACAGTTTATTAACAAACACACTTGTTTCTATATGCAGTGATTCACGCGGATATGCACTAAACTAAACCTACTAACTAAGATGACCTTTGCTGAACTTCGGGGTGACCGGCTCTGTGCGGGTGGATAAGGCCTTTATCTGTGTCCACGTGGGTCGGTTGGAAGTCGTCAGGTTCGTCTCGGCTGGGCTCGTCCTTCAGGTAGCGATCGCGGGTCCTTGACCTTGGCTGGTTGATACGCTGCAATTGGTCGCACACAGGCCGGTCCAAAAGAGGCCGATGCCTAGTGTGCAGCGCTTCTTATCCTTCTTCTCTTCCCTTTTGGGCGGCCCTAACTCCAGCTCCAATGGATCGACAGGGTTTCGATCAACCTCATTGATCCTGGCCAATTAAGGGGTGGATACCTCGATAGCTAGGCGGGTCCCAGCTGTCATTGTCCCAGGCATGTAGGCCTTTCCAAATAAGGGTGTGTCGCGCCGGTTAGTCTGCAACTGTTGTGGTTCCTTGATTCAAATTCTATTGGCCTGGGGGAAATGGTGATTGACTTTTAATGGGAGCAAGTTTCGGTCAGGTCTGGCTTCCTAACACAATACACAGAGGCTGTGTACTTGCCTGTGTCCAATTTGACCTACAATTCCCATGGTCCTTTGCAGGTGGCCATTTTAGATGGCTACACTGGACACTGAGGGAGGCAACACCACACATGCAGCAGCCAACATCCGAGCACACAGGGGATGGGACACAGCTCCGGGGACATGTCCATGGCCGGAGGGTGGGTGAGTGCCACAGTGAGGGGACCAGCGCCAGGTCCAGGTGACGTTGTGAGCGGGTGTCCGGGGTACAGGGTCTGGGGTCCGGTGAAGGGAGCCCGCTGCAGTCAGGAGTGCACGGGCACGGTTTTCCAGCTTGGGGGGGGGAGGGGAGAGAGGGGGATCAATGGGGGAATGGAGCTCCCGGGGTGGGAGCCACCGCTGTTTATCAGTCTAACATCCTCTCCCAATGCCTTGCAGATATTGACACTATGACAGGGATTTTGGACTCAGGACTTGCCCTAGTGGCACTGCTGCTAGGCTGGGCAGCCAAACGCCGGAGACTGCGGCAGCAGCAATGTCTGCAGATGCACGAAGCGGCGGCCAATGTGCCAGGCTCCACCCCACATCCAGAGGTCCCGCTGCCCATCAGGCCAGGGAGGGACCCAGAGGGGGAGGCCCGCGACGGCCCAGGGTGTACAGGGGCCGTTGGTTGTTTGAACGGATGATGGACAGTGCGTGCCGCAGGACGCTCCGTCTCAACAAGGAGATGGTGCGGCATCTGTGTCATGTTCTTGCGGACTTGGCACCACGTGGAGGAGGCGGACACCCACTCCCGGTGGCCATTAACGTCACCGCTGCTCTGAACCTTTACACCTCGAGATCATTCCAGGGCTTCAGTGGGGACCTGGGTGGTATTTTCGGCAGCACGGTAGCACAGTGGTTAGCACTGTTGCTTCACAGCGTCAGGGACCTGTGTTCGATTCCCGGCTTGGGTCACTGTCTGTGTGGAGTCTGCACGTTCTCCCCGTGTCTGCGTGGGTTTCCTCCGGGTGCTCCGGTTTCCTCCCACAAGTCCCGAAAGACGTGCTGTTAGGTGAATTGGACGTCCTGAATTCTCCCTCTGTGAACCCGAACAGGCGCCAGAGTGTGGCGACTAGGGGATTTTCACAGTAACTTCATTGCAGTGTTAATGTAAGCCTACTTGTGACACTAATAAAGATTATTATTATTATTTTGGTGTGAATCAGCATGCTGTTTACCACATTTCTATCAGGTGCCTTTCTGACCACTCAATCTCCTGAAGCCCAATAGGGACAACTATAGCCGCCGTCAAATATTCAACAGATTCAGACAATTGGCGACCTGCAACGAAAAATCAAGTATATATCCAATTCCCTTTTGGTGGTAGATCTGAAGAAATCACATTGGACTCGAAACATTAACGCTGGGCGGGATTTAACGAAATGGAAACAAAGTCCCATAGCGAGCGCGTTTAACCCCGTGTTTCCAGTTGCGAGTTGGGTAGATCCCGGCTTCTATCGGCCACATTGCGCTGCGGCGCGCTGCTACTCGGGCACAGCATTGATGTCCAAACATGCCCTCTGTGTCGCTCTCTCTCTCTCTACAGGTGCTGTCAGAGCTGCTGAGTATTCCCGGCATTTTCTGTTTTTATTTATTTTTGCTGGTGATTTGTTCCCCAGCCTGCGATCTGTCGTCGGCAATGGTGGATGTGTGCTCAGGAAGTCCAGACTGGAGTGGTGATTAATCTGTGGTGCTGTGCAAATATGTAGACACACCTCTCCCTTTGATGCTGGAGATCTACCTGTCCTGCAGCCAGTAGGGTGAATTTAGGCCTATCTGGAGCAGGCCCCAGTGACATAGAGGGAGTTTGCTGACTGAATCATTCCAATCAGCTTGTTCTTCAGCAAATCAGCAAGAGGTTAACTGGTGTCAGGAGAGTAACAGGAGCACGTGCACTTGTCAATAATGCATAATTTCTTGTGAGGCCTTTCTCACTCTCTGGGAGACACTGTTTCAAACACTAAATGCACCTGCACCTTTGAATGTGCAATTTAATGATGCCAAAGCTGGAAGGCACGCTGTTTTTGCAGTTGGAAGTGGCGGCTAATCTTACAAAGAGCCAAGTCACCAGCCTGAAGCACTCACAAGCCCACCCCCAACCAGAAACCCCTCCCCACCACCACCACCACATCTACAATATCTGCTGTGACGTGGTGGGTATCGCTCTGACCTCAACGTCAGAATCCCATGGCCTTGCTCCGAAGTCGTGAGCACGAAATCCCGGCTGACACTCGCAGTGCAGTACCGAAGGAGTGCTGCACTACCGGGGGCGCTGTCTTTTGGATGAGATATTAAACTGAAGCCCACTCGGGTGGATGTAAAACATCCTGCGGCACTCTTTGAAGGGGAGCGGAGGAATTCACATTGGAGTCAAATATTATCCTTCAACCAACCTCACTAAAAAGCATTCGATTCCATTGTGTAATCTTGACTACTGCACTTCCTACATTACAACAGTGCCAATGCTTCAAAAGTGCGTCACTGGCTGTAAAGTGCTACCGGATGTCCTGAGGTTGTGAATGGTGCTATATGCAACTCTTTCTTTTACAGAAAGAGGGGAAGGCCATTCAGCCCCTCATACCTGTTCATGACCGATCTGTATCAACTTCATTTAGCCACTGTAATCTTCCCTCTTGCCCAACAAAATTCCATCAATCTCAGCTTCGATATTTTCAGTTTACCCTCCAGCCTCAACAGTTTTTACGGGTGCGAGTTCCAGATTTCTGCTCCCCTCTGTGTGAAGAAGTCCTTTCCGACATCACCCTTGACCAGACTGGCTCTCATTTCTGACTTGCGGGAACCTGCGAACCCATGACTGCTCTGTGCCCGAATCAAATCCTTTCCATAGGGAATGTGGTGGATGTGCTGCATGTTCCAATCGCTGGGCTTGTCACATAATTGATACCTTGGTGCATGCTATGTAGAATGACATACTTCACATCACACAAATACGCCATTCGGCCCAACTGGTCCATGCTGGTGTTTATGCGCCACACGAGCCTCCTCCCACCCTTATTCATCTCACCCCATCAACATATCCTTCTATGACGAAAGAGAAGATGCTGGAAAATCTCAGCAGGTCTGGCAGCATCTATAGGGAGGGAAAAGAGCTAACGTTTCAAGTCCAGATTTCTCTTTCTCAAAGAGCAGTGTTGGGGGGGGGGGTCATTGAATCTATCAAAGACTGAGTTAGATGGATTTTTGATTGACAAGGATGTTAAGGGCAATTTAGAGCGGCCAATCCACCTAACCCGCACATCTTTAAATTGTGGGAGGAAACCGGACCACCCGGAGGAAACCCATGCAGACACGGGGAGAAGGTGCAGACTCCGCACAGACAGTGACCCAAACCGGGAATCGAACCTGGCACCCTGGAGCTGTGAAGCAACTGTGCTAACCACTATGCTACCGAGCTGCCCTGGGGTCCTGGGGGCAGAAGGGTAGGGGTCACCTGGAGGGGTTGGGAGGAGGACGATCATGGGGTTGGTGGGTAGGCCAGAGGGGGAGGGGGGGGTCCCAGAGCACCAACATCCCGGGGAGTGCACCCCAATTCTGTGGGGACCTTCAGGGTGAGGCACCACCTTCCTAGTCCGAGATGCGAAAAGGTTAAATGTCACTTTATCCCACCAGTTTAAAAATTGAGGCTGTGTGGGATAAAGCCATTAAGGGGCCCCAAGCAACACCCAGCCAAACAGACACAGCTTCATGGACAGAAAGACAAAATAAATAATCGACAGTGACTGGAAAATATTGAGCACTTGGTATCATTGCAGTTCGCAATGACCATGATTATTACCGTGGTTTCATCAGCTGAGCATTGCTTATCCAACTGTGTGGTTGGCTGCTGTTACTCACTTTTTGGCTCGAGTTCTGCAGTATCATCTCTGGAAGCAGAGGGAGAGGAACATTCTGCATTTTCCTGCAGTAGAAATCAGGAATCGCATCTCCTTGCCTGCCTATTCCCAAAGGCAAGTGAGATGCCTCAAGCATGAGGTGTCAGCTGTAGCTGGGAGTCACGCTGAGGGAGTGCTGCACTGTCAGAGGTGCTGTCTTTTCGATGAGACAATGAACCATCTGTAAAAGATCCTGTGGCACCAGTTCACGGGAGAGCAGGGGAGTTCTCCTCAGTGTCCTGGACAACATTCATCCCTCAATTAATATCACAAAAACAGATTTATAGGGCCTATTAAATTGAAATGATCCCATTGCTGTTTGTGGAAGTTTGCGATGCTGAAATAACCTGTCTTGTTTCCTGGGGTGGTGAAAGGTGCTGCATAACTGTATGTTTGGCTTTGCTGAAGCGGAACTCAAGGAATTAAAGTTCCGATCAAGCTGGATGTTGGGGGAGGGATGGTCGGACACAATTTGTCAGGTGGATGTCTCATATGGATACAGTTTCTTAAAGTGCATTCCTTGGATGTTGGTGGCGCTGACATTTTCATAGAACTTACAGTGCAGAAGGAGGCCATTCGGCCCATCGAGTCTGCACCGGCCCTTGGAAAGAGCACCCTACTTAAGCCCACACCCCCACCCTATCCCCGCAACCCAGTAACCCCACCTAACCTAATGGACACTAAGGGGCAATTTATCACGGCCAATCCACCTAACCTGCACGTCTTTGGACTGTGGGAGGAAACCGGAGCACCCAGAGGAAACCCACGCACACACGGGGAGTATGTGTAAACTCCGTGATGCACGATCAATGAAGCGAGATTGTCGAGCAATTGAAGGCTTTATTACACCAGATGCTTCCCCAGCAGCTGTTGCTAACGTTTGGTTGGTTCAATTGGCTCTGTTTTATAACCTTTGCTCTCGAGTCACCAGATATCTTTATGATACCGCCATGAGGTTCAAGTTCAAGTAATGATCAAGAACTCAATACACCAATTAGTAAGATTCAAATCAAAGCACATTTATTATACACAGTAATCGCTACTCATGCGTAAACTCTACTTTCTAAACTATTTCTATCACTAACAGGCCTATACTTAGTTTCGGACTGGCCCACCAGGTCAGGGGAACAAATGGCCTTTTGTTCGGGTTCTGAGTCTGCGGGATTCAAAAGCTGGTCTGGACTGGTAGCGAGGAGCGCCTATCTCGTAGCGAGCGTTGACTTGAGACTTACGTTCTTTGGAGGCAGCTGGACAGGTCACTGTCAAGGGTTGCTTCGCGTTGCTGAGTGACCCTGTCAAGAAGGACGATTTGAACTTGGGGGCTTTACTTTATAGTCCCCAGGGGCTTCCTGCCTTTCGGGGCGGACCCCGTACCTGGTTTTGAGTGATTGGACTTCGTTCCAATCGCTTGGTTCGATTTCCCCAATACTGGAGCTGTTTCCTGATCGATGGGCGGTCTTTAGGTGTCCGTTAACCTCTTTTGTGTTGGCTCCTGCTGGCGCCGAGAAGTCTGGCTTGGCCTTGTTTATCTCAAATGTTTCGATTGTTCCCGGGGATCGCTCATTAGTATGTAGATGGCTGCTACATTATTATGCAGGTGGCTCCCACATTATTATGCTGATGGTTGCTTGTATCGATGCTGTTTGGGCTTTTGCAGAGTCTAATACACAGTAAATTGCACCTGCTAGTTTTTGCCTGTGTTGGCTGAAATTCCCTTCAGCCTTTGCTGTTCTCCATTTTACGTCGGGAATTAGCCAACCCAGGTGGCTACACAGCGCAGTATCAGAATGGCTGCAGCCAGGGAAAGCACAGACCTTTATACTCAGGCCTGCTGGGCGGGACCAGCAGGCAGAGCTCTACTAAGGAACCTCTAATACGAGGTACCTCCAACATAGGTACCGTAATCCCCTTAATACAGACTACCACACTCCGCACAGACAGTGACCCAAGGCCGGAATTGAACACGGGTCCCTGGAGCTGTGAGGCAGCAGTGCTGACCAGTGTGCCACCTTGCTGCCAATATTTGTTGTTCGCCAGCAAGCTGCCCTTTGACAAGATGACAATCAACCTGCTTCGTGAACGCTGAGGTCCAGTGTGGAGAGAGGGGCCCATCCCACCAACATCTGCTCAGAACATCAGAAACAGCCACAGGAGCAGACCACTCAGCCCATCGAGCCTGCTCTGCCATTCGATACGGTCGTGGCTGACCTCGGACCTGAAAGGCTCAGGCCAAGGGCTCTGGAATGGTTCCTACAGATTGGAGGGTAGCGAATGTAACCCCGCTATTCAAAAATGGAGGGAGGGAGAAAACAGGGACTCTCTGAATTGTTTTGTTGCTTTGTTTGATCGTTTCCCTGGTTTGTATATAGTGTTGATCTCGCTATTCTTGTTGCATACTGCTTCTCTGCACCAGGCACCTTCCCATGTAAATAGCTTAGTTCTCATGTACGCAGTCCTGTAAATATGTCTTCGCACCCACACGTAGTTAGGAACATTCTCACCATATATCATTTATTTTCCTTGGCGTGGAAAAGTGCCGCCGACGGGCCCGAGAGGCAGTGTACTGGCCCGGCATTAATGAGGACAAAGCCAACACAGTGCTCAACTGCCCCACTTGTCAGCGGTTCCAGCCGGCCCAACCACGTGAGACCCTGCAGCCCCATGAGTTGGTCACGTCACTATGGGCCAAGCTGGGCACGACCTGTTCAACGTGCTGGGTAGAGACTATGTCCTGATCGTGGACTACTTTTTGAATTACCCGGAGGTGATACGGTTGCACGACATCACCTCGTCTGTCGTCGTTCGTGCATTTAAAGAAACCTTTGCTCGACACGGCAACCCGCTCACGGTTCTGTCGGACAATGGCCTCTGCTTCGCCAGCCAGGAATGGTCCAACTTTGCCAGGCGGTACAATTTTGCCCATGTGACATCCAGTCCCCTGTACCCCCAATCCAACGGCAAAGCGGAGAAGGGAGTACAGATAGTCAAACGGCTCCTATGCAAGGCTGCCGATGCTGGGTCCGATTTCCACCTTGCATTGCTGGCCTATCGCTCCGCCCCGCTATCCACTGGCCTGTTGCCAGTTACTCATGGGTCGTACCCTGAGGACGACGTCCATCCATGTCCCAGACCTCGACCACGTTCCGGTCCTTCGCCGGATGCAGCTGTCTCGTGCACAGCACAAGGCGGCTCATGACTCCCGTGCAGCTGATCTCCCTGCTCTGGCTCCAGATGACAACGTCCGCGTCCATCTTCCGGATGGTGGCGGGTCTGCAACCGCTGTTGTTCTTTGGCAGGTGGCCCCCCGCTCGTTCCTGGTTCGTCTACCGGGTGGCTTTATTCTGCGCCGCAAACAACGTGCCCTTCGTCTCGTTCCACGCTCACCACGTGATCCTCCACTGTCGCCTCGCCCTCCTGCTGACCCTGCCGCAGAATTAAATGTATTGGGCGGATTCTCCGGCCGTGCCCACCGGGAGACCCCAGAAATTCCTGCCTGAGGTCAATGGACCTTTACATTCGTCCACGTCCCGCCCTTGCCAATCTTGTGGTGGGCGGTGCGGAACAATCCAGCCCATTATCCCCGAATTTGCAGATGATACAAAGTTAGATGGGAGGGTGAGGGGGATGCAGAGATGCTTCAGCGGGATTTGGACAGGCTGAGTGAGTGGGCACATGCAAGGCAGATGCAGTACAATGTGGATAAATGTGAGGTTATCCACTTCGGTAGCAAATAGGAAGGCAGATTATTATTTGAATGGGTGTAAATTGAGAGAGGCGGATACTCAGCGAGACCTTGGTGTCCCCGTGCATCAGTCGCTGAAAGTAAGTGCGCGGGTACAGCAGGCAGTAAAGAAGGCAAATGGTATGTTGGCCTCCATAGCGAGAGGATTTGAGTATAGGAATAGAGATGTTTTACTGCAATTGTACAGGGCGTTGGTGAGGCCACACCTGGAGTATTGTGGGCAGTTTTGGTGTCCGTATCTGAGGAAGGATGTTCTTGCTATGGGGGGAGTGCACCGAAGGTTTACCCGGCTGATTCCTGGGATGGTGGGGCTGTCATGAGGAGAGACGAAGTCTGTTTGGATTATATTTATTGGCTTATAGAAGAGTGAGAGGGGATCTCATAGAAACTTACAAAATTCTAACAGGATTAGACAGGGTAGATTCAGAAAGAATGTTCCCAATGGTGGGGGAGTCCAGAACTAGGGGTCATAGTTTGAGGATAAGGACTGAGGTGAGGAGACATTTCTTCACCCAGAGAGTGGTGAATCTGTGGAATTCACTCCCACAGAAAGTAGTTGAGGCCAAAACGTTGTGTAATTTCAAGAAGGAATTAAATATAGCTCTTGGGGCTAAAGGGATCAAGGGATATGGGGGGAGGGCGGGATCAGGGTATTGAACTTGATGATCAGCCATGATCATAATGAATGGCGGAGCAGGCTCGAAGGGCCGAATGGCCTCCTCCTGCTTCTATTTTCTATGTATATATGTTTCTATATAATGTGGTTGACTCTTAACTGCTCTCCGAAATGGTCCAGCAAGTTACACAGTTAAAGGGCAATTAGGGATGGGTAAGAAATGTTCGTTCTGCCCCCAACACCCACAGACCATCAAAGAATAAAGAAAACAAAATTGCAATGTAGGTGTTCGGAAGAAACGTTAACTCTGTGGGCAGGATTTAGCGACCAACCTGCCGTGTGTTTTTTGGCGGATGATGCGGCCCCCCAGCGGGATTTCTTGGTCCCGCCACTGCCGACGGGAAATCCGTGCGCTGTCGGTGGGACTGGAACAGCGGTAAACTCCGCCCTGTTTCTCTCTCCACCGATGCTGCCAGACCTGCTGTGTCTTTCCAGCACTTTCGGTTTTTATTTCAGATTTCCAGCATCTGCAGTATTTTGTTTTTACTGGAACATTGGTGCTCAAGACGGTTTGTGAACCTCGGAATTGTCTACCCCAGGGAACTGTGGGGTGCTCCATCAATGAGTAAATGCAAGACAAAGATAGATGGATTGTCGGACATTAAGGGGATCAAGGGGAATGTGAGATAAGTGGAGTGGAGGTAGCTCTCTGATTGAACGGTGGAGAAGGTCAGAGGGGCCGAATGGCCCACCCCTGCTCCGATGTCTTCGTTCCTTAGTAAATAGTCACTTGCTACAACTGAAGCACAGGTAGTCTGGTTTCAGTTTTGCTCTGTCGAGCAATAATCTTCGTGTGTTCCATCCCATAAAGTATATTTTAGTCTCCCTGCCAGAACAGGCTAATAACCTAATACTTCCTGAAGAGACTCCCAGCTGCATTAGATGCAGATGTCTGATTGATTTTAAACAAAGAGCCAGATCTCCCTAGACAGCCTCTTGGCCTGTCACTTACGTGAAGGATTATCTTGGAACTGAAAAAGTGCTCCGCGTTGCATTTTGAGGAGTGCTAAATGGGCAGCAGGCAATTTGCAACCATTACCCAGAGCCACTAGGTGTAAGGTACGTGGGCCGCAAAATAATGAAATTGCATTTCTATAGCACCTTCCACAGCCTTATAATGTCCCGGAGCCCTTTAAGAAAATGGCACTGACGGGAATGCGCGCATTAAGGGGATGATGACGCTCCCTGATTGCCGGTTTGAGTCTATACATCACCATGTTAAGGCCAGTTCAAGGGGTGGAAAAAACGACCCCAATATATCGAGGGTTGGTGTAAAGTTGACAGCAATTTGCCCTCGCAATTTTTTGGGAACACGCAGGGCAATTTGATTAAGTGCGTGGCCCCTTTAAAACATTTTTTTTACACAGGGTCTCAATATGTGGTAATCGAAATGGGCCAACTTATGAGCAGGGACTTCCAATCAGCAACACAGTCATGCAGGTTAAAGACGATATCAAGAGTGAGACAGTAAGGAGAAAGCCCCCTCTAGTGTATGGAGATTTGGACCAGAAGTGGCCGGGTGAGAAGACAAAGTCCTATAAGGGAGACACGGGACACGGGACAGCATGGCGGAGGGCAAGGGCCCCGGGGAGACGGCACAGTGGCCGACGGAGCAGCTGGTGAAGTTTTTCGAGGATTGCTTCGCCAAGCTGAGAAGGACACGCTGGACCTGATTAAGGCTTCGATTGATCAGGTGGTTCAGAATCAGGAAACCCACGGGAGAGCGATCCAGGAGGTCGAACAAAAGTTGTCCGAGCACGAGGAGTATATAACCGTGCTGGAAAGCAAGGTGGGGACGATGAACGACGGCCAGAAAAGAATGCAGGAGAAGCTGGAGGACCTGGAGAATAGGTCCAGGAGGCAGAATCTCAGGATTGTTGGCCTCCCTGAAGGCAGCGAGGGATCGGATGCGAGGGCCTATGTGGCGGACATGTTGGAGAAGTTGATGGGGGCTGGGGCGTTCCCTCGGCCCCTGGAATTGGACAGAGCGCACAGAGCCCTCGCGAGGAAGCCCGAGCGAACGAGCCGCCGAGGGCCATGGTGGTATGTTTTCACCGTTTCATGGAAAGGAGCATTTTTGCAGTGGGCCAAGAAAGAACGGAGCAGCAAGTGGGAGAACTGGGAGTTGCACAACTATCAGGACCTGGGAGCGGATTTGGCCAAGAGGCGAGCTGGGTTCAATCAGGCAAAAACGACCCTCTTTAAGAAGGGGGTGAAGTTCGGGGTGTTGTACCCAGCCCATCTGTGGGTCACACATGAGGAACGGGACTCCTACAGACGAAGTATGGACCTTTATTAAAGAAATGAAGCTGGAGGCGAATTAAAAGACACTTAAGCCTTGGAGAAGTACTGTGGCAGCGATTTGTGGTGCTGGATTGTATAAATTTAAGTAGCTCTATGTGGAATAATGGGCTGTGTGGGTGGTTAAAGGTTGATCTGTCTTGCAGGGACCTTGTTGGGGGGGATGGGCTTTGAATTTAGTTCTGCTTTTTGGGTGACTATTTTTCTAAAGTGATTGTTTCTTCACTGTTTTTTTCTGTTGTTTGTTTACTGGGGAATGTGATGCTTTTAAAATGGTTATTCATGTGGGGGGGGGAGGAGAGTACAATAGGGAAACGGACTGCTTGGTGCCGGGGCGGGAGCTATCGAGTCAGCATGGGTCAGCTGACTCTCAGAAGCGCAGTAGGGGGTGAGCAGGCGTTAAGCTGGAGCTTGGGGGTTGGGTTTCTAGTGTTGTTGCTAGGGGGGAGGGAGTGGGGGGGGTGGGGGGGGTGGGAGCTGCTTTGCTGACAGGGGAGGAACTGTTACTAGGGGATAAATGGGAGGTCGGGAACGGTGACAGCCTGAGTGGGGACTCGAGGAAACGGAGGGCGCGAGCTCGGGGCTGGCCTAAAAAGGGTGATGGCTAGTCGGCAGGGGGTGTGGGGGGTTGGAACCCCCCCATCCAGGCTTATCACATGGAATGTGAGAGGACTGAAAAGGCCGGTCAAGAGGGCTCGTGTGTTCGCGTATTTGAGGGAACTGGAGGCGGACGTGGCAATGCTACAAGAGACACACCTAAAGGTTACAGACCAGACGAGATTGGGGAAGGGGTGGGTTCGCCAAGTGTTCCACTCAGGACTGGACTCAAAGACCAGGGGGGTAGCGATCTTGATCAGGAAACGAGTGGCATTCGAGGCAGGGAGAATCGTGTCAGACAAGGGGGGTAGGTACATAATGGTGAGTGGGAAGCAGGAGGGGGTGCGAGTGGTACTTGTGAACATATATGCTCCGAATTGGGACGACGTGGAATTTATGAGGCGGGTGTTAGGTAAGATCCCAGACTTAGAGTCACATAACCTGATCATAGGAGGGGACTTCAATACAGTCATTGATCCGGAATTGGACCGGTCAAAATCCAGGACAGGGAGGAGGCCGGCTGCGGCAAAGGAATTGAAGGGTTTTATGGAACAGATGGGGGGAGTAGACCCATGGAGGCTTGCTCGGCCGAGGGTGAAGAAGTTTTCCTTTTTCTCACATGTCCACAAGGTATACTCTCGCATCGACTTTTTTGTTCTGAGCAGGGCGCTAATACCGGAGGTGGTGGATACGGAGTACTCGGCAATCGCAGTGTCGGATCATGCCCCGCACTGGGTGGATCTACGGGTTAGTGTGGAGAGAGGGCAACGCCTGCTGTGAAGACTGGATGTGGGATTGCTAGCGGACGAGGCGGTCTGTGGGCGGGTTAACAAGTCCATCCAGAACTACCTGGAAACAAATGATACGGGGGAGGTCTCTGCAGCGACAGTCTGGGAAGCTTTGAAGGCAGTAGTCAGAGGGGAATTAATCTCAATAGGGGCCCACAGGGAAAAGGCGGAACAGGCTGAGAGGGATAGATTAGTGGAGGAGATACTCCAGGTGGACAGGAGATACCCGGAGGCCCCGGACGCGGGGCTACTGAGGGAGCGACGGAGGTTACATGCGGGGTTTGGGCTGAAGACCACAGGGAAAGCAGTGGAACAGTTGAGGAAGGCAAGGGGGGCGGTCTATGAGTACAGGGAAAAGGCAAGCAGAATGTTGGCGCACCAGCTCAGGAAAAGAGAGGCGGCCAGGGAGATAGGTAAAGTAAAGAGTAGAGACGGTAATACTGTCCTGGACCCAGCGGGGGTGAACGAGGTGTTTCAGGACTTTTATAGTAAATTATGAGAGTCGGAACCCCCGGCTGGGGTGGAGGGGATGAGGCAATTTCTGGATCAGTTGAGGTTCCCGAGGGTGGAGGAGGACCTGGTGGAGGGGCTGGGAGCCCCAATTGAGGTTGAGGAAATAATCAAGGGGCTGGAGGGCATGCAGTCGGGCAAGGCCCCGGGGCCTGACAGCTACCCGGTGGAATTCTTTAAGAAGTTTTCAGAGATATTGAGCCCACTGTTGGTGAGGACATTTAACGAAGCAAGAGAGAAGGGGGTCCTCCCCCCAACAATGTCGCAGGCCTCGATTTCATTGACCCTGAAACGGGAGAAGGATTCGGAGCAATGCGGGTCATACAGGCCGATTTCTCTACTGAATGTGGATGCCAAACTGCTGGCTAAGATACTGGCCACAAGGATAGAGGACTGTGTCCCGGGGGTGATAGGGGAAGACCAGACGAGATTTGTTAAGGGCAGGCAACTCAAGGCTAATGTTCGATGGCTTCTAAATGTTATTATGATGCCCTCAGAAAGAGGGGAGGCGGAGAAGGCTTTTGATTGGGTGGAGTGGAATTACCTGTGGGAGGCGCTGGGAAGGTTTGGGTTTGGTGAGGGCTTTATTGACTTGGTGCGGTTGCTCTATCAGGCACCATTAGCGAGTGTGCGTACGAACCGGCTGAGGTCGGGGTATTTTGAATTACACCGAGGGACGTTACTGTTTGCTCTGGCCATGGAGCCATTGGCCATAGCTTTAAGAGCCTCTAGGAACTTGAAAGGGCTGGTTCGGGGGGGGGGGGGGGGGGGGGGGCGCACCGGGCCTCACTCTGTGCAGATGACCTGCTCTTGTACATTTTGGACCCGTTGAAGGAGATGGGGGAAGTAATGCGAATCTTGGGGGAATTTGGCAATTTTTCGGGGTATAAATTGAACATGGGGAAATGCGAGATGTTTGCGATCCAGGCAAGAGGACAGGAGAAGAGATTGGGAGAGCTGCCGCTTAGAATGGTAAGGAAGAGCTTTCGATATCTGGGAATCCAGGTGGCCCGGAAATGGGAGGTACTATACAAGTTACACCTATCCCAGTTGGTGGAACAAATGGGAGGGGACTTTAAGAGATGGGACATGCTCCCGCTATCACTGGCGGGGAGGGTACAGACCGTGAAAATGTCGGTCCTCCCCAGATTTCTGTTTGTCTTTCGGTGCCTCCCCATCTTCATTCCTAAGGCCTGTTTCAAGCGGGTGGATAAGATTATTTTGGGCTTTGTGTGGGCGAGTAAAACCCCGCGAGTGAAGAAAGTGTTGCTGGAGCGCAGTCGGAGGGAGGGTGGGCTGGCGCTGCCGAACATCTGCAATTACTGCTGGGCGGCTAATATAGCCATGATCAGGAAGTGGGTAGTGGGGGAGGGGTCGGCATGGGAGCGGATGGAGGCGGCGTCATGTAAAGGCACCAGTCTGGGAGCATTGGTAACGGCACCTCTGCCGTTGTCGCCGGCCCGATACTCCACAAGTCCGGTGGCAGTGGCGGCTCTGAGGATCTGGGGGCAGTGGAGGAGATATAAGAGAGTGGAGGGAGCATCGATTTGGACCCCGATTTATAATAACACAGGTTTGTTACGGGTGGGCTAGATGGCGGGTTCCGGAGTTGGCAGAGGGCAGGAATTGGAAGGATGGGGGATCTATTTATAGACGGGAGCTTTCCCAGCTTGAAGGCTTTGGAGGATAAATTTAAGTTGCCAGCAGGGAATGGTTTTAGTTATCTGCAGGTGTGAGACTTCCTGAGAAGGCAGGTTCCGGCCTTCCCGCTGCTGCCGCCACGGGGGATACAGGATAGAGTAGTCTCCAGTACCTGGGTGGGAGAGGGGAAGGTATCGGATATTTACCAGGAGCTTTCGGAGGTGGAGGAAACTCCGGTGGAGGAGCTCAAGGGCAAGTGGGAGGACGAGCTAGGAGGAGAAATAGAGGCAGGGCTACGGGCAGATGCCCTGTGCAGGGTTAATACCTCCTCATCGTGCGCCAGGCTGAGCCTGATACAATTTAAGGTAGTCCACCGGGCACACATGGCAGCGGCTAGGATGAGTAAATTCTTTGGGGTGGAGGACAGGTGTGCGAGGTGCACGGGAAGCCCAGCAAATCATGCCCACATGTTTTGGGCATGCCTGAAGCTTAGAGGGTTTTG
Organism: Scyliorhinus torazame; assembly: GCF_047496885.1. NCBI lineage: Eukaryota > Metazoa > Chordata > Chondrichthyes > Carcharhiniformes > Scyliorhinidae > Scyliorhinus > Scyliorhinus torazame. The sequence goes on from NC_092717.1 coordinate 7,354,176, forward strand.
GCAGGGTTTTGCTAAGGCAATGTCCACGGTGCTAAAAACACGGGCGGTGCCGAGTCCGGAAGTAGCGATCTTTGGAGTGTCGGAAGATCCGGGAGTTCAGGGGGCGAAAGAGGCCGACGTCCTGGCTTTTGCCTCCCTGGTAGCCGGAGACGGATCTTGTTCATGTGGAGGGACTCGAAACCCCCTGAGTGTAGAGACCTGGGTTAGTGACCTGGCTGGGTTTCTCAGTCTCGAGTAAATAAAGTTTGCCTTAAGAGGGTCACTGGTCGGGTTCACCCGGAGGTGGCAACCGTTCGTCGACTTTCTCGGGGAAAATTAAAATGTCAGCAGATGCAGTATTCCAAATGGGGGGGGGGGGGGGGGGGGGGGGGTTGTATGGTTCAGGTGCGTGAAGATTGGGCTGGGGGGGGGGGGAATGTTTATTTTACCATGTTGATGGCATTGTTTATGATACTGTTATAAAAAATTTCAAATACCTTAATAAAATATTATTTTTTAAAAAGGCAATATTGGTTGCCAACTGTTGTTGGACATAATCCTGGAGGCATCATCACATGACCTTCGCTCTCTGATTGCCCCACCCCCACACTTCCACCATTGGTTATTCATTGTAGCGGTATTCTACCTTCCCGCGACCAATTAGAACTCACACTGTATCTCCTGTTACCCAATTGGACGGTTCTTGACTGTCGGCCAAATATCCTCTTTATAAAGTGGGAGAAAAAATATTTTTTAAATATTGTTTTTTTCTCCTGGAAATGTTTAGGAGATTAAATCTCAATTGCCGGAGACTCCTGGACAATCCTGGAGAGGTGGTAGGTTTAACCTGGAGCTAGAGAAGAGGGTGTTACGACACCCTGGACAAGCGCGCGGTGAATTCCAAACCCATTCATTCCAGAGTCACAACTCAAGTGAATTAACCAATAGTTCTTCCAGAAATACCAGACCTTGGCTGCCCAATAATTGCAGTCACCAGGTTTGTAAGTTTAAACACAGTTACTATTTATTTATACAAAGGATATCATGGAAAATGCAGTAAATACAACTGGTTAACTATCACCTAACTCCTGACTCCCACTTTAACTGCCCCACCCTCTACCCACACCAACAAGACGGACAAACACAGCAGAGGGAAGGGGTGAAACCCAATAAAAATAAAGGTCAAAGGGTGAGTCTTTGCTTCCGATGGTGGTCCTTTCGCACATTTTCTCCACAGCATGCTTGCTGATTAAAGTCTCTGGTTTATAGCCAATGGTCCTCTTTGTAGAGTCATTCATTTGGGGTCCCCACAGGTTATAAAATACAATACTTGCGGGCAGACTTGCTGGAGAGAACGCCAGTCCCCACAGTGGCCTGCTGGAGAGGATTAGATGGATCTTTCTTTGGAGAGAGTTTTGTCAGATGCCTTCATCCAGGCTGCCAGCATCGAAACTGAAACAAAACTGGAACCTGGTGACTCTGAAAACATTCCAGTGGGTTCAGATCCAATCACCACCTGCAACCGGGCAGAGCACAGCCTTTTGGGCCAATTCATTTGCCACCTGCCAAATCAATCAAACCGAGTCATCACTGATGCTGGCCAGCCTATAATTACCAGTCTAAACCAGCACAGCCTTCTGGATTCTTCTGTTTGAATTGAAGGCACAGACCACTGTTTCCTTTTGCTTGAATAAAAGATACAGGCTGCCTTAAAGATGCATGTTCATAAGTCATCCATGGATCAAAAATGTAACAGCAAAAATAAAAGAAAATGGAAATAAGGGAATAAATATGGAATAAAGAGGAAGGACCCTTACAAGGGTGGGTGATGGCATGTGCACTGAAGCGCTCCTTTTAAGTGGGTAATAACTGGGCAAGAGGAATGTTGTGTAGAACATTCCTAGCATGTGTCAGCCTTGCTAACTCCTGGGTCCCCAATGTCATAGAGTCATACAGTAAAGAAGAGTCCCTTTGCCCCATCCTGGGTTCAAGCCCCACACCGGAACTTGAGCGCAAAGGTTCAAGCTGACACTCCCAGTGCAGTACCGAGGGAGTGCCGCACTGTCAGAGGTGCCATCTTCTGGGTGAGATGTTAAACAAAAGCCCCTTCTGCCTTTTTGGGTGGGTATAAAAGATCCCACGGCACTTTTTGAAGAGTGCTCTGGCCCATATTTATCCCCCAATGCAACAAACAGAGATGATTTGGCCATTGTGACATTGCTGTCTGTGGAATCTTGCTGTGCACAAACTGGCAGCTGTTTCTTCGCCATTACAGCAGTGATCACACTTCAAAAGCATCGTTGTCTCTAAAGTACTTTGCAATGTTCTGAGGTTATGAAAAGTGCTACATGAATCCAAATCGCCCTTTGTTATCCCCTTCGAGGGTTTTTGCTCACCCTGCATCCATCCTTCGCCTGCACCCGACGCACCCTTTACATCTCAAACTGTAAAAGTCAGGTGCGGGAGGGATGGGGGGGGAGGGCGGGGTGCGAGAGGAAGGAACATTCATGCTATAGGAACAGAAAACTGTGAGTTAAATTAGAATGAAATGAACGAGGATGCATGAAAAGACAGCGGATAGAGCATAACTGCATTACTGTGTGATTGGCTAAAGTAGGAATGGAGAATGATATTAAGTCGATGCGGTTTCGATTTGAGAGACAGTAATCTTTGTTACAAGGAATCATTTTTATGGGAAACAATACCTCAGGCACCGTTATTATCTACAAAGCTAATGCGGGTAGCCACAAATTAACAAAAATGATGTGAATTTACAATTTGAAGCAAAACTTTTCAATAAAGAGACATGAGTGGCTCTTTTGTCGACTGTGAATATGTTTTGAAATTCCTGATATTGATCTGTGCATGATATTTAATTCATAATTTTACTATTCAAATCGCAAACAATATTTTTGCCTTTTAGTTGTTGAGAAAATTCAACCAGAGATCCAGGCGCAGCCACAGGCCTATTATAATAATAAAATAATCTTCTATTGTCACAAGTAGGCTTACATTAACACTGCAATGAAGTTACTGTGAAAAGCCCCCAGTCGCCACATTCCGCCGCCTGTTCGGGTACACAGAGGGAGAATTCAGAATTCTCAGCTGGTACGGGAATTGAACCCGCGCTGCTGGCCTTGTCCTGCATCACAAACCAGCTGTCTAGCCCACTGAGCTAAACCAGGCCTGCACTCAGCTAGCGAAACTGCTCCTTCACAGAAATCAACCCCAGTTAGTGTACAGAATACCGTCCTACCCACAAGCCAAACATGTTGTAAACCTTACCGCTGTGACTATTAGTGAGGGGGGAATCATTTGGCGGGGTGGGGGGGGGGGGGGGTGTTAATAATACTTTAATCAATCCAAAACTATTAAAATGAGGTCCATGCCCTTTGTGGGTGTAAATCTCATGATGCCGCCAATGAAGGGCGGGCAAAATCGGGAATGCGATCTCTCTGGTGGGAATCCCGTTTCCCGGTTCTCACAGGGTTTTCCGCCCAAGCCATGCATGGCGGGTGAGGGCTCAAAATCTCCTCCAGTGTGTACAGTGCATGTGCAGAGACCGACCAGTACAACAAACAGTTGTTAATGCATGAGAACAGTGGACGTACAGCGGATAACTTGGGTAACTTATAGTCACACAGGATCATGCATGGAAATGTGTCTTTTGTTCACGGGGAATAAGCGATATGTTTGGTTTATTTTATATGAAAAAGAGGGTATTTGGATTTTGAAAATTCAATACTGTACTAACTAACCGGCTTGCCATAGTCATGCGACTCTGCCATAAGTACTCTGCCTCTGGGAGCAGACATCATAAGATCAATTCAATAAAGCCTCTCACAGAAACACACACTGAAGAATACAGCTGTCCTTATACTTGCAACACATGCCAGCTGATATTATAAATGGTTCCCGTTCCTTTCAGAGCTGCTGTCTTCACATTCCTCTTCAAAACCCCATCCTTGACCAAACCGCCCCCCCCCCCACTCTTTGTCAATTGCAGACTCACCTCCAATCTTTTTTTCCATGCCGATGTTCTTGAATGTGTTGTCACCTCCCAAATTAACAGCCATCTTTCCCGTAGTTCAATATTTGTTTCCCTCCAATTAGGATTCCACCCCTGCCTCAGCACATGGCCTTAATCAAAGTCACCAAAGACCTTTGATGCAGCTTACCTCATCATTCTCCTCCAATGCCCCTCCTCTATTGTCCATCTCAACAAGGCTCCTTGTTTCCATTCATGTACCCAACCGTAACCACAGCATCTCTGGCAGTGCCTTCTCTTCCCACTCCCTTACCGTTCCCTCTGGAATCCCTCAAGAATGTTTCCTTGGTCCCCTCCCCCCCTTCACTATTTGCAGCCTGCCTTTTGGAACGTCATTCATCATAATAATAATAATCGCTTATTGTCACAAGTAGGCTTCAATGAAGTTACTGTGAAAAGCCCCTAGTCGCCACATTCCGGCGCCTGTTCAGGGAGGCCGGCACGGGAATTGAACCCGCGCTGCTGCCTTGTTTTGCGTTACAAGCCAGCTGTTTGCCCACTGTGCTTAAACCAGCCCCTGCCCCAATGTTCATAGACATTGGGTCAGCAATGACACTGATGACAAGCAATCACATCTCTCAACCCGCCACTGTGTTGTCATATTTCATGCCCACTCTTTGGTCCACCATTGGCGGCTGTGCCTTCACCTGTCCAAGCCCTTCCCTCCCTCAGCCTGTCTCCTCCTTTAAGATGCTCCTTAAAATCCATCTCTTCCACCAAGTTTTTGGTCGCTGCCCCTATGACTCAATATCCATTTTTGTCTGATTATAACTCTGTGAAGTGCCTTGGGGTGATTTTCTTTGTTTAAAAAACTAGAAAGGCTCAAGCTGTTGGTCCTTCATGTTTTGAGGTGGAGTTGAAATTTCAAGCGTAGAGCATTATCCCCAGTGGGAATCACAGGGACACATTAGTGATCAGTTATTTGAATGTACAAGTACCTCTATACTTATTTTAAAATTATCACAACTGTGAAGTTCAAGGATTACAAAAATCAATCACCCTGTGATTCTTGTGATCCAGAAATGAAACCCTCATTAGCCAATCATGTGACATAACATTATCGTCTCTTGGGGAGAATAGTCAAAGGGGGATAGAGCACAGGTGCTAAAAGGCGATAAGAGCTTCCACAGAGCATTGATCTGAAGTACTTTCTATCATTCTGGTTGCTGTACCATAATGGGCACATCTCATGATAGAAATTGACTTGCTTCATGTTGGGCTTTCACAGGTATAACATACAGTTTAGCAGAGGGTTGTCCCACATCTAAACTGCACAGGTGATAGGTTAATGTGCATTTTTACATCCAATTTCTCATCCGGAGTTTTGGGTAGTGAGGGTAGAGGTTCCAACTTTCTATCCATCACACGTCTGACCAGGAAGCTCTCCCACTCTTCTCGCCTTCCATTGGTGTGTTTTGGGAGGATGTGCAGATTAATACTCAACCTGTTTGGCCATGTTAGGAGCATACCTTCCTCAGCCATCAAGTCCCAGGGTGGGATTTGAACCTGGAACCTCTGGCTCAGAGGCAGGGAGACCACCCGCTGCACCATAAGATTTCCCATGCAGGCGCTGGACCCATTTCTAAATACTTGTGGCCCATATAAGCAGGCGTTTGATCACTTAATTTTTTTACCTTAAAAAAAGGAGTGTGAGGGGTGACCTCTAAATGATGCAAGGTTTTGGTAGAGTGAATACAGAGAGAATGTTTCCTTCTCTACCGGCCATCAATATAAGATAGTCATTAAGAATCCAATAGGAAATGCAGAAAAAAAAAGTCTTTACCCTGACAGTGGTAAAAATGTGGAAATCACTAAAACAGGTTGTGGTTGAGGCAAATAGAATATTCCACTAATTGGGAAGCTTGTCATGTGTTTAAAGTTTACAGTGTTTCTTTGTGTAAGTTCTTTATTGAAGGGAACTGCATGCAGGAAGGTCCACGTGGCAGAGGTCACAAGGGAATCGCAAGCTAGTTAGGACATGTAGGACTGATTACGTTTCAAAACCAAATCAAACCGAGAAGGAAATAGAGGGTTACATGGTAGATACGGATGAGGAAAGATGTGAGGAGGTGCGAGTTGGAACATAAACACAGACATGCATTGATTGGGCCGAATGGCCTGTTTTTTGCATTGTCTAATCCTCTGTAAATATGTTTAATTGAGAAGTAAGGCCTGTTGAAGGAGCCTTTTTGCCGGTGAGAGGGGCAGTGGTGAGATCTGCTGCATTCCCTGTGGATGACAAACAAAAGTGAGGTTTTAGAATGTAATAAATCTTCTGTGGAACCAGGAGGAGCAGGGTTCCCTACCTCCACCACCCCCACTCAACAGTTCTGGCGACTGAGGCCCACATTACCCCTTCCAGCATTGCACCCCCCCCACCCACATGACACATACCCCTGCCTCAGGCCTCTCTAAGGGCTGGATTCAGGCCCAGATTAAAATTTACATCCCAAATGGCATTGGAGAGGGTACAGCAAAAGGCACTGGAGCGAGGCACCTGATCTACAAGGCAAGGTGAGCAGCTGATCGATATTGCTAACTGCTCACTTTGTTGAAGAATGAGAGATATGTTACTTAAGTATTGAAGGCCAGCCTAATAATGGACGAGAATTTTCCTCCGAGTCCAACAAATAATAATAAATTGTGCAGCAGTTTACAAAGGTTGCTGCATATAATACTCTGAGGAAATTTTCATTCAATATGTTTGGATGTAGTCACTGACTCTGCCAAGTAAAATAGATTCAAGGTGAACTTAGAGTCATGGAATGATAGAACAGAAGGAAGCTATTTGTCCCATTGCATCAGTATTGGCTCTTTGAAAAAACTGTTCAATTCATGCAACCCCCTGCTCATTCCCTGTAGTTTGGTATTTTTCCCCTTTTTCTGATATTTATTACATTTTCTTATTGTAAGATATTATCTGTCTCCACAGCCCTTTCAGGCAGTGTTTTCTAGATCACAAAGTCTTCATCGCCCTCTCTGCTTCTTTCGCAATCACCTCCAATCTGTCCCTTTGCTTACTGACCCTCCTCCCACTGGAAACAGCTTACAAAGTTAAAATGTAACTCCCTCAAACAAGGGTGATGAAGAGTATAATGGATGGACTGTCCATGCAGATTGGTGCTTGCAAATTGAAGTGGCAACGGTAAGGCTATTTGGGAGGACAAGTGATTGAGAGATAAAAGATAAAGTGGTTAAAAAGATAAACCTTCCTCAGAGTGGTAATCACCAGCGGATTGCGAAGCTTAACAGATTTACCCACACTGCAATTCCAAAGCCCCCCCCCCCCTCCCGTCCTGCTCAACCTTCGCCAGTGTGCTTTGACGAAGAGTCATCCAGACTAGAAATGTTAGCTCTCTTCTCTCCCCACAGATGCTGTGTGAGACAGGAGCATCAGCGGCCGCTACAGTGAGGAGTAACTGGGGCGCAGAGAAATAAGAAACCCCTCTTTTTTACAGTGTTAATTGCCATAGAGGAGATGCTTAATAATAATAATAATAATAATCTAGGGCAGCTCAGTGGCGCAGTGGTTAGCATTGCTGCCTCACGGCGCCGGGATCCCAGGTTTGATCCCGGCTCTGGGTCACTGTCCGTGCGGAGTTTGCACATTCTCCCCGTGTTTGTGTAGATTTCGCCTCCACAACCCAAAGATGCACAGGGTAGGTGGATTGGCCACACTAAATTGCCTATTAATTGGAAAAAATGAATTGGGTACTCTAAATTTAAATAATAATAATCTTTTATTGCCACAAGTATGAAGTTATGGCGCCTGTTCACATAAGCTGGTATGGGAATTGAATCCGCGCTGTGGTCTTGTTCTGCATTACAAACCAGCTGTCTAGCTCACTGAGCTAAACCAGCCCAATAAAAGGGACAATTGAAAGATAAATGGTTCAGACAATGGGGGGTAAGGGGGCGGTCGGACCAGAAGGTTGGGAGGGTGTGTTGCACCGGGAAGGGGGTTTTCGTCGGGCTGGGGAGGGGTTAGGTTGGGCTGGGTTGCGGGTTGGGGGGGGGGGGGCTGGTTTGGGGTGGTGTGGCGGGTCTCCTTGGGAGGGGGGGGGGGGGTCGTGTGTGTGTGTGTGTGGGTGGGGGTTCCCGTGCGAGGCGATGTCTGGGTTTTTGCAATAGTTACTCTGGGGTTAGCAGTGATTTTTTTTCCTCCAACTCTTTTGGAGTAATTATCAGGGTAAAATTGGCAGAAACATCCGTAGTTAGCGATTTAAGTAATTTCTGTCGGATGGTTCCCACTCCAGCACAATTGTCCAGGGGAGGCAGAGGCATAGTGGTATTGTCATTGGACTAGTAAAGCAGAGACCGAGAGTAAGCCATGGGGACCCAGGTTCAAATACCGCCACTGCAGATGGTGAAATTTGAATTCAACAAATATCTGGAATTAAAAGTCTAATTACAACCATGAAACCATTGTCGGTTGTCGTAAAAAACCCATCTGGTTCACTGAAGGAAATCTGCCGTCTTTACCCGGTCTGGCCTACATGTGACTCCAGACCCACAGCCATGTGGTTGACTCTTAACTGCCCAACTGCCCCCTCAAGGACAATTAGGGATTGGCAATAAATGCCGGCACAGCCAGCGACATCCAGGTCCTACGAATGAAAAAAAAGTTAGCACTTCCGGGCAATTGCTGGGTAAACCTTGACGTGGGAACTTCCGAGATGGATCCCCCATTGGGGTTCCCCCTAATTGCGATGCTCGGGGAGCAAACTATATAGGCCATTTTCTAGACTTGACGGGCTCTTTCCTGATCTGTATGTTCTTATGTCTGCACTGAGTGCTGAATTTGGTGCATTTGAGTGCTAGAGTGAGAGTTTGGTGACTGAGGGAGTACAAGGCTTCATTTTTACCTAAAGTCTAGTCTTTCTTTTATTTAGTTAATTAACTTAAAAGTTGCTGTTTGGTTTAGAAGAAGGTGAATTTTCAATCAGCTTTAAACAAAGGTTCTACTTGTAGGGACTTGCAGCTGGAGCTTGTTAATTAGTTAATTGGATTAGGCCAGTTTTCAGAGGCTAGATTCACAGTAAAGAAGTGATCCAGCTACAGTGCAGACTTTGTTTGCACTGAGTGCTGAATTTGGTGCATTTGAGTGCTATAGTGAGAGTTTGGTGACTGAGGGAGTTAGGTGAGGAGGGAGTAAGGTGCTCCTTTCATTTCGTTTCACACATTTCCGCAAAGAGTGAGAAGAGAGCCAGGTGTTTACAGAGAGTGCAGCTGACTGGGAGCAGAGTCGGAGGGCGGAGGTCCAGTTAGTCCACAGGGCAGCTATATTCTGTAAGGTAAGAGGGGATGGAGGCTAGGCCAGTTACATGCTCCTCCTGTAGGATGTGGGTGGTGAGGGATACCACCGGTGTCCCCGCTGACTATACCTGCGGGAAGTGCACCCAACTCCAGCTCCTAGAGGCCGTGTGAGGGAACTGTAGCTGGAGCTGGATGAACTTCGGATCATCCGGGAGGCAGAGGGGGTGATTGAGAAGAGTTACAGGGAGGCAACCACTCCCAAGGTACAGGACACGAGTAGCTGGATTACAGCCAGGGGAAAGAAAACAAACAGGCAGACAGTGCAGGGATCCCTCGTGGCCGCTCCCCTTCAAAACAAGTATACCGTTTTGGATGCTGTTGGGGGGGATGACCTACCAGGGGAAGGCCCTAGCGGCCAGGTCTCTGGCACTGAGTCTGGCTCTGGGACTCAGAAGGGAAGGGGGGAGAATAGAAAAGCAATAGTAATAGGAGATCCAATGGTTAGGGGAATAGATAGGAGATTCTGTGGTCGCGAGCGAGACTCCGGAAGGTATGTTGCCTCCCAGGTGCAAGGGCCAGGGATGTCGCGGATCGTGTCTTCAGGATCCTTAAGGGGGAGGGTGAGCAGCCAGAAGTTGTGGTGCACATTGGCACCAATGACGTAGGTAGGAAAAGGGGTGTGGAGGTAATAAACGAGTTTAGGGAGTTCGGCTGGAAGTTAAAAGCCAGGACAGAATTGTCATCTCTGGTTTGTTGCCGGTGCCACATGATAGCGAGGTTAGGAATAGGGAGAGAGTGCAGCTGAACACGTAGCTGTGGTGTAGGAGGGAGGGCTTCAGGTATTTGGATAATTGGAGCGCATTCTGGGGAAGGTGGGACCTGTACAAGCAGGACGGGTTGCATCTGAACCAGAGGGGCACCAATATCCTGGGAGGGAGGTTTTCTAGTACTCTTCGGGAGGGTTTAAACTAATTTGGCAGGGGAATTGGAACCGGATTTGTAGTCCAACAACTAAGGTAGCCGATATTCAGGACGCCAAAGCATGTAATGAGGCAGTGGGGAAGGGAACACTGACAAAGGAGAGTACTTGCAGGCACGGAGGTGGGTGAACTTAAGGCATGGATCGGTACTTGGGACTACGATGTGGTGGCCATCACGGAAACTTGGATAGAAGAGGGGCAGAAATGGTTGTTAGAGGTCCCTGGTTATAGATGTTTCAATAAGATTAGGGAGGGTGATAAAAAAGGTGAGGGGTGGCATTGTTAATTAGAGATAGTACAACAGCTGCAGAAAGGCAGTTCGAGGAGTATCACCCTATTGAGGTAGTATGGGTTGAAGTCAGAAATAGGAAAGGAGCAGTCACCTTGTTGGGAGTTTTCTATAGGCCCCCCAATAGTAGCAGAGATGTGGAGGAACAGATTGGGAAACAGATTTTGGAAAGGTGCAGAAGTCACAGGGTAGTAGTCATGGGTGACTTCAACTTCCCAAACATTGAGTGAAAACTCTTTAGATCAAATAGTTTAGATGAAGTGGTGTTTGTGCAGTGTGTCCAGGAAGCTTTTCTAACACAGTATGTAGATTGTCCGACCAGAGGGGAGGCCATATTGGATTTGGTACTTGGTAATGAACCAGGGCAAGTGATAGATTTGTTAGTGGGGGAGCATTTTGGAGATAGTGACCACAATTCAGTGACTTTCATTTGAGTAATGGAGAGGGATAGGTGCGTGCAACAGGGCAAGGTTTACAATTGGGGGAAGGGTAAATACGATGTTGTCAGACAAGAATTGAAGTGCATAAGTTGGGAACATAGGCTGTCAGGGAAGGACACAAGTGAAATGTGGAACTTGTTCAAGGAACAGGTGCTACGTGTCCTTGATATGCATGTCCCTGTCAGGCAGGGAAGAGATGGTCGAGTGAGGGAACCATGGTTGACAAGAGAGGTTGAATGTCTTGTTAAGAAGAAGAAGAAGGAGACTTATGTAAGGCTGAGGAAACAAGGTTCAGACAGGGCGCTGGAGGGATACAAGATAGCCAGGAGGGAACTGAAGAAAGGGATTAGGAGAGCTAAGAGAGGGCATGAACAATCTTTGGCGGGTAGGATCAAGGAAAACCCCAAGGTCTTTTACACATATGTGAGAAATATGAGAATGACTAGAGCGAGGGTAGGTCCGATCAAGGACAGTAGCGGGAGATTGTGTATTGAGTCTGAAGAGATAGGAGAGGTCTTGAACGAGTACTTTTCTTCAGTATTTACAAATGAGAGGGACCATATTGTTGGAGAGGACAGTGTGAAACAGACTGGTAAACTCGAGGAAATACTTGTTAGGAAGGAAGATGTGTTGGGCATTTTGAAAAACTTGAGGATAGACAAGTCCCCCGGCCCTGACGGGATATATTCAAGGATTCTATGGGAAGCAAGAGATGAAATTGCAGAGCCGTTGGCAATGATCTTTTCATCCACACTGTCAAGAGGGGTGGTACCAGGGGATTGGAGAGTGGCGAATGTCGTGCCCCTGTTCAAAAAAGGGACTAGGGATAATCCTGGGAATTACAGGCCAGTTAGTCTTACGTCGGTAGTCGGCAAAGTAATGGCAAGGGTACTGAGGGATAGGATTTCTGAGCATCTGGAAAGACCCTGCTTGATTAGCGATAGTCAGCACGGATTTGTGAGGGGTAGGTCTTGCCTTACAAGTCTTATTGAATTCTTTGAGGAGGTGACCAAGCATGTGGATGAAGGTAAAGCAGTGGATGTAGTGTACATAGATTTTAGTAAGGCATTTGATAAGGTTCCCATGGTAGGCTTATGCAGAAAGTAAGGAGGCATGGGATAGTGAAATTTGGCCAGTTGGATAACAAACTGGCTAACCGATAGAAATCAGAGAGTGGTGGATGGCAAATATTCAGCCTGGATCCCAGTTACCAGTGGCGTACCGCAGGGATCAGTTCTGGTTCCTCTGCTGTTTGTGATTTTCATTAATGACTTGGATGAGGGAGTTGAAAGGTGGGTCAGTAAGTTTGCAGATGGTACGAAGATTGGTGGAGTTGTGGATAGTGAGGAGGGCTGTTGTCGGCTGCAAAGAGACATAGATAGGATGCAGAGCTGGGCTGAGAAGTGGCAGATGGAGTTTAACCCTGAAAAGTGTGAGGTTGTCCATTTTGGAAGGACAAATATGAATGCGGAATACAGGGTTAACGGTAGGGTTCTTGGCAATGTGGAGGAGCAGACAGATCTTGGGATCCATGTTCATACATCTTTGAAAGTTGCCACTCAAGTGGTAGAGCTGTGAAGAAGGCCTATGGTGCGCTAGCGTTCATTAACAGAGGGATGGAATTTAAGAGCCGTGAGGTAATGATGCAGCTGTTCAAAACCTTGGTAAGGCCACATTTGGAGTACTGTGTACAGTTCTGGTCGCCTCATTTTAGGAAGGATGTGGAAGCTTTGGAAAAGGTGCAAAGGAGATTTACCAGAATGTTGCCTGGAATGGAGAGTAGGTCTTACGAGGAAAGGTTGAGGGTGCTAGGCCTTTTCTCATTAGAATGGAGAAGGATGAGGGGCGACTTGATAGAGGTTTATAAGATGAACAGGGAATAGATAGAGTAGACAGTCAGAGACTTTTTCCCCAGGTGGACCAAACCATTACAAGGGGACATAAATTTAAGGTGAATGGTGGAAGATATAGGGGGATGTCAGAGGTAGGTTCTTTACCCAGAGAGGCGTGGGGGCATGGAATGCACTGCCTGTGGAAGTAGTTGAGTCGGAAACATTAGGGTCCTTCAAGCAGCTATTGGATAGGTACATGGATCACGGTAGAATGATATAGTGTAGATTAATTTGTTCTGAAGGGCAGCATGGTAGCATTGTGGATAGCACAATTGCTTCACAGCTCCAGGGTCCCAGGTTCGATTCCGTCTTGGGTCACTGTCTGTGCGAAGTCTGCACATCCTCCCAGTGTGTGCGTGGGTTTCCTCCGGGTGCTCCGGTTTCCTCCCACAGTCCAAAGATGTGCAGGTTAGGTGGATTAGCCATGATAAATTGCCCTTAGTGTCCAAAATTGCCCTTAGTGTTGGGTGGGGTTACTAGGTTATGGGGATAGGGTGGAAGTGTTGACCTTGGGTAGGGTGCTCTTTCCAAGAGCCGGTGCAGACTCAATGGGCCGAATGGCCTCCTTCTGCACTGTAAATTCTATGATTAATCTAGGACAAAGGTTTGGCACAACATCGTGGGCCGAAGGGCCTGTTCTGTGCTGTATTTTTCTATGTTCTATGTCTCTGTCATCAATAATAGTGTTTGATAAAAGTGTGCAGATTATTTGAGGTGACTGTCTTGAAGTTAGAGTGAGGAGCAATTGACCCAAGAGTGACTACAGAACAAGTGGCATGATCTTGGGTGGAACATGGGGAGACCGGAGGCTGGGAATTGTACTGTGAGTAAATCACCTCCTGACCCTAGAGCCTGTCCATTCCCTACTTAGCTGGTTGATGCTCAGTTTCAGCTCCACCATCACCACTCAGCTCCTGACCCCATTATAACCTTGATCCAAACAAGAACAAAGGAACTGAACTCAAGAGATGAGGTGGCAGTGACTACCTTGATACCGAGGCAGCATTTGCCCGAGTGTGGCATCAAGGAGACATATCAAAATTGAAGTCAATGGAAATCGCGAGAAGATTCTCCACTGGTTGGAATCATACCTAGCTTGGAGATGGACGGTGTAGTTATTAGGAGGCAATCATCTAAGTCCCAGGACATCGCTCCAGAGTTCCTCAGGGTGATGTCCGAGGCCCAACCATCTTGAAATACATTGACACTTTTGCATCTGGTGTTAGCACCAAGCAAGCATTCCATACGAGCGAATCCAGCAGCACAGATTGATATATATTTTTTTTAAATATAAATTTAAAGTACCCAATTCTTTTTTTTCCAATTAAGGGGCAATTTAGCGGGGCCAATCCACCTAACTAGCACATCTTTGGATTGTGGGGGGTGAGACCCACGCAAACACGGGGAGAATGTGCAAACTCCACACGGACAGTGACCCGGGGCCAGGATCGAACCTGGGTCCTCGGTGCCAACATGCCGCCCCACAGATTGATGTTTTCATCTCAGGAATTGCAAAAAGAATTTTAAAAAATCAATGGGGGGAAAAAAGGCTTGAAGGATCCAGAATATCAAAACACGAGAAATATAATGGTCCAGGTGAAAGAGAACTTCCATTGCCAATAGGATAAAAATATAATGGATATTAGATTACAGAGTAACATTCAAAAATTTGCAGCTCTCAAAGTTGTCGAAGTGATAAACAGTGAGGATGATGCTAATGGACAGCAAAAGCACATAGGCTGGCAGGACGGGCAGATAGGTGGCATGTGGGATTTAATCAGAGAAGTGTGAGGTGATGCATTTTGGCAATGGGCCGAGATTAACAGCCGGAAAAGGGCGAGATGCTGGAGGGACGTGTAGCAGTCACCCACAGATTGCACATTCTCATTTAAGTAAGACTTGAGGCTCCATTTCGATTCTAATAATAATCTTTATTGTAACAAGTAGGCCTGCTTTAATACTGCAATGAAGTTACTGTGAAAAGTCCCTAGTCGCCTGTTCGGGTACACGGAAGGAGAATTCAGAATGTCAAAATTACTTAACAGCACGTCTTTCGGGACTTGTGGGAGGAAACCTACGCAGACACGGGGAGAGCGTGCAGACTCCGCAGAGACAGTGACCCAAGCCGGGAATTGAACCTGGGACCCTGCCGCTGTGAAGCAACAGTGCTAACCACTGTGCTACCTTGCCGCCCGACATGTAGGGATGATGTAGGATCCTTTGCTGTTTATTCTCAGATCTCCACTGCACCTACTGCCCAGCTTTTAGAAACATGCGCCAAATGACACTTAACCTTAAAGGAAGAATAAAGCAACATATAAAATATTAACGCTGCAACGTCTTGAAAATGGAACCGCAACAGTGTGAGGCAAACATTTCAGTGTGAAGGCTGGATCCTGAGCAGGTTTATAAATAATTGGAATCTGTTAAACGAATGTCGTTAAAGGTTTATCAGGGAATGTGTTCAAATAAATTGCCTAAGCTTATTTGGACATAGGGTTCTGCATTGGAATGGGGTCTCTGCCCTAGAAGTTACTTATCTCTCATAACTCGGGATATGAACCCTCTATGAAAGCACAGGAGCCTACAAGAGTCAGGCATTCAAAATATCACTAAAACTTTACATAATATAATAGGAGCAATAGACACATAGTCCATTGAACCTGCTCCGCCATTCAACATGAGCAGGGCTGATCTTGGCCTTCAACTCCATTTTCCCACCCACTCCATATCCTTTGATTCTGAGACACCAGAAATCTGTCCATCCCAGCCTTAAATGTGTTCACGAAGGACCAACCACAACCTTCTGAGGTAGAGAAAATTCCAAAGAGCTGTGAGGCAGCAGTGTTAACCCGGGTCCCTGGCGCTGTGAGGCAGCAGTGTTAACCTGGGTCCCTGGCGTTGTGAGACAGCAGTGTTAACCCGGGTCCCTGGCACTGTGAGACAGCAGTGTTAACCTGGCTCCCTGGCGTTGTGAGACAGCAGTGTTAACCCGGGTCCCTGGCATTGTGAGACAGCAGTGTTAACCCGGGTCCCTGGCACTATGAGACAGTAGTGTTAACCCGGGTCCCTGGCTCTGTGAGACAGCAGTGTTAACCCGGGTCCCTGGCGCTGTGAGACAGCAGTGTTAACCCGGGTCCCTGGCATTGTGAGACAGCAGTGTTAACCCGGGTTCCTGGCACTGTGAGGCAGCAGTGTTAACCCGGGTCCCTGACACTGTGAGGTAGCAATGTTAACCCGGGTCCCTGGCACTGTGAGACAGCAGTGCTAACTCTAGTCCCTGGCGCTGAGAGACAGCAGTGCTAACCCGGGTCCCTGGCACTGTGAGACAGCAATGTTAAGCCGGGTCCCTGGCGCTGTGAGACAGCAGAGCTAACTCGAGTCCCTGGCACTGAGAGACAGCAATGCTAACCCGGGTCCCTGACACTGTGAGGTAGCAGTGTTAACCAGGGTCCCTGGCACTGTGAGACAGCAGTGCTAACCCGGGTCCCTGGCACTGTGAGACAGCAGTGTTAACCCAGGTTTATGGTACTGTGAGACAGCAGTGTTAACCCGAGGCCCTGGCACTGTGAGGCAGCAGTGCTAACCCGGGTCCTTGGCACTGTGAGACAGCAGTGTTAACCCAGTTCCCTGCACTGTGAGACAGAAGTGCTAACCTGGGTCCCTGGCACTGTGAGGCAGCAGTGCTAACCCGGGTCCTTGGCACTGTGAGACAGCAGTGTTAACCCGGGTTCCTGGCACTGTGAGACAGCAGTGCTAACCCGTGTCACTGGCACTGTGAGACAGCAGTGTTAACCCGGATCCCTAGCACTGTGAGATAGCAGTGTTAACCCGGGCTTGGCCCTGTGAGGCAGCAGGCTAACTCGGGTCCCTGGCGCTGTGAGACAGCAGTGTAAACCCAGGTTCGTGGTACTGTGAGACAGCAGTGTTAACCCGAGTCCCTGGCACTGTGAGACTGCAGTGTTAACCCGGGTCCCTGGCACTGTGAGACAGCAGTGTTAACCCAGGTTTCTGGTACTGTGAGACTGCAGTGTTAACCCGGGTCCCTGGCACTGTGAGACAGCAGTGTTAACCCAGGTTTCTGGTACTGTGAGACAGCAGTGTTAACCCGAGGCTCTGGCGCTGTGAGGCAGCAGTGTTAACCCGAGTCCCTGGCACTGTGAGACAGCAGTGCTAACCCGGGTCCCTGGCACTGTGAGACAGCAGTGTTAACCCAGGTTTCTGGTACTGTGAGACAGCAGTGTTAACCCGAGGCCCTGGCACTGTGAGGCAGCAGTGCTAACCCGGGTCCTTGGCACTGTGAGACAGCAGTGTTAACCCAGTTCCCTGCACTGTGAGACAGAAGTGCTAACCTGGGTCCCTGGCACTGTGAGGCAGCAGTGCTAACCCGGGTCCTTGGCACTGTGAGACAGCAGTGTTAACCATGGTTCCTGGCACTGTGAGACAGCAGTGCTAACCCGTGTCACTGGCACTGTGAGACAGCAGTGTTAACCCGGATCCCTAGCACTGTGAGATAGCAGTGTTAACCCGGGCTTGGCCCTGTGAGGCAGCAGGCTAACTCGGGTCCCTGGCGCTGTGAGACAGCAGTGTAAACCCAGGTTCGTGGTACTGTGAGACAGCAGTGTTAACCTGAGTCCCTGGCACTGTGAGACTGCAGTGTTAACCCGGGTCCCTGGCACTGTGAGACAGCAGTGTTAACCCAGGTTTCTGGTACTGTGAGACTGCAGTGTTAACCCGGGTCCCTGGCACTGTGAGACAGCAGTGTTAACCCAGGTTTCAGGTACTGTGAGACAGCAGTGTTAACCCGAGGCCCTGGCGCTGTGAGGCAGCAGTGTTAACCCGAGTCCCTGGCACTGTGAGACAGCAGTGTTAACCCGGGTCCCTGGCACTGTGAGACAGCAGTGTTAACCCGGGTCCCTGTCGCTGTGAGACAGCAGTGTTAACCCGGGTCCCTGGCGCTGTGAGGCAGCAGTGTTAACCCGAGTCCCTGGCACTGTGAGACTGCAGTGTTAACCCGGGTCCCTGGCACTGTGAGACAGCAGAGTTATCCCGGGTCCCTGGCACTGTGAGACAGCAGTGTTATCCCGGGTCCCTGGCACTGTGAGACAGCAGTGTTAACCCAGGTCCCTGCACTGTGAGACAGCAGTGCTAACCTGGGTCCCTGGCACTGTGAGGCAGCAGTGCTAACCCGGGTCCTTGGCACTGTGAGACAGCAGTGTTAACCCAGGTCCCTGCACTGTGAGACAGCAGTGCTAACCTGGGTCCTGGCACTGTGAGGCAGCAGTGCTAACCCGGGTCCTTGGCACTGTGAGACAGCAGTGTTAACCCGGGTTCCTGGCACTGTGAGACAGCAGTGCTAACCCATGTCCCTGGCACTGTGAGACAGCAGTGTTAACCCGGATCCCTAGCACTGTGAGATAGCAGTGTTAACCCGGGTTTGGCCCTGTGAGGCAGCAGGCTAACTCGGGTCCCTGGCGCTGTGAGACAGCAGTGTAAATCCAGGTTCCTGGTACTGTGAGACAGCAGTGCTAACCCGTGTCCCTGGCACTGTGAGATAGCAGTGTTAACCCAGGTTTGGCCCTGTGAGGCAGCAGGCTAATTCGGGTCCCTGGAGCTGTGAGACAGCAGTGTAAACCCAGGTTCCTGGTACTGTGAGACAGCAGTGTTAATCCAGGTCCCTGGTGCTGTGAGGCAGCAGTGTTAACCCGAGTCCCTGGCACTGTGAGACTGCAGTGTTAACCCGGGTCCCTGGCACTGTGAGACAGCAGTGTTAACCCAGGTTTCTGGTACTATGAGACTGCAGTGTTAACCCGGGTCCCTGGCACTGAGACAGCAGTGTTAACCCAGGTTTCTGGTACTGTGAGACAGCAGTGTTAACCCGAGTCCCTGGCGCTGTGAGGCAGCAGTGTTAACCCGAGACCCTGGCACTGTGAGACTGTAGTGTTAACCCGGGTCCCTGGCACTGTGAGACAGCAGTGTTATCCCGGGTCCCTGGCACTGTGAGACAGCAGTGTTATCCCGGGTCCCTGGCACTGTGAGACAGCAGTGTTAACCCGAGTCCCTGGCACTGTGAGACAGCAGTGTTAACCTGGGTCCCTGTCACTGTGAGACAGCAGTGTTAACCCGGGTCCCTGGCACTGTGAGACAGCAGTGTTAACCTGGGTCCCTGTCACTGTGAGACAGCATTGTTAACCCGGGTCCCTGGCACTGTGAGGCAGCAGTGTTAACCCGGGCCCCTGGCACTGTGAGACAGCAGTGTTAACCCGGGTCCCTGGCACTGTGAGACAGCAGTGTTAACCCGGGTCCCTGTCGCTGTGAGACAGCAGTGTTAACCCGGGTCCCTGGCGCTGTGAGGCAGCAGTGTTAACCCGAGTCCCTGGCACTGTGAGACTGCAGTGTTAACCCGGGTCCCTGGCACTGTAAGACAGCAGTGCTAACCTGGGTCCCTGGCACTGTGAGGCAGCAGTGTTAACCCGAGACCCTGGCACTGTGAGACTGCAGTGTTAACCCGGGTCCCTGGCATTGTGAGACAGCAGTGTTATCCCGGGTCCCTGGCACTGTGAGACAGCAGTGTTATCCCGGGTCCCTGGCACTGTGAGACAGCAGTGTTAACCCGAGTCCCTGGCACTGTGAGACAGCAGTGTTAACCTGGGTCCCTGTCACTGTGAGACAGCAGTGTTAACCCGGGTCCCTGGCACTGTGAGACAGCAGTGTTAACCCGGGTCCCTGGCACTGTGAGACAGCAGTGTTAACCTGGGTCCCTGTCACTGTGAGACAGCATTGTTAACCCGGGTCCCTGGCACTGTGAGGCAGCAGTGTTAACCCGGGCCCCTGGCACTGTGAGACAGCAGTGTTAACCCGGGTCCCTGGCACTGTGAGACAGCAGTGTTAACCCGGGTCCCTGTCGCTGTGAGACAGCAGTGTTAACCCGGGTCCCTGGCGCTGTGAGGCAGCAGTGTTAACCCGAGTCCCTGGCACTGTGAGACTGCAGTGTTAACCCGGGTCCCTGGCACTGTAAGACAGCAGTGTTATCCCGGGTCCCTGGCACTGTGAGACAGCAGTGTTATCCCGGGTCCCTGGCACTGTGAGACAGCAGTGTTAACCCAGGTCCCTGCACTGTGAGACAGCAGTGCTAACCTGGGTCCCTGGCACTGTGAGGCAGCAGTGCTAACCCGGGTCCTTGGCACTGTGAGACAGCAGTGTTAACCCAGGTCCCTGCACTGTGAGACAGCAGTGCTAACCTGGGTCCTGGCACTGTGAGGCAGCAGTGCTAACCCGGGTCCTTGGCACTGTGAGACAGCAGTGTTAACCCGGATCCCTAGCACTGTGAGATAGCAGTGTTAACCCGGGTTTGGCCCTGTGAGGCAGCAGGCTAACTCGGGTCCCTGGCGCTGTGAGACAGCAGTGTTATCCCGGGTCCCTGGCACTGTGAGACAGCAGTGTTAACCCAGGTCCCTGCACTGTGAGACAGCAGTGTAACCCGGGTCCTGGCACTGTGAGGCAGCAGTGCTAACCCGGGTCCTTGGCACTGTGAGACAGCAGTGTTAACCCGGATCCCTAGCACTGTGAGATAGCAGTGTTAACCGGGGTTTGGCCCTGTGAGGCAGCAGGCTAACTCGGGTCCCTGGCGCTGTGAGACAGCAGTGTAAATCCAGGTTCCTGGTACTGTGAGACAGCAGTGCTAACCCGTGTCCCTGGCACTGTGAGATAACAGTGTTAACCCGGGTTTGGCCCTGTGAGGCAGCAGGCTAATTCGGGTCCCTGGCGCTGTGAGACAGCAGTGTAAACCCAGGTTCCTGGTACTGTGAGACAGCAGTGTTAATCCAGGTCCCTGGTGCTGTGAGGCAGCAGTGTTAACCCGAGTCCCTGGCACTGTGAGACTGCAGTGTTAACCCGGGTCCCTGGCACTGTGAGACAGCAGTGTTAACCCAGGTTTCTGGTACTGTGAGACTGCAGTGTTAACCTGGGTCCCTGGCACTGTGAGACAGCAGTGTTAACCCAGGTTTCTGGTTCTGTGAGACAGCAGTGTTAACCCGAGTCCCTGATGCTGTGAGGCAGCAGTGTTAACCCGAGTCCCTGGCACTGTGAGACAGCAGTGTTAACCCGGGTCCCTGGCACTGTGAGACAGCAGTGTTAACCCGGGTCCCTGTCGCTGTGAGACAGCAGTGTTAACCCGGGTCCCTGGCGCTGTGAGGCAGCAGTGTTAACCCGAGTCCCTGGCACTGTGAGACTGCAGTGTTAACCCGGGTCCCTGGCACTGTGAGACAGCAGTGTTATCCCGGGTCCCTGGCACTGTGAGACAGCAGTGTTAACCCGGGTCCCTGGCGCTGTGAGGCAGCAGTGTTAACCCGAGTCCCTGGCACTGTGAGACTGCAGTGTAACCTCGGTCCCTGGCACTTTGAGACAGCAGTGTTAACCCGGGTCCCTGGCACTGTGAGACAGCAGTGTTATCCCGGGTCCCTGGCACTGTGAGACAGCAGTGTTAACCCGAGTCCCTGGCACTGTGAGACAGCAGTGTTAACCTGGGTCCCTGTCACTGTGAGACAGCAGTGTTAACCCGGGTCCCTGGCACTGTGAGGCAGCAGTGCTAACCCGGGTCCCTGTCGCTGTGAGACAGCAGTGTTAACCCGGGTCCCTGGCACTGTGAGACATCAGTGCCAACGACTGTGCCCTCTTATGGCTTTTTGAAAATGATCATTACACAGATCAACATAACATTCATAACCATAAAGCCTTTTGTTAAATTCAGTAGCTTGGTGTACCAGCTACAGGAATTACTTCTTGCCTGTGTTGCCGTGCCCCAGGCAATGTCCCTTCACGGCCCCAATCACCAATGATTGAGAGAAAGCAATGCTGAGGACTGATCACTGTCGATGGATTAACTTGCAGCAGTATGAGTGAAGTGATCCACTGCTACTGATGTCATTTAGTTGTTTTATCTTCACTTCCACTTCATCGTATGTGCGGCAATGAGTAACCCAATTTTAGACTAAATGTGGGAAGATCTGCAATGACACAGCAATGCATCACATTTCTCGGAAACACCTCAGACACACATTAAATTACCTTTCAGAGTGCAGGGACTGTAAATATGTGAGCAAACTACATGGAGAAAATGAACAGAGAGCGAGTGTAAAACATTTTAAAAAATAACCCACTGTCTAAGATGTCTTTAAGTGTCACTTTAAATTGATAAAATTCTTTCAAAAGCATTTACATTTTCAATTAAAACATAAATCTTTGTTCATAATCAGACCACTAAAATTATACAAACATCATATTAAATAGATGTGATAAATCGAGATTAATATTGCACAATTAAATACTGTCAAGGCAGAGGTAATCAAAAGTAAAACTCAGTACAGCAATACTAAAAAGTAGTTTTGTTTAAAAGATAGAAGGTATTGTAAGTCTTATTACGAATTTCTAAGTTTCGGAAAGGATTCTTCTTTAAGTTCAGCTTCTGGTGCAAAACTAATGTAGTTAACATTAACCTTCTTGTTTGCATTCATACATTTTGATTTAAAAATGCCGAGGTTCGTTAGCAATCCTGCAGAAATCCAACATTGATTGATGTACAGTCTGCAGATTCCCAGTGCTATGATTGTTAAAGTACAGTGCAGCAAATTCTCAATACTCTCTGATTATTAGTCTACAGTACTGCAGATTCCCAGTACTGATTGATTGAAGTCTTCTGCCTGATCAGCGTACACATAATGGCCAGCGCCTCGGATAGCCTATGAAGCAAAAAAAAAAGCCTTAATGTTGACAAAATATGTTGATCAATTTCTAGTTTTGATAGTTAATACATTTTTATATAAAGGTTGTTTTCCTGCCCTGGATTATTTGGTGTTGGTATACCAGACCACTCTCTGGGTAAACCTACATCCTCCAAAAAGCTTTTAGAGTGTCCACATCTTTGTACGTTTTTGGAGCGCTTCCATATAACAGTCAGCAAGTCCTGTTTGTCAATTGCCTTTACACAACAAACCGGCCTTACTGCTCTATAAGATTGCATTTCAGTTTTCAAAAAAAATAAACCATTCCAGCAGCCTTGATTAAAAGTATTAAAATGCTAAACAACATAACTGGGATCAAATACAGTAACATATTTATAGAACATCTTTCCTCTACCTCCTTGAATAGATAAAATTAAAGAACCCAACTTGAAGTGCCGAATTAAGTTTTTTTGGATAACATTCAATCACGAGCAGTATTTCTCTTTTCCTCCAGGTGCATCAACCTGTCTTTTCCGAGACTTTGAAACAGCGTTTTAACTTCCTTGTGATTTTGAAGCGGTATTCTCATCAGATTATCTATTTAGAATAATAGAATCATAGAATCCCTACAGTGCAAAAGGAGGTCATTCGGCCCATCACGTCTGCACCGATTCACTCCGCACTATACCCCTAACACCATAACCTAACCTGCACATCCCTGGATGCTAAGGCACAATTTATCATGGCCAATCTACCTAATCTGCACATCTTTGGACTGTGGGAGGAAACCGGAGCACCCGGAGGAAACCCACGCAGACACGGGGAGAACGTGCAAATTTCACACACAGTCACACGAGGCCGGAATTGAACCCATGTCCCTGGCCCTGTTGGGCAGCGGTGCTAACCACTGCGTCACCGTGCCGCCCTATTTTCTCTCGAAAAAAGAAAAAAACTTGCATTACTGTAGCGCATTTCACAAACCTCATGATGTCCCAAACCACCTTCTTGCCAAAGAGGTGCTTCTTGAAGTGCAGTTACTGCTATAACGCAGGAAACACATGGCTGCTGTTGTACACAGCAAGCTCCCACAAACAGCAATGAGATAATGATCAATCTATGCTTGATGGTTTTGGTTGAGGGATAAATATTGGCCGGGACATCAGGGAGAACTCCCCTGCTTTCCTTCAGAATAGCGTTGTGGGATCTTTTGCATCCACCCAAGAGGGCAAATGGGGTTAACATCTTATCCGAAAGATGGCTTCTCTGCCAGTGCAGCAATCCTTCAGTACTGTCAGCCTAAATCTCATGCTTAAGTTCCTTGGATTGGACTTGAACTCAGTCTTCTGACTCAGAGGTGAGAGTGCTACCAGCTGAATCACAGCTCTCATAGTACGAGAAATTTAACAAAAACTGATTAAAAGTGATTTACAGGGCGATAGTTTAGTTCTTAGAACTGCAGTAATTTCATTATTTAACCTACTCAAGAGGTTGGAGAGAAGAGTGTTGACTGTAAGTGTGTAACCATATTTTACAATTGTTACTTGTTTTAAGATAAATGCACTTAGTATTTTAAACTTAGTCCAAGGTCTGAGATGATGCTCTACCACTCTCAAAGGCTGCAGTGAGATCCCATATACAGGATGTCCGCTAGCTAAAAGCAATTACTACGCAGCGTTTGCTAATGGTTTCCTAAATACATTACCAAGAGCTCGCTTGTATCTCAAGCTAAGAATAGATGCTCTCAAAGAAATGGTAAGTTGGTACTTGCCCAAGATTTAAAACGTGAAATATCTAAAACTGTCTCAGATTCAAAGACTATACCTCAGATAGTGACAGTCTCGCATATGTTAATTATGCATTTCAGATATTGATAATATACTTGAGATATTGATTACGGCAAGAGACAGAGAGGAACTTGGAACAATTCTCACGGGAGAAAAAGTATTGATGGGACTAAAGGCTGACAAATCTCCTGGACCTGATGGCCTGCATCTTAAAGAAGGTGGCTGCAGGGTAGGGCATGCACTGGCTGGAATCTTCCAAAATGTCTTTGATTCCGGAAAGATATTGTGGCCTGATCTATATTAGTGGCTTGGATAAAGGAATCAAGTGCATTGCAGCCAGATTTGCTGAAGCTACAGTGAGAGGTGTGAAAGCAAGTTGCGGGAAGGACAAAGGGTCGGCGTAAAGCTTTGTAGATGGGTTAAGTGAGAGGGCAGAGGAGCTGGCAAATGAAGTATAATATGGGAAAATGTGAGGTTACCCACCTTGCTGGGAAGAATAGAAAAACAGAATATTCTTTAAATGGGCAGAGACTGCAAAGTACTGCAGTACAGAGGGATCTGTGTGTCCTTACACATGCAACACAAAAGGTCAGCAGTTGGATACAGCAAGTCATTAGGAAGGCAAATAGAATGTTGGCCTTTATTGCAAAGGAGATGAGTATCAAAGAAGGGAAGTCTTGATTTACCTGCAAGTCTTGTCACTGGACTAGTAATCCAGAGACCCATTGTAATGCTCTGGGGACCTGGGTTTGAATCCCACCAGGGCAGACGGCAGAATTTGAATTCAATAAACATCTGGAATTCTAATGACGGCCGTGAAACTATTGTCGATTGTCGTAAAAACCCGTCTGGTTCACTAATGTCCTCTAGGGAAGGAAATCTGCCGTCCTTACCTGGTCTGGCCTACATGTGACTCCAGACCCACAGCCATGCGGTTGACTCTTAAATACCCTCAGGGATGGGCAATAAATACTGACCCATGAACGAATAAAGAAGAACACTGCAGGCAGTTCAGAGAAGGTTCACTAGGCTGGTTCGCGGGGTGAGGGATTTGCCCTGAGGAAAGGTTAAGTGGGTTGGGCCTATAACCCATTGCAGTTTTGAAGAATGAGAAGTGATCACACTGGAAAAAGGATTCTGAGGATAGATGCTGAGAAGAAGGTTCCCTCGTGGGACAACCTAGAGCTGGGGGGAGGCGCAGTTTCAGAATAAGGGGCTTCCTATTTAAGATGGAGCGGAGGAGGAATTTCTTCTCTCAGAGGGTCCTTAATATTTGGAATTATCTTCCCCAGAGAGCTGGGCAGGACGGGTCATTGAATATATTCAAGGCTGAGCTAGAGATTTTTGAATTGTAGGGGAGTCAAGGGTTATGGGTAACAGGTGGGAGAGTGGAGGTAAAGCCAAAATTAGATTAACCAGGGCTTAATTGAATGCTTCGCGGGGCTGGAAGGCTGACGCCTGCTCTTATTTCTTATGTATCACATTTACAAAGTTATAAGAAAGGTTTCCTTTTAAAAATGACATATTAAATCACTTTCTGGGAAAATGCCCGGGATTAAAACAAGACCTGAGAAATCTATGTCAGCGACTTTGAACAAAAGGACTTTTAGAAACGGCACATGATTCTAATTAATAGCTCTGTTCAGATCTCCAAGGTCACTTCACGATTGTGTTTGCTGAAGAGATAAAGCGTACATGAGAGTACTCCCGAAGAAGGCGGTTTGTCAAGAAAGCTATCACATATGCTGATAGAAAACAAGGACTTCACTTATAGTCTAACAAATCTAAGAGAGAAACATCAAACAAGCAGGCTGCCCCTTGATGGCTGATTAAAACCTGACCATCAAATGGTTTGAATATGTTTCTGTCCAAATGAATGGCACTTTGAAAATGAATCACTGCGACCATCTAGTGAAGCAAGCTTGGTGATCTGAACATTTTAGCTCCAGCTATTAATTAGAATTATCTGCCAATTATAGAAGTCCTTTTGCTCAAATACTCCAATCTCAACTTCTTGGGTCTTATCAACATACATATTAGGAGCAGGAGTAGACCATTTGGCCCCTCAAACCTGCATTTGATAAGATCATTGTTGACTTTAATTCTACATCCCTGTCTACGCCCGATACCTTTAACTCTCCTGTCAATCAAGAAACTATTTAACTCATCCTCAAAAATATTCAATGACACTTCCTCCGCTATTCTCTGGGGAAAATAAGTATTTTAAAATCCTGTCTCCTGGTCTTTTCCACAAGGGAAAATACTTTTTTTATGTATCCACCCTGTCAAGGATTTTGTGTGTTCCAATAAGATCACCTCTCATTGTTGTACCCTCCAGAGGACTATGGTGATGGATCATGGTGATGGTTTTCCTAGAGTGTGACAAATACAGTGTTTTAAGGACCGTATAAATGTTTGTATATAAGAACATAGGAGATAGGAACAAGAGTATCCATTAGGCCCCTCAAGCCTGCTCCACCAGTCAATTTGATCATGATTGATCTGATTTTGGCCTCAACTCCACTCTGAACAATTAGGTCAGAAAAAGGACTTGATTTGGTCAAATTACAAACAGTTTTTTTCTCTCAAAAAAGAGGTCAAGAGAGAAATCAAAAGGGGTCACAAGGAATCTGGCACGGTTCAGATTAGCCAATGATGGACGTCTGCCAAGTGAGAAAGTGCCAGGAGTGAGACGTCAACAAGTTAAAGTAGTTTGGACAAATTTTTATTTCTTGTATGTAGGAGTGCCGTCCCTCTGATCAGAGAGGCTGACGTCAGCATCGGCTCGTGTGTACGTGAATGGTGAGATGGGCTGAGAGGATCAGAGAACTGGTTGCAGAGCTCAGTCTCTTGAGTGAAGAAAATCAAGCCAATTGACAAAGTTTCAACATGGTCAATTTTCCAGGCTTGTTTCTGGTGGAGTGTCAAACTGCTCAAGGTTCCACAGAACTAGAAAACAAATATAGACAAATTGGCCCACGGTGGTGCTATAACCTGCACGGGTCTCACGGAATAGGGGTGATCCACTGTCCCCTGGAGCAGGCAGAATACCAGCTCCTCTGAGAAGGGGAGCATGGTAGCATAGTGGTTAGCACAGTTGCTTCACAGCTCTAGGGTCCCAGGTTCGATTCCCCGCTGGGTCACTGTCTGTGCGGAGTCTGCACGTTCTCCCCGTGTCTCTGTGGGTTTCCTCCGGGTGCTCCGGTTTCCTCCCACAATCCAAAGATGTGCGGGTTAGGTGGATTAGCCACGATAAATTGCCCTTTGTGCCCAAAAAGGTTAAGTGGGGGTAATGGGGAGAGGGTAGATACGTGGGCTTGAGTAGAGTGCTCTTTTTAAGGGCTGGTGCAGACTCGATGGGCCGAATGGCCTCCTTCTGCACTGTGAATTCTGTGGTCTATGGGACGGGGTAACGTTGACACAGTTCACGTGCCTTAGTCGGCAAGTCAAGCACCGACTACAGAAGACCCAATAGGCAACTACTGTAACCAGTGCATAATAGTTAACGTGATAAATAAAATAAGTTGTTTTCTCTATAGCTCAGTGTGGACTCCTCTCATTGCCCCTTACAAAAGGTGGCTTAATAAAATCTAAATGAATTTCTGTTGGTGGCACGGTGGCGCAGTTGTTAGCACTGCTGCCTACGGCGCTGAGGACCCGGGTTCGATCCCAGCCCCGGGTCACTGTCCATGTGGAGTTTGCACATTCTCCCCCATGTCGGCGTGGGTCTCACCCCCACAACCCAAAGATGAGCAGGTTAGTGGATTGGCGACGCTAATGGTCCCATTCTCGATGAACTGGTGCAATGGGTCTTGCGGGCACACAAACTGACTCTCGAGCGAGCAAGTTTTGAAAGAAAATCTGGTATTGTTTACTTACGATTATGTTGACTGAAGATTTTGGTCTTAGGGCTTTGATCTGTTTTCCCGAGTAGCCATCTATGCAAGAGCGTGCTCCATAAATTGCTGTGATGGAGATGTCCTCTCGTATCTGATTAATCCTCAACAGCATTGGTTGTTTTGCCCACCCATTAGGTATGGTCATGTTCTTGAAAGCAACTTCACCACTAAAAATATGGAGGAAAAGAAAACTTGGTAGGGTTCTTTCCATTCTCATGTAACCCCCCACATTCAACTGGGATAGATTGAAAAGTCTGACAGCACTTTATAATAGCCACTGTGTGACTGACTGTCGGAAGGAATTTGAATGGGGTGTTAAGTTCTCCCGATTTCTGAGATGAAGCAATTCATTGCAGAGAGAGCTCTGACACTTCAATTGGTATTTGGATGAAAAATTGTCAACATTTAACCCAGTGTACGCAGGACAATACTTTTCACTGTACCTCGGTACACGTGACAATAAACCAATCCTATCCAGTGCTTCCCAAACGTTTGCCCAATACCTAAGACTTCATGGGGCCCCAGAGTGAAAACTGGGGGCTGCTGGTTAGAGTTACAGAATGCTTGGAATGCAGTGAGGAGCGGTTTGAGGCTTGGTTAAAAGCTGCTGCGATTGCCCCAATAAAAGTAAAGGCCCACTGTTTTACAAGCTGTGGTTGCGGAAGCAATCAGGCCTCAGACAGCAGCCCATTACGTCACACCCAACAACAGGGGGAAAAAAAGCACAAACGTTTAAAGTGGCCTCACAGTCACCAAGAGTCAGTCAGAGCTCCGGGACCGGTATTGCTGTCTCGGAGCTCACAACCCCAGAATCCCGTCCCTCTGGGGGTTGCGACATACAGTTTTGGAACCCCTGATTTAACCAGCTAACCATAGCATATCAGTGATTGAATTTTCCAAGTCGCCCCTGTTAATGGCATCAAAGCTCGACCCTATTATTTTCTGTTGGGTGTCATCTTTTTTTTTTGAGATCGAGCAACAAATTTCAACAGCCAGGATTCACGGCCAGCGGCAAAGCGACAACAATCCCGACCGACCTTGAACGAAGCTGTCCACAACGATCTAACAATTGCTGCAAGGTGGATTCCACCTTTCTCAATATTAATCTGAATTTGGCACCACGTTAACGGGATCACCAGGCATCCAGTGATGTCACCAGGCAGGATAGACAAAACTACTCGGATTAAAGTACTGACAGATAGATATCGGCCAATACGTCAGGGACAACTCCCCTGCTCTTCTTCAAACTGGTGTCTTGGGCTTTCCTACGCCCACCTGTGGGGACATGCCTTATCTGAAAGACAGCACTTCAAGCAGTGTAGCGCTCCCTTAGTACTGCACTGGAGTTTCAGCACAGGCTTGTGTTCCTCTACTGGAGCGGGACAGGAACTTAGGCCAATTGCCTTAAATCTGCATCCTCTGGTTTTCAATCCTTCCACCAATGGAACGGTTTTCCCTATCTACTCTGTCCAGACCTCCCATCATTTTGGACACCTCTGAAACTGACTGTGTAGTTGATAGTGAAGATGTAGTTGTTGACTCTAGAATGTTATCTTTGGGTTGGTTAAGGGGCAGAAGAGTAGCAGATGGAATTCGGTCCCGAGACGTGTGAGGCGATGTATTTGGGGAGGGCAAACAAAGCGTGAGATTACTCAATAAACAGGAAGATATTGAGAGGGGCTGAGGAAGTGAGAGACTTTGGAGTGCATGTCCACAGGTCCAGGAACGTGGCAGGACAGGTGGACAAGAAAGCAAATGGAACGCTTTCCTTTATTGGGATAGATATTGAATACAAAAGCAGGGATGTAATGATGGAACTGTGTAAAACACTTTCGGCACAGCTGGAATTTTGTGTACAGTTCTGCTCAACAAATTACAGACAGGGCAGAATTGCTTTGGAGAGAGAGAGAGCGGGGGAGATTTGCGGGGGGGAAGTTGCCAGGGCTTGAAAATTGCAGCTATGTGGAGAGATTGGAGAGGCGAGGGTTGTTTTCCTTAGAACAGAGGGAGGCTAAGGTATTACCTAATGAGGTGTACAGAATTATGAGGGGGCTAGATAGAGGAGACAAGGAAAGACTCATTTCCCTCTAACTAAGGGATCAACTACCCGGGGTGTAGATTTAAGGTAGAAAGATGAGGGGGGGGACATAAGAAAGACATTTTTCACCCAGAGGGTGATGGGTGTCTGCAATTCACTGCCTAAGTTGGTGGTTGAGGATAAAACGCACGTCTCACTTAACAGATACCTGGATCTGCATCTGAAGTGCTGTAACCTGTGAGGCTGTGGACCGGATGCTGGAAAGTGGGATTAAAATGAGTGGCTGGTTTCTTTTTCTCTTGTTTGGCCGGCACAGACACGATGGGCTGAATGGCCCTTTTTCAGCGCCATTACCTTTCTACGGTTCTATCAAATCCCCACTCAACCTTCTCTTCTCCAGGGAGAACAGCCCCTGCTTCTCCAATCTATGCAAACAACTGGCATTGCTGCCTTTTATGGTTCCGCTCACATAGATGCCAGTAAGCTGCAGGAAATTATCATGCTGGAAAAAAAGAACTCAAAAAACTAGCAGCACCGCTGCGTCATGTGCTTACCTGGGAGTTTGCGCGTTACAGTGATAAATGTACTCGGTGACAGTGTTTTCATCTTCGCACACTGAAGAGAACTTTTGCTTGAAGTCTGGCCTTAATCGCTGAACCAGAACTGGACCTATGATAGATGTAAGAAACATTTCCCCACTGAAAGAGGGTTAATTGCCACAGATCTTTGTTGGGCAAGGATATCACGGGATGTGGAGCACAGGCAGGTAATAGATTTGAGGTACAGATCAATCAAGGTCTCTTTGAACAGTGGTGCAGGCTCAAGGGGCTGAATGGGCTCCTCTTGTTCCAATACAACCCTCCCCAAGGAGGTTAAGTGGACGGAGTACAGCCCCTGAAGGATGGCATTTATGGAAAAACATTTGAAGCATTTGAGGGAGAAGGGAGTAGAGGGTCACAATGGTAGATTTAAATGAGGAAGATGGGAGGATTGAGTGGGGCACTGTCGATCGTCGTTAAAACCCCACCTGGTTCACTCGTGTCCTTCAGGAAAGGAAATCTGCCGTCCTGACCTGGTCTGGCCTACCTGTGACTCCAGACCCACACAGCAATGTGGTTGACTCTTAACTGCACCCCTCTGAAATGGCCGAGCGAGCCACTCAGTTCAAGGGCAATTAGAGATGGGCAACAAATGCTGGCCCAGCCCAACGATGCCCACATTCCAAGAACGAATTTTAAAAAAAGAATCCAGCTACCAGCAAATGGCGCGCGGCCGAGAAACATACGGCTGGGAAACGGAGAATCCCGCCCAGTGTATGTCCGGCATCAAAATAGTTTAGTTTCCACAATTTATTGCTGCAAATTAGTCATTATATGAATATGATTTCCTGACCAGAAATTTTGAAAAGAAGTTTATGTAAAAGGCTACATTTTCCATGAAGTGCCTGTCTGTTACTTCCCCAGTACAATGTTACAGGGGGTAATCCTGTGGAGCAGAGCTGGCTCGAGGGGCCGAATGGCCTACTCCTAATTCGGATGTTGTTCATATTCTCACAGAAAACCTTCAGCTGCTTAAACTTTGAGAAGTTTTATCAATGCCATCCGTTCCTTTGCTGATGGCAAGCACAGGCCCTGGCCCACTGCACGGAATAACTCTCAGCTAACCAAAATACTGTGCAAAACGTTCATATTCCATCAGACAAGTCAGAGGAGTCACACACGTGCTGAGAGCAAGTCTGTCCAGCGCTCCGCTCTGACGCTTCTGCGTGTGATGGTATATGTTGCCCTCTCTCAATATCGAATTTAGGATATGCAATACTAACATAGGAGTGGCCTCATGTACAGCACAGTAGCACAGTGGTTAGCACAGTTGCATGCAACACTGTGTGTATTATTCTGCAACTAAGGTACTGCTCCGCATCACTAGGATATTCTGTAAAAGACCCAAGGCCCTGTGCTTTGAATAGGAGTGCCCTGAGGGCAGCACGGTAGCACGGTGGTTGGCACGGTTGCTTCACAGGTCCGGGATCCCAGCTTTGATTCCCGGGTCTCTGTTTGTGCGGAGTCTGCGCGTTCTCCCTGTGTCTGCGTGGGTTTCCTCCGGGTGCTCCGGTTTCCTCCCACAGTCCAAAGGTGTGCAGGTTGGGTGGATTGGCCATGCTAAATTGTCCTTAGTGTCCAAAAAGGTTGGGTGGGGTTACTGGGTTATGGGGATAGGGTGGGAGTGTGGGCTTAAGTAGGGCGCTCTTTCCAAAAGGGCCGGTGCAGACTCGATGGGCTGAATGGCCTCCTTCTGCACTGTAAATTCTTGATTCTATAAACACCAGCATGAACTGGATGGGCCGAATGGCCTGTTTCTGTGATGTACATCCTATGTAATCGTAAGGCCTTTTTTTGTCAATCTCTAGGTTGTTAAAGCAACAACCTGGAAACAGTGAAGTAAAATATGGGCTGCACGGTAGCACAGTGGTTAGCACTGTCGCTTCACAGCTCCAGGGTTTGATTCCCGACTTGGGTCACTGTCCGTGCGGAGTCTGCACGTTCTCCCCGTGTCTGCGTGGGTTCCCTCCGGGTGCTCCGGTTTCCTCCCACAAGTCCCGAAAGACATGCTTGTTAGGTGAATTGGACATTCTGAATTCTCCCTCTGTGTACCCGAACAGGCGCCGGAGTGTGACGACTAGGGGCTTTTCACAGTAACTTCATTGCAGTGTTAATGTAAGCCTGCTTGTGACAATAAACATTTTTTTTTTTTTTTAATTAAAAATTAAAATATAAACCAAATTTTATTATTGTAGGAATCCAAAGGCTTTTATTCCAGCCACACATTATCTGTGAGATATAACTTCTAGTATGAAAGTTAAAACGTATTTACTCATATCCAGATTACGGCTGCAACACTATGAAGGAGAGTAAATTTGCTGGTGTAATATATTTCTGACTAAGCAGGATATAATACAGTGATTCTTCCTTACCAAATGGCCCAGCCAATCTCAGACCCGCCAATGGGTTGAATGGGCTCAGGATTGCACCCAGGGCTTTTATCCAGATCGGCATTGGCCGCTCCTGTTCTGTGTGGTTAAGTCGCTCCGGAAAACCCCAAGGTTCAACCAGAATAAGGTGCTTCACCCTGAACAAAGCAGATGCATTCACCGTTACATGTCTCTACAATAGCCACTTATGCACCGGTCTTACTTAAGGTGTCTGGGGTATGATTTTCCTGATATAAGACTTGCATTTCTATAGTGCCTTTCACAACCTCAGGATGTCCCAAAGCACTTTACAGCAAATTAGGAACATTGTGAAGTGTAGTCACTGTTGTAATGTAGGAAACACCGCAGCCAATTTGTACACAGGAAGCTCCCAGACAATGAGATAATGGCCAGAAAATCTCCGTCTAATGATGTTGGTTGAGGGAGAAATATTGTTCCAGGCCACTGTGGAAAACTTTCTGCTCTATTTCAAAATGCTGCCATGGGATATTTCTGATCCACCTGAGTGAGCAGACTCGGCCTGGGTTTAACATCTCAGCCATAGGGCGTCACTTCCAACAGTGCAGCACTCCCCCATTACCGCACTGCAGCGGTAGCTGGGTTTTGTCTTCAAGTCTCTGGAGTGGGACTTGAACCCGTGACCTCGTGACTCAGAGGCGAGTGCGCGATTCACTGGCTATCAAAGGACAGCAGGTGGCCTTGAGAAGCCCCATGTCATGGATCTCTCCTTCCACAGGACACTCGACAGCAGCAGTGTGAAAATTCTGAAGCGATTATCCCTCAGCTACAGAATGTGCAGAATGAGGAAGCTGAAAAAAAAAATCAGAAATGATAATGGCCGAAATATTAAGTGCTTCTTTGAAAGTGTAAAATAAATTTCATCAGCTGATGTCAATTAAATTATATAATCTAAAGTTGAATTTTGAAATACAAATCTTAATCAGAGTACAAAAAACGTAACTAGAAATTGCCGAATAAATGGGTAGTGGCTCTAATCCGTAACAAATGTAAGTTCAATGTGATGTCAGTTGTCTTGTGCTTGTGACAACACCCAGAAAAGGAGGTGAGAGAAAGAGAGAGAGAGACAGAGCAAGAGAGAGACGGACAGACAGAGAAAGAGAGACAGAGCGAGAGAGACAGAGACAGAGAGAGACAGCGAGAGACAGAGAAACGGACATACAGAGAGAGAGAGACAGAGAGAGAGAGAGACAGAGAGAGACGGACAGAGAGAGAGAGATAGAGCTAGAGAGAGACAGAGAGAGACAGAGAGAGACAGAGAGAGACAGAGACAGAGAGAGAGAGAGAGAGAGAGACAGAGAGAGAGAGAGAGACAGAGAGACGGACAGAGAGAGAGAGACAGTGAGAGAGAGAGACAGAGAGAGACAGAGAGAGAGAGACAGAGAGAGAGAGAGTGAGAGAGAGACAGAGACAGAGAGAGAGAGAGAGCGAGAGAGAGTGAGACAGAGAGAGAGAGAGAGGAAGAGAGGGGGGAGGAACCTACAGAAAACAGAGTAAGAAACTCATGGAGCCGGGTGAGACACAGAAAGAGAAACCCAAAGAGAAATGAGCAAAACTGGAACTGAGCAGAAAAGGAAAGCAGAAGAGAAACGGGGAGAAAGAACAAAAAAGAGTTAGAGAGAAACAATGGTGAGAGAAAGAGGCAGAAAGATTAGTGAGCAATGAAGTTACAGAGGGAGAAACAACGAGGGGGGGGGGGGGGGGGGGGGGGGGGCAGGAGAGAAGCAAGATAAACACCAAAGGGGCTGGATAGGTAAAGAATAAGAACGTGAGAAAACTCCACTGATGGTACAAAAATAGTTTTTTTAAATCTGAGGACAACCTATCCCGCCAGCCAGGAACCAGGTGGGGTTTGGTGCAGTGCTGAGTTTAC
Source organism: Scyliorhinus torazame (assembly GCF_047496885.1). Lineage (NCBI taxonomy): Eukaryota > Metazoa > Chordata > Chondrichthyes > Carcharhiniformes > Scyliorhinidae > Scyliorhinus > Scyliorhinus torazame. The sequence goes on from NC_092717.1 coordinate 7,389,380, forward strand.
TCTCCGGCAAATTCAACCAGTGATTTGGGGCAGGTGATTTTGGCTCAGTGAGCGAGATTAAAATCCCCTCCATAGTCTCGCCAAAACCTCTCTCAGTCAAAAGCTAGGCTTTATAAATAATGCCCAGCCATTTTATTTAATTGGGACAAATCTCTTGGCAGATTCGGAGAACAGGAAGAGTACGCTTTCTCTTTCTTTGTTGCTTTTGTATTATTTTAGTTCCAGGGGTACACTCAGGGGATAGGGGAGGTGGGAGAGGGAGGGCGAGGGAAAGGATAGGGAGTGCTGAAGGCACTTTGAGAATACCATCGATGATTTAACTGGTTGGACTGGTTACATTTTGCTGCTGAGTTATCGATGCTTGCTCATGGGTACATCTTTGTGGGTCGCCTGCAGTATAATTAGGTCAATAATCAGCACCGTTCAGAGATCACCGAATCATTTCACTGAACAAGATCTTCTCAGTCACAATACCTTCTCTTTGTGAGCCTTGAATGCGGTGGATATTTCCATTATTAAATGTGAGTCTTGGAACCTCATCAAACAGAAATCTCCCCTTCTCACTGCTGAAAGCTCCCTGTCTTCGCAGCCACATACAGATAGAGAGATTCCAGATTTCTATCACTCCTGTGTGTGCAAAGGTGCTTCCTGATTCCACTCTGAAAGGCATACGGTGATTTGAATGGTGTAAATGGGAAATTATGCAGAGACAGAGTTGGTGATCTTGGTACTGGACAGGGTGTGGTATTTAACATCTAGCTTGGAGTTGAACAGGGAGTCACCTGCAAATAATCAGGTTTACGCTGAAAGAATGGTTAAGGAGGGACGGAGTAAATGGAGAGGGTGCATGGTCTCCGGTGGGGATGACAATATGAACCTTCCCAATGTTCAGCTGGAGGAACTTGTGACGTCACCAGTATTTGACGCCAGACAAGCAATTGAACAGTACTGAAGCAGTCAAAAGACATGGCAGAGGTAGAAATGGGTATCAGTGTGCACATGGAACCTGTGCCTGGAGGGAGGGGGGAGAGAGGGAGAGAGAGGGAGGGAGGGGTGCATCAATGCACCCTGTAAATATCAGCACCAATGCACCTTGTAGGGCAGCACGGTGGCACAGTGGTTAGCATTGCTGCCTCACGGTGCCTAGGTCCCAGGTTCTATCCCAGCTCTGGGTCACTGTCCGTGTGGAGTTTGCAAATTCTCCCCGTGTTTGCGTGGGTTTCGCCCCCACAACCCAAATATATGCAGGATAGGTGGATTGGCCACGCTAAATTGCCCCTTAATTGGAAAAAATGAATTGGGTACTCTAAATTTATAATATATTTTTTTAAATCAGTGCGCCCTGTAAACATTCTCCTCGAGTTTCAGGTCAGCTCCACTCTGTGAAATTGAAGAAGAAAAAGCCCCCATCCTAAACAACAGCATTGTTATTTAAGGTTAAACTTAACAAAACAGTGATTTTTTTTTTTTTGCATTTTGCGCGGTGGGCACGGGAGCAATAGGTCAGAAGGTGAGAGCATTGAGGGAGAACGAGGGAATAGGGACAGTGTGGCTCTGAGGCAGAGCAGACGGGGAGAAGTTGCTGAACACAGCGGGTCTGGTGGCCTGAAGTGCATATGTTTTAATGCAAGGAGCATTACGGGTAAGGCAGATGAACTTCGAGCTTGGATTACTACTTGGAACTATGATGTTGTTGCCATTACAGAGACCTGGTTGAGGGAAGGGCAGGATTGGCAGCTAAACGTTCCAGGATTTAGATGTTTCAGGCGGGATAGAGGGGGATGTAAAAGGGGAGGTGGAGTTGCGCTACTTGTTCGGGAGAATATCACAGCTATACTGCGAGAGGACACCTCAGAGGGCAGTGAGGCTATATGGGTAGAGATCAGGAATAAGAAGGGTGCAGTCACAATGTTGGGGGTATACTACAGGCCTCCCAACAGCCAGCGGGAGATAGAGGAGCAGATAGGTAGACAGATTTTGGAAAAGAGTAAAAACAACAGGGTTGTGGTGATGGGAGACTTCAACTTCCCCAATATTGACTGGGACTCACTTAGTGCCAGGGGCTTAGACGGGGCGGAGTTTGTAAGGAGCATCCAGGAGGGCTTCTTAGAACAATATGTAAACAGTCCAACTAGGGAAGGGGCGGTACTGGACCTGGTATTGGGGAATGAGCCCGGCCAGGTGGTAGATGTTTCAGTAGGGGAGCATTTCGGTAACAGTGACCACAATTCAGTAAGTTTTAAAGTACTGGTGGACAAGGATAAGAGTGGTCCGAGGATGAATGTGCTAAATTGGGGGAAGGCTAATTATAACAATATTAGGCGGGAACTGAAGAACATAGATTGGGGGCGGATGTTTGAGGGCAAATCAACATCTGACATGTGGGAGGCTTTCAAGTGTCAGTTGAAAGGAATACAGGACCGGCATGTTCCTGTGAGGAAGAAAGATGAATACGGCAATTTTCGGGAACATTGGATGACGAGTGATATTGTAGGCCTCGTCAAAAAGAAAAAGGAGGCATTTGTCAGGGCTAAAAGGCTGGGAACAGACGAAGCCTGTGTGGCATATAAGGAAAGTAGGAAGGAACTTAAGCAAGGAGTCAGGAGGGCTAGAAGGGGTCACAAAAAGTCATTAGCAAATAGGGTTAAGGAAAATCCCAAGGCTTTTTACACGTACATAAAAAGCAAGAGGGTAGCCAGGGAAAGGGTTGGCCCACTGAAGGATAGGCAAGGGAATCTATGTGTGGAGCCAGAGGAAATGGGCGAGGTACTAAATGAATACTTTGCATCAGTATTCACCAAAGAGAAGGAATTGGTAGATGTTGAGTCTGGAGAAGGGGGTGTAGATAGCCTGGGTCACATTGTGATCCAAAAAGACGAGGTGTTGGGTGTCTTAAAAAATATTAAGGAAGATAAGTCCCCAGGGCCTGATGGGATCTACCCCAGAATACTGAAGGAGGCTGGAGAGGAAATTGCTGAGGCCTTGACAGAAATCTTTGGATCCTCGCTGTCTTCAGGGGATGTCCCGGAGGACTGGAGAATAGCCAATGTTGTTCCTCTGTTTAAGAAGGGTAGCAAGGATAATCCCGGGAACTACAGGCCGGTGAGCCTTACGTCAGTGGTAGGGAAATGACTGGAGAGAATTCTTAGAGACAGGATCTACTCCCATTTGGAAGCAAATGGACGTATTAGTGAGAGGCAGCACGGTTTTGTGAAGGGGAGGTCGTGTCTCACTAACTTGATAGAGTTTTTCGAGGAGGTCACTAAGATGATTGATGCAGGTAGGGCAGTAGATGTTGTCTATATGGACTTCAGTAAGGCCTTTGACAAGGTCCCTCATGGTAGACTAGTACAAAAGGTGAAGTCACACGGGATCAGGGGTGAACTGGCAAGGTGGATACAGAACTGGCTAGGCCATAGAAGGCAGAGGGTAGCAATGGAGGGATGCTTTTCTAATTGGAGGGCTGTGACCAGTGGTGTTCCACAGGGATCAGTGCTGGGACCTTTGCTCTTTGTAGTATATATAAATGATTTGGAGGAAAATGTAACTGGTCTGATTAGTAAGTTTGCAGACGACACAAAGGTTGGTGGAATTGCGGATAGCGATGAGGACTGTCTGAGGATACAGCAGGATTTAGATTGTCTGGAGACTTGGGCGGAGAGATGGCAGATGGAGTTTAATCCGGACAAATGTGAGGTAATGCATTTTGGAAGGTCTAATGCAGGTAGGGAATATACAGTGAATGGTAGAACCCTCAAGAGTATTGAAAGTCAAAGAGATCTAGGAGTACAGGTCCACAGGTCATTGAAAGGGGCAACACAGGTGGAGAAGGTAGTCAAGAAGGCATACGGCATGCTGGCCTTCATTTGCCGGGGCATTGAGTATAAGAATTGGCAAGTCATGTTGCAGCTGTATAGAACTTTAGTTAGGCCACACTTGGAGTATAGTGTTCAATTCTGGTCGCCACACTACCAGAAGGATGTGGAGGCTTTAGAGAGGGTGCAGAAGAGATTTACCAGAATGTTGCCTGGTATGGAGGGCATAAGCTATGAGGAGCGGTTGAATAAACTCGGTTTGTTCTCACTGGAACGAAGGAGGTTGAGGGGCGACCTGATAGAGGTATACAAAATTATGAGGGGCATAGACAGAGTGGATAGTCAGAGGCTTTTCCCCAGGGTAGAGGGGTCAATTACTAGGGGGCATAGGTTTAAGGTGAGAGGGGCAAGGTTTAGAGTAGATGTACGAGGCAAGTTTTTTACGCAGAGGGTAGTGGGTACCTGGAACTCGCTACCGGAGGTGGTAGTGGAAGCAGGGACGATAGGGACATTTAAGGGGCATCTTGACAAATATATGAATAGGATGGGAATAGAAGGATACGGACCCAGGAAGTGTAGAAGATTGTAGTTTAGTCGGGCAGTATGGTCGGCACGGGCTTGGAGGGCCGAAGGGCCTGTTCTTGTGCTGTACATTTCTTTGTTCTTTGTTTGCTACCCCTCACAGATGACGACAGTGTTTATTTTAAGTCTCAGTACCAGGTTCACCTCTCACTCCGAGCCTCACTTCTAGGTGGAAAAAACAGGTATCTGGATAATAATCATTGAAAGCCCAACACGAAAAATACTGATTGAGAATGAAGGAGAATCTACAGCTCATCAACTGTGGCTGGATGGGAATCCACAGCCCAGTCTTGGTGTCAGTGATATTTCCCTGATTAGTGGAAATCAAGAGCAGAAAGTATAGATCAAACAAGAAATTGTTGCTTCAACTTTTGGAGTGGCTGCGATAGCTAGCAATTGGTAACTGATCAAAACTGCTTACTGAAACCTTCCAAATGTGCCTCTTCCTGCTAACTCTTCAAAACCGTTATTTGTCCAAAATGTTCCACCTACCTTTGTGGACATTGAATTGTGTATGAAGCAGCCAAATATGCTCCAAGGTTATGTCCCAATAAAATCATTTTCTCCATTCCCACTGTGGCCCTCCATTCCTCTATAGACTCCACAAACTGTGTTTCTGCCAGAACTGAATCAGTGCTGAAATGTGGCCTGCTACTCTGGCCAAATCCCACCAGGTCAAAAGCATACACAGTGCGTTGTAGGCTAAGTGCATCAAAGTTCAAAGTCCAGAGTCCAACTCCCCCTCCAAATCCATGAATCAGAACAAGTGGAGTTTTGTTATGAGTATCTTGACTGAATGTTAGTGTCCATATCTCATTGCCACTTGGTAGCGAAACATATTCTTTCGTAAATTTACTTCTGACACCTGCAAAATATAAAGTAGCCAAATCAACGGGATTTGCTTTCTTTTTGCTTTCTGTACTTAACATATTAGCCAAATACGGTGGCGCAGCGGTTAGCACTGCTGCCTCACGCCGCCGAGGACCCGGGTTCGATCCCGGCCCCGGGTCACTGTCCATGTGGAGTTTGCACGTTCTCCCTGTGTAAGCGTGGGTCTCACCCCCACAACCCAAAAAGATGTGCACAGTAGGTGGGTTGGCCACATAAAATTGCCCCTTAATTGGAATAAAAATGAATTGGGCACTTTAAATAAAAAAAACATATTGGCTAAATAATAGGCTGATGAATCAGCAATCCATCTTGGATTAGTGATTCAGTCTGAGCAGAAGCTGAACTGGACCAGCCATATAAATGCTGCAAGAGCAAGTAAGGTGGTAGAAATTCTGTGGTGAGTAACTAACTCACCTCTTGACTTCCTGAAGCTTGCCCACCATCTACAAGGCACAAGTCAGGAGTGTGATGGAATACTCTCCACTTGCCTGAGTGAGTACAGCTCCAACAACACTCAAGAAGCTCAACACCATCCAGGACAAAGCAGCCCGCTTGACTGGCGCCCCTTCCACACACATTCAAACCCTCCACCACCGACACACAATAGCAGACATGTGTACCATCCACAAGATGCACTTACCAAGGCTCCTGAGACAGTACCTTCTAAACCCATGACCTCCAACACCTAGAAGGATAAGGGCAGCAGATACATGGGAATACCACCACCTGCAAGTTCCCCTCCCAGACACAAATCATCTGGGTCAGAGTTTGCGAACTCCCTTCCAAACAGCACTGTGGATGTACCTATACCACGTGGGCTGCTGCCTCAGCAAGGCAGCTCCATCAATCTTGGGACTTGAATATGCTCAATAACTGAAGGCCCCCAGCCCGGTGGGCCAGAGAATTCCAGCGATTCAACCCCCCCCTTATCGTAGTCCTAAATAGTTGACCCCTTAACCCGAGACGGTGACCTCTAGTTCTAGACTCTCAAGTCAGGAGAAACAAACTTTCGCTATCTGCCCTTCAAGCCCACATGAATTTGGTATGTTTCAATGAGACCACCTCTCATTCTTCTAAGCTCCAGAGAATATCGGCACATTCTACCCAAGGACAGATGCAACAATGATGACGTTTGGAAGCTAAACCTGATGTTTAAGTTTTCAAGGGCTGTAGGCGGTAGACAGCAAAGTCGACTTAAGGTCGCAGTCACATTGGCCATGATCTTGCTGACTGGTGGAGTAGGCTTGATGGGCTGAATGGCCTACTGATGCTCCAATTTGATCTTGTTAACTGCCATTGAACTATCTGGCCTTGTATTCCTCCCCTTCGTTAATGGCCAGTGAGTACAGTTTTCAGTGTACGCGGAGAGGGTCTGCAGCCGAGACAATCCAACAAAGTAAGGGATCATTTGCAACAGTGAGGTTGGGATGAATTAATTCCCCAACAAATACAATGTACCCTTGCCTTTGGTGAAACTATGTAAGGAAACATTGGAATTCACTGAGCCCAAAAACTTCAACATAACCATCCATACTCCCCTCTCCACTACTTAACCATAGCCAATTACTCTGCATCAATGATAGTTGCATTGTTTAAGTACAATGCATGGGTGGCACGGTAGCACAGTGGTTAGCACAGTTGCGTCACGGCTCCAGGGTCGCAGGTTCGATTCCCGGCTTGGGTCACTGTCTGTGTGGAGTCTGCACGTTCTCCCTGTGTCTCTGTGGGTTTCCTCCGGGTGCTCCGGTTTCCTCCCACAGTCCAAAGATGTGCAGGTTAGGTGGACTGGCCATGCTAAATTGCCCTTAGTGTCCAGAAAAAAAGGTTGGCTGCGGTTACTGGGATACAGGGATAGAGTGACGGTGTGGGCTTGGGTAGGGTGCTCTTTCCAAGGGCCGGTACAGACTCGATGGGCTGAATGGCCTCCTTCTGCACTGTAAATTCTATGATTCTATAATGCTAATGCCTAGTTGCTTCAGTTCTGCATTTACCTGACACATATCTCAATCTATTGTCATATCAACTGATGGACACAGTGTCGATTATCGTGGTCTGCAGCATACAACACTAGTCTCAATCAAAAAGTATTGCAAAAACATAGGCGTAGGTCATTTAGCCCATCAAACCCACTCCGCCATTTGTTAGTCACAGCAGGTCTATTTTTTGAAATACTATCCAATATTCTAGCTTTTCCCAGTTCTGCTGAAAGGGCATCGACCTGAAATGTTAACACTGTTTCGCTCCACAGATGCTGCCATATGCCCAGGACTTTCAATTCACATTTCAGATTTCCAGAATCAATATGAATGGGATCCTGAGTATTGCTGGAAAAAAAGAGGCATGTCAAAGCTTTTCATCTTGCATTCATCAGGGGACTTCGCAAGAGTACCAGTGTAAGAGGCTAACAACCATTTATACTGGGTGAGAAGAGAATGCTGATTGGTTGGCAAGTGGACTCTGATTGGTAGAGGTATTACCATGGAGAATGCACCAGTTGATGGTGACTTACAGATAACTGCCAAGCATTGCTTGAAATTTAAACCAGGCAGTTTGACTCTGACTGGGGAATGAATCAGCGAATAGCCATCACTTATTTTGTTTAGCTGAAACAGGCGCAATATGTGTACATGTTCTTTCTGTCTACAAATAACAGGTTCCCGTGTATTAATATATGTAGCTTTTCATACAGTATAAATTGTTGTTTCCCCTTATACTGGTATTCTTGCACAGTGCCCTCATGAGCGCCAGATGAAAAGCTTCAACATGCCTCTTTTATCCCCAATAAATGAGATCTGACGAGCACTCTCATAAAGTCACACTTTTATATTCTATATCTTCTGTGATGCTAATCCAGGATTCATCAAAAATTATAAAGAAAATCAATAGGCAAATGAGTTAAACGATCTTTCCTTACCCTGTAACATCTTATTCTCAGCATCCTTTAGAAGGGACAAAGATGTGGGACACCAGGTCGGCAGCCAACTAAGAAGCCATCCTAACCTAACAGGGGGGAAAAAAGAGTTAAACATTGAGAAACATGTACACTACCATACACCCAATGGCAATTCTGGGAGATAATAACATTTACCACAGGGGAAAGTGCTTCTTGAGAACACACTCATTTCAAGCAATACTAAATACGTAATTATTGTGCCTCAGACAAACAGAATATAGAATGTTATCAGGCAATCATTACTATCAAGCGTTCCGATATTGAGAGGACACAGCAATTATGAATCCCTGACAGGAGTATTGTCATCCTCGGCTGAGAAGGCAAAACCTGCTGATGTCTCAAACGATCCAGCGCCCAGGAACTGTGGCCTGCAGCTTGGCCTTCTGTACAAATCTTATTCATTACCCTTTGGAGCAATTTATCAGTCTCCACAAAAGGTTAACAGGAGTGTAGAATCACACAAAATGCAACCTGGAAAAAGGCACGAGTGTTTCTGAAAATGCGCTCGATGCAAACGGGTGCAGCAAGGGACTCAAAAGTGTATTCACAACAAGGTATCAGAAGCTGGGACAACTTTGATACAGGGCCCAAAATAACCGCTTCCAATAGTTAGCAGGTAAATTCAGACCGCATCCTAAGCAAAAGACATTGTGGTTTCAAATTAAACACTTTTCCTAGACAAGTTGCAATATTCCAAAGGTTGAGCGATCAAAATCGGAGAGGCTCAATAAGCCAGGAAGAGCGGCGATATCTGGGAGGGTTATGATGTTGGGCTGGATGAGATAATAACTGAGATGTTGTATAAACAGCAACGAGAGTGCTTTTGGAGTTTGGTGAAAAATAGGGAGTTAGGTGAAGCTGGGAGAAGGAAACCAAAAAGACTGAGTACGGAGCTCAGTCTCAGTCCCGGCAGGAGCGGAGCTCAGTCTCAGTCCGGGCAGGAGCGGAGCTCAGTCTCAGTCTGGGCAGTAGCGGAGCTCAGTCTCAGTCCGGGCAGGAGCGGAGCTCAGTCTCAGTCTGGGCAGGAGTGGAACTCAGTCTCAGTCCGGGCAGGAGCGGAGCCCAGTCTCAGTCCGGGCAGGAGCGGAGCTCAGTGTCAGTCCGGGCAGGAGCGGAGCTCAGTCTCAGTCCGGACAGGAGCGGAGCTCAGTCTCAGTCCGGGAAGGAGCGGAGCTCAGTCTCTGTCCGGACAGGAGCGGAGCTCAGTCTCTGTCTGGGCAGTAGGGGAGCTCAGTCTCAGTCTGGGCAGGAGCGGAGCTCAGTCTCAGTCTGGGCAGGAGTGGAACTCAGTCTCAGTCCGGGCAGGAGCGGAGCCCAGTCTCAGTCCGGGCAGGAGCGGAGCTCAGTCTCAGTCCAGGCAGGAGCGGAGCTCAGTCTCAGTCCGGACAGGAGCGGAGCTCAGTCTCTGTCCGGACAGGAGCGGAGCTCAGTCTCTGTCTGGGCAGTAGGGGAGCTCAGTCTCAGTCTGGGCAGGAGCGGAGCTCAGTCTCAGTCTGGGCAGGAGTGGAACTCAGTCTCAGTCCGGGCAGGAGCGGAGCCCAGTCTCAGTCCGGGCAGGAGCGGAGCTCAGTCTCAGTCCGGGCAGGAGCGGAGCTCAGTCTCAGTCCGGACAGGAGCGGAGCTCAGTCTCAGTCCGGGAAGGAGCGGAGCTCAGTCTCAGTCCGGGCAGGAGCGGAGCTCAGTCTCAGTCCGGGCAGGAGCGGAGCTCAGTCTCAGTCCGGGCAGGAGCGGAGCTCAGTCTCAGTCCGGGCAGGAGCGGAGCTCAGTCTCAGTCCGGGCAGGAGCGGAGCTCAGTCTCAGTCAGGGCAGGAGCGGAGCTCAGTCTCAGTCCGGGCAGGAGCGGAGCCCAGTCTCAGTCCGGGCAGGAGCGGAGCTCAGTCTCAGTCCGGGCAGGAGCGGAGCTCAGTCTCAGTCCGGACAGGAGCGGAGCTCAGTCTCTGTCCGGGAAGGAGCGGAGCTCAGTCTCAGTCCGGGCAGGAGCGGAGCTCAGTCTCAGTCCGGGCAGGAGCGGAGCTCAGTCTCAGTCCGGGCAGGAGCGGAGCTCAGTCTCAGTCCGGGCAGGAGCGGAGCTCAGTCTCAGTCAGGGCAGGAGCGGAGCTCAGTCTCAGTCCAGGCAGGAGCGGAGCTCAGTCTCAGTCCAGGCAGGAGCGGAACTCAGTCTCAGTCCAGGCAGGAGCGGAGCTCAGTCTCAGTCCGGTCAGGAGCGGAGCTCAGTCTCAGTCCAGGCAGGAGCGGAGCTCAGTCTCAGTCCAGGCAGGAGCGGAGCATAGTCTCAGTCCGGGCATGAGCGGAGCTCAGTCACAGCGGGCAGGAGCGGAGCTCAGCCTCAGTCCGGGAAGGAGCGGAGCTCAGTCTCAGTCCGGGCAGGAGCGGAGCTCAGTCTCAGTCCGGGCAGGAGCGGAGCTCAGTCTCAGTCCGGGCAGGAGCGGAGCTCAGTCTCAGTCCGGGCAGGAGCGGAGCTCAGTCTCAGTCCGGGCAGGAGCGGAACTCAGTCTCAGTCCAGGCAGGAGCGGAGCTCAGTCTCAGTCCGGTCAGGAGCGGAGCTCAGTCTCAGTCCGGGCAGGAGCGGAGCACAGTCACAGTCCGGGCATGAGCGGAGCGCAGTTCCAGTCCGGGCAGGAGCGGAGCTCAGTCTCAGTCCGGGCAGGAGCGGAGCTCAGTCTCAGTCCGGGCAGGAGCGGAGCTCAGTCTCAGTCCGGGCAGGAGCGGAGCTCAGTCTCAGTCCGGGCAGGAGCGGAGCTCAGTCTCAGTCCGGGCAGGAGCGGAACTCAGTCTCAGTCCGGGCAGGAGCGGAACTCAGTCTCAGTCCGGGCAGGAGCGGAGCTCAGTCTCAGTCCGGGCAGGAGCGGAGCTCAGTCTCAGTCCGGGCAGGAGCGGAACTCAGTCTCAGTCCGGGCATGAGCGGAGCTCAGTCTCAGTCCGGGCAGGAGCGGAGCTCAGTCTCAGTCCGGGCAGGAGCGGAGCTCAGTCTCAGTCCGGGCAGGAGCGGAGCTCAGTCTCAGTCCGGGCAGGAGCGGAGCTCAGTCTCAGTCCGGGCAGGAGCGGAGCTCAGTCTCAGTCCGGGCAGGAGCGGAGCTCAGTCTCAGTCCGGGCAGGAGCGGAACTCAGTCTCAGTCCGGGCAGGAGCGGAGCTCAGTCTCAGTCCGGGCAGAAGCGGAACTCAGTCTCAGTCCGGGCAGGAGCGGAGCTCAGTCTCAGTCCGGGCAGGAGCGGAGCTCAGTCTCAGTCCGGGCAGGAGCGGAACTCAGTCTCAGTCCGGGCAGGAGCGGAGCTCAGTCTCAGTCCGGGCAGGAGCGGAGCTCAGTCTCAGTCCGGGCAGGAGTGGAGCTCAGTCTCAGTCGGGGCAGGAGCGGAGCTCAGTCTCAGTCGGGGCAGGAGCGGAGCTCAGTCTCAGTCTGGGCAGGGGCGGAGCTCAGTCTCAGTCCGGGCAGGAGCGGAGCTATGTCTCAGTCCGGGCAGGAGCGGAGCTCAGTCTCAGTCCGGGCAGGAGCGGAGCTCAGTCTCAGTCCGGGCAGGAGCGGAGCTCAGTCTCAGTCCGGGCAGGAGCGGAGCTCAGTCTCAGTCTGGGCAGGAGCGGAGCTCAGTCTCAGTCCGGGCAGGAGCGGAGCTCAGTCTCAGTCCGGGCAGGAGCGGAGCTCAGTCTCAGTCCGGGCAGGAGCGGAGCTCAGTCTCAGTCCGGGCAGGAGCGGAGCTCAGTCTCAGTCGGGGCAGGAGCGGAGCTCAGTCTCAGTCCGGGCAGGAGCGGAGCTCAGTCTCAGTCCGGGCAGGAGCGGAGCTCAGTCTCAGGCCGGACAGGTGCGGAGCTCAGTCTCAGTCCTGGGAAGGAGCGGAGCTCAGGGTCAGTCCGGGAAGGAACGGAGCTCAGTCTCAGTCCGGACAGGAGCGGAGCTCATTCTCAGTCCGGAAAGGAGTGGAGCTCAGTCTCAGTCTGGGCTGGAGCGGAGCTCAGTCTCAGTCCGGGCAGGAGCGGAGCTCAGTCTCAGTCCGGGCAGGAGCGGAGCTCAGTCTCAGTCCCGGCAGGAGCGGAGCTCAGTCTCAGTCAGGGCAGGAGCGGAGCTCAGTCTCAGTCCGGGCAGGAGCGGAGCTCAGTCTCAGTCCGGGCAGGAGCAGAGCTCAGTCTAGGTCCGGGCAGGAGCGGAGCTCAGTCTCAGTCAGGGCAGGAGCGGAGCTCAGTCTCAGTCCGGGCAGGAGCGGAGCTCAATTTCAGTCTGGGAAGGAGCAGAGCTCAGTCTCAGTCCGGGAAGGAGCGGTGCTCAGTCTCAGTCCCGGCAGGAGCGGAGCTCAGTCTCAGTCGGGGCAGGAGCGGAGCTCAGTCTCAGTCCGGGCAGGAGCGGAGCTCAGTCTCAGTCCGGGCAGGAGCGGAGCTCAGTCTAGGTCCGGGCAGGAGCGGAGCTCAGTCTCAGTCCGGGCAGGAGCGGAGCTCAGTCTCAGTCCGGGCAGGAGCGGAGCTCAGTCTCAGTCTGGGCAGGAGCGGAGCTCAGTCTCAGTCCGGGCAGGAGCAGAGCTCAGTCTCAGTCCGGGCAGGAGCGGAGCTCAGTCTCAGTCGGGGCAGGAGCGGAGTTCAGTCTCAGTCCGGGCAGGAGCGGAGCTCAGTCTCAGTCCGGTCAAGAGCGGAGCTCAGTCACAGTCCGGGCAGGAGCGGAGCTCAGTCTCAGTCGGGGCAGGAGCGGAGCTGGAGAGATGGTACAGGAGAGAGGGCTTTAGATTTCTGGGACATTGGGACCATTTTGGGGGGCAGTGGGACCTGTATAAGGTGGACGGTCTGCACCTGAATCAAAATGGGACTAGTGCCCTTGCAGGGAGGTTTGCTAGTGCTTTGGGGGGGGGGGGGGGGGGGGGGGGGGGGATTTAAACTAACTAGGCAAGGGGGGTGGGATCCTGAGAGAAGGTTCAGCAGGGATAGATGCACAGCCAAAATCAGAACAGACATAAAGTGAGTCAGGAAGGCTCACAGGATGTCTAGACCAGTTCCGTCATGAGGGAGTTTGGCAAGATTGGACGGTATTTATTTTAATGCAAGGAGTCTGACGAACAAGGCAGATGAATTGTGGGCACAAATTAAAACATGGGGATATGATGGCATTGTTGTCTCTGAGACATGGTTGAAAGAGGGACAGGATTGGCAGCTCAATATTCCAGGATACAGGATCTTCAGGCGAGATAGGGAAGGAAGTAAAAGAGGAGGGGGGTGTCACAATTTTAATCAGGGAATCAATTACAGCAGTAAGGAGGGGACAACATCTTGGAAGGCTCTTCAACACAAGCCATATGGGTAGAACATAAAAACCAAAAAAGGAGCAATCACATTGCTGGGAGTGTTCTATAGGTCCCCTAACAGTCCAAGCGAAATAGAAGAGCCGATATGTAGGCAAATCTCAGAGAAGTGTAAAATTATAGTGTAAGACCATAAGACATAAAAGCAGAATTAAGCCACTCGGCCCATCGAATCTGCTCCGCCATTCAATCATGGCTGATATTTTTCTCATCCCATTCTCCTGCCTTATCCCCATAACCCCTGATCCCCCTTATTAATCAAGAACCTATCTATCTCTGTCTTAAAGACACTCAGTGATTTGGCCTCCACAGCCTTCTGTGGCAGAGTCCCACAGATTCACCACCCTCTGGCTGAAGAAATTCCCCCTCATCTCCTTTAGTCTGAGATGGTGTCCTCTGGTTCTAGTTTTTCCTACAAGTGGAAACATCCTCTCCACGTCCATTCTATCCAGGCCTCACAGTATCCTGTAAGTTTCAATAACATCCTCCCTCATCCTTCTGAACTCCAAGAGTACAGATCTAGAGTCCTCAACCGTTCCTCATACGACAAGCTGTTCATTCCAGGAATCATTCTTGTGAACCTCCTCTGGACCCTTTCCAAGGCCAGCACATCCTTCCTTAGATACGGGGCCCAAAACTGCTCACAATACTCCAAATGGGATCTGATCAGAGCCTTACACAGCCTCAGAAGTACATCCCTGGTGGGTAGAGAAATCAGGGAGAAGGACTGTAGTGGTAGTGAGGGATTTCAACTTCCCCAATATTAAACTGGGGTAGCCATAGTGTGAAAGGTTTAGAGGGAGCGGAATTCTTAAAATGCATCCAGGAGAACTTTTTCAGCCAGTACGTAGAAGGACCTACAAGGGAGGGCGCGGTCCTGTTTTTAGGTAACGAAGCTGGGTAAGTGGTTGAACTATCAGTGGGGGAGCATTTTGCAGGCAGTGATCATAACTCTGTTAGGTTCAAGATTGTTATGGAGAAGGACAAGGATGGGCCTGAGATCAAAGTTCTAAACTGGGGGAGGGCCAATTTTAATAAGATCAGATATGATTTGGCCAGTGTGGATTGGCAGCAGATACTTTCAGGTAAATCTGTGACAGAACAGTGGGACACATTCAAGAAAGAAATAGGGGGAGTACAGGGCCAACATGTTCCAATCAGGAAAAAAAGTGGGGCCAACAAATCCAGTGACTCCTGGATATTGAGAGATATGCAGCATTGGTCCAGGAAAGAAAGGGAGGCTTCTGGCAGATATTGAGGGCACAAAACAGCAGAAGCCCTATAGGCATATAGAATGTGCTTGAGGGAACTTAAAAGGAAATTAGGATAGCAAAATGGGAACTTGCAAGTAGGTAAAATAAAGGAACATCCCAAGTTGTTTTACAAGTACATTAAGGGTAAAAAGATTACTAGGGAAAGAGTAGGGCACATTAAGGACCACAGGGGTAATTTGTGTGTGGAGCTGGAGGATGTAGGTGGGATTCTAAGTAAATACTTTGTGTCAGTGTTCACTCGTGAGAGGGACAACAGTAGGGGTGGAGAAATCAGAGAGAAGGACGGTAATAAAATTAAAGCGATTAAGATAGACAGAGAGGAGGTCCTAGCAGGCTCAAAAGTAGACAAACATCCAGGGCCAGATGAAATGTATCCCAGGCTGTTAAGTGAGGCTAGGGAGGAAATAGCAGGGGCACTAGCAATAATTTTCAATTCCCCTCTGGCCACAGGAAAGGTGCCGGAGGACTGGAGGATAGCCAATGTGGCACCATTATTCAAGCAGGGAGGGAAGGATGAACCAGGAAACTACAGACCTGTCAGTCTAACCTCAGTGGTGGGGAAACGACTGGAAGTAATTCTGAGAGACAGAATTAATCTGCATTTGGAGGCAGGGGTTAATCAAGAACACTCAGCATGGTTTTGTTAAGGAAAGGTTATGTCTGACCAACTTGATTGAATTTTTCGAAGATGTAACCAGATGTGTAGATGAGGGAAATGCATTTGACATAGTCTACTTGGACTTCAGCAAGGTTTTTGATAAAGTCCCAGGGGGTGACTGATACCGAAGGAAATATGGATTCAAAATGACCAGTGTGGGTTCCATGGAGTCTCACTCCCCGGGATATCAGTCCAGTGTGAATGGACACTGAGTCTCTGGGATGTGAGTGTCCAGTGTGAGTGGACACTCAGTCTGTGGGATGTGAGTGTCCAGTGTGAGTGGACACTGAGTCTCTGGGATGTGAGTGTCCAGTGTGAGTGGACACTGAGTCTCTGGGATGTGAGTGTCCAGTGTGAGTGGACACTCAGTCTGTGGGATGTGAGTGTCCAGTGTGAGTGGGACACTGAGTCTCTGGGATGTGAGTGTCCAGTGTGAGTGGACACTGAGTCTCTGGGATGTGAGGTGTCCAGTGTGAGTGGACACTGAGTCTCTGGGATGTGAGTGTCCAGTGTGAGTGGACACTGAGTCTCTGGGATGTGAATGTCCAGTGTGAGTGGACACTGAGTCTCTGGGATGTGAGGTGTCCAGTGTGAGTGGACACTGAGTCTCTGGGATGTGAGTGTCCAGTGTGAGTGGACACTGTGTCTCTGGGATGTGGGTGTCCAGTGTGAGTGGACACAGTCTCTGGGATGTGAGTGTCCAGTGTGGAGTGGACACTGAGTCTCTGGGATGTGAGTGTCCAGTGTGAGTGGACACAGTCTCTGGGATGTGAGTGTCCAGTGTGAGTGGACACTGAGTCTCTGGGATGTGAGTGTCCAGTGTGAGTGGACACTGAGTCTCTGGGATGTGAATGTCCAGTGTGAGTGGACACTGAGTCTCTGGGATGTGAGTGTCCAGTGTGAATGGACACTGAGTCTCTGGGATGTGAATGTCCAGTGTGACTGCACACTGAGTCTCTGGGATGTGAATGTCCAGTGTGAATGGACACTGAGTCTCTGGGATGTGAATGTCCAGTGTGAGTGGACACTGAGTCTCTGGGATGTGAGTGTCCAGTGTGACTGCACACTGAGTCTCTGGGATGTGAGTGTCCAGTGTGAATGGACACTGAGTCTCTGGGATGTGAATGTCCAGTGTGAGTGGACACTGAGTCTCTGGGATGTGAGTGTCCCAGTGTGAATGGACACTGAGTCTCTGGGATGTGAATGTCCAGTGTGAGTGGACACTGAGTCTCTGGGATGTGAGGTGTCCAGTGTGACTGCACACTGAGTCTCTGGGATGTGAGTGTCCAGTGTGAATGGACACTGAGTCTCTGGGATGTGAATGTCCAGTGTGAATGGACACTGAGTCTCTGGGATGTGAATGTCCAGTGTGAGTGGACACTGAGTCTCTGGGATGTGAGTGTCCAGTGTGACTGCACACTGAGTCTCTGGGATTGTGAAGTGTCCAGTGTGAATGGACACTGAGTCTCTGGGATGTGAATGTCCAGTGTGAGTGGACACTGAGTCTCTGGGATGTGAATGTCCAGTGTGAGTGGACACTGAGTCCTCTGGGATGTGAGTGTCCAGTGTGAGTGGACACTGAGTCTCTGGGATGTGAGTGTCCAGTGTGACTGCACACTGAGTCTCTGGGATGTGAATGTCCAGTGTGAGTGGGACACTGAGTCTCTGGGATGTGAATGTCCAGTGTGAGTGGATAGTGTCCACACTCCGGCCAGTTTTACTCACAGTCCGGCTCCCGAAGATTCCGCCGCCATATTGACCCGGAAATTACATCATGGCACCCTACCTACTGACGTCACCGCCCGGACGGAACAAGAAGGCGGCGCGGGGCCAAGAGCGGCGCCGGGTGCCGGCTGGGAGGCCATTTGGAGCGGGCGCCGGAGGTGGGGAATGCGGCTGTACAATCCGGATAATCGGGGCGCGACTCGCCGCCGAGGCCGGGGGTGACATTTGGACTTTTACTTTACGGGAATCGCCACAGGATTCCGACCATAAAATCTAGACCATGGGGGAGTATTCCCCACCCCCACCAACCACTCCCCACCCCCCCCCCCCCCCCCCCAAGCCCCCGGCCCCGGCCCCCCATCCCCCGCTTCCCCCACCCCCCCCCCCCCCCAGCCCCATTCCCCCCCCCCCCCAGCCCCATTCCCCCCCCCCCCAGCCCCATTCCCCCCCCCCCAGCCCCATTCCCCCCCCCCCAGCCCCATTCCCCCCCCAGCCCCATTCCCCCACCCCCCCAGCCCCATTCCCCACCCCCCCCAGCCCCATTCCCCACCCCCCCCAGCCCCATTCCCCACCCCCCCCAGCCCCATTCCCCACCCCCCCCAGCCCCATTCCCCACCCCCCCCAGCCCCATTCCCCACCCCCCCCAGCCCCATTCCCCACCCCCCCCAGCCCCATTCCCCCACCCCCCCCAGCCCCATTCCCCCACCCCCCCAGCCCCATTCCCCACCCCCCCAGCCCCATTCCCCCACCCCCCCAGCCCCATTCCCCCACCCCCCCAGCCCCATTCCCCCACCCCCCCAGCCCCATTCCCCCACCCCCCCAGCCCCATTCCCCCACCCCCCCAGCCCCATTCCCCCACCCCCCCAGCCCCATTCCCCCACCCCCCCAGCCCCATTCCCCCACCCCCCCCAGCCCCATTCCCCCACCCCCCCCCAGCCCCATTCCCCCACCCCCCCCAGCCCCATTCCCCCACCCCCCCAGCCCCATTCCCCCACCCCTCCAGCCCCATTCCCCCACCCCCCCCAGCCCCATTCCCCCACCCCCCCAGCCCCATTCCCCCACCCCCCCCAGCCCCATTCCCCCACCCCCCCCAGCCCCATTCCCCCACCCCCCCAGCCCCATTCCCCCACCCCCCCCAGCCCCCCAGCCCCATTCCCCCACCCCCCCAGCCCCATTCCCCCACCCCCCCAGCCCCATTCCCCACCCCCCCCAGCCCCATTCCCCACCCCCCCAGCCCCATTCCCCACCCCCCCCAGCCCCATTCCCCACCCCCCCCAGCCCCATTCCCCACCCCCCCCAGCCCCATTCCCCACCCCCCCCAGCCCCATTCCCCACCCCCCCCAGCCCCATTCCCCACCCCCCCCAGCCCCATTCCCCACCCCCCCAGCCCCATTCCCCACCCCCCCCAGCCCCATTCCCCACCCCCCCCCAGCCCCATTCCCCACCCCCCCCCCCCAGCCCCATTCCCCACCCCCCCCCCAGCCCCATTCCCCACCCCCCCCCCAGCCCCATTCCCCACCCCCCCCCCAGCCCCATTCCCCACCCCCCCCCCCAGCCCCATTCCCCACCCCCCCCCCCAGCCCCATTCCCCACCCCCCCCCCAGCCCCATTCCCCACCCCCCCCCCAGCCCCATTCCCCCCACCCCCCCCCAACGACACAGATGTAAGCCTTAAATACTGAAACATTTCAGATGCACGTTGTCCTTTTCTGATCATGTTCCTGTTTACATTGTTCATCATCTCGTTTACTTTTAATTTATTTTTTACGTCATTCAGTTTCTTTTACACTCTCTAAAGTCCTACATGGGCAGCACAGTGGTTAGCACTGTTGCTTCACAGCGCCAGGGTCCCAGGTTCGATTACCGGCTTGGGTCACTGTCTGTGCGGAGTCTGCATGTTCTCCCTGTGTCTGCGTGGGTTTCCTCCGGGTGCTCCAGTTTCCTCCCACAAGTCCTGAAAGACGTGCTGTTAGGTAATTTGGACATTCTGAATTCTCCCTCTGTGTACCCGAACAGGTGCAGGAATGTGTCAACGAGGGGATTTTTGCAGTAACTTCATTGCAGTGTTAATGTAAACCTACTTGTGACAATAATAAATATTATTATGTTTTCCGGATGCTTTATTTTTTTGGAGTGATCAACTCCCTCATGAGTGATCAACTCCCTCATGAGATTGTATCAATCAGGTCAGAGTCGGCTCTTTTATGTTCACTGGATGAAGTGCCTTCTGCAGGCTCTTGCTGGCCCAGAGACTCTCACTCTTACTGCTGCCACCAGCATATTGGAAGGAATTTACACGTTGATACTTCACCTTTTCTCAGTGCAAGAATTCCATTAAATCCCTCAGCCACACCGAGGTACAGGGCTGAGAAGCTGACCTCCACCCCAACAGAACCCGGCTGTGAGCAATCAACGAGGCGAAGCCTGAAACATCCAACCCCGCTCTTGTCTGCAGCTCTGGCAAGTCTGACACCCTGAATGTGGCCACGTGCAAGATCGCCGACATGGTGCTGAAGGACAACCTCCAAAATGTCTCCAACTTCGGGCAGGACCAGAACATGTGTACATGATTGGCTGGGACCCTCCCATACCGCTCACAAATAACCTGCAAAGAGACATTGATAGGATGCAGAGCTGGGCCGAAAAATGGCAGATGGAGTTTAACCCTGATAAGTGCGAGGTGATTCATTTTAGTAGAAAAAATTTGAATGCGGATTACAGGGTCAACGGCAGGGTTCTGAGGAATGTGGAGGTTCAGAGAGATCTTGGGGTTCATGTCCACAGATCTCTGAAGGTTGCCACTCAAGTGGATAGAGCCGTGAAGAAGGCTTCTAGTGTGTTAGCGTTTATTAACGGGGCTTGAGTTTAAGAGCCGCGGGGTTATGCTGCAACTGTACAGGACCCTGGTGAGACCACATTTGGAGTATTGTGTGCAGTTCTGGTCACGTCATAGGAAGGATTTGGAAGCATTGGAAAGGGTGCAAAGGAGGTTTACCAGGATGCTGCCTGGTTTTCAGGATAGGTCTTATGAGGAAAGGTTGAGGGAGTAGGGCTTTTCTCTTTGGAGCGGAGGAGGATGAGAGGTGACTTACTAGAGGTTTATAAGATAATGAGGGGGCTAGATAGAGTGGACGTTCAGACTATTTCCTCGGGTGGATGTAGCTGTTACAAGGGCATAACTATAAGGTTCGGGGTGGGAGATATAGGAGGGATGTCCGAGGTAGGTTCTTTACTCAGAGAGTGGTTAGGGTGTGGGATGGACTGCCTGCTGTGATAGTGGAGTCGGATACTTTAGGAACTTTCAAGCGGTTATTGGATAGGCAGATGGAGCACACCAGAATGACAGGGAGTGGGATAGCTTGATCTTGGTTTCGGACAATGCTCGGCACAACATCGAGGGTCGAAGGGCCTGTTCTGTGCTGTACTGTTCTATGTTCTATCCTCACTCCCTCAAACAACTTATCCTCAGGTGCACTCTGTGTATCACCTTTAGCTGTATCAGCTCCAGCCTCACACACGAGGCTGAGGCATTCACTCTCCGCAGCACCTCACACCACAACCCCTCCTCCAGCGCCATCTCCAACTCCTCCTCCCAGTTAGCCTTTACCCCCTCCAGAGACTCCTTCTCCTCCTCGAAAACCCTCCCATAGATCACTGACATGGACCACCCCCCCCCCCCCCCCAACTCTCATCAGTGACATCACCTCCTCCAGCAATGAGGAGGGTGTTGTCACTGGAAAGGTTGGAAAAACCTTTTTCACAAAATCCTGCACTGCATATACCTGACACCTCCCCATGCGGGACCGCAAACATCTCCCCCCAACTCCTCCAAGCTTGTAAACTGCCCTTCCAAAAACAAGCCCTTCACCCCCAGTACCCCTCACTCCTCCCATCCCTGAAACCTCGCATCATCCATCTTCCCTGGCTCAAACCTGTGGTTCCCGTGGATCGGCATCAACTTCGACCTTGCCCATAACCTAAAGTGCTGCCGAAATTGCCTCCATATTTTCAGCGTGGCCACCACCACAGAACTCCCCGAGAACTTCCCTGGGGCAAATGGGAGGGGCGCCGTTGCCAGCGCCCGCAACCCCAACCCCTTGCAAGAGCCTGCCTCCATCCTCACCCACAAAGCCCATTTGGCAGAAACATAATTGCCTCTATAAAATGCTTAATGAATTTGGATCTTTAAATTGTTTCACCATCATTGAAATTAGGTTTCTACTCATTGGATGGGCCATGTGTCATTAATTGCAGTAGAGAGTCAGACACACATCAGGACGGTTTTGCGGTTTAAGTCGGTTGCTTTCAGCTGGGACGCTAATTGGATTTTAAAAAAAATCATCCAGCCAATTTTCAGAGAAAGGCCGCTGGTGGGGTTGGGCAGTGTACTCTAGCATGAATTAGCACCTCCAAGGGCTATGCTGGAACTGTGATCTGCATGTAGAATCCCTACAGTGCAGAACGAGGCCATTCGGCCCATCAAGTCTGCACCGACCATTCGGAAAAACCTCCCCACACAGGCACAATCCTTGCCCTCCTATCCCCGTAACCCCACCCAACCTTTGGACACTAAGGGGCAATTTAGTGTAGCCAATCAGCCTAACCCGCACATCGTTGGACAACGGGAGGAGACCGGAGCACCCGGAGGAAACCCACATGCAGACTCCGCACAGTCACCCGAGGTCGGAGTTGAACCCATGACCCAGGCGCTGTGAGGCAGCAGTGCTAACCGCTGTGCCACCGTGTTGGAAATTTCAGGACTGCCAAGTGAAGTTATATTTCTGACATGAGTCAGCACCACCACACAAGGGGGGGGGGGGGGGGGGGGGAGAAAATTGAAGGGGGGAAATTCACAAATGGATCCAGCCCAACACATTAAATTAAGTCTAAAATAAGTCTAAAATGCACCCTTGTTTACTCCTGACGGAGGTCGAATGTGTTGAGAGTGTGGGTGGGAGGCTTGCTTCCAAAGCTATTCTCGAGAAAGGCCATCGACCTGGACATCAACTTTGTTCCTCTGTCCACAGAGGCTACCTGACCTACAGATTGCTTCCTACAGGTCCTATTTTTATTACACAATATTGCTGTTGCCTAACTATTAACACTGTCTCCTAGCATTGTCATCTCTGAGTTTCCAGAGAAATATTCAAAGTGTCCATTTGGCACTGGCCCACACAGCACTCGCCATAGGAATTTAACATCACAGCAGCCTGTCTAAGGCCCTCTCCTTGTATGGAACATTCCTTAACAGCAATGTTGAAATGCACAATTAAATATAAAAATAATCTAAAAGCAAAATACTGTGGGTGCTGGAGGTCTGAAATAAAAATAAGAAGTGGGGAAAAGTTCAGCAAGTCTGGTAACAAAAGTTTTCTGAAGGAGCATCAAATTGGACTTGAAACATTAACTCGGTCTCTCTCTCTCTCTCTCTCCACAAATGCTGCTAGCCCTGCTGAGTTTTCCCAGCACTTTCTCATTTTTACATTTAACAATATCTGCCTATTTATATCGCTGGCAGACTGGTGTCAGCTGTAAGTCAATGGACAGCACTCTCTGAGTCGGAAGGCTGTGGCTTCAAGTCCCACTGAAGAAACTTGAACACAATGTGCGCCTCACTGCCTGAGGTGCTGTATTTAGGATGAAACACGAAACCGAGGCCCTGTCTACTCTGCAGCGGCCGCATACAATCTTGCAGCAGCATTCAATGAAGAGCAGGAGATTTCTCCCTGGCATCTGATATTTGTCTCTCAACCAGCCCCGAAAAACATCTGCACGTTATCACATTGCTGTTTGTGGGAGCTTGCTGTGAGCGAATTGGCTGCCCACTTTCCCACAACAGTGACTACACTTCAGAAGCACTTTGTTGGCTGTAAAAGTGCTTTGGGAGGCTGTAAAAGATGCTATATAAATGCAAATGTTTATTTTCTATTTGGGTTTATTCCATGCTGATCGTTTTAATATTTTGTAGATGATTGATGAGATAGCAGGCTTTTTATAGACCACACTCTCGGCATCGACTCAGACAATGGTGGAGTTTTTCACAGAAACTGGGGAGGACTTTCCATGTGATGTTCCTGGTAATGGATGGCAAGGTGCTGAAGGCAACAAACACCAGAAATTGGCAACCCAGTTTGGGGTTTGTGGTATCAATGCCCATAGGTTTAGAATTATTACCGTAGAATTATCAGAGCTCTTTGACATTAGGGTCAATGTTCACGAAAAATCCCATCTAATTTATCGTGTTTCCTTCAAGCACATGTTCTGATTCAGGTAAATCCAACACCTGAGGTGTCTGTTGTGTTCTGCTTCTTCATGTAGCATAAGCTGCTTCCTTGATGCATGCTCTGACAAAGGAAGGTTCAGACTTGGAGATAGGTTTAACACATTTATTGAACAGTTAACAATTCTCCTACTTGAGTTCGACTCTCCTGCTGAGCTTGCGATAGTAACTCAGTCTAACTAACCAGTCTGCTCTAATCCATGCGGTGGATGTGATGCTTCCTGATCTGCCCCTGTCTCTCTGAGTGTCGCCTGTGGAAAAGAGAAAGAGCATGTGTGCCCTGTCCTTTTATATGGGTAGCCCCCTTGTGGTAGTATCACCTCTGGGTGTGTGTTGACTGCCCATTGGTCGTGTCCTATCTTACTGACCTATTGGTTGAATGTCTGTGTGTCATGATGTCTCTGGTGCTCCCTCTAGTGTTTATTTAGTTCTAGTGTATCTACATTAACCCCTTGTGTATTTACAGTGATGCATATCACCACACTCGCCAGAGGAGGCGATGGACCTTATGCGAATCACGTCCACAGGTTCTGGGTGTGTTCAAGATTGAAGGGGTCCTGGGAGGGGTTCACAGACGTGATGTCCGAGGTGCTGGGCGTGGGGGTGGTTCCAAGTCCAGAGGTGGCGATATTTGGGGTGTCGGAAGACCCAAGAGTCCAGGGGGCGAGAGAGGCTGATGTTTTGGCCTTTGCCTCCCTAATAGCCCGGAGACGGATTTTGCTTAAGTGGCAAGTTGGGTTGGAAAAAGTTAAGTTTGGTCTGTGGAGGTCGGTACAGGGGTTCGGCCGGAGATGGAAACCGTTCATCGATATCTTCAAGGAGGGGTCAGCAAGGGAGGGGGGGGGGTGGTGTTCTTGCTGTTGGAGTAAGGGGGTTAAAATGGGGAAGGCAGGATGAAGTGGGGGGGTTGGTGTCAGGAGAGCTCAAGGGTTGTGGTTGTTTATTGGGCTGATGTGTTCTTCTGATGGTCTGTGGATGTTTGCTAAATGCCTTAAATAAAAATATTTTTAAAAACATTTTTTTTAAAAATGGGGATTTCCTTCCTTGAAATTCTCTGCTTCTCCATCTCACTTTCCTCCTTTAAGATGCTGTTTAAAACCTCCCTCGTTGACCAAGTTACTGTCCTCATATCTTCTTATCATAGAATTGTACATGACCCTCAAGGTCATTTGGTGTTTCACGGCCCAAGTTTTTGTTTGAGGAGGAGAGGGTGGCGCAAAGACAGGCATGTTTCGGGAGGGAATTACAGTGGGTGGAGTTAAGATTGCCAATGGTTGGACAAAGTGTGGGGAGTGGGGATGGGGAGGGGGAGGGGAACTTTGAGGAGCAATGTAGGGCTGGCAAAGAATGTGGAATTAGACAGAGGAGAAGTCATGATGGGTTTTAAATACAAGGAATTTTGAGCCATTGGGCTGGCACCCAATGCATGGCATCAAGGAGAGGGGTGAGGGGGGAGAGGAATTTAGAGTGGGATAGAATGCAGGTAGTTTTGAAGAACAAAGAACCAAAAAAAAGTACAGCACAGGAAATTTAGACAAAGGCATGGATGAATGTTTCGACAGCAAGTGGGAAGAGGCAGAAGCGGAGATAGTTGGATATGTATCTATTGGGGAGATCTATGTATCTATTGGGGAGAAAGCAGGATTAGGCTATTGAGTTGGATGATCAGCCATGATCGTGATGAATGGCAGAGCAGGCTCGAAGGGCCAAAAGGCCTCCTCCTGCTCCTATCTTCTATGTATCTGTATCACTGAGGTGGAAGTAGGTGGTTTGTATGATGGGCAGCATTTGAAATTAGACACAGCTTACAGTTCAATGGTGGGGTGGGGGGGGGGGGGCAGAATGGCAAGGGTATGGGGTTCTATGGTGAGGTCTGTCATTGATGTCTTTGATCTTCGCGATGTTTAACTGGAGGAAATTGGAGTTCACTCAAGACTGGATGGCTGACAACGAAGAGGCAGGCAGTGGCAGGTCGAGTGAGAGGAAAGTTGGATGTTAACAGCCTACCTGTGGAAGCTGACCAACTGTCTACGCATGATGAAACTCACCCCGCACATGTACTTATGTACCTGAACCCCAGGCAGCGCACAATGTACCATACCTCTGTGAATTTGATTTCACAACACGTCATGTGCAGGTATTAATTTATGATTTCCGACCTTGTCTAACATGCTGCTGCACACACTGCTTATGTTAGGATCTGGAAACAATGGACGTATTATGCTTTTCGAGGTGTGGTAGTCACACATGAAACCCCACAATGCTATACTGCTGTTGCCAGCAGCTTTCTCTTTACCTGTAGCTCCAAGGTGAGAATGACCTATCCTCAATGTGTGAACTTGCCAGCAGTTCAGGAGACCATGCTGGGCAGCTGTGATTTTCCTTCTGCTCATGTCTTCCCAGCTCTTTCAAAATGCTTGAAGGATATGTAATGCTGATCTTTTTCTTCAGCAACTGAAGTGGAATTTCGTTTCTACAATCTGAAGGTAATTCCGTATATTCTTTTGCATTAACAACCGCAAGGAAAGCAGTGAACACCATCTGGGAAAGGGAGATCAACTCAATTCACAGTAAAGTTGTAAACTATTTTTACACAACACCTCATTGTTTGTGAAGTGCTTTGGGATGTTGAGGCCATGAAAGACACCATAATAATGTTTTGTTCTCTTATATCAGAACACAAAATAGTAGGATTAGGCTATTCAACCCTATGAGCCTGCTCCATTCATGAGATCCTGGCTGATCTTCCACCTCACCTTCCTGCACTACAGGTACACGCTCAAACCGGCAGCGTTGGGACTGAGACTGCGCCAGATTTTGGGTCAGAAACCTATTTAAATATTTGTGCATGTGGTGTAGGTGCGGCTGGCTAGGCCAGCACTTAATGGCCATCCCTAATTGCCCTTGAGAAGGTGGTAATAAGCTGCCTTCTTAAACCGCTGCAATTCATGTGGTGTAGATACATCCACTGTGCTGTTAGGGAGGGAGTTCCAGGATTTTGACCCAGCGACAGTGAAGGAGCGGCATTAAAGTTCCGAGTGAGGAAGGTGTGTGTCTTGGGGGGAACTTGCAGGTGGCCATATTCCCAAGCAGGTGCTGCCCTTGTCTTTAACTAGGTGGTCGTGGTTGTGGGTTTGTAGGTGCTGTCTGAGGAGTCTTGGTGAGTTCCTGCAGTGCATCTTGTCGATGGTGCACATGGCTGACACTGCATCGGTGGTGGAGGGAGTGAATATTTGTGGGTGGGGTGCCAGTCAGGGGGGCTGATTTGTCCTGGATGATGTTGAGCTTCTTGAATGTTGTTGGATCTGCACTCATCCAGCCAGGTGGAGAGTATTCCATCACACTCCTGACTTGTGTTTTGTAGATGGTGGACAGCTTTGTGGGGCGAAGGGTCAGGAGGTGAGTTACTCTCCGCAGGATTCCCAGCCTCTGACCTTCTCTTGTAGCCACAGTATTAATATGGGTAGTCCAGTTCCGTTTCTGATCAATGATGTTGATAGTGGGGGATTCAGATGGTAATGCCACTAAATTTCAAAGGGCAATTGGTTAGATTTGCTCTTGTAGGAGATAGTCATTGCCTGGCACTTGTGTGGCACAAATGGTACTTGCCACTTGTCAGCCCAAACCTGGATATTGTCCACGTCATGCTGCATTTGTACATGGACTGCTTCAGTATCTATGGAGTCACAAATGATGCTGAACATTGTGCAATCATTGACGAACATCCCCACTTCTGACCTTCTGATGGAAGGAAGGTCATTGGTGAAGTAGCTGAAGATGGTTGGGCCTAGGACACTACCCTGCTTTACCGTGGGGCAGCACGGTAGCATTGTGGATAACACAATTGCTTCACAGCTCCAGGGTCCCAGGTTCGATTCCGGCTTGGGTCACTGTCTGTGCAGAGTCTGCACATCCTCCCCGTGTGTGCGTGGGTTTCCTCCGGGTGCTCCGGTTTCCTCCCACAGTCCAAAGATGTGCAGGTTAGGTGGATTGGCCGTGATAAATTGTCCTTAGTGTCCAAAATTGCCCTTAGTGTTGGGTGGGATTACTGGGTTATGGGGATCGGGGTGGAGGTGTTGACCTTGGGTGGGGTGCTCTTTCCAAGAGCAGGTGCAGACTCGATGGGCCGAATGGCCTCCTTCTGCACTGTAAATTCTATGATTCTATGTTTACTTTGGGTAATGGCCAGTTTGGACCAATCTGGGTCAGGTGGGGTGAATGATTGCTTGGAGCGCTGGAATACACTGGTGCACAGCGGTGATGGGGTTGACCAATCCGGCACCATGCAGTGCCTAGCTGAATTGTCCAGGTAAGTTGATTTTAATTGAGTAAAATCTAAAAAAAAATGATGCCTAGCACATTCTAAACATGACCATTTTTTTGATGATTCCAGTTTTGTGAGAGCTGATTAAATTTTAGAGTGTAGCTGTCCCCCGTATCTCTTAACTCCCCTAATATCCACAAATCTATAGATCTGGCTTCAATATACTCACAACGAAGCCTGTAGAGCTTTGTAAGGTGGAGAATTCCAAAGATTCACAACATTTTAAGTGAAGACATTTCTCTGACCTAAATGGTTGACCCCATTATCCTGAGACTATGACTTCTGATTGGAGATTCCCAATCAAGGAGAAACATCCTCCCAGCATCTACCCTTACAAAATGTATACATCTTAATTTAAAAAAAAATATTTTATTGAAAATTTTTTGTCAACCATCACAGTACATTGTGTATCCTTTACACAATAATATAACAGTATAAATAACAATGACCTGTTTTATAAACAAAGAATAAATAATATATAACAAAAACTAAAACTAAATGGCAACTGCCTTGTCTCAGATAAACACGCTCCAAAAATATGATTTAACAGTCCAATATACAATTATTTATAGCAACGACCTATACACATTATACATATATATTAACAACCCTGAGAGTCCTTCTGGTTCCTCCCCCCCCCCCCCCCCGGGCTGCTGCTGCTACCTTCTTCTTTTCCATACCCTCTATCTGTGAGGTATTCGACGAACGGTTGCCACCGCCTGGTGAACCCTTGAGCCGATCCCCTTAGGACGAACTTAATCCGTTCCAGCTTTATAAACCCTGCCATGTCATTTATCCAGGTCTCCACCCCCGGGGGCTTGGCTTCCTTCCACGTTAACAATATCCTGCGCCGGGCTACTAGGGACGCAAAGGCCAAAACATCGGCCTCTCTCGCCTCCTGTACTCCCGGCTCTTGTGCAACCCCAAATATAGCCAACCCCCAGCTTGGTTCGACCTGGACCCCCACTACTTTCGAAAGCACCTTTGTCACCCCCACCCAGAACCCCTGTAGTGCCGGACATGACCAGAACATGTGGGTGTGATTCGCTGGGCTTCTCGAGCATCTCGCACACCTATCCTCTACCCCAAAAAATTTACTGAGCCGTGCTCCAGTCATATGCGCCCTGTGTAACACCTTAAATTGAATCAGGCTTAGCCTGGCACACGAGGACGATGAGTTTACCCTACTTAGGGCATCCGCCCACAGCCCCTCCTCGATCTCCTCCCCCAGCTCTTCTTCCCATTTCCCTTTCAGCTCATCTACCATAATCTCCCCCTCGTCCCTCATTTCCCTATATAGATCTGACACGTTACCGTCCCCCACCCATGTCTTTGAGATCACTCTGTCCTGCACCTCATGCGTCGGGAGCTGCGGGAATTCCCTCACCTGTTGCCTCGCAAAAGCCCTCAGTTGCATATACCGGAATGCATTCCCTTCGGGCAACCCATATTTCTCGGTCAGCGCTCCCACTCTTGCGAACTTCCCATCCATAAACAGATCTTTCAGTTGCGTTACTCCTGCTCTTTGCTATATTCCAAATCCCCCATCCATTCTCCCCGGGGCAAACCTATGGTTATTTCTTATCGGGGACCCCACCAAGGCTCCCGTCTTTCCCCTATGCCGTCTCCACTGTCCCCAAATTTTCAAAGTCGCCACCACCACCGGGCTTGTGGTGTATTTCTTTGGTGAGAACGGCAATGGGGCCGTCACCATAGCTTGTAGGCTAGTCCCCCTACAGGACGCCCTCTCCAATCTCTTCCACGCCGCTCCCTCCTCTTCTCCCATCCACTTACTCACCATTGAGATATTGGCGGCCCAGTAGTACACACTTAGGCTCGGTAGTGCCAGCCCCCCCCTATCCCTACTACGCTGTAAGAATCCCTTCCTCACTCTCGGGGTCTTCCCGGCCCACACAAAACTCATGATACTCTTTTCGATCCTTTTAAAAAAAGGATTCGTGATCACCACCGGGAGGCACTGAAACACAAAGAGAAATCTCGGGAGGACTACCATTTTAACCGCCTGCACCCTCCCTGCCAGTGACAGGGATACCATGTCCCATCTCTTGAAGTCCTCCTCCATTTGTTCCACCAATCGCGTTAAATTTAACCTATGCAATGTACCCCAATTCTTGGCTATCTGGATCCCCAAGTAACAAAAGTCCCTTGTTACCTTCCTCAGCGGAAAGTCCTCTATTTCTCTGCTCTGCTCCCCTGGATGCACCACAAACAACTCACTTTTCCCCATGTTCAGTTTATATCCTGAGAATTCTCCAAACTCCCGAAGTGTCCGCATTATCTCTGGCATCCCCTCCGCCGGGTCCGCTACATATAACAACAAATCATCCGCATACAGAGATACCCAGTGTTCTTCTCCTCCTCTAAGTACTCCCCTCCACTTCTTGGAACCCCTCAATGCTATTGCCAGGGGCTCAATCGCCAGTGCGAACAATAATGGGGATAGAGGGCATCCCTGCCTTGTCCTCTATGGAGCCGCAAGTATGCAGATCCCCGTCCATTCATGACCACACTCGCCACTGGGGCCCTATACAACAGCTGCACCCATCCAACATATTCATCTCCAAAACCAAATCTCCTCAGCACCTCCCACAAATAATCCCACTCCACTCTATCAAATGCTTTCTCGGCATCCATCGCCACCACTATCTCCGCTTCCCCCTCTGTTGGGGGCATCATCATTACCCCTAGCAGCCTCCGTATATTCGTATTCAGCTGTCTCCCCTTCACAAACCCAGTTTGGTCCTCATGGACCACCCTCGGGACACAATCCTCTATCCTCATTGCCAATACCTTGGCCAGAATCTTAGCGTCTACATTTAGGAGGGAAATAGGTCTATAGGACCCGCATTGCAGCGGGTCCTTTTCCTTCTTTAGGAGAAGCGATATCGTTGCCTCAGACATAGTCGGGGGCAGCTGTCCCCTTTCCTTTGCCTCATTAAAGGTCCTCATCAGTAGCGGGGTGAGCAAGTCCACATATTTCCTGTAAAATTCAACTGGGAATCCATCCGGTCCTGGAGCCTCCCCCGCCTGCATGCTCCTAATTCCTTTCACTACTTCCTCTATTTCAATCTGTGCTCCCAGTCCCACCCTTTCCTGCTCCTCCACCTTGGGAAATTCCAGCCGGTCCAGAAAGCCCATCATTCTCTCCCTCCCATCCGGGGGTTGAGCTTCGTATAGTTTTTTATAAAATGCCTTGAACACTCCATTCACTCTCTCCACTCCCCGCTCCATCTCTCCTTCCTCATCCCTCACTCCCCCTATTTCCCTCGCTGCTCCCCTTTTCCTCAATTGGTGGGCCAGCAACCTGCTCGCCTTCTCCCCATATTCATACTGTACACCCTGTGCCTTCCTCCACTGTGCCTCTGCAGTACCCGTTGTCAGCAAGTCAAATTCTACGTGTAGCCTTTGCCTTTCCCTGTACAGTCCCTCCTCCGGTGCCTCCGCATATTGCCTGTCCACCCTCAGAAGTTCTTGCAGCAACCGCTCCCGTTCCCTACTCTCCTGCTTTCCTTTATGTGCCCTTATTGATATCAGCTCCCCTCTAACCACTGCCTTCAGCGCCTCCCAGACCACTCCCACCTGGACCTCCCCATTATCATTGAGTTCCAAGTACTTTTCAATGCACCCCCTCACCCTTAGACACACCCCCTCATCTGTCATTAGTCCCATGTCCATTCTCCAGGGTGGGCGCCCTTCTGTTTCCTCCCCTATCTCCAAGTCCACCCAATGTGGAGCGTGATCCGAAATGGCTATAGCCGTATACTCCGTTCCCCTCACCTTCGGGATCAACGCCCTTCCCAAAACAAAAAAGTCTATTCGCGAATAGACTTTGTGGACATAGGAGAAAAACGAAAACTCCTTACTCCTAGGTCTGCTAAATCTCCACGGGTCTACTCCTCCCATCTGCTCCATAAAATCTTTAAGCACCTTGGCTGCTGCCGGCCTCCTTCTTGTCCTGGACCTCGACCTGTCCAGCCCTGGTTCCAACACCGTATTGAAATCTCCCCCCATTACCAACTTTCCCACCTCTAGGTCCGGGATGCGTCCTAGCATACGCCTCATAAAATTGGCATCATCCCAGTTCGGGGCATATACGTTTACCAAAACCACCGTCTCCCCCTGTAGTTTGCCACTCACCATCACGTATCTGCCCCCGCTATCCGCCACTATAGTCTTTGCCTCAAACATTACCCGCTTCCCCACTAATATAGCCACCCCCCTGTTTTTCGCATCTAGCCCGAATGGAACACCTGCCCCACCCACCCTTTGCGTAGTCTCACCTGGTCCATCAGTTTCAAGTGCGTTTCCTGTAACATAACCACGTCTGCCTTAAGTTTCTTAAGGTGTGCGAGTACCCATGCCCTCTTTATTGGCCCGTTCAGCCCTCTCACGTTCCACGTGATCAGCCGGGTTGGGGGGCTTTTTACCCCCCCCCCTTGTCGATTAGCCATCCCCTTTTTCCAGCTCCTCACCCGGTTCCCACGCAGCTGTGTCCCCCCCCAGGCGGTGCCCCCCCCGCCCATCCCACCCCATTCCAGCTCCCCCCTCTCCCCAGCAGCAGCAGCCCAATAATTCACCCCCGCTAGATCCCCCACTAGCGTAGTTACACCCCCCATGATGCTCCCAGAAGTCAGCAAACTCTGGCCGACCTCGGCTTCCCCCCGTGACCTCGGCTCGCACCGTGCGGCGCCCCCTCCTTCCTGCTTCCCTATTCCCGCCATGATTATCATAGCGCGGGAACCGAGCCCGCGCTTCCCCCTTGGCCCCGCCCCCAATGGCCAACGCCCCATCTCCTCCACCTCCTTTCCTCCCCCCACCACCTCCTGTGGAAGAGAGAAAAGTTACCACATCGCAGGATTAATAACATAAAACTCCTCTTTCCCCCCTTTTTACCCCCCTCTTCGCCCCCCATACTCGCCCCACCACTTTGTTTCAAACGTTCTTTTTTTAATAACCCGCTCATACCAATTTTTCTTCCACGATAAAAGTCCACGCCGCATCCGCTGTCTCAAAGTAGTGGTGCCTCCCTTGATATGTGACCCACAGTCTTGCCGGTTGCAGCATTCCGAATTTTATCTTCTTTTTGTGAAGCACCGCCTTGGCCCGATTAAAGCTCGCCCTCCTTCTCGCCACCTCCGCACTCCAGTCTTGGTATACGCGGATCACCGCGTTCTCCCACTTACTGCTCCGAGTTTTCTTTGCCCATCTAAGGACCATTTCTCTATCCTTAAAACGGAGGAAACTCACCACTATGGCTCTAGGAATTTCTCCTGCTCTCGGTCCTCGCGCCATCACTCGGTATGCTCCCTCCACCTCCAACGGACCCGCCGGGGCCTCCGCTCCAATTAACGAGTGCAGCATCGTGCTCACATATGCCCCGACGTCCGCTCCCTCCGCACCTTCAGGAAGACCAAGAATCCTTAGGTTGTTCCTCCTCGCGTTGTTCTCCAGTGCCTCCAACCTTTCCACACATCGTTTATGGTGTGCCTCGTGCATCTCCGTCTTCACCACCAGGCCCTGTATGTCGTCCTCATTCTCGGCTGCCTTTGCCTTCACGACCCAAAGCTCCCGCTCCTGGGTCTTTTGCTCCTCCTTTAGCCCTTCGATCGCCTGTAATATCGGGGCCAGCAGCTCCTTCTTCATCTCCTTTTTAAGTTCTTCCACGCAGCGTTTCAAAAACTCGTGTTGTTCAGGGCCCCATATTAAACTGCCACCTTCCAACGCCATCTTGGTTTTTGCTTGCCTTCCTTGCCGCTGCTCTAAAGGATCCACCGCAATCCGGCCACCTTCCTCTCCTTTTTTCATCCATATCCAGGGGGGATTCCCTTCTGGTTCACCGCACAGTACTTTTAGCCTATAAAATTGCCGTTGGGGCTCTTATTAAGAGCCCAAAAGTCCGTTCCACCGGGAGCTGCCGAAACGTGCGACTCAGCTGGTCATCGCCGCACCCGGAAGTCGTATACATCTTAATAAGATCACCTCTCATTCTTCTAAATTTTTGGGGAAAAGGCTGAGTCTAGTCAATTCATCTTCATAGGACAGCAGCCTCTTCCAGGAATCAGTCTAGTGAATCTTCATTGTACCATCTCTGTAGTAAGCATATCCTTCTTTGGTTAAGGAGACCAGAACTGTGCACAGTATTTGTGGTGTAGTCTCACCGAGGCCCTATATAATTGCAATTAACCACTTTTACACTTGAACTCCAAACCCTTTGTAATAAAAGCTAACATACCACTTGCTTTCCTAATTGTTTGCTGCATCTGCATGTTAATGTTTCATGATCCCTTACTTCCGCTCCTATGTCTTATGGTCTTATTGATAAATTCTTGATTTCTCGAGGAATTAAGGGCTATGGAGAGAGAGCGGGTAAATGGAGTTGAA
The DNA here is from genome assembly GCF_047496885.1 of Scyliorhinus torazame. Classification (NCBI taxonomy): domain Eukaryota; kingdom Metazoa; phylum Chordata; class Chondrichthyes; order Carcharhiniformes; family Scyliorhinidae; genus Scyliorhinus; species Scyliorhinus torazame. The sequence continues at coordinate 7,423,557 of NC_092717.1, forward strand.
ATCAGCTATGATTGAATGGTGGAGTGGACTCGATGGGCCGAATGGCCTTACTTCCGCTCCTATGTCTTATGGTCTTATGTACAAGGACACGTAGATCCCTCTGAATAAGAACATTTTCAAGTCTCTCACTCTTCAAAAAGTATTCTACATCGACCAGAAGTGAATAAGTTCACACTTCTGTATGTGATGTTCCATCTGTCATGTTTTTGCCCACTCACTCAATCTGACTTTATTCCCTTACAGCCTCTGTGTCCTCCTCAGTTTAATTTTGCACCTGATTTTGTACCTTCAGCAAACTTGCATACGTTATGCCAGGTCGCCTCATCCAAGTTATTGACATACTCCTGTAGATTGTAAAGAGTTGAAGCCGAGGCACTGATCCTTGCAGTACCCCACGTTATGGGCCAAGCAATCTGAAAATTATCTGTTTCATAGAATAATAGAACCGACAGTGCAGAAGGAGGCCAGTCGGCCCATCGGGTCTTCACCGGCCCTTGGAAAGAGCACCCCACCTAAGTCCACACCTCCACCCCATACCCGTAACCCAGCAACCCATCTAACCTTTTTGGTCACTAAGGGCAATTTATCTTGGCCAATCCACCTAACTTGCACATCTTTGGACTGTGGGAGGAAACCGGGGCACCCGGAGGAAACCCACGCACACACGGGGAGAACGTGCAGACTCCGCACAGACAGTGACCCAGCGGGGAATCGAACCTGGGACCCTGGAGCTGTGAAGCAACAGTGCTAACCACTGTGCCACCATGTTGCGCTTATCATGGGATTCAGGATTATTGATTCTCAACCCGGGTCTAAATCAGGATTGTTGTCTATCTAGCCAGGTCTGGTTCAGGCTTTTTGATTCACAAACCGGGTCTGATTCAGTGATGTTGTCCTCGGCCCGGGACAGTTTATTCACTGTTTTCTATCCATTATCTTCTCCTTAATCCAAGGTAAAATACTAGCCCTAATCTCATCAGCCTTTCCTGTAGTAACCTCTCGTGTAGCCCCTTATTCAATGCATTTTGAAAATCCAAATGCACCCCATCCCGTGGTTCCACCTTATCTATCCTGTTGGTTACACATTCAAAACACTCTTAACAGATTTGTCAAGCATGCTTTCCCTTCCTTACATCTGCATTGGCTCTGCTCAGTCATTCTAAGATTTTTCTAAGTACCATGTTATCACATCCCGAATAATTTTGGAAGGTCTAATACAGATAGGGAATACCCAGTGAATGGTAGAACCCTCAAGAGTATTGACAGTCCGAGAGATGTAGGTGTACAGGTCCACAGGTCACTGAAAGGGGCAACACAGGTGGAGAAGGTAGTCAAGAAGGCATACAGCATGCTTGCCTTCATTGGCCGGGGCATTGAGTATAAATTTTGGCAAGTCATGTTGCTGCTGTACAGAACCTTAGTTAGGCCACACTTGGAGTATAGTGTTCAATTCTGGTCGCCACACTACCAGAAGAATGTGGAGGATTTAGAGAGGGTACAGAAGAGATTTACCAGGATGTTGCCTGGTATGGAGGGCATTAGCTATGAGGAGAGATTGAATAAACTCGGTTTGTTCTCACTGCAACGACAGAGGTTGAGGGGCGACCTGATAGAGGTCTACAAAATTATGAGGGGCTTAGACAGCATGGAAAATCAGAGACTTTTTCCCAGGGTAGAGGGGTCAATTACTAGGGGGCATAGATTTAAGGTGCTAGGGGCAAGATTGAGAGGTGATGTATGAGGCACGTTTTTTACACAGAGGGTAGTGGGTGCCTGGAACTCGCTGCCGAAGGAGGTGGTGGAAGCAGGGACGATAGTGACGTTTAAGGGGCATCTTGACAAATACGTGAATAGGATGGGAATAGAGGGATATGGACCCCGGATGTGCAGAAGATTTTAGTTTAGACGGGCAGCATGGTCGGCGCGGGCTTGGAGGGCCGAAGGGCCTGTTCCTGTGCTGTACATTTCTTTGTTCTTTGTTCTTTAATAGATCCTGGTGTTTTCCTAATATTGATGTCAAACTAACTGGCCTATGGCTCTGTGTTTTCTGTCGCCTTCCTTTCTTGAATAAGATGGTTAATGTTACAGAGTTTTATAGTAAGCATCTTCCAATATGATTATATGCATGGATGTCTTTAACAGGTGTAAGCATGCATGCGCGATGTCATTGGGTGCACGGGCCTGCGTGGGTTTTCAGTATTGCCACGAGGAGCTTGTGTGTAGTCAAGTATAATTGTTGCTGGTGTCTGAAGTCAAGCTGTACTGTTGTCTCGATATTTCCATAAGAAAAGAAGATTGAGTTTTTACAACACGTTCGGCTACCACAGTTACCGCAGTTGTGTTTGCTGCCATCCAATCAGTGGAAACTGTTCTAGATTCTAGTGAATTCTGGATGATCAAAACCAATGCATCCACCATCTCTGCAGAGCTGCCCCTTCTAAAAACCTCAGATGCCGGAACTGAATTGTCAGTTCCAGGGAATTAGTCAAGTTTTCATCCTATTAATTTCTTCAGTATTATTTCTCCACTGATATTAATTTCTTCAAGTTCCTCATTTTCTCAACCCTTGGTTCTTCACTATTTCCAGGATGTTTGTGTGCCTTTTATAGGGAGCAGAGTTGCACAGTACTGTACAGGCTCGTTTAAAGTCTCAGCCATTTACTTGTTCCCATTATGATTTGGACTTTTGTTATTCTTTTTCTTTTTTTCACACCTATAAAAACTTTAACTCTCTTCCTTTTATCAGTTTGTCTCCTCGGATGAGCTCGCATTGTTTTTTTCAAGATAAATTTAGAGTACCCAATTGATTTTTTCCATTTAAGGGGCAATTTAGCGTGGCCAATCCACCTACCCTGCACATCTTTGGATTGTGGAACGAAACCCAGGCAGACACGGGGAGAATGTGCAAACTCCACACGGACAGTGACCCAGGGCCGGGATCGAACCTGGGACCTCGGCGCCATGAGGCTACAGTGCTAACCACTGTGCTGCCATCAATAGCTCACATTGTTAAAGGTAATTGAAATATACTCACCAATGCCTGTGAGCACGTTTTCCTATTCGTTCCCAACACCGCTACCTTCTCAGTTAGTTTTCTCTCAGTCCCCTGCTACAGTTTTGTTCATGCTTGCTCTTATATTTATTTTGCCAATCCTGAAGGAGGAGTTATAAAGCAAATTGAACGCAGTTCCTTCCTTTATACAAATGACGAGGTTTCTTAGGCAAATTGTTATCAGAACCTGCAAAAACATGTCTATGAATAAATCAGATCAGAGATAAGCAAGCTTTCCTGTCTACTCAAGCACTGAACAAACTGAGAACTGCACTGCAGTTTACTAATGAATCTAGCTCAAATCAGTTACCCACTACTGCAGAGGACATAGCAGGGAAGTAACCCAACCACAGGCAACTGTTCATCCCATGGCTATAATAGTGAGTGACTATAATCCCAGATAAAACAGCAGTCACCCCAATCCCAGATATATCAGGAAGACAACCCACCCCCACAGGAACAAATGTAGGACATTCAGCTCCACAAACCTCTTCTACCATTCAACAAAATCATGGCTGCTTTGTATCCACCCCCCTTCCCTGGCTCCATATCCTTTTATACACTTGTACAGCACAGTGGTTAGCACCATTGCTTCACAGCGCCAGGGTCCCAGGTCGATTCCCATTTGGGTCACTGTCTGTGCGGAGTCTGCACGTTCTCCCCGTGTCTGCGTGGGTTTCCTCCGGGCGCTCCGGTTTCCTCCCACAAGTCCCGAAAGACGTGCTGTTAGGTGAATTGGACATTCTGAATTCTCCCTCCGTGTACCCGAACAGGCGCCGGAATGTGGCGACTAGGGGATTTTCACAGTAACTTCATTGCGGTGTTAATGTAAACCTACTTGTGACAATAAAGATTATTATTAGTATATGATCGCTCTTCATAATCTAACCTTTGGAACCCTTGTAACATTCTGATAAATCTGCACTATGCTCCCTCTGAGGCTGCGTATACTTCCTAGGTGATTAGAACTGTACACACTGCTCCCGTGTGGTCAGACCAGGACTTTGAATAGCAGCAGCTAAACTGCCTCCCCTTTATATTCTAGACCTGTAGACTGTTACGACACCCTGGGCTAGTGCGCGATCAATTCCAGCCCCATATGCGCCAGAGTCACAACACAAGTGAATTAACCAATAATTCTTAGAAAAATACCCAAAGTCTTTGGCCCCTGGCTGCCCAATAATTACAGTCACCAGGTTTGTAAATATAAACACGATTACTGTTTATTTGTAACAAGGACTATAATGAAATATGCAGCAAATACAGCAGGTTAACCATAAGCTAATTCCTAATTTCCACTTTAACCTATTTAATTTACTGTTTCTGTGCCTGGAAGGGTAAAACCTATAGTTACATTCATGCTGGACAAAGCTATTTGTGTGGGAGTTGATTTCAATTCCAATTGTTGATTCAATTGTTACGACATGAAGAATAAATAGAACAACCAGGGGTTGCTTAGAAACAGGAGGCCCTTGTAAGGATAAAAAAAGCTTTTAAGTTTTAATTGAATTTGTGGGCAGTTGGAGACAGGACCTCATGGAGTGAACATTTCTCAACTCTGCCAGGAAAAAGACTGGGCAGGACTGGAACTGCAAAGAGGCAGCCTTCCTAAAGTACAAGTTACAGCCCAGATAACCAGGGAATTGGGACAGAAATAATGTTTAAGATGACTGAAGTTAAGTTAACAGAGACCAAGGTATTGTTCAGAAGAATTTAACAAAGGGTTCTGCGTTAAAGAGACAATTGCAGTTTAAAGTGGGACAGCAGCCTTCAAAGGTAAATCAAACATCTGATGCCATTTTAATACAGCCTAGGAATCGAATGTTAAATCAATTCTGAGCAGTTTGCACAGCAGTCAAAACAAAGGAATCCGAAAGGGGTAGAATCCTGGACTGGATACGTCATTAAAAAAGGAGCAGAAGCTTTGTTTAAAAGTGTCATTTGGAAAACCTGGTCTAGTTTCGAAATGCAAACCACTAAGGAAAAGCAGAAGACAGCAGAGAGAAGATTTTAAAGCTTGTTTTGGGGAGTGGAGTTTGGAAACTCTCACGTCACAATCATCTGGTGAGATTCTGAGGAGACATCCACAAACATTCACTTGGGGTTCAGAGTAGAGTGTATTTGCCACAGTCATCTTAGAATCATAGCATCCCTACAGTGCAGAAGGAGGCCATTCGGCCCATCAAATCTGTACCAAACCTCTAAAAGAGCACCCTGTCTAGGCCCACTCTCCCACCATGTCCTCATGAACCAGTAACCCCACCTAATCTTTTGGACACTAAGTCTAATTTATCATGGACAATCCACCTAACCAGCGCATCTTTTGATTGTTGGGGGAAACCAGAGCAGCCGGAGGAAACCCATGCAGATTCCGGGAGAAAGTGAAAACCTCACACACAGTCACCCAAAACCGGAATTGAACTTGGGTCCCTGGCGCTGTGAGGCAGCAGTGCTAATCACTGTACCACCGTGCTTAAAGGGGACTTTGTGTTAATGAGGCCATCGTAGTTTAAAATGCACTTTGTAATCCATGTTAATCCTAAAACATGTGTGTATGGGCAGCACGGTAGCGCAGTTTTTAGCACTGTTGCTTCACAGCGCCAGGGTCTCGGATCCGATTCTCGGCTTGGGTCACTGTCTGTGCTGAGTCTGCACGTTCTTCCCCGTGTCTGCGTGGGTTTCCTCCGGGTGCTCCGGTTCCCTCCCACAAGTCCCAAAAGACGTGCTTGTTAGGGGAATTGGACATTCTGAATTCTCCCTCCGTGTAGCCGAACAGGCGCCGGAGTGTGGCGACTAGGGGATTTTCACAGTAACTTCATTGCAGTGTTAATGTAAGCCTACCTGTGACACTAATAAAGATTATTATTATAATTACTAAGCTAAGACGGGAGTGAAGGCGTATTTTAACATAATCCAATATTTATAAGAAAAGCAAATTACTGCGGATGCTGGAATCTGAAACCAAAAGAGAAAATGCTGGAAAATCTCAGCAGGTCTGGCAGCATCTGTAGGGAGAGAAAAGAGCTAACGTTTCGAGTCCACAGCTTTGACAAAGGGTCATCTGGACTCGAAACGTTAGATCTTTCCTCTCTAATATTTTAATGTTTAATGAATGTTTTTTCCTTGTTGTTAAAACGAATTCGTGGATCCTGTGACTCTATTCCTCCATGTTTTATTTTTAAAATCTATAAGTTACGGTCTTTTGAGCCAGCGTTCCATTCTGAAATCTTCCTGTCCAATTATAAGGTCAACTGGCATCGTAACACTTTTTGATTATTTTTTTGTACTGACCATATTTTAGTAACCTGCATACATGGACCACTAAATCTCTTTAGATGTCTGATGTTTCTAGCTTTCTTGCCCATTTAAATAGCATTTGGATCTATCATTTTTGCATTCATAATGGAAGACCATTGAAATTCATCAGTTTTGCATGCTATCGATGTTTATTCGTAATTTTATGCTTCTATTTACTATGCCGACAATTTTTATAGTAAGAAGTCTTACAACACCAAGTTAAAGTCCAACAGGTTTATTTCGATTCACTAGCTTTTGGAGCGCTGCTCCTTCCTCAGGTGAATGAAGAGGTAGGTTCCAGAAACGTATATATTGACAAAGTCAAAGATGCAAGATGATACTTTTAATGCTAGTCTTTGCGGGTAATTAAGTCTACATCCAGACCGAGCCACTGGAGAGAGGGATAATCACAAGTTAAAGAGGTGTGAATTGTCTCAAGCCAGGACAGTTGGTCGGATTTCGCAAGCCCAGGCCAGATGGTTGGGGGTGAATGTAATGCGACATGAATTCAAGGTCCCGGTTGAGGGCGTACTCATGTGTGTGGAACTTGGCTTTACGTTTCTGCTCGGCGATTCTGCGTTGTCGCGCGTCCTGAAGGCCGACTTGTAGAACGCTTACCCGAAGATCAGAGGCTGAATGCCCTTGACTGCTTAAGTGTTCCCCAACTGGAAGGGAACATTCCTGCCTGGCGACTGTCGCGCGATGTCCGTTCATCCGTTGTCACAGCATCAGCATGGTCTCGCCAATGTACCACGCTTCGGGACATCCTTTCCTGCAGCGTATGAGGTAAACAACGTTGGCAGAGTCGTACGAGTATGTACCACGTACCTGGTGGGTGGTGTTCTCACATGTAATGGTGGTATCCATGTCGATGATCTGGCACGTTTTGCAGAGATTGCCATGGCAGGGATGTGTGGTGTCGTGGGCGCTGTTCTGAAGTCTGGGTAGTTTGCTGCAAACAATGGTTTGTTTGAGGTTGCACGGTTGTTTGAAGGCAAGCAGTGGGGGTGTGGGGGTGACCTTGGCAAGATGTTCGTCTTCGTCGATAACATGTTGAAGGCTGCGCAGAAGATGTCGTAGTTTCTCCGCTCCGGGGAAGTACTGAACGACGAAGGGTATTCTGTCGGTTGTGTCCCGTATTTGTCTTCTGAGGAGGTCGGTGCGATTTTTTGCTGTGGCGCGTTGGAACTGTCGATCGATGAGTCGAGCGCCATATCCCGTTCGTACGAGGGCATCTTTCAGCGTCTGTAGATGTCTGTTACGCTCCTCATCGTCTGAGCAGATCCTGTGTATACGGAGGGTCTGTCCATAGGGGATGGCTTCTTTAATGTGTTTAGGGTTGAACCTGGAGAAGTGGAGCATCGTGAGGTTATCCGTGGGCTTGCAGTGAAGCAAAGTGCTGAGGTTACCGTCCTTGATGGAGACGAGTGTGTCCAAGAATGCAACTGATTTTGGAGAGTAGTCCATGGTGAGTCTGATGGTGGGGTGGAACTTATTGATGTCATCGTGTAGTCGTTTCAGTGATTCTTCGCCGTGGGTCCAAAGAAAAATAATGTCATCGATGTATCTGGTGTATAACATCGGCTGAAGGTCCTGTGCGGTGAGTAGGTCCTGTTCAAACTTGTGCATGAAGATGTTGGCATATTGAGGTGAGGATTTGGTCCCCATGGCTGTTCCGTGCGTCTGGATGAAGAACTTGTTGTCAAAGGTGAAGACGTTGTGATCCAGAATGAAGCGGATGAGTTGCAGAATTGAGTCTGGAGATTGGCAGTTGTCGGTGTTGAGTACTGAGGCTGTTGCAGCAATGCCGTTGTCATAGGGGATGCTGGTGTAGAGTGCCGAGACGTCCATTGTGACGAGGAATGTTCTTGGTTCAACTGGTCCCATTGACTTCAACTTGGAACCTGGTTCAACTTGGTCCCTTCCAACTTACCCATGGGCCAGTTGGTTATAGGTCAATTATTTGTCTTTAATTCCATGAGCTTTAACTTTAACGTTATTGAATGCTTTCTGGAAGTCTGGAAGTAAACCACATCCTTCAATGTTCCCCTGTGTAATACTTTAGTTGGTGTGGTATGTGTGCTTCTCCCAAGGGCAGGTCCACATTGTCTGCTGATACCCTGAGCTGATTCCCTTGCGGTTTTCCTCAGTGGTGATTTGCCACTGTCTTCCACTCTCAGGCTCAGAGCGAGGACGCAAGTCCTAAGTCTCCCTCAGTTGGAACAGGTATCAAACTCATTCTGTTGGCATTCTTCTGAACAGCACACCAGCCATCCAGCTCACTGCACTAACTGCACCCCCCCCCCCCCCCACACCCGTCTTTAGGTAGTTCCTCAAAAAATTTAATTGGGTTCATTTGTCATGACCTGTAGTTTACAAATCCTTGTTAGCTCTCCTTAATGAGTGTTCATTTCTTTAAGTGCGTGGTCATTTTGTCCATAATTAGGGATTCCAATAACTCTCCACAACAGATGTTATTCTAACAGGTCTATCATTTCCTTTTTCTCCCACTCACTTTTTGCAAATAGCAGAGTTACATTTGCGAGTTTCCATTTTAAAGGACACTTCCTGAATTGAGAGAACTTTGGAAGACTATGGCAAAAACACCCTAAAATTTCCTCTCCTATTCCCTTTAAAAGTAAAATAATCTTTATTAGTGTCACAAGTAGGCTTACATTAACACTGCAATAAAGTCACTGTGAAAAGCCCCTAGTCGCCACATTCCGGCACCTGTTCCGGTACACAGAGGGTGAATTCAGAATGTCCAATTCACCTAATAAGCACGTCTTTCAGGACTTGTGGGTTGAAACCGGAGCACCCGGAGGAACCCCACAGAAACGGGGAGAACGTGCAGACTCCGCACAGACAGTGACCCACGCCAGGAATCGAATCTGGGACCCTAGCGTTGTGAAGCAACAGTGCTAGCCACTGTGCTACAATGTGGTGGAAACCATCAATCCCTGGGGATTTTGGCAGTCTTCAGCATTAGTATTTCTTTTTCTAATACTGTTTTCTTGCTTACGTTAACTTTAGAGAGTTCCAGTCCTTGAATTGTTATTAGTTTCTCTTCCTGGAATGTCAAGTATGTTATCATCTTCCTCCATAAGACGTGACATAAAGTCATTATTCAACAAGTGTCATTTCTTTACATTCATTTGCAGCATTTCCCACTAGAGGGCCCACATTATCTTTGACTGCCTTTCTCTTCTGACGTAATTGTGAAAACATTTTTGCTTAATCTTGATAGTCCTCGCAACTTTATTTCCATATTCCCTGTTCGTAGCTCTGATCGTTTTTGTCTTCCCTTGCTGCTCTTTATGTCTCTTCAAGTCGCAGGGGGGGGGGGGGGGGGGGGGGATCTACACTATTCTTTGCATTTTTATACACTCTTTCCTTTAGTTTTACGATATCTCACCTCTTTTGTCGACCATGGCTGTTTCATTTGGTAGGTAAAATCTTTCCTCTTAGGAGTATTTACTGGCCCTGCATGAAGCTAAATAAATTTATTGATCAGCTGCTATATTTTTACTCAACAATACTTTTGACCAGTTTGCTGTTTGCAGTTTCCATCTCACCCTGCTAAAATCAGCTTTACCAAAATCTAGAATCTTAGTAACCATGTTAACGTTCTCCTCCTGCAACATAAAATTAAATTCAACCATACTATGGTCACTGTTAAATAAATGTTTCCTTACTTCAGATTATTAAATAAATCTGTTTCATTCTTTCCCCATGCAGTGTCCTGAGGGCTGTTGTTCATGGTTCACGTTGTGATATCATTAAGGGGCGAGGCACAGGGACAGACCCCAAGAACTACCTCTGCTGGTGCAGGGATCGGACCTGGACAGTAGGTATTTTCCGTACCATACTACAGCCATCCAGCCAACTCAGCTAACCAGCCTCCATCTGGTTCATTACTCATTGCTAAATCCAGTACGGCATGCCCTCTTGCTGGTTCTAGAATATATTGCATAGGCGGCAGGGTAGCACAGTGGTTAGCACTGTTGGTTCGCAGCACCAGGGACATGGGTTTGATTCCTGGTTGGGTCACTGTCTGTGCGGAGTCTGCACGTTCTCCCTGTGTCTGCGGGGGTTTCCTCTGGGTGCTCCGGTTTCCTCCCCCAAGTCCCGAAAGCCGTGCTGTTAGGTGAATTGGACATTCTGAATTCTCCCTCTGTGTAGCCGAACAGGCGTCGGAATGTGGCGACTGGGGGATTTTCACAGAACTTCATTGCAGTGTTAATGTAAGCCTACTTGTGACACTAATAAAGATTATTCTTATCAGAAAATTAACTTGATTGCATTCAAAAATGTTCATTACCTTCCTGGTTGAGCTACTCTGCACCTCCCAATTTAAATGTAACTAAAATGTTCCCCAGTGAAACAACTTTGCGGCAGCACTGCTGCCTCATGGCACCGAGTCCCAGGTTTGATCCCGGCTCTGGGTCACTGTCCGTGTAGAGTTTGCACATTCTCTCCGTGTTTGCGTGGGTTTCGACCCCACAATCCAAAGATGAGCAGGGCAGGTGGATTGGCCATGCTAAATTGCCCCTTAATTGGAAAAAATGCATTGGATACTCTAAATTTAAAAAAAAACAACTTTGTTTTTTCTACAAGCCTCCAGGATATGAAAACAGTTTGCACCATTATTCTTATCTCCCAGTTTTTACTATTCTTTTCAGTTTACGCAACCGCAGATTACGTAATCTCAGAATTAGTGCAGCCTGCCACTTCATTGCTGCTACTGAGACTTGTAGACAACTCCCGTTACAGTTGTCAATTCTAACCACATAGTCTGCACAGATTGCTTTCCTTTACCTATATCTTCTCTTATTAATATCATAATAAGATCTTTAGTCAATAAAGCTACCCCTCTTCTCCATAGACAAGCAAGTATCCCAGTCTGTCAGATACCAACTGGACCCCTGGATATAAAACTTTATTATTTTAAAATATTGCCACCCATTGAAATCACCTGTTCTGATGATGTGGGAAAGCTTGACCCCTCTGTATTTTAGCTTGAATGACATTCGCAGTTGTCATTATTCATACACTGATAAACTTCACCTTTCTACTGCCACCGTTTCACTGCTCAAGGCTTTTTATGCTTGATTCTTCGCATTGATCTTTCTGCAGGTATTTAGTCTGGACAGTAAACCAGGTGTGTCCATTGCTTGGAAGCTGAGCAATCTTCAAACAAATAGGACTGATACATGATTTGGGGGAGCGAATTGAAAATTGAGATGGTAAAATGAAAATGTAGGATGATGTAAGGAGGCACAGTCGCACAGTGGTTAGCACTGTTGCTTCACAGCGCCAGGGTCCCAGGTTCGATTCCCCGCTGGGTCACTGTCTGTGTGGAGTCTGCACGTTCTCCCCGTGCCTGCGTGGGTTTCCTCCGGGTGCTCCGGTTTCCTCCCACAAGTCCAAAGATGTGCAGGTAGGTGGATTGGCTGTGCTAAATTGCCCCTTAGTGTCCAGAAAGGTTCGGTGGGGTTACGGGGATAGGATGGAGGTGTGGTCTTAAGTAGAGTGCTCTTTCCAAGGGCCGGTGCAGACTTGATGGGCCGAATGGTCTACTTCTGCATTGTAAAATCTGCAAGTATCATTTTTTCTGTCAACTTATGCTGAAAATGAAATGAAAATCGCTTATTGTCACAAGTAGGCTTCAAATGAAGTTACTGTGAAAAGCCCCTAGTCGCCACATTCCGGCGCCTGTTCGGGGAGGCTGGTACAGGAATTGAACCTGCGTTGCTGGCCTTGTTCTGCTTTACAAGTCAGCTATTTAGCCCACTGTGCTAAACCAGCCCCAAAACGAGAAATGGATTTCAACAAACAGATCCATGGTGATCATGGTGAGCTCACGTTGGCTGGAGAGCTGGTTCGTGATGCAGAGCGAGGCCAGCAGCATGGGTTCAATTCCCGTACCGGAACCTCGCCTGAGGTGTGGTGACCCTCAGGTTAAACCACCACCAGTCAGCTCTCCCCCTCAAAGGGGAAAGCAGCTTGTTACCATGTGGCAGGTTTTTAACTTTTATTCTCTCCCTCCATGCCTTCCTGCCCAACACAAAAAGAAGACGATTGTGGGCTTGCTGTGTGCAAATGGGTCAGTGTTTCCCACACTTACAAAAGTGACAACCCTCCAGAAGCACTTTCACAGGCTGCAAAGTGCATTGGGACAACCAGGGTTCATGAGAGGCAACAAGTGGAGATGCAGGTGTTGAATTCCCCAGGAGATTCCCGAGTCCTGCAAAGCAGGAATGATGGCAGAGTTAAAATAAAACTGTGGTTGGAATAATGTGGCGAGCAACTGGATCCCGACTTGGTTTCGTTAATGACCAAAAAGCTGGGGAGTTGGGCTTAGGGGCTGGGGAGTTGGGGTAGGAGCTGGGGAGTTGGGGATAGGGGATGTGGAGTTGGGGTTAGGAAATGGGGATAGGGGCTGGGGAGTTGGGGTAGGAGCTGGGGAGTTGGGATTAGGGGCTGGGGAGTTGGGGTAGGAGCTGGGGAGTTGGGGATAGGGGATGTGTAGTTGGGGTTAGGAAATGGGGATAGGGGCTGGGGAGTTGGGATTAGGGGCTAGGGAGTTGGGGTAGGAGTTGGGATAGGGGCTGGGGAGTTGGGGTTAGGACTTGGGTATAGGGGCTGGGGTTAGGGACTGGGGGTTGGGGTTTGGAGTTGGGGCTAAGGGCTGGGGAGTTGGGGTTAGGGGCTGACAGGTTGGGGTTTGGAGTTGAGGATAGGGGCTGGGGAGTTGGGGTTAGGAGCTGGGGATAGGGGCTGGGGGGTTGGGGTTAGGGGCTGGGAGGTTGGGACTGAGGATTAGGGGCTGGGGAGTTGGGGTTAGGGGCTGGGAAGTTGGGGTTAGGGGCTGGGGTTTGGAGTTATGGTTAGGAGTTGGGGCTCGGGCTGGGGGGTTGGAGTTAGGGGCTGGGGAGTTGGGGTTAGGGGCTGGGGAGTTGGGGTTAGGGGCTGGGGAGTTGGGGATAGGGGAGTTGGGGTTAGGAGTTGGGGTTGGGGCTCGGGCTGGGGGGTTGGAGTTAGGGGCTGGGGAGTTGGGGTTAGGGGCTGGGGAGTTGGGGTTAGGGGCTGTGGAGTTGAGGTTAGGGGCTGGGGGGTGTTGGGATTGGGGAGTTGGGATTAGGGGCTGGGGAGTTGGGGTTAGGGGCTGGGGGGTTGGGGCTAGGGGCTGGGAGTTGGGATAGGGGTGTTGGGGTTAAGGGCTGGGGGGTTGGGGTTAGGGAGTTGGGGTTGGGGCTAGGGGGAGTTGGGGTTAGGGGCTGGGGATAGGGGCGTGGGGTTTGGGGCTGGGGGGAGTTGGGGCTGGGGAGTTGGGGTTAGGGGCTGGGGAGTTGGGGATAGGGGCGTTGGGGTTAGGGGCTGGGGGGTGTTGGGATTGGGGAGTTGGGGTTAGGGGCTGGGGGTTTGGGGCTAGGAGTTGGGGATAGGGGCGTTGGGGCTAGGGGGAGTTGGGGCTGGGGTTTTGGGGTTAGGGGCTGGGGGGTTGGGGCTAGGGGGAGTTGGGGTTAGGGGCTGGGGGTAGGGGCGTTGGGGTTAGGTGGAGTTGGGGTTTGGGGCTGGGGTTAGGGGGGGTTGGGGTTAGGGGCTGACAGGTTGGGGTTTGGAGTTGGGTTAGGGTTGGGGTTAGGAGTTGAGGATAGGGGCTGGGGAGTTGGGGTTAGGAGCTGGGGATAGGGGCTGGGGGGTTGGGGTTAGGGGCTGGGGGTTGGGACTGAGGATTAGGGGCTGGGGAGTTGGGGTTAGGGGCTGGGAAGTTGGGGTTAGGGGCTGGGGTTTGGAGTTCTGGTTAGGAGTTGGGGCTCGGGCTGGGGGGTTGGAGTTAGGGCTGGGAAGTTGGGGATAGGGGAGTTGGGGTTAGGAGTTGGGGTTGGGGCTCGGGCTGGGGGGTTGGAGTTAGGGGCTGGGGAGTTGGGGTTAGGGGCTGGGGAGTTGGGGTTAGGGGCTGTGGAGTTGAGGTTAGGGGCTGGGGGGTGTTGGGATTGGGGAGTTGGGATTAGGGGCTGGGGAGTTGGGGTTAGGGGCTGGGGGGTTGGGGCTAGGGGCTGGGATAGGGGTGTTGGGGTTAAGGGCTGGGGGTTGGGGTTAGGGAGTTGGGGTTGGGGCTAGGGGGAGTTGGGGTTAGGGGCTGGGGATAGGGGCGTTGGGGTTTGGGGCTGGGGGGAGTTGGGGCTGGGGAGTTGGGGTTAGGTGCGTTGGGGTTAGGGGCTGGGGGGTGTTGGGGTTAGGGGCTGGGGGGTTGGGGCTAGGGCTGGGAGTTGGGATAGGGGTGTTGGGGTTAAGGGCTGGGGGGTTGGGGTTAGGGAGTTGGGGTTGGGGCTAGGGGGAGTTGGGGTTAGGGGCTGGGGATAGGGGTGTTGGGGTTTGGGGCTGGGGGAGTTGGGGCTGGGGAGTTGGGGTTAGGGGCTGGGAGTTGGGGATAGGGGCGTTGGGATTGGGGAGTTGGGGTTAGGGGCTGGGGAGTTGGGGTTGGGGCTAGGAGTTGGGGATAGGGCGTTGGGGCTAGGGGGAGTTGGGTTAGGGGCTGGGAAGTTGGGGTTAGGGGCTGGGGTTTGGGGTTATGGTTAGGAGTTGGGGCTCGGGCTGGGGGGTTGGAGTTAGGGGCTGGGGAGTTGGGGTTAGGGGCTGGGAAGTTGGGGATAGGGGAGTTGGGGTTAGGAGTTGGGGTTGGGGCTCGGGCTGGGGGGTTGGAGTTAGGGGCTGGGGAGTTGGGGTTAGGGGCTGGGCAGTTGGGGTTAGGGGCTGTGGAGTTGAGGTTAGGGGCTGGGGGGTGTTGGGATTGGGGAGTTGGGATTAGGGGCTGGGGAGTTGGGGTTAGGGGCTGGGGGGTTGGGGCTAGGGGCTGGGAGTTGGGATAGGGGTGTTGGGGTTAAGGGCTGGGGGGTTGGGGTTAGGGAGTTGGGGTTGGGGCTAGGGGGAGTTGGGGTTAGGGGCGTTGGGGTTTGGGGCTGGGGGGAGTTGGGGCTGGGGAGTTGGGGTTAGGGGCTGGGGAGTTGGGGTTAGGGGCTGGGGGGTTGGGGCTAGGGGCTGGGAGTTAGGATAGGGGTGTTGGGGTTAAGGGCTGGGGGGTTGGGGTTAGGGAGTTGGGGTTGGGGCTAGGGGGAGTTGGGGTTAGGGGCTGGGGATAGGGGGGGCGTTGGGGTTTGGGGCTGGGGGGTGTTGGGGATAGGGGCGTTGGGATTGGGGAGTTGGGGTTGGGGCTAGGGGGAGTTGGGGTTGGGGCTGGGGGGAGTTGGGGATAGGGGCGTTGGGATTGGGGAGTTGGGGTTGGGGCTAGGGGGAGTTGGGGTTTGGGGCTGGGGGGAGTTGGGGATAGGGGCGTTGGGATTGGGGAGTTGGGGTTGGGGCTAGGGGGAGTTGGGGTTTGGGGCTGGGGGAGTTGGGGATAGGGGCGTTGGGATTGGGGAGTTGGGGTTGGGGCTAGGGGAGTTGGGGTTTGGGGCTGGGGGGAGTTGGGGATAGGGGCGTTGGGATTGGGGAGTTGGGGTTGGGGCTAGGGGGCGTTGGGGTTTGGGGCTGGGGGGAGTTGGGGATAGGGGCGTTGGGATTGGGGAGTTGGGGTTGGGGCTAGGGGGAGTTGGGGTTTGGGGCTGGGGGGAGTTGGGGATAGGGGCGTTGGATTGGGGAGTTGGGGTTGGGGCTAGGGGGAGTTGGGGATAGGGGCGTTGGGATTGGGGAGTTGGGGTTGGGGCTAGGGGCGTTGGGGTTTGGGGCTGGGGGGAGTTGGGGATAGGGGCGTTGGGATTGGGGAGTTGGGGTTGGGGCTGGGGGGAGTTGGGGTTTGGGGCTGGGGGGAGTTGGGGTTTGGGGCTGGGGGGAGTTGGGGATAGGGGCGTTGGGATTGGGGAGTTGGGGTTTGGGGCTGGGGGGAGTTGGGGATAGGGCGTTGGGATTGGGGAGTTGGGGTTGGGGCTAGGGGGCGTTGGGGTTTGGGGCTGGGGGGAGTTGGGGATAGGGGCGTTGGGGTTGGGGCTAGGGGGCGTTGGGGTTTGGGGCTGGGGGGAGTTGGGGTTAGGGGCTGGGGATAGGGGGGGAGTTGGGGTTTGGGGCTAGGAGTTGGGATAGGGGCGTTGGGATTGGGGAGTTGGGGTTGGGGCTAGGGGGAGTTGGGGTTTGGGGCTGGGGGGAGTTGGGGATAGGGGCGTTGGGATTGGGGAGTTGGGGTTGGGGCTAGGGGGAGTTGGGTTAGGGGCTGGGGATAGGGGGGGAGTTGGGGTTTGGGGCTAGGAGTTGGGGCTGGGGGGCGTTGGGGCTAGGGGGAGTTGGGGGTTGGGGTTGGGGGGGTTGGTAATTAAACGAACGCCAGGGGCGGGGCGAGTGACGCTAGGGGCGGGGCGAGTGAGTGACGCTAGGGGCGGGGCGAGTGAGTGACGCTGAGGGCGGGGCGAGTGAGTGACGCCAGGGGCGGGGCGGGGCGAGTGAGTGACGCTAGGGGCGGGGCGAGTGACGCTAGGGGCGGCGGGGTGAGTGACGCTAGGGGCGGCGGGGTTGACTGACAGCTGGTCCGGGTGCTGCCCTCCTCCCGGGTGTGTCAGAGGCGGCGGCTGAGGGTGAGAGACCTCGGGGGGGGGGGAGCCGGTGGGAGCCGGTGAGTAAGGGGGGGGCAGGAGCGGAGAGTCGGTGCAGCCTGTGAGGCCGGTTGGACTGAGGCCCGGGGCTGCGCTTCTGCTGCTCCCACCGATGGGAATGCACCCCCAGCCCAGGGGGACACCGCAGCCCCGGGCCCTGCGGGCTGGACACTGGGATGTGGGGGCTGGGCACTGGGCTGGGCACCGGGCACTGGGCTGGACACTGGCACTGGGCTGGACGCTGGGCTTGGCACTGGGCACTGGGCTGGGCACTGGCACTGGGATGTGGGGGCTGGGCACTGGGCTGGACACTTGCACTGGGCTGGACGCTGTGCACTGGGCAGGGCACAGGGATGTGGGCACTGGGCTGGACACTGGGATGGGCACTGGGATGTGGGCACTGGGCTGGACACTGGGATGGGCACTGGGATGTGGGCACTGGGCTGGACACTGGGATGGGCACTGGGATGTGGGGGGCTGGGCTGGACACTGGCACTGGGCTGGACGCTGGGCGCTGGGATGGGCTGGAGGCTGGGCTGGGCATTGGGATGGAATGGCCGGAACATGGTGATTGGGGCCCGAGGCACCAGTACCACCTGCCAAATGGGGCTGTGGGATCTTTCTGTGCACTTTTCTTTGTGGGGGGGGTGGGTCCTGCAAAAGCAGGTGTGACCCTGGGGACTAGGGGGTGTTGTGGGCATCCCTCAAATCAGAGCCCAGCCTATCCCCATGGCACGGGGGCCAGCTTCCCGCTGCTGCCATGTCAAAGCAACAACCCAAAACAACAACCACTTAAATTCATAGAATTAACAGTGCAGAAGGAGGCCATTCGGCTCATCGAGTCTGCACCGGCTCTTGGAAAGAGCACCCTACCCAAGCCCACACCTCTGCCCTATCCCCATAACCCAGTAACCCCACCCAACACTAGGGCAATTTTGGATACTAAGGGCTTCAATGAAGTTACTGTGAAAAGCCCCTAGTCGCCACATTCCGGCGCCTGTGCGGGGAGGCCGGTACGGGAATTGACCCCGCGCTGCTGGCTTTGTTCTGCATTACAAGCCAGCTGTTCAGCTCACTGTGCTAAACCAGCCCCTCACTGTGCTAAACCAGCCACTTTGATATAGTACCTTTATCATCATGCCATCCCAGGGCGCGCACACATCCTCAACTAACAGCGCAAGGGAACACAATGAACAGTAGGATGCTAGGAAGTACAGTGGATCAGGGGCACCTCGGGGAGTATGTCCAACGATCCCTGAAAGGCAGCAGGACATGGTGGTTAAAAAGGCAAGTGAGATACTTGCCTTTATTAGCAGAAGGATAGGATATAATGGCAGATAGGTTATGATGAAACTGCATAAAATGCTTGATCGGCCACAGATAGAGTACTGTGTACAGTTCTGGTCGCCACACAATAGAAAGGACGTGATTGCACTGGAAAGGTTGCAGAAGAGATTCACCAGGATGCTGCCTGGGCTGGAGCGTTTCAGCTGTGAAGAGAGGCTGGTTAGGCCGGGCTTGTCCTCCTTAGGCTGAGAGGGAACTGCTTGAGGTGTACAAAATTATGATAGACGTAGATAGGCAGTCATTTTCCACCTTAGCGGAGGGGTCAATAACGGGGCATAAGAACATAAGAACTAGGAGCAGGAGTAGGCCATCTGGCCCCTCGAGCCTGCTCTGCCATTCAATGAGATCGTGGCTGATCTTTTGTGGACTCAGCTCCACTTTCCGGCCCAAACACCATAACCCTTAATCCCTTCATTCTTCAAAAAACTATCTATCTTTATCTTGAAATAGATTTAAGGTAAGGGGCAGGAGATTTAGGGGGGATTTGAGAAAAAACCTTTTCACCCAGAAGGTGGTGGGAATCTGGAACTCGCTGCCTGAAAGGGTGGCAGAGGCAGGGACCCTCACATTTTAAGAAGCATTTAGATGACCATTTGAAATGCGGTAGCATGCAACACTACATGCAATTGCTGGGAAATGGGATTGGAATAGATAGGTGTTTGATGGCTGGTGCAGACACGATGAGCTGTAAAACTCTAATGACTGTATGATGATGACTCAGGGGCATCCACTCACTGTCTGTCCTTCCCTCCTCGACACCATAGTCCTGCCCACTCCCTGTAACAATTCACCCCCTTGCTAAGCACAAACCTATCTAGCTCTGCCTTAAACATATTCAAAGACTCTGCCTCCATCACCGTTATTTTGGAAGAAAGTTCCAAAGACTCACAACTCTCCGAGAGAAGAATGTTTTCCTCATCTCTGTTTTCGGTGGATGACTCCATATTGTTAAATAGTGACCTTCTATCTGAACATCCTCTCCACATCCACCCTGTCAATATCCCTAGGTTTCCACCAAATCGCCTCTTATTCTTCTAAACCCCAGCGGATACAAACCTAAGCTCAACAACCTTTCCTCGTAAGACAAGGCACCCATTTGTGGTATTAGTCTAGTAAACCTTCTTTGAACTGCTAACGCATTTGCATCTTTAAATAAGGAGACCGATACTGTACAAAATCAAGCTGCGGTCTCACTAATATCCTGTACAACTGAAGCCTTTCTACTTTTGTAATCAATTCCCCTTGCAATAAACAACAACATTCTGTTTGCTTCCCTAATTAATTGCTGCACTTGTAATCTAGCCTTTTGTGATTCATCCACTAGGACCTCCAAACTCTGCAATCTTCACCATTTGGGTAATCTTTTTATTCGCCCAAAATGGACAATTTCACAGTTGCTCACGTTATACTCCATTTTTTACCAGGTTTTTACCCACTCACTTTATCTGTCTTTTTGTAGCCTCCCTACGTCTTCTTCACAGTTTACTTTCCGAGCTATCTTTGTGCTGTCAGCAATTTAGCGACCATATCTTCAGTCCCTTCATTCAAGTCATTTATAGACACTGTAAAAGGTTGAGGCCCCGGCACAGAACCCAGACATTTCCTGACTTTCCCCATGTCATCTTTAGCCTTGTTTAGTTCACAATGCCCCCCTCGTGAGCACTTGGATTGTCATAACATTCGTGGCTAGGGGCCAAGTGCTGGGAAGTGGGATTAGTGTAGTTTTTTCTGTTGATGCAGGCTTGACGGGACAATGGGCCTCTTCTATACTGTGTGGTTCTGTGAATCTGAACTCATACATGGGCCAGACCGGGTAAAGATGGCAGATTTCCTTCCTTTAGTAAGTCAGATGAGTTGATAGTTGTTATGGTTGCCATTACTGCGGACTAGCTTTCACTTGCAGATGGTGGGACTTGAACCAATGACCCCAAAGCATTGGCCTGGGCCTCTGGGTTGCTAGTCCAGTGACATCAGCACTATGCCACCGATTACCTTTCCGAGGGAGTGCTGCCCTTCTCTTTCAGATGAGACATTAAACCGAAGCCCCTGTCTGTCCTCTCGGATGGACACGGGCGATCCCACAGCATTGTTTGTTTGTAGGGCAGATATATTCTCTCAAACAACGACTTTTGCGAGATTGGTTTTGACAGTTGGTATTGTGGTTCCTAGACAGGAGCTCTGCCCGACATCGTACTCTTGTTTGCACAGCCCACCTGCAACAGTGCTGTTAACCTTCCTATCATCACTTTTACTGTTTCAGAGAGTGCTGCAAGGATGAAAAGAATCAGTACCATTTCTGGGGATAATGAATTTACCTTTGCACCACTAGTGGTATTAGAGCTTGCCAAAGATGCCCAGAAAGAGACAATAGAATGGCTTGTTCAAAAAGTCAAAGGCAGGAAGTACCAGGGTGGTGAGTATGATGCACTTGTGTATCTATTATATGGTCTGAATTGATTAATTTGATCAGTTACTATAAGCGAATGTTTATTGTGAGACTGCATAGCTGAAGGGAATTTTGATCTGGAATGTGCTTTTTGGATTAAAAAAATAAAAACCTGAATAAAGTGTGAGACAGCTACAAAAATCACCAAGTTCACCAGTCTTGTTATTAAAAGAGAAAATGTTAGGGGCTGCACGGTGGCACAGTGGTTAGCACTGCTGCCTCACGGCGCCGAGGACCCGGGTTCGATCCCGTGCCCGGGTCACTGTCCATGTGGTGTTTGCACATTCTCCCCGTGTCTGCGTGGGTCTCACCCCCACAACCCAAAGATGTGCAGGGTAGGTGGATTGACCGTGCTAAATTTCCACTTAATTGGAAAAAATGAATTGGCTACTCTCTAAATTTATTTTTTTAAATTAAAAATAAAAGAGAAAATATTTATTTGTTGGAATAGAACAGAGGTGTCAAATTTTGTTTTATAATCGCTGCTGTGCAATGTCTTGGGTTTTTACGATGTTACGGGTGTTGTATAAATGCAATAGAAACAGAAAATGCTGGAAATACTCGGGTTAGGAGTAAGATTTCGGATTGACGACCTTTCGTCAGAATTGGCCTGAAATGTTGGGTGAGATCTTAAGTCACTCAGAACTGATCCACTTGCACAAGAGTTAAATTCAAGCCCATGAACTTTGTTAACAGACCCACTAACCAATGCTGGCAAACCGCCTGAGTATTGCCAGAATTCTCAGTCTTTGTTTCTGATTTCCAGCATCTGCAGTCTTTTGCTTTTATGTTGAATCAAAAGGGTGGTGGAGGGAATAATAATAATCTTTATTAGTGTCACAAGTAGGCTTACATTAACACTGCAATGAAGTTACTGTGAAAAGCCTCTAGTCGCCACACTCCGGCGCCTGTTCGGGTACACAGAGGGAGAATTCAGAATGTCCAAATTACCTAACAGCACTTTTTTTGGGACTTGTGGGAGGAAACCGGAGCACCCGGAGGAAACACACGCAGTCACGGGGAGAACGTGCAGACTCTGCACAGACAGTGACCCAAGCCGGGAATCGAATCCGGGTCCCTGCCGCTGCGAAGCAACAGTGCTACCCACTGTGCTGTCGTGCCGCCTTCAAACCCGACGCATCACGTTTTACAGGAGGAATGAAAAGTTCTTGACCATCTGGGTAAATGCCTTTACTGAGGTCCTGGAGATCTCCTTTTCACACTCACTGACCTCTGGACCACCCCACCTGTGCTTCTTGAAGCCACAACATTAGTCAGCACTCCTCGACCCTGAGATCATGCTTCCCATGTCCTAGTGTTACCAAGATCCACTTTTCCTGCGCACCCGGGACTCAAAATAATGCTATACACTTCAGAGAACCATCCCTCCTTTGCCAAATCCCAGGGCAGCCCTCATTATCGATTAGCAAATCTCCCTGCTTTTGCAAAAATCCAACTAGCCTGTGTAACTGTATGGGTGACCGGGCAATAGTATATAAATTCATTTCATGCTTCATGGTATTGTGCTCTTGTCTGTATAACTAATGCACTGCCATACATTATGAGCTGTGCCAGTATTGTCCCTGTGTATGTAACTTTACATTAAAATCAAAGCAGAATTTGTATTGTAATCACCAATAAAGTCATTCTGATGGAATCAGAGATAGGTGGCTGCTTGCCCTCAGGCCTGTGATATATTAAAGGATGTACCTATTTATTTTAAAGGCGCCGATTTGAATATTAGACCGTTGGCAGACCAGGGTAAAACCCCCCAAATATATCTTATTGGAGCTTCTTGGAGAAGGTTACTGCTGGGAGCTGAAAGCTTGGGTTTGTTGAAGGAATATCAGGATGGATCAATAAGAGTCTTTACTTATCACAACAAGGAAGATTACAAACATTTTACCAGTAAGTTTCTCATGAAGTATTTCATTGGTAACAAACATTTCGGAATGTTGAAGTGCATTTCTTCCACCGCAAAGATTTCAGAAGCATATTTTACAGCAAGATATTTCATATCCAGGCAGGTACTGATATCTCTTGTCAGTTACTGCAGGTGGTTTTAATTCATTTTAATTCAGTTTGTTAATTACTGATTATAGGTTAATAAAATGTAACACTTAATAGTTATTTTTCGGGGAGGCATTTCTGCCAGAGATTGGGATTTGATGTAGAATAGATGCCTTGTACATGAGCAAAAAAGGAAGTAGGACAGTGGAATAATGAAAGGTGGATGGGAGTCGGTACAGAAGAGAGCAAGTTTTGCCAACTTCTGCTAATATGGCAGACTTCCCCTGCTGTTTAGTGATCTGAACAACAGTCAATTTTTTGCAAGTACAGTCAGCAATTATTGGAATCAGCTGCACCCCACCCAAGGCCAGACTTCTTTCCATTTGACATTTTGTTTTGAAGCTGAGAACTAGAAGTATAATTTTATGTAGGCCACTGTGCTGAGCATGCATTGTAGTCTTATTGAACTCCATTTGTAATCACAGAACTACTTGTAAGTCTAGGCAGTGAATTTCTATATGCTAGAGTTCGAAACAAGTTCTTCATTGTCTGTAAAGCACTCTGAGATGTCCGATGATCATGAAAAATGCTATATCAATGCATATCTGTCTGTCTTTCCATTTCTCTCTTTTTGCTGTTTAATTACCAATTGCACAATTTGCCTATCAGGTTTCCACTAATCTCTCCAAATACATCTGGAAAGAAAATTCCTTTGCTAATGTAATTAAAACTTCAAATATCCAAAATATTCAAAACCAAGAAAATTGTCGAGAACTTTTCATTGCGTTGCATTCATTGACCTGACCAAAGTATTTGACTCAACAAATTGAGAGGCTCCTGGATTATGCTGCAAAAGATTTGGAGGTCCAAGAAACTTCATCAAAATCCAGTCACTTCATGATGATACGACTGCATCTGTTTTGAGTGGGAGGTTTGAAATAGTCGCCTTCAAAATCCAGACCAGTGTCAAGCAAGACTGTGTGATCAGCTTCATGCTGTTTACATTCCACCTGACAGTCGCTATTTACCGCATCAAAGATCAATTGTCGTCTGATGTGAGTATTAAATACTGCCTAGATTGAAAACTTTTCAACTTCCGTTGCCTCCATGCCAAAACTAAATTGACCTCCATAGATGTCCATGTTACAGTTTACGGATGCCACAGTATTGTTACCCACTCTGTACTAGATTTACCAAACACTCGTGATCTCTTCAATTCTGCATTCAGAGACTCTGTCTGTCCTTGAATGTTGCCGAAACAAAACTCGTATGCCAATTCATAACTGATCAACAAATATTCCACCCATATATGTTCAAGGAGAGATTCTGGGCTTTGTTAAGAGGTGTTGGATCTCCTCAATGGTTGGCTTTTGAGAGAGGCGAGTGTCTTTTGAGAGAGGCGAGTGTCTTTTGAGAGAGGCGAGTGTCTTTTGAGAGAGGCGAGTGTCTTTTGAGAGAGGCGAGTGTCTTTTGAGAGAGGCGAGTGTCTTTTGAGAGAGGTGAGTGTCTTTTGAGAGAGGCGAGTGTTGAGATATGGGAAGTGGATCAGCTGCACCAGCTCAGCTTTCCACAAACCATGTGTTTGACAACAAAGACCACTGCAAGTCTACAAAAGTCCTATTGTAAAATCAGTGGCCGCCACCACATACCTGTACTGTAGTGAGACCTGGACTGTGTATCAGTGATACAAGAGCACTAAAGAAATTCCATCAGCAATGCCTCTGCCACGTTTTCTGGATTCAATGGAAGGACTGTGGAACAACTGCTGGTGTCCCTCTTGAAGGCAGCTTCACAAGCATCCAGGCAAAACTCATGCAAAAGCAACTATGTTGGACTGGACACTGTGTCCAGATGAGCAAAAGCATCTTCTCCCACCAGGTCCTCAACTTTCATTATGCCAAGGGGGCTACCCGCGTGGCGGCCGCACAGCGGGCAACCATGGCAGGGAAGCCCCGAGCGCAGGGGCCCGACTGCATGGATAGAGCAGTGACAGCGACCATCCAGGATGGCCCCCTGGATGGAACCCCGGAGGGCAGGGGCGCGTCCACCAGGTGACTATGGTTAATCCCACAGGAACGAGGGGACAGAAGCCCCCACCAGGATAGTCACCTGGAGCGTAAGGGGACTCAACGACCCAGTGAAAAGATCCAGAGTCCTCAACCACCTAAGAAACATGAAGGCAGACATAATCTTCCTTCAAGAGACGCACCTGAGAGAGCAGGACCGACTGGGTGGGACAGACCTACCATTCCTGTTACGGGACAAGGGCCAGGGGGTGGCAATACTGGTCAGCAAATGGACGATGTTTAGGGCGACAAAGACGGTTGCGGACGGTACGTCATGGTTAGCGGGACCCTGGATGGGGCACCGGTTGTATTAGTTAACATGTAAGCCCCCAACTGGGACGACACGAGCTTCATCAAGAAGACCATGGCAGAAATCCCTGACATAGCGACGCATGGACTAATCATGGGGGTGGGGGGGGGGGGGGGGGGGGGGGGACACTTTAACTGTGCACCGGACCCAACGACGGACAGATGGAACCCCAAGACGGGGAAAACCGCAAACATTGCAAGGGAACTCGGTCACTTTATGGAGCGGTGGACCCCTGGAGGTTCACCCACCCAGGGAGAATGAGTTTTCCTTCTTCTCCCCAGTACACAATGTATACACCAGAATTGACTTCTTTGTGGTAGGGAAAACGGTGCTTCCGGGATAGACTAGGTGGAATACTCCGCAATTGTGATATCAGACCACGCTCTACACTACATGGACGTAAGGCTGGAAACGGGCAGGGCTCAACGCCCCACATGGAGGTTGGACGTCGCCCTACTAGCTGACAAAGCCTTCAATGAAAAGATATCGCGGGCCATAGCAGAGTACACGGAGAACAATCAGAACGGGGACTAAGAGGGGAAATCATCGCTTTCAAAGCGCGAAGAGATAGGGAGGAAAAGGCGGCTAGGCAGCAGCTGGTTGACTCCATACTGGAGGTAGACCGTAAATACTCCGAGGCCCCGACCGTAGAGCTCCTGGCGGAGAGGAAAGAGTTGCAAAGGAACTTCAATCTGCTCTCCACCAGGAAAGCAGTGCTTCAACTCCGCCAGGCATGTGGGACCCTATACGAACACGGAGACAAAGCCAGCCGCCTGTTGGCGCACCAGCTGAGAAAGCAGGCAGCCACCAGAGAAATTGCGCAAAACAGGGATACTAGAAGCGCATTACAATCAAAGCCAGAAAAGATCAACAAGGCATTCAGGGCCTTTTACCAAGGGCTGTACACCTCAGAGCCCCCAACGGGGATGGCCGGGATGAAATGGCTCCTTGATGGACTGGACATCAAGTCGTGGGGGAGGCCAGAAAACAGGGCCTGGAAGCACCACTAGCACTGGAGAGATCATGGACAGCATATGCTCCATGCAGGCGGGGAAGGCGCCGGGACCCGACGGATTCCCGGTGGACTTCTACAAAGGATTCGCGACAGCACTGGCCCCGCACCTGCAGGAGATGTTCAGACTCGCTGGCTAGGGGCACACTGCCACCCACGCTAGCACAGGCCTCAATCTCGCTGATACCTAAGAAAGATAAAGACCCAATGGAATGTGGGTCATACAGACCCATCTCATTGCTGAACATGGATGCCAAAGTACTGGCCAAAATCCTAGCCAAAAGGCTAGAAGACTGCGTGCCAGAGGTGGTCGCGGAAGACCAGACGGGCTTTGTCAAAGGTAGACAGCTTACCTCCAACATCAGGCGCCTGCTGAACGTGATAATGCCCCCCTCCGGGGCATCTCCCTAGATGCAGAGAAGGCCTTCGACAGAGTCGAAGGGAAATACCTCATAGGGGTACTGGAGCGGTTCGGGCTTGGAACAAGATTCACCTCCTGGGTAAAACTCCTATACAACGCTCCCATGGCGAGCGTACGGACAATAAACACCAACTCCTGATACTTCCAGCTGCACAGGGGCACAAGGATGCCCACTGTCCCCGCTGCTGTTCGCCCCAGCGATCATGTACATTAGCAATTGCGCTCAGAGCGGCAAAAAGCTGGAGGGGGATCCGAAGGGGAGGCAGAGAGCACAGAGTCTCACTCTATGCAGATGACCCGCTCCTCTACATTTCGGACCCACAGAGCAGCATGGACGGAATCATCGCGCTCCTGAAAGAGTTTGGCGCCTTCTCGGGCTACAAACTCAACATGAGCAAAAGCGAGATCTTCCCGGTACACCCACAAGTAGGTGGGGCAGCACTAACGGGACTGCCGTTTAAACAAGCCCAACTCAAATTCCGCTACCTGGGGATCCAAATAGCCCATGACTGGAAAGGGATCCACAAATGGAACCTCACCAGCCTGACAGAGGAAGTAAAAAAGGACCTGCAAAGATGGAACACACTCCCACTCTCCCTCGCGGGGAGCGTCCAGACGATCAAAATGAACGTGCTGCCCAGGTACCTCTTCCTATTCAGATCCATCCCGATCTACATCCCCAAGGCCTTTTTCCAAGCTGTAGACAATCCACCTCCACAAGGCTCAGCCTGACGCAACTAAAAGTGGTACATAGAGCCCACTTAACAAGAACCCGTATGAGTAGGTTCTTCCCGGAGGTGGAGGACAGATGTGAACGGTGCCAAGGAGGCCCGTCCAACCACGCCCACATGTTCTGGTCCTGCCCCAGACTTGTGGAGTACTGGACTGCCTTCTTCGAGGCAATGTCCAAGGTGGTGGGGGTGAGGGTGGAGCCATGCCCAAAAGTGGCAGTCTTCGGGGTTTCAGACCAGCCAGATCTATTCCTGGGAGGAGGGCGGACGCCCTTGCCGTTGCCGCCCTGATCGCCCGCCGTAGAATCCTGTTCGGCTGGCGGTCAGCAGCACCACCCAAAGCTGCAGACTGGCTGGTGGTCAGCACCACCCAAAGCTGCAGACTGGCTGGCGGTCAGCAGCACCACCCAAAGCTGCAGACTGGCTGGCGGTCAGCAGCACCACCCAAAGCTGCAGACTGGCTGTCCGACCTCTCGGAATCTCGCCAAATGGAGAAAATCAAATTCGCCATCCGAGGGTCAGAAAGGCAAACCATGGTGGGGGTGGGGGTGGGGGGTACGGGACGGGGGTACGGGACCGGGGGGGGGGGAACGGACACAGGAAACAGGGAACAATAGAGGAGAGCCGGGGAGGGGGAGGCAGGGAAACATTAACCAACCTGACAGGAACAGAGAAACAGGAGGATCCAGGCGGAGGACGGGAGGGCCGGCCGAAGTGGCAGCGTGCACGAGACGACAACGGCGGCAAAATCCGACCGGGAGAAGCGAGGGGCAACACCGGCACCGGACCCACTCGAGGATTGTTCTCCGGAAGTGCCTCGCCGGCACGAACGGATGCCTACTTGTGTATATATATAATATTATATATATATATCATATCCTGTGTCGGCACGAACGGATGCCTACTTGTGTATATATATAAATTATATATATATTATCATATCCTGTGTAAATAACGGCAAAATGTACTCTGCAAAAATCCAATGAAAAAACATTTTTTTTTAAACTTTCATCGGGCCAATCTTCCAGGGAAGATAAAGAAGAGTCTTCAAAGACACTCTGAAGCTCTCCTTGAAGTGCGGCACCAATGACATTAATAACTGGGAAGGAGCTTGCTACCAATTGTTCAACATGGTGACAACTTTTCCATCAAGCTGCATCATGCCTTGAATCCAAATGCCTTAATGATGAGCAGCAGCAGAGCAGGAAAGGAAAGGAAAACAAATTGAGTTCAATTACGACCTTGGGTAACTGTGTGTGGAGCTTGCAGCTTCTCCCTGTGTCTGTGTGGGGATTCCTCTGGTGCTCCGGTTTCCTCCTACAGGTTAGGTGGGGGTCACGGGTTTGAGGTGGAGCGGGCCTACTATGTTGGGTGCTCATTCAGAGGGTCGGTGCAGACTCAATGGGCCGAATGGCCCTCCTTGCTTTTCTTCACTGTAGGATTCTGTGAAATCCTGCACTACAGATTCCATGACCTCGTTGGACACCCTGCTCCATAATGCCGATGGATCTGTGTGTCAGAAATTGGCCTGGTCAGTCTCATGAAGACTCATGGCAGAAACACGTGACCCTGTGTAGACATCGTCCTGGAATCAAGGGATAACCACCGATGAATCATTCTTGAGGATTTACTCCCATTTGGAAGCAAATGAACGTATTAGTGAGAGGCAGCATGTTTTTGTGAGGAGGAGGTCGTGTCTCACTAACCTGATCAAGTTTTTTGAGGAAGTGACAAGATGAACGATGAAGGTAGGGCAGTGGATGTTGTCAACATGGACTTCAATAAGGCCTTTGACAAGGTCCCTCATGGCAGACTGGTACAAAAGGTGAAGTCACAACGGGATCAGAGATGAGCTGGGCAAGATGGATACAGAACTGGCTCGGTCATGGAAGGCAGAGAGTAGCAATGGAAGGGTGCTTTTCTGATTGAAGGGCTGTGACTAGTGGTGTTCCGCGGGGTCAGGTGCTGGGACCTTTGCTGTTCGTAGTCTAATATAAATGATTGTAGGAAAATGTAATTGGTCTGATTAGTAAGTTTGCAGATGACACAAAGGTTGGTGGAATTGCGGATAGCGATGAGGATTGTCAGAGGATACAGCAGGATTTAGATTGTTTGGAGACTTGGGCCTAGAGATAGCAGATGGAGTTTAATCCGGATTAATGTGAGGTAATGCATTTTGGAAGGTCTAATACAGGTGAGAAATATACAGTAAATGGCAGAACCCTTAAAAGCATTAACAGAGAGATCTGGGCGTACAGGTACACAGGTCACTGAAAAGAGGCAGCACAGGTGGAGAAGGTAGTCAAGAAGGCATACGGCATGCTGGCCTTCATTGGCCGGGGCATTGAGTATAAGAATTGGCAAGTCATGTTGCAGCTGTATAGAACCTTAGTTAGGCCACACTTGGAGTATAGTGTTCAATTCTGGTCGCCACACTACCAGAAGGATGTGGAGGCTTTGGAGAAGGTGCAGAAGAAGTTTACCAGGATGTTAGCTATGAGGAGCAGTTGAATAAACTCGGTTTGTTCTCACTGGAGCGACGAGGATTGAGGGGCGACCTGATAGACGTCTACAAGATTAATGGAGGGCATGGACAGAGTGGATAGTCAGAAGCTTTTTCCCAGAGTGGAAGAGATAATTACTAGAGGACATAGGTTTAAGGTGCGAGGGGCAAAGATTAGAGGAGATGTGCAAGGGAAGTTTTTTTTACACAGAGGGTAGTGGGTACCTGGAACTCGCTGCTGGAGGAGGTGTGGAAGCAGGGACGATAGTGACATTTAAGGGGTGTCTTGATAAATACATGAATAGGATGGGAATAGAGGGATACGGACCCAGGAAGTTTTTAGGTTAGAAGGTTTTTAGATTAGATGGGCAGCATGATCGGCATAGGACTTGGAGGGCCGAAGGGCCTGTTCCTGTGCTGTACTGTTCTTTGTTCTTTGTTCGTAAGATAACCTGTTTTAAAGTTATTTCAACTAAATTGCCTTTTGTGTCTTTTAATGCCTTATTTAAACATTTGACATTAAAGCCTTCCAACCTCAGCCAAAAAGCCTTGGCATTTTACCCAGAACATTTACTTTGAGATGGGTATGGATTGTGCAGTATTTATATGCACTGTGCCTTATGCCTCAGGATAATCAATACTGTTCAGTTAGTGATATTGATACAAAAAACTGATCTTTTTTCTGTAGCTTCCAAATGTTTTCCCTCAAATGTTTTGCAGAATTATTCAATAGGGAGATTGTGAATTTGATGACCTTCTGACTGCGCGATACATTTTCTGAAGTCATACATAGAATCATAGAATTTACAGTGCAGAAGGAGGCCATTCGGCCCATCGGGCCTGCACCGGCCCTTGGAAAGAGCACCCTACCTAAGCCCCATACATCCACCCCATCCCAACACCTCCACCCTATCCCCGTAACCCCACCTATCCCTTTTTCTTTGGACACTTGAGGGTAATTTATCCTGGCCAATCCACCTAACTTGCACATCTTTGGACTGTGGGAGGAAACCGGAGCACCCGGAGGAAACCCACACACACACGGGGAGGATGTGCAGACTCCGCACAGACAGTGACCCAAGCCGGGAATCGAACCTGGGACCCTGGAGCTGTGAAGCAACAGTGCTAACCACTGTGCCTCCGTGCTGCCCAAACATATGTTAAGCTGAAAACTAATGTATTTCGTTATTGTTTATACAATAAATGTCATTTTTCTTTTATATAAATGTTTTTATTCACCATTTTCACATTTTCCTTCAAAATTTACACCCACCCACAGACAGTAAATGGTACCAAATACAAAATCAATCCCCTTAACAATAACAACGAGCCCATCCTCCCACCACCCCAAAACAACGGCCCACCTGCCAATATATGCATCCAATAAAACAAACCCTCCCACGGTACCTCCTCTCCCCCCCCCCCCCCCCCCCCCCCCCCCCCACACACACACACACTCAACCGCCATCCAACCTCTGAAAGAGTACCGTACATGATACCCAAGACTTGTAAAAACCCCCCCGTCCACTGCCTCTTGTAAAACTCCTCCCCCCAACCTCGGCTCCTTCCCCCCCAACTTTCCACCCCGGCTAGACCACTCGGACCCTGTTCCGCCAGGCTCCGATGGCCGCAGCTCCTTCCCCCCCCACCTCACTCCCGTTCACTGGCCGGCACACACCGGCCAGCGTGGAGGCCCCCGCCCCGGTCCCCTTTCCCCATTGCCCAGGCCCTAGGAAAGCCCAGAAATCCCCTTTTAGCACACCCCCGCATATCCACCTACACCCCAAAGAGCCTCATTTCGACTGAAAGTCCGTCCCTTCCCTTGTCCAAATATATACCACATTGGCTCCTTTAATCCATACTCCCGCACGCAGTGAAACAAAAAAGAAGAAAATACAGTCATGAGGTTACATCGGCACATGGCCATTTCTCAATTTGTTAGTTTCTGCCACAGTCCTTCTGCCTTTGTAAACTCCTCCGCTGCTTCCGCCGTTCCAAAATAAAAGTCCTTGAGCTTGTAAGTCACCCTCAGCTTCGCTGGATATACAATGCCGCACTGCACCTTGCTAATGTACAGTGCCATCTTCACCCGGTTGAAGGCAGCCCGCCTCCTCGCCAGCTCCACCGTAAAGTCCTGGTAAACACGTATACCAGCTCCAGCCCACTGCACCACCCCGCTTCTGCTTGGCCCAGCTCAGGACCTTCTCCTTCACCCTGTACCTACGGAAGCACAGAGTCACTGCCCTTGGCAGCTCACTCGCCTTTGGTACAGACCCTCCACGACCGATGAGCCCCATCCAGTTCATATCGGGAGGGGATCCACCCCCTCCCCCAACGCGGGAGCGTTAGCGGCCGCTCACGGCAACCCCGCGCATGCGCAGTGGAGGGAGTCTCTTCCGCTCCGCCATGGTGGAGACAGTGGCGAAGGCGGAAGGAAAAGAGTGCCCCCACGGCACAGGCCCGCCCGCGGATTGGTGGGCCCCGATCGCGGGCCAGGCCACCGTGGGGGCACCCCCCGGGGCCAGATTGGCCCCCGCTCCCCCAGGACCCCGGAGCCCACCCGCGCCGCCTTGTCCCACCGGTAAGAGAGGTGGTTTAATCCACGCCAGCGGGACAGGCATCTTAGCAGCGGGACTTCGGCCCATCCGGGGCCGGAGAATCGCGGGGGGGCCCACCAACCGGCGCGGCGCGATTCCCGCCCCTACCGAATCTCCGGTGCCGGAGAATTCGGCAACCGGTGGGGGCGGGATTCACGTCAGCCCCCGCCGATTGCTGGGTCGGAGAATCTCGCCCCAGGTCTGACAATGTTGTTTTTTTTAAAGTCATCATTGTTTTCAAATCCCCTTATTGGTCACACACCCTCTCCCTATCTCTGAAATCTCCTTCAGCCCTCTAGCTCTTTGAGATTTATATAGTCCTCTAATTTTTAAGAACATGTACAACAACAGAATATGTGAGGAAGAGGACAGGAATAGATCATGCAGCACTTCAAGCCTACTCCACTCTTTCAATAAGCACCATGGCTGACCTTGCCCTTTACCCCTTGATTCTCCAGTCTTGAATACATTCAACAATGAAGCAATACACAACCTCTCCGCAGTTGAGCAATCCAGATTCACATCTTCTGATCGAAGAAATTTCTCATCACCTCAGTCCTACTTGGTCAAGGTCCTTATCCATGAGTCCACAACATCCCCTGACTCTAGCAGGCCTGGGGAAACCGCCTCTCCTCATCAGCCCTGCTTCAATGAGGTCAACCCTCATTTCTCTGAACTCTAGAGCATAAGCCTAGTCTTCCCATTGGGCAACCCACTCATCCTAGAAATCAGTGGAGTGAACTTTCATTGCACTTTGTCCATAGCTAGTAAATCCTTCCTTCGATACGGAGACCAAACTGTACTCTGCGTGTGATCTTACCAAAGCCCTGTACAATTCCAGCAACACTACTTTTATCACTGGTCTCTTGCTCATTCCCGATTTTAATTACTCCACCAGTAACTGCCATGCCTTCAGCTACCAAGGCTCTAAGCTCTACAATTTGCTCCCTAAAACCTCTCTGCCCCTCTCTCCTTTTAAGACACTCTAAAACTATCTCTTTGACCAAATGTTTAGTCACTTGTCCGAATATCTCTTTATGTGGCTCGGCCTCAGATTTTGTTTGATAATGCTCCTGAGAACCACCCTGGGACAGGTCACGGTGTTAAAAAGTGCCAGATAAGAAATGCATGTTGTTTGTTTTCAGATGACGACAGTGATTTTTTGACCATGGCAGAAAAGCAGTTCATCATCAAGCGTGAACTAGAAAACCTGAGGGCAGTAAATGAGACCATGGTACCTGGTCACCCACAAGCCAAACTTTATCCTGGGAAGTCAATCTGTGAGTAGCTCATACTTGGAGTTTCAGCTTCAGCTGATTCTTAAGGATCAGGGAAATGGGAAAGCAATAGTAAGGTAATAAATCTAAGAGCTGCCATAAAGCATGAACATGGGGGGGGTTTGTTTCAAGGAAATTGATAGAATCATGGAATGCTGTCTACTTGAGCACATGTCACAAAAACCTGTACAACAGTGCCAGTTATTCCCTCTCTTTCTGAGCCGTTGGCTTAAAATGTTTTTTCAGGAACAATTGTTAGTATGAAATGAAACCAGAAAACATTGAGAAACATTCAGCAGCTCAAGCAGGGTCGTGGAGAGAGAAACAGTCAATGCTTCAGATCAACCACCTGTCAGAGCTGGAAAAGTTAGAGATGGAGCAGGCTTTAAGCACAAACAGGAGCAGGGTGATGGGGGAAGGGAAGGAGAAGAGAGGAGAGGAATACGCAGAAAGAGGAAGATCTATGACTGGGTGGAAGTAGAGTTGCCAACCCTCCAGGATTGGGCTGGAGTCTCCAGAGATTGACGATCGATGTCCAGGATCCTGCTGTGTGCGACCCTGGGGAAAATTCACTGGACATTAAAAAAATTCTCTTTACCAGATGTAGAAATATTGAAATTGGATGGGGAAAGGCTGTTTGGCAGTCAGCCAAGCATCGTCCAATTGGGTAGTGAGTCTTATTTGCTTTCCAATTGGTGGAGGAAGGCCTTGCATCACAGGCATGGATGTGTTGGCTGACTACTGGCTGGAGTGTGGGGTAAAAGCCATGTGGTGAAACCTCCAGGAATACATTTAATCACAGTTGGCAACCTAGGTGGAAGGCTATACTTCTCCTCTTCTGGGGAATCGAGAACTATCAGGTACAGTTCAAAAATAAGGGGTCTCCCCTGACCGTGTTTGAGGAGCTGTTCGTCACAGGGGAGTGGGGGATTTGGGGTGGGGGGGGGGGGGGGGAATCTGTACAGAGTATAGTTGATTGTTGGGGAGTATGTTTCCCGGGGTGTTTATTTGCTGTAACCTGTTTTGATACATGTTTGTAATAAAATACATTTTTTTTTAAATAAAAAAATAAGGGGTCTCCCATTTAAGATGGTGATATGGAGGAATTTCTTCTCTGAGAATCATTAGTCTTTGGGATTCTCTTCCTCAGAGAGCTGGGCGGGGCAGGTCATTGAATATATTCAAGGCTGAGCTAATCACATTTTTGATTGAAAAGGGAGTCAAGAGCTATGGGGGGAGGAAGGAATGTGGAGTTCAGGCCACAATCCGATCAGCCATGATTTATGGAATTTTGAAGCAGGCTCGAGGGGCCGAATGGCCAATTCCAGCTCCTGTTTCTTATGGTCCCTGAATCTGGACAAGGTTACATGACCTCAGCTGGGGCAGGAGAATGGTGTCACTATTGACTTCGCTTCTCCTCTTGGAGAATCATCACTAGGGTTTTCACTGGTCCAGGCCCACTTGTACATGAGATATTGGCAACAATAGATAGTTAGATTGACTTAGCGGATGCTTCTTGACCTTTTCATTTGGGGGGAGAAAAATTATCCCAGTTTAACAGGAAACCGAAAGCATCCAAATCATGTGAAACTCTGATGTAAATAACTAATCCTAGAATGCTTCCATACATCAACTTGTTATTAAATGAGTAAGATAACCTAGTGGGACAATTCAGCTAGGTACCACGTTCATAGAATCATTACAGTGCAGAAGGAGGCCATCCAGCCCATCAAGCAAAGGAGATTTACCAGGATGTTACCTGGAATGGAGAGTAGGTCTTACGAGGAAGGATTGAGGGTGCTAGGCCTTTTCTCATTAGAACGGAGAAGGATGAGGGGCGACTTGATAGAGGTTTATAAGATGATCAGGGGAATAGATAGAGTAGACAGTCAGAGACTTTTTCCCCGAGTGGAACAAACCATTACAAGGGGACATAAATTTAAGGTGAATGGTGGAAGATATAGGGGGGATGTCAGAGGTAGGTTCTTTACCCAGAGAGTAGTGGGGGCATGGAATGCACTGCCTGTGGAAGTAGTTGAGTTGGAAACATTAGGGACCTTCAAGCAGCTATTGGATAGGCACATGGATTACGGTAAAATGATATAATGTAGATGTATTTGTTCTTAAGGGCAGCACAGTAGCATTGTGGATAGCACAATTGCTTCACAGCTCCAGGGTCCCAGGTTCGATTCCGGCATGGGTCACTGTCTGTGGGGAGTCTGCACATCCTCCCCGTGTCTGGGTGGGTTTCCTCTGGATGCTCCGGTTTCCTTTCGCAGTCCAAAGACGTGCAGGTTAGGTGGATTGGCCATGATAAATTACCCTTAGTGTCCAGAATTGCCCTTGGTGTTGGGTGGAGGTGTTGACTTTGTGTAGGGTGCTCTTTCCAAGAGCCGGTGCAGACTCGGGGAGCCGAATGACCTCATTCTGCACTGTAAATTCAATGATAATCTATGATTAATCTAGGACAAAGGTTTGGCACAACATCGTGGGCCGAAGGGCCTGTTCTGTGCTGTATTTTTCTATGTTCTATGTTCAAGTCTGCGCCGACCCTTCAAAAGAGCACCCCTACTTAGGCCCAATCCCCACTCTGGCCCTGTATCCCCACCCAACCTTTGGACACTAAGCGGAAATTTATCACGGCCAATCCACCCAAACTGCACATCTTTGGACTGTGGGAGGAAACCGGAGCACCCGGAGGAAACTCACGCAGACACGGGGAGGATGTGCAGACTCCGCGCAGTCCCCTGAGGTCGGAATCGAACCTGGGTCCCTGGCGCTGTGAGGCAGCAGTGCTAGCCACCGTACCACCCCAAACGTTGGTGCAGCACTGGGCTAGCTTCTGGTTTTGTGCGCTGTTTTCCTGTGCTCGGTGGCCCAAATGACGCTTGACCCCCATCTGAGCCTGTGAGTCAACTTGTTTAATTTTTTTTTCTCAAATGTTACTCCTTCACTATTGGGTATTCTTTTTTCAAACTTGTATCAGAAACTTATTTGATGTCACACGTCTCCTAATAATTGAATTAAGGTTCTTGTTTTCTTTTAAATCTTGTAAATCAGCAAGATCTGATATTCAGCATGGACTCCGTCCTGAAGTACTCTCAAATTTAAATATATATATATATAAAAAGTTGGCAGTTTTGAGACACTGTACCTGTAGCAGCATTTGGTCCATTGCTTTAACTGCCTGAAAGAGCTATACTTCTGGTTATCAGAAGAGGATATTGCACGAAAGGCACATTCTGAACAGAGCACGATCTGGGCTTCCTTTCCACTCTATTGTTACAACTCTACTGTTCAGGCTTTCTACTCGGTTTGCTGTTTGTTTTGCTTCTTTTGGAAAGAGCCGGTGTAGAATTGATGGGCTGAATGGCTTCCTCCTGTTCTGTATGAACCTATGAATAAGTGGCGGCAACCTTTTTAGATGAAAACGTCTTTTTTTAATATATATGTTTTTTAATTTTAGAGTACCCAATTCATTTTCTTTCCAATGAAGGGGCAATTTAGCGTATCCAATGCACCTACCCTGCACATCTTTGGGTTGTGGGGGCGAAAACCCACGCAAACATGGGGAGAATGTGAAAACTCCACACGGACAGAGACCCAGAGCCGGGATCGAACCTGGGACCTCGGCGCCGTGAGGCAGCAGTGCTAACCACTGCGCCACCGTGCTGCCAGATGAAAATGTCTTTTACCTTCTCCCTTTTTGTTCTTTGTGCACTTAAACCTGTGGCCTCTAGTACTGGTCAATAGGGATGTTCTTTTTTCTCCTTCTATAAAATCTTCCCTTGAAAATAATCCAGGTTTGTGTGATCTCCATTCTTGGCTCCAAGGTGTCCTGAGGATTTGCCTGTAAGTGATGACCCCCAGGTTTTTTGAAGGCAGTGGGTAAAGTTGGGTTCCTTGGGAACTGCAGGAGGGCACCCCCAATGAAATGTTGCGTCATCAACTAGACCCAATGTTTTGCGGCAATTGGTTTTGCTATTTTCTTTTAGGCCTGTGGCCAATACTGTCCAAAATTGGTGATTTTAATCAAGGCCTTGTGTGACCTCTAATTTTAGCAGCTCCTTCAACTTCAAGGGTTTATACTCTTCCTTGCATGCATAGATGCACGCAACAGGGATCTTTTGGAAGTAATGTCATTTGTTCACGTACAGTAATACAGAAATGCTCGTTTTCTGCTCAATCAACCTTGAATGCCACTCGTTTCTATCAGTACTTTATGTATTTGCAATATTTTTATACTTTTGAGCCTTAAAGAAATAATTACCTATTAAGAACAACAAATTTTTTCATCTAGTTCGCCGTTTGCAAACAAGTGGCCTTCTAATTCAGCTCTATCCACTACATGACCCGGCAGAACTGAAAAAGCTCAGCTTCCTCTGGTATCGGCAAGTAAAGTTTTCCTTTCAGCCGCTTGGTAAGTCATCAGATTTGGCAAATCATCAAAGTCATATTTGCATAAAACCTCAGCCCAGTACAAGCCAGATATTTGTAGGTGAGAATCCGCCTTTCACAACTTTGTATTGCAACAGCTCATGTACTACCCCCAGGCATCTGGCTGGGAACCGCTGTGCTCCGCAAACTGATATTCTTTCTCCTGATACTTTATTGGCTGCATGTGGAGGTCTTGTAGTGGGGTAGCGCCCTGCCTCTGAGCCAGAATCTTAGGGTTGACGTCCCGCGTCAGGACTTGTTGGCCATGGAAGGGACATTCGTGACATGGTTCAGTGGACTGATAATCAACCCGGGGTTTGACCACTTCCCCACTATTTCCTAAAGGGAAAAAGGTGCCTGGGAAGATATGCTTTTTGGAAACAAAAGTGTCTGCAAATGCTGAACCACTAACCTCTGGTGGAGTTGAGATAACTGATTAATTTCCCTGTCAGTCATGCCTGGAGACTGTACTTCTGTAAGTGACTGGGATTGACTTGAAGCACATTGTAACATGTAACTATCCTTCACTTACCTGCATTTTACTGAAGAATTTGCCCTGCTTTTAAATGGGTGTCGCTGGACTTGCGGTTGTGAGTTTTATTTGCTCTAGATCAAATAATAATGATACATCACAGATAGAAGCCTTTTGGGTCCTCGTGTTTGTACTGACTTTTTTTTTGAAGGAGTTGTCCAATTAACCCCACTGCCATAAGCTCTTTCCTCATGCCCCCCCGTGTACTTAATCAATTCTCCCTTTGAAATGTTCTGATTATATTTATTTCCATCACCCTGTCAGGCAAAACATTCCAGATCGTGTATTTTTAAATTAAAAAATGTTTTAATTAAAGTTTTCACAAAATATCAAAAACAAAATGTAAAAGGAACCCAATAGAATTAAATACAAAACAAAACAACCCAGTGCCCCCTCCCCCTATACACAAATAATATATTAACACCCGCCGAAACACAAAGCAAACAAAGCAAATATATACACCCCCTCAGATCCCCCAATATAGACAAACAAAAATAAAATAGTGTTTTGCACTGAGTGCTGAATTTGGTGCATTTTGAGTGCTATAGTGAGAGTTTGGTGACTGAGGGAGTTAGGTGAGGAGGGAGTAAGGTGCTCCTTTCATTTTGTTTCCGACATTTCCGCAAAGAGTGAGAAGAGAGCCAGGAGTTTACAGAAAGTGTAGCTGACTGGGAGCAGAGTCGGAGGGCGGAGATCTAGTTAGCCCACAGGGCAGCTATATTCTGTCAGGTAAGAGGGGATGGAGGCTAGGCCAGTTGCATGCTCCTCCTGTAGGATGTGGGTGGTGAGGGATACCACCGGTGTCCCCGCTGACTATACCTGCGGGAAGTGCACCCAACTTCAGCTCCTCAAAGACCGTGTTAGGGAACTGGAGCTGAAGATGGATGAACTTCGGATCATCCGGGAGGCAGAGGGGGTGATTGCGAAGAGTTACAGGGAGGTAACCACACCCAAGGTACAGGACAAGAATAGCTGGGTTACAGTCAGGGGGAAAAAAACAAACAGGCAGACAGTGCAGGGATCCCTCGTGGCCGTTCCCCTTCAAAACAAGTATACCATTTTGGATGCTGTTGGGGGGGATGATCTACCGGGGGAAGGCCCTAGCGGCCAGGTCTCTGGCACTGAGTCTGGCTCTGGGGCTCAGAAGGGAAGGGGGGAGAATAGAAAAGCAATAGTTGTAGGAGATTCAATGGTTAGGGGAACAGACAGGAGATTCTGTGGTCGCGAGCGAGACTCCCGGAAGGTATGTTGCCTCCCGGGTGCCAGAGTCAGGGATGTCTTGGATCGTGTCTTCAGGATCCTTAAGGGGGAGGGGGAGCAGCCAGAAGTCGTGGTGCACATTGGTACCAACGACATAGGTAGGAAAAGGGGTGTGGAGGTAATAAACAAGTTTAGGGAGTTAGGCTGGAAGTTAAAAGCCAGGACAGACAGAGTTGTCATCTCTGGTTTGTTGCCGGTGCCACGTGATAGCGAGGCTAGGAATAGGGAGAGAGTGCAGTTGAACACGTGGCTGCAGGAATGGTGTAGGAGGGAGGGCTTCAGGTATTTGGATAATTGGAGCGCATTCTGGGGAAGGTGGGACCTGTACAAGCAGGACGGGTTGCATCTGAACCAGAGGGGCACCAATATCCTGGGAGGGAGGATTTCTAGTACTCTTCGGGAGGGTTTAAACTAATTTGGCAGGGGAATGGCAACCGGATTTGTAGTCCAGCAACTAAGGTAGCCGATATTCAGGACGCCAAAGCATGTAATGAGGCAGTGGGGAAGGGAACACTGACAAAGGAGAGTACTTGCAGGCACGGAGATGGGTTGAAGTGTGTATACTTCAACGCAAGAAGCATCAGGAATAAGGTGGGTGAACTTAAGGCATGGATCGGTACTTGGGACTACGATGTGGTGGCCATCACGGAAACTTGGATAGAAGAGGGGCAGAAATGGTTGTTGGAGGTCCCTGGTTATAGATGTTTCAATAAGATTAGGGGTGGTAAAAGAGGTGGGGGGATAGCATTGTTAATTAGAGATAGTATAACAGCTGCAGAAAGGCAGTTCGAGGAGTATCACCCTATTGAGGTAGTATGGGTTGAAGTCAGAAATAGGAAAGGAGCAGTCACCTTGTTAGGAGTTTTCTATAGGCCCCCCAATAGTAGCAGAGATGTGGAGGAACAGATTGGGAAACAGATTTTGGAAAGGTGCAGAAGTCACAGGGTAGTAGTCATGGGTGACTTTAACTTCCCAAATATTGAGTGGAAACTCTTTAGATCAAATAGTTTGGATGGGGTGGTGTTTGTGCAGTGTGTCCAGGAAGCTTTTCTAACACAGTATGTAGATTGTCCGACCAGAGGAGGGGCAATATTGGATTTAGTACTTGGTAATGAACCAGGGCAAGTGATAGATTTGTTAGTGGGGGAGCATTTTGGAGATAGTGACCACAATTCTGTGACTTTCACTTTAGTAATGGAGAGGGATAGGTGCGTGCAACAGGGCAAGGTTTACAATTGGGAGAAGGGTAAATACGATGTTGTCAGACAAGAATTGAAGTGCATAAGTTGGGAACATAGGACACAAGTGAAATGTGGAACTTGTTCAAGGACAGGTACTACGTGTCCTTGATATGTATGTCCCTGTCAGGCAGGGAAGAGATGGTCGAGTGAGGGAACCA
Source organism: Scyliorhinus torazame (assembly GCF_047496885.1). Taxonomy (NCBI): domain Eukaryota; kingdom Metazoa; phylum Chordata; class Chondrichthyes; order Carcharhiniformes; family Scyliorhinidae; genus Scyliorhinus; species Scyliorhinus torazame. The sequence goes on from NC_092717.1 coordinate 7,464,840, forward strand.
TGGTTGACAAGAGAGGTTGAATGTCTTGTTAAGAGGAAAAAGGAGACTTATGTAAGGCTGAGGAATCAAGGTTCAGACAGGGCATTGGAGGGATACAAGGTAGCCAGGAGGGAACTGAAGAAAGGGATTAGGAGAGCTAAGAGAGGGCATGAACAATCTTTGGCGGGTAGGATCAAGGAAAACCCCAAGGTCTTTTACACATATGTGAGAAATATGAGAATGACTAGAACGAGGGTAGGTCCGATCAAGGACAGTAGCGGGAGATTGTGTATTGAGTCTGAAGAGATAGGAGAGGTCTTGAACGAGTACTTTTCTTCTGTATTTACAAATGAGAGGGGCCATATTGTTGGAGAGGACAGTGTGAAACAGACTGGTAAGCTCGAGGAAATACTTGTTAGGAAGGAAGATGTGTTGGGCATTTTGAAAAACTTGAGGATAGACAAGTCCCCCGGGCCTGACGGGATATATCCAAGGATTCTATGTGAAGCAAGAGATGAAATTGCAGAGCCGTTGGCAATGATCTTTTCGTCCTCACTGTCAACAGGGGTGGTACAAGGGGATTGGAGAGTGGCGAATGTCGTGCCCCTGTTCAAAAAAGGGACTAGGGATAACACTGGGAATTACAGGCCAGTTACTTACTTCAGTGGTAGGCAAAGTAATGGAAAGGGTACTGAAGGATAGGATTTCTGAGCATCTGGAAAGACACTGCTTGATTAGGGATAGTCAGCACGGATTTGTGAGGGGTAGGTCTTGCCTTACAAATCTTATTGAATTCTTTGAGGAGGTGACCAAGCATGTGGATGAAGGTAAAGCAGTGGATGTAGTGTACATGGATTTTCGTAAGGCATTTGATAAGGTTCCCCATGGTAGGCTTCTGCAGAAAGTAAGGAGGCATGGGATAGTGGGAAATTTGGCCAGTTGGATAACGAACTGGCTAACCGATAGAAGTCAGAGAGTGGTGGTGGATGGCAAATATTCAGCCTGGATCCCAGTTACCAGTGGCGTACTGCAGGGATCAATTCTGGGTCCTCTGCTGTTTGTGATTTTCATTAATGACTTGGATGAGTGAGTTGAAGGGTGGGTCAGTAAATTTGCAGATGATACGAAGATTGGTGGAGTTGTGGATAGTAAGGAGGGCTGTTGTCGGCTGCAAAGAGACATAGCTAGGATGCAGAGCTGGGCTGAGAAGTGGCAGATGGAGTTTAACCCTGAAAAGTGTGAGATTGTCCATTTCGGAAGGACAAATATGAATGCGGAATACAGGGTTAACGGTAGAGTTCTTGGCAATGTGGAGGAGCAGAGAGATCTTGGGGTCTATGTTCATACATCTTTGAAAGTTGCCACTCAAGTGGATAGAGCTGTGAAGAAGGCCTATGGTGTGCTCGCGTTCATTAACAGAGGGATTGAATTTAAGAGCCATGAGGTGATGATGCAGCTGTACAAAACTTTGGTAAGGCCACACTTGGAGTACTGTGTACAGTTCTGGTCACCTCATTTTAGGAAGGATGTGGAAGCTTTGGAAAAGGTGCAAAGAAGATTTACCAGGATGTAACCTGGATTGGAGAGTAGGTCTTGCGAGGAAAGGTTGAGGGTGCTAGGCCTTTTCTCATGAGAACGGAGAAGGATGAGGGGCGACTTGATAGAGGTTTATAAGATGATCAGGGGAATAGATAGAGTAGACAGTCAGAGACTTTTTCCCCGGGTTGGAACAAACCATTACAAGGGGACATAAATTTAAGGTGAAAGGTGGAAGATATAGGAGGGATATCAGAGGTAGGTTCTTTACCCAGACAGTAGTGGGGGCATGGAATGCACTGCCTGTGGAAGTAGTTGAGTGGAAACACTAGGGACCTTCAAGCAGCTATTGGATAGGTACATGGATTACGGTAAAATGATACAGTGAAGATGTATTTGTTCTTAAGGGCAGCACGGTAGCATTGTGGATAGCACAATTGCTTCACAGCTCCAGGGTCCCAGGTTCGATTCCGGCTTGGGTCACTGTCTGTGCGGAGTCTGCACGTCCTCCCCGTGTCTGCGTGGGTTTCCTCCGGGTGCTCCGGTTTCCTCCCACAGTCCAAAGATGTGCAAGGTAGGTGGATTGGCCATGATAAATTGCCCTTAGTGTCCAAAATTGCCCTTGGTCTTGGGTGGAGGTGTTGAGTTTGGGTAGGGTGCTCTTTCCAAGAGCCGGTGCAGACTCGGGGAGCCGAATGACCTCATTCTGCACTGTAAATTCAATGATAATCTATGATTAATCTAGGTCAAAGGTTCGGCACAACATCGTTGGCCGAAGGGCCTGTTCTGTGCTGTATTTTCTATGTTCTATGTAGACCACCCCCCCCCCCCCCCCCCCCCCCCCCCCCCCCCCCGTGTTGCTGCTGCTGACCATTGTCTACCGTTCTGCCAAGAAGTCCAAGAACGGTTGCCACCACCTGAAGAACCCGTGCACCGATCCCCTTTCGGCAAATTTCAATTTAATAAACCCCACCATATCGTTGATCCAGGATTCCACGCTTGGGGGCCTCGCCTCCTTCCACTGAAGAAGAATCCTTTACCGGGCTACCAGGGACGCAAAGGCCAGAATACCGGCCTCTTTCGCCTCCTGCACTCCCGGCTCCTCTGCAACCCCAAATATTGCGAGCCCCCAGCCCGGTTTGACCCTGGATCCTACCACCCTTGACACCGTCCTCGCCGCGCCCTTCCAAAATTCCTCCAGCGCTGGGTATGCCCAGAACATATGGGTGTGGTTTGCTGGGCTCCCTGAGCACCTAACACACTGTAGCCACCTGGGTTGGCCAATTCCCGATGTAAAATGGAGAACAGCAAAGGCTGAAGGGAAATTCAGCCAACGCAGGCAGAAACTAGCAGGTGCAAGTTACTGTGTATTAAACTCTGCAAAAGCCCAGACAGCGTCGATACAAGCAGCCATCTGCATAATAATGTAGCAGCCATCTACATACTAATGAGCGATCCCCGGGAACAATCAAAACATTTGAGATAAACAAGGCCAAGCTAGACTTCCCGGCGCCAGCAGGAGCCAACACAAAAGAGGTTAACGGACACCTCAAGACCGTCCATCGATCAGGGAACCGCTCCAGTATTGGAGAAATCGAAACAACCGATTGGAACGAAGTCCAATCACTTGGAACCAGGTACGGGGTTCGCCCCGAAAGGCGGCAAGCCCCTGGGGACTATAAAGTAAAGCCCCCAAGTTCAAATCGTCCTTCTTGACAGGGCCACTCAGCAACGCGAACCAACCCTTGACAGTGACCTGTTCAGCTGCCGCCAAAAGACCGTAAGTCTCAAGTCAACGCTCGCTACGAGATAGGTGCTCCTCGCTACCAGTTCAGACCAGCTTTTGAATCCCGCAGACTCAGAACCCGAACGAAAGGCCATTTGTTCCCCTGACCTGGTGGGGCAGTCCGAAGCTAAGTAAAGGCCTGTTAGTTGTAGAAGTAGCTTAGAAAGTAGCGTTTATCCATGAGTAGATTTGACTGCGTGTAAATAAATATGCTTTGATTTGAATCTTACTAATTGGTGTATTGAGTTCTTGATCATTACTTGAACTTGAATCTCGTGGCGGTATACCTGGCGACTCGAGAGCAAAGGTTATAAAACAGAGCCAATTGAACTAACCAAAAGTTAGCAAAAACACCTGTCCTCACCCCCAAAAAAACGGCTCATCCTTGTCCCGGTCATGTGTGCCCTGTGCAGCACCTTAAACTGTATGAGGCTGAGCCTCGCGCACGAAGAGGAAGAGTTCACCCTCCCTAGGGCATCTGCCTACGTCCCCTCCTCAATCTCCTCCCTCAACTCCTCCCCCCACTTACCTTTCAGCACCTCCATCGAGGCCTCCTCCTCCTCCTGCATCACCTGGTATGTTGCCGAGATCTTCCCCTCTCCAACCCACACCCCCGAGAGCACCCTGTCCTGTACCGTGCGTGGCGGCAGCAGCGGGAATTCCACCACTTGCCGCCTGGCAAACGCCCTTACCTGTAGATACCTAAAGGCGTTTCCCGGGGGGAGCCCGTACTTCTCCTCCAGCTCACCCAGGCTTGCGAACCTCCCATCCATAAACAGGTCCCCCAACCTTCTTATACCTGACCTGTGCCACCCCGAAAACCCTCCATCTATTCTCCATGGGACAAACCGGTGGTTCCCCCGTATCGGGGTCCACACCGAGGTCCCCGCTTCCCTCCTGTGCCGTCTCCATTGCCCCCAAATTTTGAGGGCAGCCGCCACCACCGGGTTCGTGGTATACATCATTGGAGGGAGCGGCAGCGGCGCAGTTGCCAGCGCCTCCAGACTCGTACCCTCACAAGACGCCGTCTCCAGCCTCTTCCATGCCGTCCCCTCCCCCTCCATCACCCACTTGCGCACTATCATTGCATTGGCGGCCCAGTAGTACCCACAGAGGTTGGGCAGTGCCAGCACCCCCCCCCCCCCCCCCCCCCCCCCCCATCCCTACTCCGCTCCCGGAACACCCTTCTCACCCTCAGAGTCCCTCACGCCCACACAAACCCCATTATACTCCTGTTGACCCACCTAAAGAAGGTCTTCGGGATAAGAATGGGGAGGCACTGGAACAGGAACAAAAACCTTGGGAGCGCCGTCATCTTGACTGACTGCACCCTACCCGCCAGGGACAGCGGCAACGCATCCCACCTCTTAAACTCCTCCTCCATTTGCTCCACCAGCCTCATGAAATTAAGTCTATGCCGGGCCCCCCAGCCATAGCCAGGGATTCAATCGCCAGCACGAAGAGCAGGGGGGACAAGGGACACCCCTGCCTTGTCCCTCGGTGCAACCGAAAGTACTCAGACCTCTTGTTCGTGGCCACACTCGCCATCGGGACCTCGTACAACAGCCTAACCCAGCTGACGAACCCCTCCCCAAACCCGAACCTCTTCAGCACCTCCCACCAGTACCCCCATTCTACCCTATCGAAGGCCTTCTCAGCATCCAACACCGCCACTATCTCTCTCCCCCCGCCTCATTGGTCCTAACCAGCAACGGGCCCGACAGGTCCACATATTTTATGTAAAATTCGACCGGGAAACCGTCCGGCCCCGGTGCCTTCCCCGCCTGCATGCTCCCTATCCCTTTGGCCTGCTCCTCCAACCCAATCGGGGCCCCTAATCCCGCCACCAGTCCCTCCTCCACCTTCGGGAACTTCAGATGGTCCAGAAAGCGGCCCATCCCTCCCTCCTCCAGTGGTGGCTCGGACCGATACAGTTCCTCATAAAAGTCCCTGAAGACCCCATTGATGCCAACCCCACTCCGCACCCCCCCCCCCCCCCCCCACCCGCCTCCCCATCCTTAATTCCCCCGATCTCTCTCGCTGCATCCCGCTTCCGAAGCTGATGCGCCAGCATCCGACTTGCCTTTTCCTCATATTCATAAATCGCCCCCTGGGCATTTCTCCACTGCGCCTCCGCCTTCCTGGTCAACAGGTCGAATTCGGCCTGGAGGCTACGCCTCTTCCTCAACAATCCCACCTCCGGCACCTCTGCATACCTCCTGTCTACCCTCACCATCTCCCCCACCAGCCTCTCTCTCCCTGCTCTCTCCTCTCCTTGTGGGCCCTAATGGAGATCAGCTCTCCCCTAACCACCGCCCTCAGCGCCTCCCAGACCATCTCTACTCGGATCTCCCCGCTATCGTTGGCTTCCAGGTATCTCTCTATGCTTCTCCGGACCCGCTCGCTCACCTCGTCCGCCAACAGCCCCACCTCCAAGCGCCACAGCGGGCGCTGGTCCCTCTCCTCCCCCAGCTCTAGGTCTACCCAATGCGGGGCGTGATCCGAAATGGCTATCGCCGAGTACTCGGTATCCTCTACTCTCGCTATCAGCGCCCTGCTCATAACAAAAAAGTCAATCATAGTAGGCCTTATGCGAGAAGAATGAAAGTTCCCTAGCCCCCGGCCTTGCAAATCTCCGAGGGTCCACCCCTCCCATCTGGCCCATAAACCCACCACATCCGCCTTCAGCCCCTTCAGGTGTGCGAAAACCCGGGCCCATTGTGGGACTTCCCCTCCCCCTCCGTTACCCACCAGCAGGCTCTCCGCCACCCCCTTCCATCCCAAGCGTGGGAAATACCCACGCTTCCCCGCCCCGGCCCCGCCTCCTCCAGCCTTCAGCGCGGGGAAAAAACCCGCGCTTTCCACCTGCCCGGCCCCGCCTCCTCTGTCGCAGCTCCTTTTACAGGCCCAGTCCCCTCACCCCCGACTCGGGCCTCCCCCTCCCCCGCGGGGCCCCATCCCCCCTACCAGCCATGCACCCCCTACTCCGTTTACTTGCCCCCCTCCAAGAGCCCACCCGACAGTCCCAACCAAAACAGTGCCCAACCCACCCTAACCACCCACACCGAACCAAAACTGAACAAGAACAAAGAACAAGAACAAAGAATCCCCCCTCAAAATGTAACACAACAACAGTTGTAACCCTGACCATCCCACCCTCAGTTTGTGTCCAGCTTATCGGCCTGAACAAAGGCCCACTCCTCCTCCGGGGACTCAAAATAATGGTGCCGGTCCTTGTAGGTGACCCACAGACGCGTCGGCTGCAGCATGCCAAACTTCACCCCCTTCCTGTGCAGCACCGCCTTCGCCCGGTTGTACCCGGCCCTCTTCTTCGCCACCTCCGCGCTCCAGTCCTGATAGACTTGAACCTCCGCATTCTCCCACCTGCTGCTCCTCTCTTGGCCCACCTGAGTACGCACTTCCGATCAGCGAACCGCTGAAACCGCACCAACACTGCCCGCGGCGGCTCGTTAGCCTTGGGCCTCCTCGCCAGAACTCTACGGGCCCCTTCCAGCTCCAGGGGCCCCTGGAAGGACCCCACTCCCATCAGCGAGTTTAACATGGTGACCACATAGGCCCCCTCGTCCGACCCCTCCGGGAGGCCCAGGATCCGCAGATTCTTCCACCTCGACCGATTCTCCATCTCCTCGAACCGTTCCTGCCATTTCTTGTGAAGCGCCTCGTGCGCCTCCACCTTTACCGCTAGGCCCAAGATCTTGTCCTCGTTATCGGAGATCTTTTGTCGGACCTCGCAGATCGCCACCCCCTGGGCCGTCTGGGTCTCCAGCAGCTTGTCTATAGAAGCCTTCATCGGCTCCAGCAGGTCCGCTTTGAGCTCCCTGAAGCAGCGCTGGATAACCTCCTGCTGCTCCTGCGCCCACTGCATCCACGCTGCCTGGTCCCCACCCGCCGCCACCTTGCTCTTCTTCCCTCGCACTTTCTTTGGCTTCACCACCACTTTTTTTAGTCGCCCCGCTCCTGGTCCAAGCCATACACTGTCGGGGGAATGTTGCAGTCTTCTTCCCACACCGGGAAATGTCGAAAAAATGCCCAGGTCCCTGAAAAGAGCCCAAAAGTCCGTTCCAAGCGGGATCTGCCGAACGTGCGACTTAGCTCCGCATAGCCGCAACCGGAAGTCCAGATGGTGTACTTTTTAAAATATTGCTACATTTATTAAAAGAGATCTCTTCCCATCACCTGGAGCAGTTGCTCAGAGACTTAATTCCCAGCTGCTGAGCACAAATCGAGGAGCCTCTTTACTCCAAAGCTAAAGGTACAAGTTCACAGAGATCCAGTTGAAAGGAACACTGTTTCCTGAGTAAATAGAGTTTGTTGCAAGTTAGATTGCTCGCTGTGAGTCCTGCCGTGTGTTATGGCTATCTAAAACTCATTGGCTGAGTGTGGTGACTTCTAAATTTATTTGTGACTGGATTGCAATTGGTGGAATCCGATCTCGCGATCAGGGATTCCTGCATGCAGGACAGATAACTGGAAGCAGCATAATCAAGTAGGAGTTACAGAGAGGACCACATTAAGGTGGTAGTGGGTTTACGTGTAAGGAAGTCTAGCTACAGTTATATAGGCTTTTCTGTGACTACACTTGGGATGCCATTGTCCTTACTTCAGGAAGGACATACTTGCCTTGGAGAGGGTGCAACAAAGTTTAATTGGATTGATTGCTGGGGTGAGAGGGCTTCCCTGTGAGGAGGAATTGAGTGGAACTCTGGAGTTTAGAGGTGATTCAATGGCACATTACAAACTGGGATTGATTAGACCTTTGTGCACAAAGTGAATTAAGGGTTGGAGGGAAAGTGGGGCAGTTTTAGAAAAATATAAATTTAGAGTTCTTTATTTCCAATGAAAGGGTAATTTAGCGTGGCCAATCCACCTACCCTGCACATGTTTGGGTTGTGGGGGTGAGACCCACGCAGACACGGGGAGAATGTGCAAACTCAGTGCCGTGAGGCAGGTGCTAACCATTGTGCCACCGTACCACCCCCGGAAAGTAGAGCAGTTAACGAATTCCGGCCATAATATTATTGAATAGTGGAGGAGGCTCAGAGCCTACCCTTGCTCCTATTTGGCCTGTTTTTGTGTTCTTAGAAACAGAACGACATTGGTCAAGGCACAGCAGATGAATTAGCCTTTGTGGTAAGAACAAATAGTTAATGACTTGATTGAAAGTTATTTCTCGCCTTTAACATACCAAAGCACCCCAAGGCACTTCGCAGAGGCATGCTAAATATGAAAAAAAAGTCAAAGAAGGAATTTGAGGAAGGTGACTCAACTGCTCCACATTTTGGCAGATCTGTCCAAGTTATTGTAGTCTTTTCTAGTAAGAGTTCCCACTTCTGATTAATGACAATTGGTCAGACACTTGTAGGATGTGGAGGATGCCAAGAATGAAGAAAAGGGAATACGTCTGCTATCACTACTCTTGGTTCTTGGACTAAGGGGTGCTGCACAAGCCAGAGACGAGGACTGCCTTTCCCTCGAGTCTTGTTGTTCTCATTGTTTGGAGTAGAAGGCCGATTGAGTGTGGTGCTTCCTTTATAAGTGGCACTTGTCTGCTTTTCATTAAAGAACTTGCTGTGCTTTTGGGGGGGGGGGGGGGGTTTGAAGCCTTGCCAGAACTTGCCACTCCTGATGAGCACCAGCCCCTCTACACTCGCCAGGGAACCTCATTATAACCTGTTTAAATTCTGCAATTACAGTTTGTATATCTTTGTTAAAAGAAGCAGCATTTGAAATTGGTGTGTGAATCTGTGCTTGGGAGGAGCTTGAAGAGCCACATTCACAGATGATACCCAGTGAGTGAATGGCTGGTACGGCAAGTAGACCTGCATCTAGCAAGTGGGGGGAGCAGGGGTTGGGGGTATCCACAGAAGTCCAATGGTGGTGGAGGCAGGTGGCATTCTGAAATTGGATTCCCATCACAGAGGCTCATTACACAGCTGGTATCCATGTTACGTTGCAGCCTCCTCCCATCAATCTTCCTATCACCTCATCAACAGTACTTTACTTACATTCCTCCCATGTATATTTGTCTATCCTCCCCTTAAATACATATCTGCTATTCAGCTCAACTCCTCCACATGCACCACTCTCTCCAGAAGAAGTATTAGATATATTGATGACTATCATAGAATTGTGACCCCCTAGTTAGCACTTCTTCCAGAAGTGAAAACATGTTCTTTTTTTCCCCCATAAATTTAAGAGTACCCAATTAATTTTTTCCAATTAAGGGGCAATTTAGCATGGCCAATCAACCTACCCTGCACATCTTTGGGTTGTGGGGCCGAAACCCACGCAAACACGGGGAGAATGTGCAAACTCCGCACGGACAGTGACCCAGAGCCGGGATCGAACCCGGGTCCTCGGCGCCATGAGGCAGCAATGCTAGCCACTGTGCCACCGTGCTGCCCCGAAAACATGTTCTTTATGTCTATCCTATCAAACCCTTTCATAAACTGAATGACCTCCAGGTCAGCTCTGTCAGGTAAAAGAGCCACAGCCTGTTCAGTCTTTCCTGAAAAACGCATGTTATTAAAGTGCTTTTTGTTAAATTGTATTTGACTGTCTTTTGTTGCAGATGACGTGGGAACAAACAAGGTTATATTGCGAGGCATACAATTTGGTTAATCATTAACCAAACATCACAGGGGAACTGCTAGTGTCAATGATGTCATCCACAAATAGCATTATTGTGCACATATACCCATTGCGCTTCCTTGTGAATCCAACCTAACAAGCAAACGCAAAAATGCAAATTTCCGTGATGCACTTGACAGAAGAATGAAAAAGTTGGGTGATTTTATTTCCAAGTACCAGTTCAAAATTGCAGAATGTCATTCAGTAGGGCACAGATGGCCTTATTCACCATAAATCAGCAACCCTTTAATACTTTCTGATTTGCATGATACACCAACCCTGATGTTGGAAAACAAGTGAGTGACCACAAGCACTACGATGGAAGAAGTGCTGGGAGATGTTTGGATTGGATTGGATTTGTTTATTGTCACGTGTACCGAGGTACAATGAAAAGTATTTTTCTGCGAGCAGCTCAACAGATCATTAAGTACATGGGAAGAAAAGGGAATAAAAGTTTACGAATGTGTGTGTGTTAGTGACCAATGTGTCTGACGGAACTTCAGTTTTAATCAGTTTTGGATCCTACCAACGCATTTTGAAATTGTGAAATGCGTGTTTTTAATGGTTAACTGTTCTTATTTTCTTTTTTCCATTGCAGACGAGATCCAGCGATACTTTGGACAGAGTATTGCACTCTATTTCGCTTTTTTGGAGTATTTCACCTTTGCCTTGTTTCCCATGGCTGTAATTGGTGTACCTTATTATTTATTTGCGTGGGAAGATTACGATAAGTATATAGTGTTTGCCACTTTCAACCTTGTGTGGTCGACCATCGTCCTGGAAGTCTGGAAGCGCCGGTGCGCTAGACTCTCCTATAAGTGGGGGACACTGACAATGAAGAAAGAGTTTGAAGAACCCCGGCCTGGTTTTCATGGACCGTTGGGAGTGAATCCAGCAACCGGCAGAAAAGAGCCCACGTATCCATCTTACAAGAGGCAGCTGCGCGTCTATCTGATTTCAGTGCCCTTTGTCTGCTTCAGCCTCTACGTGTGCCTTATCGTTATGATGATGTACTTTCTCATGGAGGAACATGCCTCAGCCTATGATGAAGAGGCTCAGTCAACGTTCAGCTCCATCTTGATGTTTGTCCCCAGTATTGTTTATGCTTTAGTTATTGAAATTATGAATCGTATCTACAGATGTGCTGCCGAATTTCTAACCTCATGGGGTAAGTGCAGACTGCTCTTAATGGCGAGGTCACTTTTGAGTTTAATTAACACCAGGACCTTTTCTCGTGTGCCGTTAAAGCTGGCCAGCTTTCACCTTAAATACAACTCTCTGGTTCAGTTATGGTAATTGGCAAATGACTGAGAGGTGAGATAACTGAGCGTTGAACTGCCCTGCCTGCAAGCGATGTGAATGCAGATTCAACAGTAACTTTCTAAAGGGAAATTTGGGATAAATGCTTGAAAAGGAAAACATTGCACGGCTATGAAACGACTATCCAGTTAGTCCCACTCCCCAGTGGTCTTGCCCCACAGAGCCAGCACCGACACATTGGGCCGAACAGCCTCCTTCCTATTCTATAGATTCTATGATCGTAACTGCTGATTTGATGATGAGAAAATCTTCGGAGGGAGATATATTTGCACCCCTACTGATTGAAGCTTGTATGCCTGTTCTTCACCACCTTTGGATTGGGAAGAGAAGCATCTGTAAAAACATTAGAGAAACAAAAGTCCGATACCAACCCCGCAGTCACTAAGGCTGAACATCCGATTGACGTAGTGATCAAGACTTTGAACTGGTCAAATTTTCTGTGGCTTCAATTATAGGTTAATAAAAATTGAGGATAACAACTGAAGGAGGGGGCGGGGTTGGGGGTGGGAGGGGGGGGTGGTGGGATGATGCTGGCCTGAGATGAGACCCCTTAAAACCGGATAGCTAGGATAACACTAAAGCTATTATCCGGACACCCTCCACCCTTTCCAAAGGGTAAACCCAATCACAGAAATCATTCCATTGTGCATGTGCCAGAGTTCAAATCTTATTTCCCTGCCCATACTCTTCCATGTTCTCTCCGAAATAACTATCCAATTTGTTTTTCTTACATGATTCCAGTCTCTGCTTCAATAGCTATTTCTTGCAGTGTTCCATGTTATAATAACCCCGTGTGTGAAAATATTTGACCTAAATTTCCCCTTCACTTTAGTGGCAATCTTTAATCTCAACAGTTAGTGGAAACAATCTTTCACAACTTTTCATTACTTTGAATGTTTCTTTCACATCCTCAGTATGATCAATAATTATACTTTAGTTCACTGGAATCATACTTTACCGTTCTATCCCTTTAAATTATTTTACCATCTTTCCTCGGAACGCATCCCTACTCACACTATGGTCTAACCAATGTTTTCATTTGAAAAATCACCTTGTTTCGCGACTTCAGTGCCACAAATTTATATTTAAAAATCCTTTATCAGGCTAGGACTTTGAGATTTTGTCACATCAGTGGCGAGAAATAGAGATACCCTTTCATCAGAACTGTCATCTGGACCTGCAACATTAACTCGGTTTCTCTCCACAGATGTTGCCGGGTATATTCCAGAGTTCCAAAATCCACAATTTGTGGAGATTTTTGTACCTCTGCCCCTTGGTGTTCATTCGATGATGCAATTTAACTATATTTATTTTTTGCTTTGCCCAAAATGTATTAGTCCATCACTCGACACGTAGGCTAAACTGCTTGGTCAGATTTATTGACGTTTTAACTGATGCATTGAAGCAGTAACAACAAGATACGCATAGATTCACTACAGTGCAGAAGGCTCATTTGGCCCATCAAGTCTGCACCGAGCCTCTGAAAGAACACCTGAACCCTAACTGTTCCAAGTAGAACGTCCAATTGCCCATGACATAATAGAAGACAATGTGGTATTCCATAAGAATTAAATAAGTCCTTTTAAAGAATGTGTTTCTTTGTTGTCTGAGCAAGAGGGCATCTGGTTAAATAATAGATTTTGAATTTGGGTAAACAACCCAAAACCTGGCACCAAAAGCTGTATTTGTGACATTGGATATCGTTGGTGTTGCAAGAACTGAAGAGAAATTAGTAGCTGTTGTGCCTTATGGAATGAGTTATTACTGACTGGATGCACACCTCCTCCTCTAGCTATTTGCTTTGATGACTGCTGATTTCTTGACCTTGCGTTTATTCTGCTGCCTGTCAAGTTTCATACGTCAACATTTTAAACAAAATGCTTCAGCTACTAAGCAGTTTTTAACCTGACAGGTTAACAGAAACCCTGGGCGCGATTCTCCGCTCCCGCGATGTAAGTGCCCACGTCGTCGTGAACGCCGTTGAGGTTCACGACGGCGCGAAACGGCCCCGGTCTCGACCGATTCAGGCCCCGACAATGTGCTAGGATCGGGGCCGCGAGAAACACGGGGGGGGGGGGGGGGGGGGTGCGGCGTGTCGCTAAAGCAGCGTCGTCAGCGCGCGCTGGGCATTGGCGGTGCATAAAAGCGGCGCTGCGTCATCTGACGCCTAACTGGCCTCACCCGCGCATGCACGGGTTGGCCAGCGCCAACCCACGCATGCGTGGTTGCCGTCTTCCCCGAGGCCGCCCCACAAGAAGATGTCGGATGGATCTTGCGGGGCGCGGAGGAAAGGGGGACCTCCTTCAGAGAGGCTGGTCCACCGATCGGTGGGCACCGATCGCGGGCCAGACCCCTTTTGAGTCCTACCCCGGTGAAAGAACCCCCCTCGCCCCCCCCCCACAGGCTGCCCCCCCCCCCCCCCCCCAGCGTTCCCGCGCTGTTCCCGCCGGCAGCGACCAGGTGTGGATGGTGCCGGCGGGAAGCCGGCGTTTTGGGCAGGCCGCTCGGCCCATCCGGGCCTGAGAATAGTGGGGGTGGCGGAGAATCGCCATTTTGGGTGTCTCGGGTGATTCACCGGACTGTGCCGCGCAGAACTAGATAGTGCCGATCTCGCCGCTTGGGTGTATTGCGGGAGGGCGTCGGACCGGCGTCGCGTGAAAAAATGACGCCCCAGGCGATTCTCCCAAATGGCGCAGCATCGGAGAATCCCTTCCATTGAATACAATGACTAGGTTTGACTGAATGTAACCAGTTGAGTATAGTGATCACTATATGTCAACTTTGCCACACAGCAAACAATTTATTTCTGAACCTCGCACTAACTGTGTAGAACCACATGCAGAAATTTCTCCATTTGGCACACACTCGTCCAAATGCTTTGCAGGAATGACTGTAGACTTCAGATACGTGAGCAATGGTGAAGGAGAAATGTGTTTTCAAGATTTGCAGGGTGTTCTGATAATGCAGTGGAGAAACTATTATGTCATGGGCAATTGGACGTTCTACTTGGAACAGTTAGGGTTAGGGTGTTCTTTCAGAGGGTCGGTGCAGACTTGATGGGCCGAATGAGCCTACTGCACTATAGTGAATCTAAGGGTAGACCATCTGGATAAGGTGCCTACACATAGGGAAAATTTCAGACTTTATTATTAAAGCCTGTCTGAAGTCACTAGGCAATAGGTTCTGCATCACATCTCATTCCTGAAACATTCTTGCATCTCTGTTCGATTATTATCAAAGATTGTAACAATCAGAAACTATTTAATAGCCCACTCCTGTAATGAAGCAGAATGTGTCAGAGTAAACACAAATCAGACAGAATTCTGTAACTTAAGATGCCTCTGAGCAACCATTTTAAATTTAGCAGACATACAGCCTCTAACTCGCTCTAGTCAATGACCCCCCCCCCCCCACCACCACCACCACCACCACCACCACCACACCAATGAGAACATACACATGCGCATGTACAGTCGTCAAAGTCTGTAAGATCCTTCTGCATTTTCAAGAATTCGTCCTCGGATGTTTTACTTGCCGGTAATGGTAATTATACTGAACTAGTAATCCAGTGGCCCAGGCTAATGTTGAGTGGACATTGGTTCAATTCAGTCTCAGCAGGGTGGCACAGTGGGTAGCACTGCTGCCCCTCACAGCGCCGAGGTCCCAGGTTCAATCCCGGCCCTGGGTCATTCACTGTCTGTGTGGAGTTTGCACCGTCTCCCTGTGTCTGCGTGGGTTTCACCCCCACAACCCAAAAACATATGCAGGTTAGGTGGATTGGGCATGCTAAATTGCCCCTTAATTGGAAAAAAAAGAATTGGTTACTCTAAAATTTAAAAAAAAAAAAAAAAATTCGGTCTCCGTAATTGTGACCGTGACAGCCAACGTCAATTGTTGCAAAACCCCACCTGGTTCATGAATGTCCTTTAGGGAAGGAAATCTGCCGTCCTTAGCAGCCTGGCCTACATATGACTCCAGACCCGCCTCTTAACCGCCCCTCTGAAATGGGACTGCAAGCCACCATGCTACAAACTGCTACAGATACCAGATGGGCTATAGCAGTTCAAGAAGGTGGCTCACTTCCACCTCCTCGAGGGGCAACTGAGGATGGGCAATAAATGCTGATATTTCCAGCGCTGCCCTCATTCCACATCAACTAATTTAAAAAACATTTGCAACGATCATATCGTAAAACCAATAAAAAATGGTGACTTCTAAATTTTGCTCCATGAACTATGAGAGAATGGTACTTGTTTCTGGAATAAATATTTTTCAACAATTTTCTACTCTTTGTTATCTCTTTAAGGAAGACCCTTATTTGACTTGCCAGTTGATTAGTTGTTTGCATTTTGCATTGTAGAAAACCACAGGCTTGAATCGTCTTTCCAGAATCATTTAGTTCTGAAAGTTTTGGTGGTAAGCATGTTCATCTACATATCTGTTAAATATTATTTTAATGTTGCATCACGGAAAGTTTAAAGAAACTGCACTACCTGAGAGTATGGTAGGGGCAGATTTAATGGCGACATTCAGAACAGAATTGGATGATTATTTCGAGAAAAATACCTAAAGTTCTAACCAGACGTCCCCCACAGTGGACAAAAGGCCCAGGGCTCCCGGAGATGTATTTTGAGGAGAGTTTTAAACTAGGCTTATATTCTCAAAAATATGGAAGGATAATATGATTGAGGATTTTTAATAAGGGTAGATAGAGGAAATCTTTCTCCATTGATGGTGTATCTCATATAAGGGGACATAACCTTAAAACCAAAGCTGGACCATTCAGAGAGAAGCTAGCAAAGACATCTTCACACAGTATAAAAGTGCAAAAGTCTGTCCCACATAAAACAATAGATGCTGGGGTTCATTAATGATTTTAAACTTTTTTTTTAAATTTAAAGTGCCCAATTGTTTTCTAATTGAAGGGTAATTTAGCGTGGTCAATCCACCTAACCTGGACATCTTTGGGTTGTGGGAGCGAAACCCGCGCAGACACGGGGAGAATGTCATGATTTTAAACTTGAGATTTTTTTTTTTGCTGCCCAAAAGTGTAAAGGGATATGGAAGCAAGTCAGGTGGGTGCAGTTAAAACGTAGATCTCATCGATGGAATTTGAGAGTAGTTCTAGTGATCAGTTATGTGGGTAGATTGACAAAGCTGATGGCTGAAAAGAGAGTTTTAAAAATATATATTTTTATTAAGGCATTTATAAATGAACGTCAATTAAAACCACAACCAACATAAAAAAGATAACCAACAAATCACAAACAGAAGAACACAGCAGAACTCAATACATAGACAACAACCGCAACCCGCCCTCTCGACCATGTCAGACGTTTTAGTTGCTGTGATATGAAGAGTCTAAAGTTCTGTTCCTTTTTCACAAACACACATTTATTTCATTCCAACAGCCTTTGCACAAAATTCTATCTATACATCACCCGACAGAGGCCACCTGAAGCCTCTTTACATATCAGTGTCAATTAATGGATACTTAACATAAATGAGACAACTAATTGCAATGTATCTTAACCCATTACTTAACAGTCTCCCCTTCCTTGGAGAAAAAAAATTATTAGGTGAAAACAAAATTTCAAGAAACTCAAAAACAACACGCATGATCCCTTTTTTTTTGGGGTGACGAGAAAGAAAAAAAACAGTCACAGAAACAAGTGCCCTGCATTAACAATATCCAAAAGTTTCTGTGAACTCGCCCTTCTTTTCGTAAAACAGTCTCGACCCATTTAATTTTTGTTATTTCCCCTCTGTCCAACATCTGCTTCAAACTTGCGATGTCTATCCGTAACCTCTTTTCATTGACACTTTTTGTAGAGTGCACATTTTCCCCCAGGGATTTATTGTCAATGTGACAGTCAATAGGTATATTACCCAAATCCCCTAATCCCAAAATTTCTGTCAATATCATACTTATATAAAAGGCCATATCCACCGCCTCTACAAGGCTTAACGTCTCAGCAGCCAAAGTGCTTTTTACCACTCCTTATTTTCTTTGTTTCCCACACAAGCGGGCAACATTTACCATTGTTCCCCAAAAGGAAAATTATAAAACCTCCAGCGCTTGAAACCCCATCACATAAATTTGCATAGGACGCATCACTATAAATTATGAGATTCAAGTGCCTACGGTCACCTAAAACCGGGAACTTCAAAACACACTCCTGCATTTTTAGTTTGGCCAACGCTTTATTTGCTCTTATTATGTCTTCCACTTTGGGATCATTCATTTTTGTACTCAACTCTAAGACATCAAAACTCACGTCCGGTCTAGTCTGCCTACCTAACCAGTTCAGTTGCCGAATTAAACTTCGCAGTTGCTCTTTTTTAAATCTTTGAAACCATTGCGTCTTTTTGTGAAACTCGGCCACGACTAATTGCTATTGGGCTGATGCTTTCCAAATAAGATTGCTGACGTAAAGTTGCCCCTAACTTAGTCTGTCCAATTTCCAGTCCAATATATTTAAATGCATCAGAAGCGTGACTTCCAACCCTGAATTCTTTCCTCAAACCAGAGATTACAATAGCTTCAAAATCACTAGTCCCACCCCAAAAAAAATCATCGACATGCATCATAAAAATGCCAGAAAGACTTCCTTTATAGTGCCAGTAAAACATTGCAGGATCTGCTTTCAACTGGCAACAGCCTAACTTTAACAAAACTGATCTTACCGAAAAATACCAGACTCTAGATGCATCATTTAATCCATATACACATTTGTTCAACTTCCAGAGTACCCCTTCTGTGTTAGCTGCTTCTTTAAGAGGATGGAGAAAAATGTCTCTCTGGAGTTGATGCCCCTGCAAAAAGGCAGCTTTTATATCTATAGATTTGCATTCCCATGCCTTTGTGGCTATTAGAGCCAAGAAGATCTTTAAAATAACCTTTCCTGCTGTAGGTGAATCTACCCTTAAATCCTGATCTTCTAAATGTTCTTCAAATCCCCTTGCCACAAGCCTGGCCTTTGCCTTACAAGTTCCATCCGGAAGAACCTTTTCCGTGCACATCCAACTGTGGGATAAAGCTCTTTGTCCCCGATCCAGTACTTCTGTGTATACCCCAAATTCACTCCAACTATGCAATTCCTGCTGTTTCGCTTCTTTGATAACTTTTTCATCTAATTTATTTGAAGCCACCAAAATCTCACGTGCATGTGGGCTTCTACTCCTATTTGTATTCGTAGTCTTACTCATGTTCTGAGATCTTGATAAACTACGTCCCCTCTCCCGCCTGGTATCTCGTCCTGTACTGCTACTGCTTGATCTTTCCTTTCTGCTGTGGGATGTCCTTTCAATAGTTCTCGACCTTTTCCTGCGAACCTGTTCACTATCCGATGTACTATCTGAACTGACACTGCGTTTCTGTGCTCTCCATTTTTGAACTTCGTTTTCCCAATCCATTGTCTTGACTCCTTCCCCTGAATGCTGTACATTCAACCAATGTTTATACTTTCCAGTGGCCTTCCCTGCTCTACTAATAACAGTTGTATCCTTCCATTGGCTAGACCCTTCAGGCAAGTATGTCACTTTTGTACCACCTTTTGGCAGTTGCCCTTTCGGTAAAATGGCCTGTTCTAATTCATCAGAAGTGTTGTGTTCCTCCACAGAAACCCTGTCTATATCAGTTAATTGGTCCTCATAGTTCTGTAACACATGCGTACCAGATGACTCTGGTTCCTCATCATATCTGTCTGCTCTGTCTAAATTTGAAAATTTGTAATCTGGACCCATTATCCTCGATGAATGTACCCTAACAGTTTGATTACCATGTTACAAAATAATTGTTTTGCTATCTATGCCTATGATCTTCACTGGGCCTTTCCATTCATTAGAATTGTCTCTTATAGTATACCATGCCTCCTTGCTGAAAAACGGCATCTGATGACCGTACGTTATGTCTTAAAGCTCTGCGAATTCTTTCAGAGACTTCTGCTTCCAAAAAAGCTTTTCTACTGCTATGTAATGCATTTAAATGTTCAGCAAAACCAGAGCTAATTGTAGTCCCCTCCCAAGCTGGAGGCTGGCCATCCAAAATGGATGGAATTTTAGGATTTCTACCAAACACTAATTGATAAGGACTATAGCCCCCAACCATCTGCAATGAATTATTTGCACGTACTGCCCATGCTAAAGCTGAATTTAGCCTGCAATTTGGTCGATCTGCCAAAATTTTCCGAAGCATGTCATCGATGACAGCATGATTTCTTTCACAGACACCATTACTAAATGAGCTTTCTGCAGCCGTATTCATAACTCTGATATTCATGTTTTCACACATATCCCTAAACTCATCATTAGCAAATTCTCCCCCATTGTCCAGAAGGAATTTTGCCGATGGACTCATTCCTGTCCCTATCCATTTTTCCACAATTTGATCCAGAATTACTCTCTTTTCTTTACTTCGTACAATCGTTGATTGACTAAATCTGGTTGCTAAATCTACAAAATGCAAAATAAATATATTATTTGCTTTATCCCAGATCTTAAGGTCCATGGCCACAATGTCATTAAAATCCCTGGCCAAAGGTAAGGTTATTATCAGTCGTGCTGGTGTCCTTCTGTACTGCCTACAAACTTCACAGCGGTCACTAACCTGTTCTATCAGTTTAGTATAGTCGTCATCCCTTACCCCTGCATCCTTTAATAACATTTTCAGCCTCCGAGGAGACGGATATGCAAATTGCCTATGCAGTTTTAATACCACAAGCTTTAGTCAGCTAAAGTCCCATTTTTAACTGCCATTATCACATCCTTAACCACTCTACTTGAAATATTATTTGTCAGTAATGGAATACAATAGTGTCCCGACTGTGTAAATTGTAAGTCCACCGTCTTTCCAAAAACTGTTGCCTTATCCTGTTCCATATCCAGTTTCATGTGAGCTTTCTTCATTGACGGTCTGCTCAGAAGCAAAGGTATCTCACTTGATACAACATCCGTGCTAATGAAATGATTCACTCCGGCAATATTGCAAGGGATCACCACTCTTTTCAGCGACTTCAGAGTATTATCATCCCCAAACCTGAAACTTGTGGAACTTTCAAATTCCTTAACCTTGTTAAGATTTTCAGCATTCAAAGAGTCCAGGTAACATTTTAACCAGTCAATTCCACACACAGTAGATGTGCAGCCACTGTCCAATACAGCACAGTTGAAAGATTCTGCAACCAACACCCTCATTACCGGCGTAAAACTGCTTGTCAATAGGACAATGCCTACTTTCTGGTCACTATCTTTTTCCACTTCTGACTCTTCCGTGTTATGTATCGCTTCAAACACGCTATCATAACGAGTTGGACAGTTGAAAGCATAATGGTATTGAGAGTCACATCGAAAACATTGATTTATCATGCCCCGTGCATTTCTGGGGTTCATCTTCCTATTGTAGGTTCTAACTGGGTTTCTGTCTTCATAATTTTCTTGTCTCGGTCTCCTATAGTCTTGAGCCCTGTTCGTAGCCATACGATTTCGCTATCCTGTTACTAGTGTATCTTCCATATTCTGCCTTATTGCAGGCTGACCTATTTGGGTCATCAGAGTCATCGGAATCAAATGTTTCCCCAGAAACTTTTGTAAAGCTTTTGTCATCTGTTCGAATAAGATATCCTTAAAAGTAAACTGAACTTCTGTCAAAACCAGGAGCCTATCCATGTTGCTCACTCTAGCACAGTCAAGTAATTTAAAGGCCAACACAGACTGTGGAAATTCCAGGTTGTGTTTCTGCAACCTTTTATATAGTCTGCCAAATTCCATTATATAGTCTTCCATGGAGATATCCTCCATTTTCCGGAACTTATCAAAATCCGACCATGCTTCATATGCACTTAACAAGTCATCTTTCTTATAAATCTTATCCATATAATGTAATAAAGTCTCCAGACCACCTTCTGAGTCTAACTCTTCCAATTCCAGCTCAGAAAGCACTTTGTTTCGGATTTTACTGCCATATGGTAGAGAAAGAGCCAATGCCATACCTTGTTTTCTCTTTCCCAAAGCAGTTACTTTAGTCCACATAACTACTGCACTTCTCCATTGGTCGTACGATTCCCTTTCAGAAAATAAGGGAGGATAGTCATATCCAGCCATCTTTATCCTCGGTTCAGCCATATATCCCTTTTTTTCTTTTCTCACTCACTCCTTGGTTTGATCTGGAAAAGTTGTATCTTTCAAACCTTCACATTTACACAGCAACCATCCTCTGCTACCAATTGTCAGACGTTTTAGTTGCTGTGATATGAAGAGTCTAAAGTTCTGTTCCTTTTTCACAAACACACATTTATTTCATTCCAACAGCCTTTGCACAAAACTCTTAACTATACATCACCTGACAGAGGCCACTTGAAGCCCCTTTACATATCAGTGTCAATTAATGGATACTTAACATAAATGAGACAACTAATTGCAATGTCTCTTAACCCATTATTTAACACCCCCTGCTGATGTAACTGTCCTGGAAGATGTCAATGAACCGTTTCCATCTCTGATGAACCCTTCCATCGACCCCCTTAAGGTGAATTTAATTTTCCCCAGCCTAAGGAAATCTGCGAGGTCACTCACCCATACCCCCAGCTTCGGAGGCACCGAGTCCCTCCACCCCAACAGGATCCGTCTCTGAGCCACCAGAGAAGCAAAGGCCAGAGAGTCGGCCTCTCTCACCCCTTGGACTCCCGGGTCTTCCGACACTCCAATCACTGTCAATTCTGGACTCGGGACTACCTTCACCCCCAGTACCTCCGACATCACGCCAGCGAACCCCCGCCAAAATCTCCGCAACTTCAGGCAGGCCCAAAACATGTAAACATGATTCGCGGGCCCCACCACACCCACTGCCCACACCTATCCTCCATCCCCTCAAAGAACCTATTCATTTTATCCACCGCCATATGCGCCCTACGGGCTACCTTAAATTGGATGAGACTCAACCTGAGGAGGACCCATTCACCCTCCTCCAAGCTTCCTCCCATAACCACGCCTCCAGCTCACCCCCCAGCTCATCCGCCCACTTTCAAGCGGAGGAGATTTGATAGAGGTGTTCAAAGTCATGAGGGATCTGGACAGTAGAAAAGGAGAGGTTCCCACTGGCCAGAGGGCACTGATTGAATGTCAATAGCAAATTATCAGAAGGCGGCATTTTTCTTTATGCAGCATGTGGTTAGGCACTAGAATGCACCGGCCAAGACCGATAGAGGCTGATCAATTAGGGCTTTCAAAAGAATTGGATAATTATTTGAAGAGAAAAAGAAAATTGGAAGGCTACAGGGGAAAGTGGGGGATAGGGGATTAGCTGAGTTGCTCTTGCAGAAAGCCAGCATGGGGCATGAAGGGCCAAATGGCCTCCTCCTGGGCTTGTAACCTGTGATTCCGTTCTATGGCCTTGTTGGTATTTACTCCCACCAATTTTCACCCCACTCCCATTAATATAACCGTTGCCATTCCCCCTCCTGTGTTTGCATCTCCAAAATGCATCTGTAATATTTCTTTCATTTAATGTAGTAGCGAGTTCAACATTCTAAGCACTCTGAAGTCGAGGTATTGATACAACAGCAGGAAGTTCTGATGAATCTTCGTAAAACCGGCCAGGCCACAACTAGAGTGCTCATTCCGTTTCTGGTCACCGCAGTTAAGGAAGGTTGTGAATGTCTTTGAGAGGGTGCGGGGAGAGATTATTACAATGGTTCCAGGGATTCTAGGTTAGGTTGGAGAAGCTTGCAGCAAAGGAGTTTCAGGGGTGACCTGATAGAAGAGTGCATGACTATGATTTAGGTAAGATGGACAATGAAAAGCCGTTTCCATAAGCTAGGGGGATACAGATTTAAGGTTTTGGGCAAGAGATGGAGGGAGGGTGCAAGAAAGAACTGTTATAATAGTGAGAGGTAATGATCGGGATCTGCCGCTTACAAGGATGGCGGAAGCAGAAACAATCAATTTCAAAAGGAAATTGGATGAGCACTTGAGGGAAATGAACTTGCCGGGATACAGGAATGGCAGTGACAGAATTGCTCTACTGAGAGTGGGCATGGACGTGATGGGCCAAATGGCCTACTTATGAGCCTCTGACTCTACACCATTTATAATTCTATTTGAAATATATTGTCTGAAAAGTAATTACGTCAATGTAAATACCAGAACAGAAGAACAAAACAGGATTTTGAGTTTTGAAGTCCGTTTAAAATCTTGTCTTAAGCACTTCCTCACACGTTTATTGATTTCTGTTTTCCAGTTCAATTTCGTAAACTGTTTTGCATCCCTCTTCTATATCGCATTTATTATTCAGGATTTGAAGCTTTTAAGACAGGTAAATCTTTTAAAATTGAAATGGCTTAATTAAATTGTCTGTTGAATGTTCTCTCTTCCCCCCCCCCCGGGGTTGCACGTTCCTATGGTTCCCACCGCCTTTATTTTTATTTTTCGTCTCCTTTTTCTTTATATCTTTCCCGTTTCACCATCTTATTCGTTGTTGCTGGAACAGGTTCTGGAACAGGTCGACAAACTGCCCCCATGCTTTTAGGAAGCCTTCCTCAGACCCTCGGGTGGCGTACTCCATCTTCTCCAGGTGGAGAAATTCCGACAGGTCAGCGAGCCAGTCTGCAGCTGTGGGTGGTGCTGCCGATCGCCAGCCGAGCAGGATTCTCCGGCATGCGATTAGGGAAGGGAAAGCTAGGGCTTCGGCCCTCTCCCCCATGTGTAGCTCTGGCTTCTCTGATACCCCGAAGATTGCCACATTTGGTCATGGCTTCACCCTCACCCCCACAACCTTTGACATTGCCTCGGCGAAGGCTGTCCAGAACCCAGCAAGTTTGGGACAAGCCTAGAACATGTGGGTGTGGGGAAGATTTTTTTATTGCCTCCTTGGTTCTGGAACATTTTGCTCTGTGTTGTGTTCTCGTTTTGTTTTTGGTTGTTTGCATTTGTTCTTCTGGATGTTGCAATGCCTGATGGCTTTTTCTCCAAGCTTCCTCCTGTTCCTTAACTATCCACCACAAATATAAACTCTGCTTTCTTTGTGTGTGCCGCTAATGTCCAAGTTCACTATCTTACTCGGAGACCTTGATCCAAAAAGTTGCCTCATTGACTAGATGTCAGACATCCACTCATGGAAGACCACTTTGTGAGCTCACTGCTGACCCGATCAGCCTGAAACTTTGTTCCTTAGATGTCAACTTTAATTCCCTAGATGTAAACTTTAATTCCCACCAAGCAACAGGTGCTCCCTCGTCCCTCTCTTTTCTTCCTCCACCATCCCCTCTGCCATCTCATTTCTTCTTTCCTCGTTCATCTCTTTTCTTCCTCCACCATCCCCTCTGCCAACTCATTTTCTTCTTTCCTCGTTTCCCCCCCGTTTTCCTTCTTCACCCCTCCTCTTTTATTCTTCCCTTCCCTTTTCTTTTCTTCCCTCCCCCTCTTCTTTTCTTCTTCCCTCCGCCTCTTCTTTTCTTCACCCCCCCCCCCTCTCAGAACTGAAAGGCGAATGATTTCAGTGCCTTGGCCAACATTCATCCCTCAATCAACATCACTTAAAAAAGATGATCTGGCTGTGATCTCATTCGATGTGGAACCTTAGTGCGCACAAATATCCGACATTACAACAGTGACTACACTTCTGAGAGTACTTTGTTGTCTGTAAAATGATATCGGACATCTGAGGCCACGAAAGACGCTATGGTAATGCACGCCTTTCTTTCTGTGTTCAACCAAAGGTAAACTTCAAGCCTGTCATGCAACCCCCTGCCCCAGTGTGAAACTCTGATTGGAAGTGCACAGTTTCATTCTCCTGCTGCAGAATCATGCCAGACCTTTCAGCCACAATTCTGGATTTCTTTCCCTGAAATCCTTCTGCCCTCTATCTTTCCCAGCCTTTCCACACAAAAAAAATTCAGTCAAAAGATACTTTTTGATTGTTCTTTCTCCTGCTTCCTGCTCGCATGAACAATGCCCCGGAGCATGTAATTGCCGAAAGTGCTGTATTATTGGCTTATTGTTCATGCTGCAGCCCTTAATGTTTGTACTGGCTAACAAATCACTATAATTGAAAGTAAACTTAACCTCCAGCTTAAATAGCAATGACATGAGGGCAAGCAATTCAATATTTAAGATGGTAAAATGATCTCTTAGTGGCTCAGTAGGTTAAACCAGGTAAGCCTGTGAGCCTTGTAGAGCAGAAAGCTCTTTGGTTTACTTCTTGGCCTGAACTGATTTTGCTGATCCTGGCCGGCTGGCGTCAGTACCTCTACATTAAGAGAAAGAAGATTGGTTAACATTTTGGTTTCTGAAAGCTGAACTGTGCTTGATGTCTGTCTGGTCCAATTTTATAGAGGTTACGGGAACGGAGAGACCTGGGGGTTCACATCTCTGCATCTTTGAAGTTGGAAGAGAAAAATTAAGAAAATGTGCGCGATCCTAAGTTTTATAGGTAGACGCGCAGAATATGGAAGTTCAGCTAAACATTTTTTGGTTCCAGCTGGAGGACTCTGTCCAAATCTGGGCATTACACTTTTGGAAAGATGCCAAAGCCTTGGTGAGGGTATTTGCTAGAATTCTGGCTGCCATGAAGGACCTCATTTAACTGGAGGAGATGATTAAGGCGAGCTTTAATAGATTCAAATCCAAGAACAGCTTTGGCTCACATAGATAGGGAGAAACTATTTCCTATCCAACAGGAGGGTTGATAGCCAGGGGAGACGGGGATTTTTTTTTTTGTCAAAGAAATGAGTTATTATGATCCGGAATGCACTGCCTTGAAAGGGTGGTGGACGCAGATTCGCTCGTAACTTTCAATGGGGAATTGGAAAGATACTTGAAAGGGAAAAAGATGCAGGGCTTGGGGAAGTTGGCCTAATTGAATAGTTCTTTGAAAGAGTTGCCACAGGTTGGGTAAACACAGGTTAACTTCCTTCAGTGCTGCATATTTCCATGAAGAAGGCAGTATGGGTGCTGGACTGAAACCCTCCACGAACTAGTAGTTTTCAGGCAAAAGCTCCGATGAGTTATGGTCACTTGAACAAGGTGCACAAGGTTAGCCAACAATTTTTGAACTGATCTTTCACATTGAAGGGAGTTAGCTTAGTGAGACGAAGTGAAAATCTTAAACTTGCACGTTTATAAAAAATAAAAAAAATGCAATAACCTGTAGCATGTCTGATTTATTTTGTCTTCTAGAATCTGGCTGCCTTACTCATCACATCACAAATAATCAACCAGTTTGTGGAAGCCTGGATTCCTTACTGGCTTCAAAGACATCGTAAAAATATTGTCAAGCATAGGCTTCGTATAGACAGCAAAGAAAAAGAACTTCCCTTAGCAGATCAAATCGCACTGGAAGGAAAAATGGAACCATATTTGGTAAGTTTTAGTCACACTATTAAGGTTGAGCAGAGTGAAATGAACCAGGTCACAATACCTCTAACATTAGACCAGTTTGAACTCTTACTCTTCAGTTTCAGAATGATGGTGGACTTTTAGGGTTGGATTTCAATTTCTTGCAGGGTGCTGAGCGGGGTTGGGTTTTGTACACCTGGACTCTGAGCAGCCCCTCCATCATCATACTGTTTGTTATTACTTACTATTATTATTAACTATTATTGACCATGTAGGAAGCTGTGACCTCCAACGTCTGGGAAAATCTTCGCCAAACAGCCGTCAGCACTGTAAAACCGTCAGACAGGGATGGGTCAGTGAGATGGGTGGACAGATGGGGATGGGTCAGTGAGATGGGTGGACAGACGGGGATGGGTCAGTGAGATGGGCAGGCGGGGATGGGTCAGTGAGATGGGCAGGCGGGGATGGGTCAGTGAGATGGGAGGGCAGATGGGGATGGGTCAATGAGATGGGAGGGCAGACGGGGATGGGTCAGTGAGATGGGCAGGCGGGGGTGGGTCAGTGAGATGGGCAGGCGGGGATGGGTCAGTGAGATGGGCAGGCGGGGATGGGTCAGTGAGATGGGAGGGCAGATGGGGATGGGTCAATGAGATGGGAGGGCAGACGGGGATGGGTCAGTGAGATGGGAGGGCAGGCGGGGATGGGTCAGTGAGATGGGCAGGCGGGGATGGGTCAGTGAGATGGGTGGACAGACGGGGATGGGTCAGTGAGATGGGTGGACAGACGGGGGTGGGTCAGTGAGATGGGCAGGCGGGGATGGGTCAGTGAGATGGGTGGACAGGCGGGGATGGGTCAGTGAGATGGGCAGGCGGGGATGGGTCAGTGAGATGGGTGGACAGACGGGGATGGGTCAATGAGATGGGCAGGCGGGGATGGGTCAGTGAGATGGGTGGACAGGCGGGGATGGGTCAGTGAGATGGGAGGGCAGGCGGGGATGGGTCAGTGAGATGGGCAGGCGGGGATGGGTCAGTGAGATGGGTGGACAGGCGGGGATGGGTCAGTGAGATGGGAGGGCAGGTGGGGATGGGTCAGTGAGATGGGCGGACAGACGGGGATGGGTCAGTGAGATGGGTGGACAGGCGGGGATGGGTCAGTGAGATGGGTGGACAGACGGGGATGGGTCAGTGAGATGGGAGGGCAGGCGGGGATGGGTCAGTGAGATGGGCAGGCGGGGATGGGTCAGTGAGATGGGCGGACAGACGGGGATGGGTCAGTGAGATGGGTGGACAGGCGGGGATGGGTCAGTGAGATGGGTGGACAGGCGGGGATGGGTCAGTGAGATGGGAGGGCAGACGGGGATGGGTCAGTGAGATGGGCGGACAGGCGGGGATGGGTCAGTGAGATGGGCAGGCGGGGATGGGTCAGTGAGATGGGCGGACAGACGGGGATGGGTCAGTGAGATGGGTGGACAGGCGGGGATGGGTCAGTGAGATGGGTGGACAGGCGGGGATGGGTCAGTGAGATGGGAGGGCAGACGGGGATGGGTCAGTGAGATGGGTGGACAGACGGGGATGGGTCAGTGAGATGGGCAGGTGGGGATGGGTCAGTGAGATGGGTGGACAGGCGGGGATGGGTCAGTGAGATGGGTGGACAGACGGGGATGGGTCAGTGAGATGGGTGGACAGACGGGGATGGGTCAGTGAGATGGGTGTACAGGCGGGGATGGGTCAGTGAGATGGGTGTACAGGCGGGGATGGGTCAGTGAGATGGACAGACGGGGATGGGTCAGTGAGATGGGAGGGCAGGCGGGGATAGGTCAGTGAGATGGGTGGACAGGTGGGGATGGGTCAGTGAGATGGACAGGCGGGGATGGGTCAGTGAGATGGGCAGGCGGGGATGGGTCAGTGAGATGGACAGACGGGGATGGGTCAGTGAGATGGGTGTACAGGCGGGGATAGGTCAGTGAGATGGGTGGACAGGTGGGGATGGGTCAGTGAGATGGACAGGCGGGGATAGGTCAGTGAGATGGGTGGACAGGCGGGGATAGGTCAGTGAGATGGGTGGACAGGTGGGGATGGGTCAGTGAGATGGGTGGACAGGCGGGGATGGGTCAGTGAGATGGGCAGACGGGGATGGGTCAGTGAGATGGACAGACGGGGATGGGCCAGTGAGATGGGCAGGTGGGGATGGGTCAGTGAGATGGGTGGACAGGCGGGGATGGGTCAGTGAGATGGGTGGACAGGTGGGGATGGGTCAGTGAGATGGGTGGACAGGCGGGGATGGGTCAGTGAGATGGACGGACAGACGGGGATGGGTCAGTGAGATGGGCAGGCGGGGACGGGTCAGTGAGATGGGCAGGCGGGGATGGGTCAGTGAGATGGGTGGACAGGTGGGGATGGGTCAGTGAGATGGGTGGACAGGTGGGGATGGGTCAGTGAGATGAGTGGACAGGCGGGGATGGGTCAGTGAGATGGGTGGACAGGTGGGGATGGGTCAGTGAGATGGGTGGACAGGTGGGGATGGGTCAGTGAGATGGGTGGACAGGTGGGGATGGGTCAGTGAGATGAGTGGACAGGCGGGGATGGGTCAGTGAGATGGGTGGACAGGTGGGGATGGGTCAGTGAGATGGGTGGACAGGCGGGGATGGGTCAGTGAGATGGGCAGGCGGGGATGGGTCAGTGAGATGGGTGGACAGGTGGGGATGGGTCAGTGAGATGGGTGGACAGGTGGGGAGGCGTCAGTGAGATGGGTGGACAGGCGGGGAGGCGTCAGTGAGATGGGTGGACAGGCGGGGAGGCGTCAGTGAGATGGGTGGACAGGCGGGGAGGCGTCAGTGAGATGGGTGGACAGGCGGGGAGGCGTCAGTGAGATGGGCAGGCGGGGATGGGTCAGTGAGATGGGCAGGCGGGGAGGCGTCAGTGAGATGGGTGGACAGGCGGGGATGGGTCAGTGAGATGGGTGGACAGGCGGGGATGGGTCAGTGAGATGGGTGGACAGGCGGGGATGGGTCAGTGAGATGGGCGGACAGGCGGGGATGGGTCAGTGAGATGGGCAGGCGGGGATGGGTCAGTGAGATGGGTGGACAGGCGGGGATGGGTCAGTGAGATGGGTGGACAGGTGGGGATGGGTCAGTGAGATGGGTGGACAGGCGGGGATGGGTCAATTAGATGGGTGGACAGGCGGGGATGGGTCAGTGAGATGGGCGGACAGGCGGGGATGGGTCAATTAGATGGGTGGACAGGCGGGGATGGGTCAATTAGATGGGTGGACAGGCGGGGATGGGTCAATTAGATGGGTGGACAGACGGGGATGGGTCAGTGAGATGGGTGGACAGGCGGGGATGGGTCAGTGAGATGGGTGGACAGGTGGGGATGGGTCATTCATAGAATAGATTATCATAGAATTTACAGTGCAGAAGGAGGCCATTCAGCCCATCGAGTCTGCACCGGCTCTTGGAAAGAGCACCCTACCCAAGGTCAACATCTCCACCCTATCCCCATAACCCAGTAACCCCACCCAACACTAAGGACAATTTTGGACACTAAGGGCAATTTATCATGGCCAATCCACCTAACCTGCACATCTTTGGACTGTGGGAGGAAACCGGAGCACCCGGAGGAAACCCACGCACACACGGGGAGGATGTGCAGACTCCGCACAGACAGTGACCCAAGCCGGAATTGAACCTGGGACCCTGGAGCTGTGAAGCAATTGTGCTATCCACAATGCTACCGTGCTGCCCTACTGTGCTGTCATGCCTACCGCATGCTGTTATGAAGGGCGGACAGGCGGGGATGGGTCATGATAGGTGGGGATGGGTCGCAGACAGGCGGGGATGGGTCGCGGACAGGCGGAGATGGGTCAGTGAGATGGGCAGACAAGTGCAGATAAACATAAAGTCAGAGGAGTGCAAAATAATGCATCTCGAGCAGGAAAATCGAGGAATGAGAGTAACGCTCAATGTGAAGATGCTGAAAGACTAGAGAGATCTAGACAGCAAAGACTTGGTGAGATCTTCCGGTTGTTCACGCCGGTGGGGTCTTCCAATCCCGCTGACACGCTTCCCGGCGGCTGTGTGGGGTGGATTCAATGGGAAATCCCATCACAGTGGCGAGAGCAATAGATTCCGCTACCGAGAAACACGCTGCGGGGGGGCAAGAGAATCCCGTGGTGGAATAAGTTTAGTTAGATGAAACTTTACGATAAAAAAGCCAGTGGCTTTTTGGATTTTATGAATAGGGCCAGCCTGTACAAGAGCAAAGCAACAATGGTAAATTTATATAAAGGAATGGTTAGGCCAATATTAGAATTCTGAATGTAGTTTTGGGAGCCCCATTATAGGTGTGGTAGAGCATAATTTTACCATGGTGCCATTGCAAAGAGAGATCTGAGGCACCGGAACTAATTCACCTGAATAAGGATGGTTTAAGAGGACATTTAATGGAAAGTGTTGAAATTACATTTTGGTTTGTTTGTTGGGTCGGGAAAGACTGGCCTCCCTAGTGATGGGAGGATCATTGATTTGGCAACCAGCAATTTAAAATTGGAACAAGTAGGGTGAGGAGAAATGTCCATACACAGGGTTGTTAGAGCAAGGAATACTTTGTCACAGAAGGTAGCTGAGGGGAAAACCATTTCAGATTTTTAAGGGAGATATTAGACAAATATTGGAGGAGGAGACAATGACATGGGGAAAGAGCAAGTCTGCAGGAAGGGATGCACAGTGCTCTAACAAAGAACTGGCATTGAAACGATGAGCCAAAATAGCTTCCTTTTGCAATGCAAGGAATTTTTCATTGTAAATCTCTTCGATGTTCAGGTTCTGTAGATGCTGCAGCATTCATTTTTTTCTTGAATGTAAGTGCATATCAAAATAATTCAGTAGAGGTAGCCAGTATTCACAAGACATTTACTACATCTTGGGAATAGACATTTACTGTGACCTTGAGAACAAAATAATTTGCATTTATGCAGCGCCTTTAATAGCCTCATACATCCCAAAATACTTCTTGGCCAATTGGGGAAAGGAGTCAACCAAATTGTGCACAGCCAGCACCCACCAGCCGTGAGATCAAGCAATGTAACATAGTTTGTGGTTGTGCAAGGAATATTGGGCAGCTCACCCAAGTTGGGAAAACTCTCCTGTTCTTCCTTGAGTAGAGCCAAGGGGGTTCCACCTGAAAATGCAGACAGACCTTTTATTTAATGTCTCATCTAAAAGGTGGCACCTTGACAATGCAGCACTCGGCTAGTGCTACCCGTTTAATACCTTAATTGAAAAGCCACATGTACCCTCTCAAATTACAACAAAAAAAAAAACGCCCATTGACATACCTTTTTTTGTTTGAAGGTTTTGAGCTCGGTTTCCACTCCAGGTCTAGAGCACAAAAATCAAAGTGTAGTTCTGGGGAATGCTGCAATGTCGGTCAACATTCGGTCGAGAGGCCTATTAAATCTGCCTGCTTGGGTGAATGTTGAAGACCCCACGTCACTTTCTCAAAGATGGATCAAGAAGCTATCCAAGGTGTCCTGGCTAATATTTAGTCAGCATCACAGAAACAGAATATCTTGGTCATTAACTCATTGATCTTGCTGTGCACAATTA
This sequence comes from Scyliorhinus torazame, assembly GCF_047496885.1. Classification (NCBI taxonomy): domain Eukaryota; kingdom Metazoa; phylum Chordata; class Chondrichthyes; order Carcharhiniformes; family Scyliorhinidae; genus Scyliorhinus; species Scyliorhinus torazame. Next base: position 7,497,047 of record NC_092717.1, read on the forward strand.
GTGGCGGCATTCCCTACATTAAAATGGTGACTACACTTCAAAAAGTACTTTTTGACTGTAAAACTCTTTGGAACATGTGGTTGGGATTATGAGAAGCACTATATAAATGCAAGTCTTTCTATTAAACGTTGCTGCCAGCAGATTGATATCTTCGCTACCTGTTCAATTTTGTTTTTATAGCTGTTATAAGATTTGAACCTGTGGGGTTGAGTGTTGCTCAAAAATTTGCACGTCAGAAAATGTAATGCCTGAGGTGTTACAGGCACAGGCATGTACATTATGCAAGATTTTTCTTTATGTACATATGCATTAGGTTATGTACATATGCATTAGGGTTGCTATGCAACAGTTCTTGTTGGGAGAAGCATATTGCAATGCAGGGTTGCTGAATCTCAGCCAGTGCAGAGCGTGGTCCGAGCATTTGGCTGCTCCCGGCTCCCTCCTTCTCCCAATTGCGGCAATACTCGAAAAACCAGCTTCAGTTTCCACAATTGCATTGACCTTACCCTGGCTTTATCTTGCCACCACCCCTCTTGATCCCTCCACTGTCTATCTCTGATTTGTCAGACTGTCAGACACCCAGTGCTGTATGAGCAGAAACTTTCTCCAGCTAAACACGGGGAAGAACAAAAGTTGTGGGGGCAGGGCATGGCGGAATGTGGGGAATATGATGACCCCTAAGCGGGGTGTCACTTCCCTGGAGGGGAGGGGGAACCTGATTCCGGCGAGAAAGTGGGAGGAGGGGGTCTTAAAGGAGACGCAATGAGGGGCCCTGCTGCCCATGATCCTTGGGTGGGTCGAGGGGGCTGATGCCAGCGAGGATGCTGGTGGGTGGGTACTGAAGCCCCGATGTTGGCCATGTTTGAGGGTGGGGGTCCTTGACTGTCACTTTGAGATCAGGGTGCCTTAAAAATGGTGCCTCAACCTCTCTGAAGCCAGGCTTGCTGGCGCATTTAGGCCCTGCTCCTCTCAGTGTCAGTGCAAAACTCTCCAAAAACATTTCCAAGTGTGGGTGGATTGTGATCTAGATCGTGCCCAACCACCCGGTGGGAATCGCACCTCATTTCTGGCTGGACACCACATTTAAAAATCTTTTGGCAGAATTCTGCCCTTTGTCGTCAATTCCCGCCCCAAACTCTTCACTAGCCAACAGCTCCATTCCTCTTCCTGAGGCTGACCACTCCTGTTTGCAACCTTGGCTTTTGTATTTGACCTTGAGATGAGCTTCCAACTACGTGTCCACATTGTCCCCAAGGTAGCCCTATTTCCACCTCGCTAATATCATGCCCCACCCTGCATCAGGTCATCAGCTGCTTTGAACCCTCATCTTGTTACCTCGAGACTTGACTACACCAATGTACTCCTGACCAGCCTCCCACATTCTACCCTCCGTAAAACACAGCTGCCCCTAGCCTAATTTTCACTTGTCCTGTTCACCCATCACCCTAGAGCTGGTAGGCTCCTTAAAATTCTCAACCTTTTTTCAGATCTCTCTCTAACCTTGCCCCATCCCTATTTCTGCAACTCCACACGGTCCTCTGAGGTAACTGTACTCATCTAATTAAAGTTTCTTGCACATCCCTGGTTTTAATCGCTCCATGCATTTTAATTCTATATACCCCTCCATGTTTTCTATCTGCCTTTTTCCTTTAAGATGCTCCTTAAAACCTGTCTCACCGGCTCTAAGATCACTTCATATGAATAGAAACAGATTCAAGTTGTGGTTGTTGGTTAAGAAGGTGTATGCTTGTAATGTGTAATGCCGTAAATATAAAAGTGTGTAAAGATAGGCTCCAGCTCTATCCTTCACCAACTGGCTTTCTAGACTAGAGCACCTATTTACCTGGTGCCTCGTTAAACTTATTGGGACCTTTCTCTGTGTTAAAGAAGCTACATAAATGCAAGTCATAATGTAACCTAGTGTAAGCTGTTGTGTAGTTTTAAAAAATTATTCCTCTGAGGATCTGGTCATTGCTGGTACAGTCATCATTTATTACAGATTGCCCACAGTGTTGTGAAGGAAGGAGGTCCAACATATTGACCTTGCAACAAAGGAACTGCAGTATATTGCTAAGTCAGGCTATTGTGCGACTTGGATGGAAGCTTGCACCTGCTGCTCCTGGTAACGGTTTGTAAGGTGCTGCTGAAGGAGCCTTGGCGGGTTTATGCATTGCATCTTGGCGATGGTCACACTGTTGTCTGTGTCTACCTGTGGGGGAGGGAGTGAATGTTTGTGGATGGGGTGCTAATCAAATGGCTGCTTTGTTCTGGGTGGCGTTGAGCTTCCTGAGTGTTATTAAAGCTGCAGTCATCCAGGTAAGTGGAGAGTATTCCACCACACACTCGACTTGTGCTTTGTAGCTGGAGGACAGGCTTTGGGGAGTCGGGAGGTGAGTTACCTGCAACACAATTCCAGGCCTCTGACCTGTTGTAGCGCCAGTAGTTATATGGCTGGTCCAGTTCAGTTTCTGGCCAATGGTAAGCCCCCAGAGTGTTGATGGTGGGGAATCCAAATGTCGCAATGCCATTGGAGGTCAAGGCGAGGTGCTTAAAGAAAGATTTGTATTTATATGGCGCTTTTCATGACCACCGAGCGTCTCAAAGCAAATTAAATACTTTTGAAATGTAGTCTCTGTTGTAATGCAGGAAATGCGGAAGCCAATTTGCGAAGGGCAAGATCTCTCACCCAGCAATGGGATGATGACTAGATCATCTGTTTCGTGATGTTGATTGAGGGATAAATATTGGCTGGGACAATCCCGCTCTTCAAAATAATGCCATGGAATCCTTTACATCCACCTGACCAGACCAAAGGATGCCCAAAAGAGGGAAGCTCTGACAATGCAGCGTTCCCTCAACACTCCACTGGAGTGTCAGCCTTGGCTTTGTGCCCAAGTCCTGGAGTGGGCTTTGAACGCAGAACCTTGCGACCCAGAGGCAAGAGTGCTGCCAACAGTGACTGACTCTCAGATCCTCTCTTTGAACTAGTCACTGCCGGGCATTTGTGTGAAGTGAATGTTGTTCGCCACTTCTTAGCCCAAGTTTCCACCTGAATGTTGTTGATCCAGGGCCATCCCTTCCATTTGTAACTAAAATAATAATATTTGTCAAATGGAATCAATACCATGACCACTAGTGTCATATTGCTGCCGTGTTTATTTCTTTGGCATTTTCCTTCGCCTTCTTGGATGCAAATCTTCTCTGACCCAGCTCCACATCAATTGTTGGAGCATGTCTGTGATCACACTGGAGTCAGCCTGCAGTCTTTCATCGTAAATGTTCAACTGGAATACTGCAAAAACCATCACCTGAATCTACAGGGTAACCTCTGATGGTTTTGTCAATGAAAAGCCTTTTGGAAATGGAGCATCTTGCAGTTATGTTTCTTGTTTCAAGTTTTTGTTGTTTGTAGATTCCTGTCTTTATGTTACAACTTTAGATTGGCTCAGATGTAAAATGAAGATTGAAGAGAGATGCAGTTTTGTTTTAGAAATGAAAATGTTTCTCATTTCCTTTTTCTGGCCCCTGGGCACGCTTTTGTATGTTAAAGGCTCTAGATAAATGCAAGTTGTTTCTCAGTCTCTGTCTTCCATCTCTTGCACTGCCTCTGTTTCCCTCTTAGATAGTTACCAGGAAAAAGTTTCCCTCTTAGATAGTTACCAGGAAAAAGTATCTGTCCTGTAGCCCAGAGTCTCCTCCACTCCAATCAACAGCATATTGCGATGGTGCTGACCAGTAACTCGTAGTATATTTTGACCTTTTTCTTAAAAAGCTGGTATGACCATTCAATTCATTTAAAAAAAAAAGATTTTGAAAGGAATGTGACAAATGTTGTTTAAAATCTTTTCTTTAAATTCCTTCTTCACAAGTATGTATAGATGAGGAAAAGCTTACAGGCCATCCCAGGTAATCTATGCAACAAGGTTATGAGGATAGATTGGCCTTGCTTCACCGTAGGTATATAAGATTGAGGGGTCTCCAATGTTTGTTAGTCTCTATCAATCCTATGGGTCCATAGGGTAGAAGGAGCATAACCTTTAAAATTAGAGCTTAGCTGTTTAGCGGGTGTTATCTGGAAGCACTTCACACAAAGGATAGTGGCAATTTAAAACAACCCCTCCCTCCAAAAAGCTCTTAAGGCTGGTTGGGGGGGGTCAATTAAAAATGTCAAACCTGACATTGATAGAATTTTGTTACAGAAGGGTAGTAAGGGCAACAATGACAAGGTGGATAAATGAAAATAAGGTACATTCTAATTCATAGAATTTACAGTGCAGAAGGAGGCCATTCGGCCCGTCGAGTCTGCACCGGCTCTTGGAAAGAGCACCCTTCCCAACAGCACACCTCCACCCTATCCCCATAACCCAGTTACCCCACCCAACACTAAGGACAATTTTTGGACACCAAGGGCAATTTAGCATGGCCAGTCCACCTAACCTGCACATCTTTGGACTGTGGGAGGAAACCGGAGCACCCGGAGGAAACCCACGCACACACGGGGAGAACGTGTAGACTCCGCACAGACAGTGACCCAAGCCGGGAATCGAACCTGGGACCCTGGAGCTGTGAAGCAATTGTGCTAATCACTATGCTACCGTGCTGCCCACCAGGTAATTCAGGTAGGATAGGCTGCAGGGACTGAATGATCTCCTCCTGTTCCAATTATCCTGGAGCATAAAGTTGCAAGAGATATGCTGTTCTATTTGTAGTAACCCACACAGGGAAAACGTACTAATAGTCCCCATTTGTCCTGTGCCGGTTACTACACTATTTAGTTCACGTTGACAATTGAAGATCCCTTTTTATCTAAGACTTACTTATTCAGTTGTGTGGACACATAGGCTGGAACTTTCCCAAAATTTCAGAGTGCTGGATTAGGTGAGAGGAGAAGTATAAAACTCCCTGGTATCCCAGATCAAATGGGTCTCTGTGCAATTTCAAAGTTCTGGTGAGAATCGCCCTCCAACACCGAGGACCCTTATGATGTTGTGCCGACCATTTATCCTAATCTAAAGTCAACCTAACCTACACCCCTTCGATTTACTGCTGTCCATGTGCCTGTCCAAGAGTCGCTTAAATGTCCCGAATGACTCTGACTCCACCACCTCTGCTGGCAGTGATTCCACACACCCACCACTCTCTGTGTAAAGAACCTACCTCTGACATCTCCCCTATACCTTCCTCCAATCACCTTAAAACTATGTCCCCTCATGACAGCCATTTCCAATAGTCTCTGGCTATCCACTCTATCCATGCCTCCCATCACCTTGTACACCTCTATCAAGTCACCTCTCTTCCTTCTTCGCTCCAGTGAGAAAAGCCTTAGCTCCCTCAATCTTTCTTCATAAGACATGCCCCCCAGTCCAGGCAGCATCCTGGTAAATCCCCTCTGCACCCTCTCCAAAGCATCCACCTCCTTCCTATAATGAGGCGACCAGAACTAGACACAATATTCCAAATGTGGTCTAATTAGGGTTTATAAAGCTGCAGCAAAACCTCGCGGCTCTTAAAGGTGACAATAATAAAGATTATTATTGATATAAAAGCACGGAGGTGAAGTTCAGTTTGGAGTTTGTCTGTGACCGTAACCCGCTGGGAAAGGGAATGAGAGCAATGGGAAAAGGCAGCATAGATTTTGTTAGGCTGTTATGAAGGATGAGTGGTTACATTCACAGACGCTTGAGAAAGATGGGACTTTTCTCATGGAACATTCCTGGTTATGAGATGACTTAATGGGAACCTGTAAGACAGTGAAGAGTTATGATCAAGTAAATCTTGATGACAAATTAATGTTTGCTGATTTTTTTTTTCCCCAATTCTTTTCATGAAGCTCGTAAGTTTGAGATAATCATGACAAGAATTGAAGGAGATGTGCGAGGAAAATAATGTTTGCAGAAAGGGCTACTTAAGAATGGGGAATTCTCTGCCACAAGAAGTTATTGAACTTGCCTTCATAAGTTCTTTTTAAAGGGGAGCTTTAAATTGTCACAACAACTTCTATTTATATAGTTCTTTTTAAAGTAACAGCGTCACGTGGCAGTGTCAGATTTTGCTTTATAAGAAAGTACGGTAAGTACCTCGGGTAAGTGAGCAAAGCTTCTCAAAGAGATGGGTTTTGAAGGGTGTTTCAAAGGAGGAAAAAATGGTTGAGAGTTTTAAGGAGGAGATTCCAGAGCTTCGGCCCAAGGAAGCTGGAGCTGCAATCATCACATGAAGTGATTAAAAAGTCAGAGATGGGGGGGGGGGGGTGAGAGCCCCTCCAATCCGGCTGATAACGTGGAATGTGAGGGGCCTGAATGGGCCGGTGAAGAGGGCCTGAGTGTTCGCGCACTTAAAGGGACTGAAGGCGGACGTGGCCATGCTCCAAGAGACACACCTGAAGGTGGCGGACCAGGTCAGGCTAAGAAAGGGATGGGTAGGACAGGTATTCCACTCAGGACTGGACGCGAAGAATAGAGGGGTGGCAATATTGGTGGGAAAGCGGGTGTCATTTGAGGCCAAGACTATTGTAGCGGACAATGGAGGGCGATATGTAATGGTGAGCGGTAGGCTGCAAGGGACGTGGGTGGTGTTGGTAAACGTATACGCCCCGAACTGGGATGATGCAGGATTCATGAAGCGCATGTTGGGGCGCATTCCGGACCTGGAGATAGGAGGCCTAATAATGGGAGGGGACTTCAATACAGTGTTGGATCCAGCACTGGACCGCTCCAAATCAAGGACTGGAAAGAGGCCGGCGGCGGCCAAGGTACTTAGGGGGTTTATGGATCAGATGGGGGGAGTGGACCCATGGCGGTTTGCAAGGCCGCAGGCCAGGGAATTTTCTTTCTTCGCCCATGTACACAAAGCCTACTCCCGGATAGATTTCTTTGTTCTGGGTAGGGCGCTCATCCCGAGGGTGGAGGGGACGGAGTATTCGGCTATAGCCGTTTCGGACCATGCCCCGCACTGGGTGGAACTGGAGCTGGGAGAGGAGAGGGACCAACGCCCGTTGTGGCGGCTGGATGTGGGACTGCTGGCGGACGGGCTGGTGTGTGGGAAGGTGAGGGGGTGTATCGAAAGGTACTTGGAGGCCAACGACAACGGGGAGGTGTGGGTGGGGGTGGTATGGGAGGCGTTGAAGGCGGTGATCAGGGGAGAGCTAATTTCCATTAGGGCTCATAGGGAGAAGACAGAGGGTATGGAAAGGGAGAGGTTAGTGGGGGAGATTTTAAGAGTGGACAGGAGATACGCAGAGGCCCCGGAGGAAAGATTACTTGGGGAAAGACGACGGCTCCAGACGGAGTTTGACCTGTTGACCACAGGGAAGGCGGAGGCACAGTGGAGGAAAGCGCAGGGGGCGACCTACGAGTATGGGGAAAAGGCCAGTCGGATGCTGGCACACCAGCTCCGTAAGAGGATGGCAGCGAGGGAAATAGGGGGAGTCAAAGATGGAAGGGGAGCCACGGTTCGGAGTGCGACGAAAATAAACGAGGTATTCAAGGCCTTTTATGAAGAGCTGTACAGATCCCAGCCCCCAGCGGGGGAAGAGGGGATGAGACGATTCCTAGATCAGCTGAGATTCCCGAGGGTGGAGGAGCAAGAGGTGGCTGGTTTGGGGGCACCAATTGGGTTGGAGGAGCTGAGCAAGGGTTTGGGGAGCATGCAGGCAGGGAAGGCCCCGGGACCGGACGGATTCCCGGTGGAGTTCTACAGGAAGTACGCAGACCTGTTGGCCCCGCTACTGGTGAGGACCTTTAATGAGGCAAGAGAGGAGGGGACTCTGCCCCCGACAATGTCGGAAGCGACAATTTCTTTGATCCTAAAGCGGGACAAGGACCCACTGCAATGTGGATCGTACAGGCCGATCTCGCTCCTCAATGTGGATGCAAAGTTGCTGGCAAAAGTGCTGGCCACGAGGATAGAGGACTGTGTCCCGGGGGTAATCCACGAGGACCAGACGGGATTTGTAACGGGCAGACAACTAAACACCAATGTGCGGCGGCTCTTAAACGTGATAATGATGCCATCGGAGGAGGGAGAGGCGGAGATAGTGGCAGCTATGGACGCGGAGAAGTCCTTTGACCTAGTAGAGTGGGAGTACATCTGGGAGGTGCTGCGTAGGTTTGGGTTCGGGGTAGGGTTTATCAATTGGGTTAAGCTCCTTTACAGAGCCCCGATGGCGAGTGTAGTGACGAACCGGCGGAGGTCGGAGTACTTTCGACTGTACTGAGGGACGAGGCAGGGGTGCCCCCTGTCCCCCCTGTTGTTCGCATTGGCGATTGAACCATTGGCCATGTCATCAGGGGTAACCACCGGTTTGTCCCGGGGAAGATGGACGGGGGGTTCCAGAGCTGGCATCAGGCGGGGATTGGAAGAATGGGGGACCTGTTCATCGACGGGACGTTTGCGAGCCTAGGGGCACTGGAGGAGAAGTTCGAGTTACCCCCGGGAAATGCCTTTAGATATATGCAGGTGAGGGCTTTTGTGAGGCGACAAGTGAGGGAATTCCCGTTGCTCCCGGCACAAGACGTTCAAGATAGGGTGATCTCGGGTGTATGGGTCGGGGAGGGCAAGGTGTTGGAAATACACCAGGAGTTGAAAGAAGAAGGGGAAGCGCTGGTAGAAGAGTTGAAGGGTAAATGGGAGGAGGAGCTGGGGGAGGAGATCGAGGAAGGTCTGTGGGCTGATGCCCTAGGTAGGGCTAATTCCTCCTCGTGTGCCAGGCTCGGCCTGATACAATTTAAGTTGGTCCACAGAGCGCACTTGACGGGGGCGAGGTTGAGTAGGTACTTTGGGGTAGAGGACAGATGTGGAAGGTGCTCAGGGAGTCTGGCGAACCATGTCCATGTTTTGGTCATGCCCGGCACTGGAGGGGTTCTGGAGAGGAGTGGTGGGAGCAATATCTCAGGTGGTGAAAGTCCGGGTCAAGCCAAGCTGGGGGCTAGCAATATTTGGAGTAGTGGACGAACCGGGAGTGCAGGAGGCGAAAGAGGCCGGCATTCTGGCCTTTGCGTCCCCTGTAGCCCGGCAAAGGACCTTGCTAATGTGGAAGGAGGCGAAGCCCCCCAGCCTGGAGGCCTGGATAAATGATATGGCTGGGTTCATAAAGTTGGAGAGGATTAAGTTCGCCTTGAGAGGGTCTGCGCAGGGGTTCTACAGGCGGTGGCAACCGTTCCTAGACTATCTCGCGGAGCGTTAGAGGAAGGTCGGTCAGCAGCAGCAGCAACCTTTGGGGGGGGGGGGGGGGGGGGGGGGACTGCCTGGGAGGGTGGATGAGCAAGAGATAACATGAAGGGATGGGGAAACTGGCATGTACGGGTGAGGGCCAGTGTACAAAGCTGTGTAAATATATCATTTTGCCATGTATATATCTTGCTCTGCGCGAGGTCTCGTTTTTTTTTTTGTTACGAGAGGGGGGGGGGTGGTTATTGTTTGTAAGGGAGAAAAATTGTGTTAAAAAACTTTAATAAATATATATTTTTTAAAAAGTCAGAGATGCTTAAGAGACCAGAATTTGAGAAGCACAAAGACCTCGTAGGGTTGCGAGCCTAGAGGAGATTATAGAGATGGGATGGGGCGAGTCCATGGAGGGATTTAAAAATCACAATGAGAATTTTTAAACTGAGGTATTGATTGACCACAATCCAGTGTAGGTCAGTGCGCACAGGGGTGATGGATGAATGGGATATTGTGCGAGTTTGAACACAGGCAGCAGTTTTGGAAAATCCAGTATATGGAAGGGTAGAGTTGGGCGACCAGCAGAATAATTACATCAAAAGATATACTTGAACAAGAAGAATATTGAATGATATGAGCAGGAAAGTGGGATTTGACTTGATGACTTGTGGGGGGGGAAAAGTGCAGACGCAGATGTGATAAATCTGTTGGCCTCTTCCTGTGGTATGACATTCTTTACCATTCTGCACACAGGTCAGGATCTTGGTTCAAGTACTCTTCCTACATTGTATATTTTCCTTTGGATTAAATGTATTTTTGTAAGATTGGATCACTTTTACTTTATAAAATGTCACGGAAGAGAAATGGAGCAAGCCATAGGCACAGAACGTTCAAAGCACATTTTAAAAAAACTAATCTTTATTGTCACAAGTAGGCTTACATTAACACTGCAATGAAGTTACTGTGAAAATCCCCTAGTCGCCACATTCCGGCGCCTGTTCGGGTACACTGAGGGAGAATTCAGAATGTCCAATTCATCTAACAGCACGTCTTTCGGGACTTGTGGGAGGAAACCGGAGTACCCGGAGGAAATCCACGCAGACACAGGGAGAACGCGCAGACTCCGCACAGACAGTGACCTGAGCCGGGAATCGAACCCGGGTCCCTGGCGCTGTGAAGCTAACCACTGTGCTACCGTTCCGCAGATTCCCTGCATTTCCCCGTCAAGCACATCCTGGGTCATGTGTTGGATACATGTAAAACATCTGTCAGCCTTGCTACATCAAGCACTGCCGAGGTCAGATACAATGCGAGTAAAACGTTATCCACACTGCCAGGCGTTTCCGTGTTAGATACAGCACCGGTTGGACTGAAGTTCGCTCTACTCCGGCTCAACCCCAGTTTGAGAGGGTCACTCATTACCCAGCCCCTCCCACATCCACCCCGTTTACACCACCGGCTGCTTAACCCCGTCTCGTCAGTTGGTGTCGGATTTGGTGGTCATTTGTGCTATGTGCCTCTACCCATTGAGAACTGCATTTGAGATTGATGACTGGATTCTCTTTATATAAGACCCTGGCACCCAGCAGACAGGAGGAGACAAGTTTGCATTTTCTGACCTAAAAGAAGAGTGTGTGTAATTGAATATGTTGGCTTCTGTCTCTCAAGGGCACCAACTAGTTGGTAGACATTTTTAATTTAGCCTTGGCGAATGGAAGTTACAGTTTGATTAAATCACAAGGGTTCATGATTGTCTGCAGTAGGAAATATTTCTGACCGTTTAACTGAAGTCCAGAATAAATATTATCACAGCATTGAGCAATTCAGGTTGTACAAGTACCCCTTGTAATAATGATACAGTTTCTGAAAAGCATTTGTAAGGATTTCTTCCTTCAGTGCTGTTTGTATAAAGATGTCAAAGCCAAAGATGACTATGAATCCTGTTTGGAAGCTGTTAGCTGCCCACAAGTCTTACATCTGTGCTTTCAAATTGTTTGACTCCATAATTTATGGTTTGCATTGTGCAGTTTATAAAGCTTACAGTTGGTGACAAAATGTTACTGCGGGTGGTGACAATTGATTCATCCAACTTTACGTTCCAATTGAAATTTCACAATTCCCGGCCATTGGAGACAGCATCAAGTGCTGTAAGAGAGGTGGTAAATTGTTTTCACTGTCTTCTGGCAATTCTTCAGAATGCATGCTTTTAGTCCCACTGACCTCGTGCAGAGTTTAAATCCAGATTCCCACTACTTTACATCTCAGCTACTGAAACAAAAACTTGTTTGAATTCTTTGGGGTTGACGATTTGAAAAGACATTTCTAGACTCTAAATTCAAACTGGACAAACGAGCAAATAATACAAGCACAAGTAGGGTGCAATGGGCCGAATGGCCTTTCTCTGGGCTGTAACTATGCTGTGATTCTCTTCACGCTCCATCAATATAACTTTTGTCACTTCCCCTCCTGCGGTTGCCTGGCTTCCTGTAAAATGCACCTATAATATTTGTTTCAGCCACTTAAGGTAGTGGCGAGTGCCACATTCTGACTGCTCTGAGCTGAGGTTTTGATGCAACAGCAGGAAGGTCTGGTGAATCTTCATCAAACTCTGGTTAGGTCACAACAAGAGTGCTGACTCCATTCCTGGCCACCACTGTTTAGGAAGGTTGTGAACATGTTCGAGAGGGTGCAGAGAAGGTTTACCAGAATGGTTCCAGAGTTGAAGGATTTTAGCTACAAGGTTCGGTTGAACTGAAGGAGGTCGAGGGGAGATGCGACACGAGTACAAGTAGTGAAGGTTTAGATAAGAGAGACAATGAAAAGTTGTTCCCATCAGCGAATACTGTAGGGATAGAGATGGAAGGTTTTGGTGGGGGGAGCGGGGCATTTTCTTACACTGCGACTGCCAGTAATCTGGAACTCCCTAATTACAAGGGTGGTGGAAGCAGAGATGACCAATTTCAAAAAGAAATTGGATGGGCACGAGAAAATTTAAACTTGTACAGTTTTGGGAATGGAACATGGAAATGGCACTGACTGAATTGCTGTACAGAGGGCTGGCCTGGTCTCAGTGGGCCAGAGGACGACCCCCTGTGCCTTTATAACTCTGAATCTTTGACTTCCACCTTTGCACCAAAAGCAAGATCGCCTGAGTTGGGGGTTGCACTTTCTGCCTTTTCCACGTGACTGTGGTTTGAAACGTGTAGATGTGCAGCAAGACCGTTGTGTCCATTTGCACAAATCCTCAAAAGTACAAGTGGATAAGTTAAAGTCTTTGAAAAACATCTAGGCTTCCTGGGTTTATAAATGGATGCTTCGATTATAAAGGCAGAGGAATTATGCTTCAACTTTATAATCTCTGGTTAGATGTCCGTTGGAGCAATCTGGCCAATTCTGGGCACCACCTATCAGGGGAGTTGTCAGAAAGGGTAAGGGCAACTTTACCAGGTTTGAGGGCATTTTATTTTTATTCTTTCATGGCATGTGTCATTTTACTGGCTAGACCAGAATTTTTATTTCCCATCTCTAATTGCCCTTGACAGGGTGGTGGTGATCCGCCCCCTTGACCTGCTTCAATCCATGTGGTATAAGACCATAAGGAATAGGAGCAGGGGTAGGCCCCCTCGAGCCTGCCCTGCCATTCAATAGGACCATGGCTGATCCGACATTTCTCAGGTTCACTTTTCTGCCCTGCCCCTGTAACCATTACTGATCAAGAATCTACCTCAGCCTTAAATATACTCTGCCTCCATAACTCTCTGTGGCGGGGAGTTCCAAAGACTCAACCTTCTGAGAGAGAAAAATCCTCCTCATCTCATTCTTAAATTGGCACTCCTTTATTCTGAGACTTTGCCCTCTGGTCCTAGGCTCTCCCATGAGGGGTAACATCCTACCAGCATTTGCCCTGTCAAGCTCCTTAAGAATCCTCTATGTTTCAATGTGATCTCCTCTCATTCTTCTAAATTCCAATGACTACAGTCCCAACCTGTTTAACCTTTGCCCAGAAGACAATCATAGAATCATAGAATTTACAGTGCAGAAGGAGGCCATTCGGCCCATCGAGTCTGCACCAGCTCTTGGAAAGAGCACCCTACCCAAGGTCAACACCTCCACCCTATCCCCATAACCCAGTAACCCCACCCAACACCAAGGGCAATTTTGGACACTAAGGGCAATTTATCATGGCCAATCCACCTAACCTGCACATCTTTGGACTGTGGGAGGAAACCAGGGCACCCGGAGGAAACCCACGCACACACAGGGAGGATGTGCAGACTCCGCACAGACAGTGACCCAAGCCGGAATCGAACCTGGGACCCTGGAGCTGTGAAGCAATTGTGCTATCCACAATGCTACCGTGCTACCCTCCATACCGACGATCATCTTAGTGAACCTTCTGTGAACCCCCTCCAATGAAATAATGTCTTTCCTAAAATAAGGAACCAAAATGGCTGACGGTATTCCAGTACCTTGTACAATTGCAGAAAGACTTCCCTAATCTTGTACCCCGACCTCACTTGAAATAAGGGCCAACATTCCATCAACCTTCCTGATATGTGCTACACCTGTGTGCGAGCTTTCTGGTGTTTAGTGTCAAGCCCCTTTGTGTTGCAGCTTTCTGCAGCCTTTCTCCATTTAAATAATATTCTGTTGTTCTCCCTTTCAAGATGAACAACTTCACGTTGTATCTCTTTGCAAACTGTTTGTCTCCCAACAGATGTTAGGCTAATCGGCCTATAGTTACCCTCTTTTTGCCTCCTTCCCTTTTTGAATAGGGGTGTCACATCGACAGTTTTCCAATCCTCGGTTATGTCTGCAAAATTAAGGGATTTATGGAAAATTACCTATTGGGGGTCTTCAAGGTGGTCAGGGTTTTTGAAAGATACAAATTATCCCCTCTTGCGATGATATCCAGAGGCCATAGATTTAAAATCATTGACCAAAAGATCTGGAGCGAAGTTGAGATGTTCTGTTTTTCCTGGGGGGCCAGGTGGCCGTTGTGGATCAGATTGGTGTCAATATCACGGGGTTCAATCCCTGCTCCGCCTGGATTTGGGACCTGCATCTTTGCTCTACCCAATCCTGGCTGCGGATTGGACCTGCCTTCGGATAGAGAATTCGATGCAAATCCCACTCCAGAACCTGGAGCAATGATTGTCTGACTCTGAGGGAGGTACGGCCCATTGACTGAACTCGAGGAGCCGAAAACCTCAAAGCTCAGTCATCCTGTGTTGTGCTCCCCCAACGCCCAGCCTTGTTGCGTTCTTCCCTAGATCATGTTTTTGAGATATTTTCTCTGAAGTGTCAGCCTGGGTCAATGGGTAGTACCTCCCTCAGAGACAGAAGCTCATTGCGCAAGCATCTGGAGCGGGATTTGAAGCACAAAGTCTAGGCTGAGAGTGCTGCGCTGTCTGAAGTCTCGCCTTTAGGATGAGACGTTAAACCGAAACCTGGGGGCGATTCTCCGATATGGAGGCCAAGTGTTTGTGCCGTCGTGAAACAGGGCCCGGGTACGACCTATTCTGGCCCCCACAGGGGGCCAGCACGGCGCTGGAGCGGTTCACGCCGCTCCAGCGTCCTTACGCGGTGTCAAATGGGCACCGCACCAACCCGCGCAAGCGCAGCTGGGGCAGCCCAATCCTGCGCATGCGCGGGGAACGTCTTTCGCATGCCGGCCCCTCACCAACATGGAGCCGGTGATCTGGGGCCGCGCGCAGAAGGAGGTAGGCCTGGGGGGGGGGGGGGGGGGGAGAGAGAGAGGCCGGCCCGCCGATCGGTGGGCCCCGATCGCGGGCCAGACCCCATTGGAGGCCACCCCGGTGAAGGAGTCCCCCTCCCTCCCCCACAGGCCGCCCCCCCCAGCCTTCCCCCAGTGTTCCTGTCGGCAGCGACCAGGGGTGGACGGCGCCGGCGGGAAAGTGTCGTGTCGTAGTGGCCGCTCGGCCCATCCGGGCCGGAGAATCGCCGCTCGCCGGTTCTCCGGGCGGCCCGGTGCCAATCGCGCGCCGCTGGTTTCCGGGGGGGTGGGAGAATCGCGTGCGGGGGTCGGGGCGGCGTGGCGCGATTCGCGCGGCGCCCCGGTGATTCTCCCACCCGGCGTTGGGGGGGGGGGGGGGGGATAGCGCCCCTGATGTGTTCCCCTTGGGTTGATTTTAAAATATCCAATTGCACTATTTTGAAGGTGTCCTGATCAATATTTGTCCTTCAATCAACACGTACTTCTGACTGTAAAACATTTTGGGAGGTCCTAAGGCCATCTGCACCGCTGGCAGTGTTGTGTTCCCTCAGTACTGCACTGGGAGTGTCAGCCCGGAATTATGTGCTCAAATCTCTGGGATGGGATCCTGACTCCGAAGCAGCCGTGTTGCCCATTGAACCACAGCCGGCAAGTCTGGCTTGTGTTTAGTTTTAATATTGTGTCCTTCAATTTATTTATTTTTTATCTCCTCTTTCTCATAGGGAACCTTTGATGATTACTTGGAGCTTTTTCAGCAGTTTGGCTATGTCAGCCTTTTCTCCTGTGTTTACCCTCTGGCGGCTATTTTGGCAATTTTGAACAACATCACAGAAGTGTTCTCCGATGCCCTGAAAATGTGTCGGGTCTTCAAAAGGCCGTTCTCCCAGCCTGCAGCAGACATGGGAGTCTGGCTGGTAAGTTGGGCTCATCTGTTCTGTTTTTTTTAACTTGCGAGGCCTTGCTGTTTGTGGTTTATATAAATGATTTAGACACAAATGTAGACTTGATCAGTAAGTTCGCAGATGATACGAACATTGGGACGCTAAATAGTGAGGAGGATAGTCTTAGATACAGTTGAGCTGGTCAGATGGGCTGATCAGTGGCAAATGGAATTCAATCTGGATAAGTGTGAGGTGATGCACTTGGGCAGGACAAACAAGGCAAGGGAATACATGATAAACGGCAGGCCCCTGGGAAGCACTGAGAATCAGAGAGTTCTTGCAGAGCAGGTGGATACAGTGGTTAAGAAGGCATATATATGGTATAGTTGCTTTTATTAGACGAGACACTGTTTAAGAGCAGGGAGGTTATGCTGGAGCTGTATAAAACGTTGGTTAGGCCACAGCTGGAGCAGTTCTGGAATCCACATTATAGGAGCATTGTAAAGGATGCAGCCGAGATTTACCAGAAAGTTGCCTGGGCTGGAGAGTGTTAGTTATGAAGAAAGATTGGATAGACTGGGATTGTTTTCCTTGGAGCAGAGGAGACTGAGGGGGAACATAATTGAGATGTATAAAGTTATGAGGGGCACAGCTAGAGTAGACAGGAAGAATCTTTTCCCTTTGGTAGAGGGGTCAATGACCAGGGGGCAGAGATTTAAAGTAAGCGGCAGGAGGTTTAGAGGGGATGTGAGGAAAAAACTTTTCACCCAGGGTGTGGTGGGAGTCTGGAACTCGCTGCCGGAAAGGGGGGTGGAGGCAGAGACCCTCATAACATTTGAAAATGAAAAATGAAATGAAAATCGCTTATTGTCACAAGTAGGCTTCAATGAAGTTACTGTGAAAAGCCCCTAGTCGCCACATTCCAGCGCCTGTTCGGGGAGGCTGTTACGGGAATTGAACCGTGCTGCTGGCCTGCCTTGGTCTGCTTTCAAAGCCAGCGATTTAGCCTTGTGCTAAACAGCCCCTATTTAATATTTGAGAAGTATTTATAATAATGATCTTTATTATTGTCACAAGTAGGCTTACGTTAACACTGCAATGAAGTTACTGTGAAAATCCCCTCGTCGCCACATTCCGGCGCCTGTTCAGGTACACAGAGGGAGAATTCAGAATGTCCAATTCACCTAACAGCATGTCTTTCAGGACTTGGAGGAAACCGGAGCACCCGGAGGAAACCCACACAGACACGGGGAGAACGTGCAGACTCCGCACAGCCAGATGTGCTCTTGCGATGCCAAGGCATATAAGGCTATGCGCCAAGTGAGGGAAAATGGGATTAGAACAGTTGGGCTGTTGGTTTTGACTGGAGCAGGCGCAATGGGCCGAAGGGCATTTTCTGTGCTGTAGACCTCTAAGACTCCATGACCGTGCTAAGTAAATGAGAAATATTTTAGCCATTATTACTGCCCGATGACAACATGTTATCATTTGGTTAAATTTCTACACTATTACGACAAAATCTTCTTAACTAAATTGTTTTGAGAGAAGCTGCTGGTCTTTTCACATTCCCCAATCTAAAAACTGAATGCAACACCTGACTGCTTCAACTCCTGGCCCTTCCTATTAAGTGCAACATCTCGGTATGGCTTAACACAATGTGTCTTATCTAATTCCCAGGGAACCTTCTTTATATAAACAAAATTCCAACTTAAGGTAAACAATATATATGGTTTGAAGGAATGATCTTTAATTTTGTTTTATGATGCTTTAATTGCAGATCTCTAGCAAAAGTGTCTGTATTTTAATCCCAGGCTTAAATTGTTTTTTCTGTAGCAGATGCATACACACAACAACCCATATTGCACCAAATACATATACTGCTATATTGGAATTCCTACATTCATTGCCACACATGGTCGTATATTATCTGTTTTCTACCATAAGAAAATCTCATTCGCTTTTGAAGAGCATTTCCCTGTATTTGACAGTGATTATCCTATAATTATACTTTCAGTTTGACATTCACTTTATATTTTTGACTTTATACTTTTATCTCTTGTAATCAATGTTCTCTTCAGTATCTGAGAAAGCCTTTCTCCAATATGTTCCTGAAAGGTGGTACTGTAATTCTATTGCGATATTGTGACTAGATTCTTCGTATAGCTCGATCCAATGGTCCCTGCACATCGATTTTAGCCTTGAATCTATTCATTGACTTAGCAGCTACAGCCCTTTGTGGTAGAGAATCCCAACGATTCACAACCCTCTGAGCGAAGATGTTTTTCCTTATGAGTCCTAAATGGCCGACCTCTCTTCCTAAGATTCCACTCCGAGCTTAAGACTCTCCAACCAAGGGACGTTACCTCCCAACACCCACCCTGCTTGAGCCCTGAGAGAATCTTATTTGTTTCAATGAAATCACCCCTCATTCTTCTAAACCCCAAAGAATATAAGCTCATTCTACTCAATTTCCTCTCATTTGGGCAATCCCCTCATCCTAGGAATCAATTGTGCATTATCAGAGTTCTTATTTTGGTTGTACCTATGCAAACTAAATGCATGGTTGTGTTAGTAATGTTGGCCCCGGCTTTGTGGCGCAGGCGCAGAGGAATGGAGCTCACAGTTCAGCTTGCTGATGGTTACCCACAAAGAAGATCGCTCTGATCCAGGACAGAGTGCTTTAACGGGTGCCTGTGAGCAGGGCGAGTATCAGCAAGGCTCTTCAGCCGATCACATTGAAAAATCCTTTCTGAAATCTACAGGGGTGGGGAGTGGGTCTAGGTAGGGCGCTCTTTGGAGAGTCGGTGCAAACCCGATGGGCCGAATGGCCTCCTTCTGCACTGTAGGGAATCTGTAGGGATTCTATGCTGCATAACTCAATATCACCACCAGCAGGAACTTATTCATAGAGTATATCATTGAACAGTGCAGAAGGAGGCCATTCGGCCCATCAAGTCTGCACTGGCCCTTGGAAAGAGCACCCCAATTAAGCCTCCACCCTCTCCCCATTACTCAGTAACCACACCTAACCTTTTAGACACTAAGGGGCAATTTAGCATGGCAAATCCACCTAACCTGCACACCTTTGGATGCCTGAATCATTGTGTAAACCGAGATCCTTTTGTACAAACTTCTAATAAAACCAGCATTTTTAGCTGTGGTTCGGATCATAGAATCCCTACGGTGCCGAAGAAGGCCATTCAGCCCATCGAGTCCACACTGACCATCCGAAAGAGCTTCCCAACCCGACCCACTCCCCTGTCCTCTGCCTGTAACCTCATCTAACCTTTGGACACTAAGGGCAATTTAGAATGGCCAATCCACCTAACCTGCACATTTTTGGAATGTAGGAGATGGGATTATGGAAGCTCAGAATCTCACGCTTGGCTCCCGAGCTTGCTCTCTTTTCCTCTTTCCATGGGAGACCTCGGCTGAGTATGAAAGTTTAGTTGGTGCGCGATCCGCTGTTTTTGTCTTTGTTATTACATTTTGCCGTCTCGAAGATGACCGGATCAGGAAAAGTTTAATTTATCTGGAAGAGTTTGTCGATTCCCCCTGAACACTGGGGTTCCCGGGGTATTGTTTTCTTTCATTGTGTTTTGTACCTATGGGTGAGATGTATGTCTGTAATGTTCCCTGAGTCCTGTTAGGGAGCTGACGGGTCACTTAACCGTGGAAGGAACATGTTGGGGATCCAGTCCCCAATTCATCCGGTCTTATTAGTTCCCAATGATGCACTGACTATGGTTTCCTGCTGTACCCTGCGCCTGGAGCCAGCTTTCTCCTTTTGTTTCTTTGATGTGAATATTTTGCAAAATAATTGAAACTCCCAATAAATAAAACATTTTTTTTTTAAATGAGGGGTTGTCTATTTAAGACAGAGATGGGGGAGGCGGGGGGGGGGCGGAGGGTGTGCGGGGGGGGGTGGGGGAGGGAGGGTGTGCGGGGGGGGGGGGGGGGGGGAGGGTGTGCGGGGGGGATCCCTCCGAGGGTTGTGAGATTTCCGAATTCTCTTCCACAAGAGGCAGCGGAAGCAGAGTTTCTGAATATCTTTACTGTAAAAGTAGACGGCTTCTTGTAAAGCAAAGGGGTGAAAGGTTATCTGGGGTCGGCAGGAATGTAAAGTTAAGGTTAAAATTAGATCAGCCATGATCCTATTGAATACTGGATCAGGCTTGAAGAGCCTAGGCCTTCTCCTCATTTGTATGAACGTGTGTGGAATATTCATCGTTAAAAATATTTTGGTAACTGATGTTATTGCATGTGGTGTCAAAGTAATGTGAATGGGTGATTTTAATGTTATGAACTTTCATTGCGCAAAGCCCTTAATGTACTTTTGTTTATAGCTGGCCTTCGAAACTATGGGAGTAATTTCCGTGATGACCAACTGTGCACTGATTGGGATATCGCCTCAGGTGAAGGAATTTTTTAACGAAAGCGCAACCGGGCTTGTCCTGTTAATTGTGGGTATAGAGGTAAGTCAAAACATTTTGCATCTACTGAACCTTTCTGGGATTTTCCACGATGCATTAATTGAGGAACTCCCTCTGCTGCCGTGCTCAGCATGTTCACTCTTGTAGCATGCTTGTGTCATTCGTTAGCCTCCCGTGTTGGACGGCTGGCTTTATTTGATGTGCATCAACCTGTGAACAAGTACAATCCATTTCATTTGTGCGTCGTCAGTATATATTGCCTGTACCTGACGTATTTCATTTGTCAGACTTGTTAGGAAAATTTCGATTTCAGATGCTGAGAGTTGTAGGTTTGTGTAGAACAAATTAAATTATTTTAATTTTGATTATTTTGAGAAGGGGGAAGCATTAGTTAAAAATTAAACACAGACTCATTTGTTAAGCCTCTATAGTTTTTTGCCACACTGTCGCGGCACCCTGGGCTGCGCGGTCAATTTCAACTCCACTCGTCCCGCAGTCACAGCACAAGTGAATTAACCAATAATTCTTATAAACATACCCATGAACATACCCAAAGTCTTTGGCCACTGGCTGCCTTCTGGATCCTTCCATTTGAATTAAAGGCACAGGCCATTGCTTCCTTCTGCTTGAATTAAAGATACCTCAAAGACACATGTCCATAAATCATCCATGGATCAAAAATGTAACGACAAAAATAAAAGAAAGGAGGAAATAAGGGAACAGACAGTGAATAAGCAAGAAGGACCCTTCCAACACCCTGGTTGCTTGCACAGTGATTTAGAAAAAAACAAGTTGCCAACTTCTAAGGAACAGTAACATAGTGTGCCTATTTCAGAGGCCTGGAGTAACGATTCGGGGACATGAATGAGTTCAAGCTCCACCCTGACAGCTGGGGAAGATTAAATTCAGTTAAGAAAATAAATCTGCAATCAAAATGAAAAGCTAAAATCAATAACGGAGACGTGTTTAGTTACTGAAGCCTTTTAGGGGAACGGATCTGCTGTCCTTGCCCAGTCTCCTTTACCTGTGACTTCAATCCCACAGCAATGTGGTTGACTCCGAACTGCCCTCTGAAGTGACCTAGCAGATGGCACAAAATTAGGAGACACACTAGGTTTCATGAATGGGAACAGCAAGTTGCAACGGAACATAGGCAGATTAAGTGAGTAGACAAAATTAGCAGGTGGAGATCGATGTGGAGGTTGTTGCATATTTGGATTTAAGAAGGGCGAGTTGGAATGGTTTCTTGATGGTGCAAAATGTGTAGAAGAGCAAAGAAATTTGTGTGTCGATGTAAACAAATCAGAAAAAGCAAAAGCACAGCTCTGATCAATAATTGAGAAGGTTAATGGGAAATGATTGCTTTCTGATCCCCCTCTCGAGGAAAAAACTATGAAGTTCTGCAGCAGAGCCATGGTCAGGCCTAGGTTAGTGTTCAATTCTGGAAACTGTACCTTAGGAAGGATATTGATGTAAACCTACAGTAAGCTGGATTCCTCATACCATTAAGAAGACTGGAACCTCCATGATAATGTGATGATGTTGTACCAGATGAAAGAAGCACATTTTAGTCAGATGCTATCAATCCTCCCTGCCCATTTTAAATCATTTTTGGTAATGCCTGCTCAGTAGCATGTTAACTCCAGCAGAGGGCAGAGTGGGGCAGCATTATACTTGTCCTGGCAGTTCTTACACATTTTGCATGGTACATAGAACATAGAAAATACAGCACAGAACAGGCCCTTCGGCCCACGATGTTGTGCCGAACTTTTGTCCTAGATTAAGAACAAATCAATCTACACCCGTGCATTCTACCGTAATCCATGTACCTATCCAATAGCCGCTTGAAGGTCCCTAATGTTTCCAACTCAACTACTTCCACAGGCAGTGCATTCCATGCCCCCACTAAGTTGCTGAAAGTGCAGGTTAATAAAGCTGCAGTGAACAGGAGGATTATTTGTCACAAATTTGCAAGCTACACCTGACGACCAGGACAGCTTGCGGTTCCCTAATAGAAGCCACATTGTGCTTCATTCGATTGGTCAGAATGCTGAGTCTAACCGGTTTCTCTTTAAAACCCACAGAACTGCAATTGCAATAAAAATTAAATTGCAACAGCCTTACAAGCTGCTATGTCATTGCCAATTAGCCAATCCATGTCTTAGCAAATGCAGTTGGACCCTGTGGAAATAAATAGCCTTTTTACATTTTTTTTGATCAATCCAAACATCACTAACTGGTCTGCCCTCCATAACACAGATCACCTGTAACCCTGCTGCCTGCCTTCCACCTTCAGCCGAGTCCCATTTGCCCATCGCCCGCTGTTTTCGCTGATCTACATTGGCTCCTGGTTAAATGTCTCGATTTAAAAATTCTCATCCTCGTTTTCAGAACCCTCTCACCCCACTCCACCTCTGTAACCTCTTGCGGATTCACAATCCTCTGTGATGGGTACGTCTGCTGCCTTTGCACCGACGGTTTGAGCATCCCTCATTTTAGTGATTCAGTGTTGGTGGTGGTGCCTTTACCTGCCGAGGCCCTTCAGCTGTGGAACCCCTTCCCTAAATGTCTCCACCTCCCCTCCTCCACTTTCCTCTTTAGACACCCGATAAAACCCAACTCTTTGACCAAGCTGTTGAGCTTTCCTAATGTGGCTCAGCATCAAATCTGTGCTCCTGAAAGGTGCCTTGAGTGTCTCATTATGTTAACGGTGTTATACACGCAAGATGCTGCTCGTGCCAGAAGGCTTTGGAGAGGTGGATGATAACGTGATGCATAATGACAGATTGACCCTTCTTTGTTTAAAAAGTAATATGCTCCTGTGGAAAGTAAATAAGTTAACCACGAGAGGTTATAGTTAACACTGTTCCTAGGTGACGTTCACAGATGGAGAACAAGCTGTTGACTTTTAACGGCTCTCCGAACTTTTCCGTCCTCCTGCAATGGTGCCAGCTGGTGTGGGGGCACCGGGCTCCCCTAAGGGCAACAGAAATATCTTTCAGGCCTGGGAAGCTCCTCACTGAGATCCTTTTAGATACGAGGACAAACTGCGGATCCTTTCGCTTGAGCAGATCAAGAGGAAATCTTAACAGATGTGCTAAAGATGGGGGGGAAATATCCTCCCATTGATCAGTGACTTGAAAGGATCAATTTGAAACAGATGATGGAGACTTTGAGAATTTATTTTTCAGAAGAGAATTGTCACTGAATTCCACCCCCACCACTCCCCACCCAGTGGGAGGAACAATCAAAATATAATCTGTAATAGTTTGTAAAAGGGAAGTGGACAAATATTTGTAAAATAAACAATGTTAATGCTCTGAGGAAATGGCACGGCGATCACTGGAATGGGAAGGTGGTCCGTTAACCCTTTGACCTTGTTGGCCTCAGTCAGGCTGTTCTTGGATCTGCGTCTCAACTCTCTCTCCCCATCTTTGCTTCATGGTCCTCCCTCCATCGCAGGCCTGACGGGCTGAATGGCCTCCTTCTGGACTTTAGCTTTCCTAAGGCTCTCCGATGCCCAGAAAGTATCTATTGATCTCTGTCTTGACAAGTTAACTCCCAGTCATCATAGTCTTTTTGGGAAAAAGAGCGTTTCGGATTTCCACCAGCGGCTATGTGGCAAATCGCTCTTCCTGATTTTACACCTCTGAGCAGCCTCGCTGTAAATTTAATAATGATAATCTTTATTGCGCCTGTTCGGGTACACAGAGGGAGAATTCAGAATGTCCAATTCACCTAACAGCACGTCTTTCGGGACTTGTGGGAGGAAACCGGAGCACCCGGAGGAAACCCACTCAAACATTGGGAGAACGTGCAGATTCCGCACAGACAGTGACCCAAGCGTGGAATCGAACCCGGGACCCTGCAGCTGTGAAGCAACCGTGCTAACCACTGTTCTATAAGACTATTTTGTCTTTTTCTAACTTCATCCCACCAGATGGTATAGTTTCCCTGCCTCCACCCTGTGAAAGCCCTTTAGCATTTCAAAGATCTTGATTGGGTCATCCCTCAACACGGAGAGCTCTTTCAGAGTCCCAGTTCAGGTGTAATTGGCTGGCCGATGTGGAGTGTCAGATTCCATGAAATGCTGTGAAGAGGATTGTGAGATAACGCAAACGCACTGTCCTGTTGTTCACCCCGATAGGCCGATGGCCCGAGAAGTTTGAAAAAAATAAAATAAAGATTGCTGCTTGTTTCCGTATGTGAGGAAACATCTGGGATGTGAACTTCAGTATAAAATGCTGGCATTTCATTGTAAAGGAACCCAGAAAAAATCCACTCGGGCGATGAGGATTTAATTTCAGATTGAGTTTCAGTAATTGAGATTTTGGTATACATGGTCCAAGAAAGTGTAAAGAGATGGAAATTTCTTACACTTTAAGGTCCCATTAACACAGAATTCAGAGCATGGTTACAGACCACTCCGCTCATCTGCTCTGGAGTTTATGCCAATCTCCTCCCATTTCTCTTCACCTCACCTGATCAGCATTTCCGTCTATTCCTTTCTCCTTCGTGGTGTTTATCTAATATCCCCTTCAACGTATCTCTGCTCCTTGTCTCAACCGGTCTGTGGGTGAAAAAGCTTCTGGGTTCCTGTTTGGATTTATCGGTGACTGTTGCAATTACAGCCCCTGTTTTGGACTGCACCAGAGGTGGAGACATGTTCTCTACACCTACCGTACCAACATCTTTAGCCATTTCTAAGATGTCTATCAGGTCACATCGGGAGACATGATGGGTTAACTGTACATGTTGAGAGCATTGGACCCTTGGGTTTAAGTGTCGCTCCATTGACTGGTGTAACTCTCAAATATTATCATTACTGTTTAAAATATTTCCCCCAAGGTGGACATTATGTAACATGCAACACGTGCAGAATATTTTGAAAAATATAAAATAATTTCCATGAATTAAAATGTTATGATGTTGGATAATCCTGCGTCCTACTTTATGTTTTACAGCATATCCTTTTGGGGCTGAAATTTATCCTCGCCTTTGCCATCTCTGACATACCAATTGATATCCGTAATAAGATAGCCAAGCTGGAGTTCGAGTCATTGGAGGCTCTGAAACAGAAGGTAACAATAGGGGGTTTGTTTAAGATAGAGAGTTAGACACTTGAGATGTGATAAGTGATTCATCCTCCTGATTTGTTATAAAAGCGGGGTGAGAGACATCTTGAAGAGTTGCTACATTCTCTTTCTACTGTATAACCAACAGCTAATCAACGTGAAGCACTAATCCTTGACTTTGTGAATTAACCGAACGACTGACACTAAAGCGTAATAATACTCTCGATGCCGGAAATCTGAAGATCCAAAAGTGCTGGAAAATACTCGGCAGCTCCGGCATGACCGGTGCCGAGAGCGAAACAGAATTCACGTTTCGGATCGATGACCTTCGGTCGAATGAAAGGTGATCGGCCTGAAACGTTGGGTGGGATTTTCCGACCGTTTCGAAATTTAACCGCATGCGGCGGTCAGGACTGGGAAATCCTGCCAGTTAGCTTCCTGCTCCACTCTCCACAGCTGCTGCCCGACCGGCTGGGAATTTCCGGCATTTCATTTTGTTGAATGACCGGCCCGTTTAGCCATCGTACAGCCAAAGCTTTTATTAAAATAGCCCGCAAATATTACCGAGAAACATTCCAATCCGTGCTTTCGTTATTGTTCTGCCTGTTGGTTTGACAAACTTCGTACAGACGGTGCATTTCTCCCGTCAGAAGTTGCTCATTTTTTCCAAATGACCACAACAATTTATGTTGAAGAAGGAAAGCGCACTGATTGGCTGGCAAGTTCTCTGTTGCTTTCTCCATGGCAACGCCTTCACCAACCAGAGTCGACTTGCCAAACAATCCGTGCCCTTTCCTCCTGCAGTATAACTGTTGTGATCAGCGTCTCTCTCTTTCAGCATCTGTAAGTGATTAGCGTCTGAATATTTGTTAGTTTGAGACATCAAGTATGAACTGAGAACTGTCTTCTGTCAGCAAGGTGCTAGGCCAGGCATCGTCAGACTCGGGGGCGCGACCCGCGGGTGTGTCGCAGGCGGGTGTCAGGAGGGTCGCGGAGCCGTCCATCGTGGCGCTCCCGATCGCGCAAATCCTCACTCAACAGCCGCGGCAGCTGCCTTTTAATAACGCCGGCTGCAAGTGGCCTTCAGAATGGCCAGGAATAGATTTTTAAAATTCGGCTGCACTGCACATGCGTGCCCGATCATCGGTGCGCATGCGCAGTGCGGTCGCATTTTTAAAAATATGGTCGCAGCCTCTTTTTTTCAAGTTCGGGGGGCCAAAGGGACCCAAAACCATTTCCACCATTTTTGTCAGCAACAAACAAGGTAAGAGAAAATGGTGGGTCGCGCAGGTCGGCCGGCGTGGGTCGCGAAGGTTGGCCGGTTTGTAAAAATGGGTCCCTGGGAAAAAAGTTTGAAAAACACTGGGCTAGGCTGATATTCCACAGAATCTATTTCAGTTTCTTACATTTTACATTCGGTCATTTTCTTTCAGCTGACTGAAGTCGTTTGGCCATTCAGTGCTCTCAGTGCAAGGCTGGAGCTCAGCATGACTAGTCTCTCAAGCGGTCACTCCGCTAATTCTGTCTCACAAGCACAATCTGGCTCAGAGTGGGGAGAAAAAAATTCATCATATGTTTCAGCTGTCTGTCATTTTGTATGAAAGTTGATCTTTCCTGCGTAAAATTCCACTTCAAACCTCAGATCATTCCCTTCCCCCCGTTTATCTTCATCGGAATGCATGCAAATAAATGAACTTCGATGCTAGAACTCAATGGCTAGACCCCTTTTGGAAATAACGTTTTACCATGTAGCATTCGCCCTTAGTACCGTGGGCAGCACAGTTGCATAGTGGTTACCACAATTGCTTCACAGCTCCAGGGTCCCAGGTTCGATTCCCCGCTGGGTCACTGTCTGGGCGGAGTCTGCACGTTCTCCCCGTGTCTGCGTGGGTTTCCTCCGGGTGCTCCGGTTTCCTCCCACAGCCCAAAGATGTGCAGGTTAGGTGGATTGGCCATGATAAATTGCCCTTAGTGTCCAAAATTGCCCTTAGTGTTGGGTGGAGTTACTGGGGATAGGATGGAGGTGTGGGCTTGGGTAGGGTGCTCTTTCCAAGAGCCGGTGCAGACTCGATGGGCTGAATGGCCTTTCTGGCCTTTTTCCTTTTGAGGTCTGGCAGATATAGGCCCTCCAACGTACCAAAACTTGGTTGGGAACTTCAGGACCCATTCAGCTCCTTGACCTCGTTCGGCCTTTCAGTCAGATCACCGCTCGGGCTCTGGGGCACGGTTTCGAGTCCCACCCATGGCAGCTGCGGACATCACATTCCACTAATAAAATCCGGAATTGAAAGCTAGTCTCCGTATCCGTGCTCTAGAAACCCTCAGCGATTATCCTAAAAACCCATCTGGTTCACTCGTGTCCTTCAGGGAAGGAAATCTGCCGTCCTTACCGGGTCTGGCCTACACGTGACCCCAGAATCAGAGTAATGGGGCCGACTCTGAACTGCCCCCGTCTGAAATGACCGAACAAGACATTCCGTTCAAGGGCAATTAGGGACGGGCAACTAATGCAGGCCCAGCCAGCGACTCCCACATCCCAAGAACGAATAAAGGGAAAAAAGTGTGGTCAATGTCACCAGTAAGTTATCACTCAGGCAGTTCAGAAATTGGAATTCCTGCATTGAAATTTTCTTAAAACAGTGGTTGTGTAACTTTTTTGAAGGACCCCTTCGCTCTCCACTTCCTGTGGGTCCCACACTTTTGTTTTGGCGCCCTTTTCCTTTGGACAAAGTTGAGTTCACCTGGTGCTCACCAGCAGCCTTGGTTACCGGCCGCTCCACTTGGCAATATTCCAGCCACTCTCCGAGCTCCGCCCTGTCCCCTGCTCTCGGAGACGACAGTCAGCCCACTCTGTGCTCCGTGGTGGACGTGCTCTGCTCCACGTTCTCACCTCCAGGTAACGCTCATTAGCGTACTCTGACCATTCCGCCCCCCGCCCCACCAATCACCCAATCATATACTAGCCCTGTTCGGTAAGCACTTCTGTGTTATTTTGTAGACCACCCGGAAAGTCTTTACAGATCAGTTAGATTCACAGGTCAGGCCAGACAGAGACCGAGTTAATGGGGCGGATTCTACGTTTCAGAGACTAAGTGCTGACGCGGATCTGAATCACTTGAGTTCTACAGTCCCGAAAGCGTCACCGGCCCTGGAATGATTCAGGACATCCTAATGGAATTCCCGACCCTGGCAATTCCAACCAATGCCAGGGTCGGGATCGGCACTCGCGAGCCTGTCGAGCAGGAGTTGTCCATAGGCACTCCACTCCCCACACACCTTCATCCCCACACCGTTAATGGGTCAGCAGGGGCCAGAGGGTATCGGGGGGGGGGGCGTGGCCTGGGGCCTGGGGCCTTGGGAGACACGCATACGATCTGTGTCGCTAAGCTCACAGTGGGCAGTCAGCAGAGTATGCAGCAGCAGGGCTGCCGCGCAGGCTGTGACGATGGTGG
This sequence comes from Scyliorhinus torazame, assembly GCF_047496885.1. Taxonomy (NCBI): domain Eukaryota; kingdom Metazoa; phylum Chordata; class Chondrichthyes; order Carcharhiniformes; family Scyliorhinidae; genus Scyliorhinus; species Scyliorhinus torazame. The sequence goes on from NC_092717.1 coordinate 7,525,784, forward strand.
TCTGTGCCCATTCACCCGACCCCACAGCCCACCGCCTGGCTGCCCCCCCCCCCCCCCCTTCCCGCCCATACCTTCGGCTTTGGCAGAAACTATCAGCACACCATAGCGAGGTTGAACACTTTTCGTACCCCCTCTCCTCTCTTTCCTTCAGCAGCCACAGCGCCTGTTTCCATATTTTAAATACCTGAGGCACGATTAATTTGACTGGAGACAAAGTTGAATCCAAACTGAGGCTTTATTAGTATGAGATGTGTGGCCTCCCACAGCAGCTGATGAAACGGCTGCGAGCTGGAGGCCACGCATATTTATAACCCGGCTCCTGGGCGGAGCTAGCATGCAGGGGCCCAGGTGAACCTGGAGTGCAGGTTCTACCGTACAACCCTTAATATAGGAACACAGTGGTTTACCACATTCACCTCCTGTTAAAATTGAGTCCGGCGGGGGTGGTGGATAACTATATACAATTCGCAATCTTTAATATTTACAGAACAGTAAAAAAATGTGTCTCTGGTCATCCGGTGGGCCGGTCAGAGATTCAGCCGGTCCGGTGCCTTGATCGTCCTCTGGGATCGACGAAGTGGAGCCGGCGATGTTGGTGCTGTCGTGGTCGAAGTTGACTCTGGGAGCGTGCCAAAATCCTCTTCATCAACGGGGGTGGGCAGGGGAGGACGGACAGTCCTAGGGGGGGTGATGGGGGCGGCGGGGGAGGGGAGGGTGGCGCCGGGGGTGGTGTGGGGGTGGAACCTGCTGGTGCCAGGTCCCTGAGGGAGACGGTATCCTGGCGGCCGTCGGGGAATGCCACATAGGCGTACTGTGGATTTGCGTAGAGCAGGTGCACCCTTTCCACCAACGGGTCCGCCTTGTGGAGCCGCACATGTTTACGGAGAAGCACGGTTCCCGGAGCTGTGAGCCAAGTTGGGAGCGATACCCCGGATGTGGACTTCCGTATTTGGATGTACAAAGCTCTCGGTGCTCCCAGAGTCCAGTAGGCAGGAGGTCACATGGCCGTTGACTTTCACGCTGGTGGATGCGTTGATCAGAGTATGTGGTCGGAGCTGGTCGATTGCCATGGATGCGAGTCGTGGTTGATCGTCGGGTAGTGAGATGGCCGTTGAGTTGGGGTCCTGAAACGCCGTTGGTCTCCATGTGCTGCGGGGTGGACAAGATGGCGGCGCCCAGAGGTCCTGGGGCTGACAAAATGGCGGCGCCGATGGAACGCACGTTGCGGGGGTGGAGCAAGATGGCGGCGCCCATGAAACGCACGTGTTGTGCGGGGGAGAAGATGGCGGCGCCCATTGCTCGCACGTGGCCTGGGGAGGAGGGGAGGATAGCGGCGTCCATTGTCCGTGACCGGGGTTGTGGGGGGCTGCCGCTGAGCAGGCCTGGCACACCGCTGCGTAGTGGCCCTTCTTCCCGCAGGCCTTACAAAGGGCAGCACGGGCCGGGCAACGTTGGCGGGGGTGTCTTTGCTGGCCGCATAAATAACATCGGGGCCCCCCGGAGATCACTGGCTGGCGCGTAGTGCAGGCATACTGGGTGGGTAGCGCCCCCGGAGTGGGCCGCGCTGTTGAGGGCGTAGGACTGTACATTGCGCAGGGCGACTGTCATGGAAAGCGCTAGTGTTTTAGTCTCTGAGAGGTCGCGCGTGGCCCCTTCTAGGAGCCGCTGCCTGATAACATCAGACCCAATCCCAGTTACAAAAGCGTCCCGCATAAGGAGATCTGAGTGCTCCTTAGCTGTAACGTCCTGGCAGTCATAGTCCCGAACTAGTGGGATCAGGGCCCTCCAGAAGTCCTCGATTGACTCACCAGGTAGTTGAGTACACGTTGCAAGCGCGTGTCTGGCGAAGAGCGTATTCGTCTTCTGCTCATAATTTTCTTTGAGTCGAGTCATGGCATCAGCGTAATTGGGCGCATCCTGGATCAGCGGGAAGACTTTGGAGCTGAGTCTGGAGTACCAGATTTGGAACAGGGGTTGGCGCCCCGTTGATATACGCTTCAAAACAAGCTAGCCAGTGCTGGAAGTCCTTTCTGGCATCGCTTGCGTGTGGATCCAGTTGCAGTCGATCTGGTTTAATCCGGAGGTCCATCTTCTGAGTCTGATACTAATAAATTGAGGCACGATCAATTTGGCTGGAGACGAAGTTGAATCCAAACTGAGGCTTTATTAGTATCTGAAGTGTCGCCTCCTACAGCAGTTGACGAAATGGCTGCGAGCTGGAGGCCACGCATATTTATAACCCGGCTCCTGGGCGGAGCTAGCATGCAGGGGCCACAGGTGAACCTGTAGTGCAGGTTCTACCGTACAACCCTTAATAAACACAGTGGTTTACCACAATACCCCAAGTGAACCTCACTGTCGATAATTCCTCCTGCCGGAGGAAGAACATCGTGGGGGACAGAGAAATTGCCAGGTCGGGCCTGTTAATATATGCCAACGGCGTTTACTGTACAATTTACATGCAAACGCCAGCGTGCGACGTGGAACGCATTCACGCCACTGTCGAGGCACCGGACATGACATTTCGTCGGGCGGCAGCCTCAACTTTCGGCTGACGCACGATACTCCGCCCGATCGGGTTTCCCGATTCCGGCGCTGCTGGGCGTGGAAACCGGCCCAATGTTTCAAGTCCAACCTGGGTTCTGAAGAAAAGTCTTATCGGACTAAACTCTGTTCCTCTCTCCTCAGGCGCCGCCAGATCTGAGTATTTCCAGCATGTTCCGTTTTTATTTCAGAGTTCCAGCATCTGCAGTATTTTGCATATGTGTGAATATAACTCCTCGTCTGGAGCATTTTTAAAGTCAACCTGATGAGCTGCTTTTGAAATGGAAATATTGGTGACTTGTAGAAAGAGCCCTGGTCACTGGCCTAACAAAACTGCTCTACTTTGTTTCTCTCTCATGATGGTGCTGAGATAACAGATACTTGTTTAAAGAGTATTTGTAAATGATCAGGATCAGGGGCGAAATTCTCCCCCAACGGCGGGATGCCCGCCGACTGGCGCCAAAGCCGGCGCCAATCAGACGGGCATCGCGCCGGCAAAAAGGTGCGGAAGTCTCCGCATCTTTGGGGGCCGAGCCCCAACATTGAGGGGCTAGGCCGACGCCGGAGGGATTTCCGCCCCGCCAGCTGGCGGAAATGGCGTTTGTAGCCCCGCCAGCTGGCGCGGAAATGCGGCGCATGCGCGGGAGCGTCAGCTGTCAGTTTCCCAGCGCATGCGCGGGAGCGTCAGCGGCCGCTGTCAGTTTCCCGCGCATGCGCAGTGGGGAGAGTCTCTTCCGCCTCCGCCATGGTGGAGGCCGTGGCGGAGGCGGAAGGGAAAGAGTGCCCCCACGGCACAGGCCCGCCCGCGGATCGGTGGGCCCCGATCGCGGGCCAGGCCACCGTGGGGGCACCCCCCGGGGTCAGATCGCCCCGCGCCCCCACCCAGGACCCCGGAGCCCGCCCACGCCGCCTGGTCCCGCCGGTAAATACCAGGTTTGATTTACGCCGGCGGGACAGGCAATTCCTGGGCGGGACTTCGGCCCATCCGGGCCGGAGAATCCAGCGGGGGGTCCCGCCAACCGGCGCGGCCGGATTCCTGCCCCCGCCCAATCTCCGGGAGCGGAGACTTCGGCGGGGGCGGGGGCGGGATTCACGGCGGCCAATGGCCATTCTCCGACCCGGCGGGGGGTCGGAGAATGACGCCCCAGGTTTTTAAATTTAAGTCCAGCTGCAGGATGTATGGAGTTTTAAAACTAACATAAAACTGCACTGTACATCTCCTCTGACCTTTAAGTAAGTCAGAGACATACTATTTTATTTCAACTGGGAATTCCAGTGTGACACAAGCTGTTATTATGTATTACCACAGCCTTCTAAATGAAAATCGGACAATATAATTATTTTATATTAGCTTCATGCATTGACAATACTGATTATTATATATTTGTTTCTTTATCAGGGGATGTAGGCATTGCTGGCAAGGTCAGCATTTATTGCTCATCCCTATTTTCCCTGAGCGTGTTTTAACAGTGGTCTCGCTGGGCCATTTCAGAGGGCAGTTAAGAGTCACATTACTGTGGGTTTGGAGTCACACGTAGGCCAGACCGGGTAAGAACGGCAGATTTCCTTCCCTATGCTTTTTTTTTTTACAACAATGGGTTCATGGTCATCGTTAGATTTTTAATTCCAGATTTTTATTGAATTGAAATTTCACCATCTGCCGTGGTGGGATTTGAAGCCAGGCCCCCAGAGTATTACCCTCGGTGTCTGGGTTACTAGTCCAGTGGCAGTACCAATATGCCACCCACCTGCCCATAATGAAAGATGCTACAGGAATGCAATTTCTTTTTAATTTTCTGTGCAGTTGTGAATTAATTTCGACATTTACCATCCAATTGTCACTGCTTGCAGCTGCATCAATGCCCTCATCAGTTTGATTTTTTTCAATTCCCATTGGTTCTTGACAGTCCAAATCCAATACTGCCTTGGGGGTGTTTGGCAGTGTGTGTGATGTATTCCGTGTGTTTCTCAGTTGGTTGTAAAAATCCAACTCGCTTTAGGAAAGGAAGCCTGCCGTCCTGGGCTGATTGGGGCTACAGAGCACACCCAGTGCAGCTTATAGTTAAATGCCCTCTGAATTGGCCATGCAAGTCACTCTCCGCTGCTTCGAATCGCCACCCAGATGCAATGATTCAAGAAGGTTCACCATCTCTCTCTCTTTGAAAATGAGGAAACAAAATAATAGCCCACCTTACCAGAAATGCCCACATTCTGAAAATGAATTTCAAATGATGACTTCTCTGTCTTTATTTCTCTCTCTCCCTCTGTGTGTCTCTCTGCCTAAATTCTTATCTAAATTCATACTAGAGGCAAGAAATTTAATTGTATGGGTCAATTTAGCCTGCGAGCTAGAACGGAGCTTTAGTTGCTGGAGTGGTTTCATTTTTATCAGGGGCGTCCCACTAACGTCCCCAAGCAGAGACATCCCCAACAACCCATCTCTCACCTCTCATCCTCTACACAGCATCCAGGATGTGCCAGTATCGCCTGGGCAGCCAATCAAAGTTCGCTAAAAAGACCAGAGTCACCATGGACACTCACTGGGATTTTATTTTTTGTTTAAGGAAAGAGTGAAAGCTGCAAGCTCGAGGTTATTTGCGCTCTTGAATACAGCTGTCAAAATGCATTGTCCCACAGGAATGAATTAAAATCTGTGTCTATCAGTTAGAAACTATTTGACGTTGTTCAAAAGGCTGAACGAATGAAAGGCTCCCAATTGCCTCGCTGATTTCTTTAATAACTTTTGTAAAATGCATGTGCAGCTTCCAGTCCGATGTGAACGGATACAGACGTATTCAGTGTGAGTTTAGTTATATCTGCTGTTTTTGTTGATGATTATAGAACCATAGAATCCCGACAGTGCAGAAGGAGGCCATTTGGCCCATCGAGTCTGCACTGGCCCTCTGAAAGAGCACCCTACCTAGGCCCAATCCCCCACTCTATCCCCGTAACCCCACCTAGGGACAATTTTGCCTGGCCAATCCACCTAACCTGCACATCTTTGGACTGTGGGAGGAAACCGGAGCACCTGGATCACACCCACACAGACACATGGAGAACGTGCAAACTCCACACAGTCACTCAAGGTCGGAATCCAACCCAGTTGCTGTAAGACAGCAGTGCTAACCACTGTTACCGTGATCTGAAATTAAATTCTCCTTTGGCAGGGAGATCAGCAGTGTCTGAGCTTTCACTGGTCCACTTTCAAACCGTTAAATGATGCAATTTATTCTCAACTCTAAATCGAGGCTTTTTAATAAGCTTTGGTGGTAAACATCACACATACGTCAGTCATACAGGATGGAGCTTAAAATAGGCAAACAGTCTGTTTCACACCTCTGGACTGAGTTTTCACTGTTACTGCTGGGTGTCAGTGCCTTCTGTTTTCCACCCACCTCGATATTGATTTCAATCAGGCCCTCGATTCATCTTCATATCTACATTTAACAGTCAAAATGAAAATTTAGGCCCCAATGTTCAATCGTCGAATCACTCGTGAATAGCTTTTATTTTGAAAAATCCCTATTTGAGATGACGAATGTGGGAGAGTATCACTTTTATTCATTTCGTACCTATAGATTTGAGAATCTGACCATTTTAGTCCTTTCATCGGCCTCCTTATCTACTCTGAAAAGCTGTTGTAGATTCTTCATTTTTAAAAATTCAATCATTCGTGGGATGGTGGCATTGTTGGCAAGGCCAGTACGGCAGATTTCCCTCCCTAAAGGATATTGGTGAACCAAATGGGTTTTTACCACAATCTGGTAGTCACATGGACACTGTTATTTAAAGTAGTTTGTATCATAATTTTGTGTTTTTTAAGATTTTTTTTTAATGTATTGAATTGAAATTCTCCAGCAACTGTGTGAATTTCTTTGAACAGAAGTCTTTTGATTGACATTTCAGGCCTCTGTATTACAAGTTAGCAACGTAACCATTAGATATCCTCCTGATCCACTGCTGTTCAATTCACTTCAAATTTTCTGAAAGGGTTCCTTCCTCTTTCTACTCTTCCTGCCAAAATGATTACAGCACCTTATTTCTGCATCGATAACCTGTTTGCCACCTTCATAAGTATATCCTTCATAAACAATTTGCCACATTCATGATTTGGTGTCCATGACCAAACCTATTTTTCCTCAATTCCTAAACCTGGAGCATTTAAACATACGGGGGCAGCTTCCACACAGATCAGTGCGGGATACTACTCATTCCAGTCAGAGAAACTATTTTTTCGGTATCAAGTTTGTACTTCATAGCCAGCTATGGAGTAAACCTCTGTCCCAACAATATGTACTACCCCAACCTCGGAGTAACATCCTCTACTGAGCCTGTGTGATGTTTCCGTCCCTGACACCAATCATCTGTTCAGCTTGTCTGAGTGAGATTCCCAAAGGGAAGAGCGGTTTTGTTACGCAAGTGTTTGTTGGTCAGGAAATGCACGGAAGTCTTGGGATGGTGGAAAGAAAAGGTTTTCATCCTTTCAATCTTAAGGGGATATTAATGCAATAATGCAGTGTTCGTGTTATTAAGGCAGTCAGCATGTTTTCTGGAATATAAACAGAAAATGTTGGAGAAACTCAATGTCTGGCAGGATCTGTGGATGCTTTCACTGTGCACCCACCTTTGTCCTCCTATTAACACGTTCTGCTATCTTATCTTTCTGCCACTATCGGCATCACCTTCAATCCTTAATGCTACCATTAACACTCCCTTTGTCTTATCCATAACATCTGTCAATGTCTCCTTAGCTCCTACCTATCCCTGACCTATTCTACTCCATCTCCTCCACCCCTCTTCGACTGAAGTTATAATGGCCTCAAAGCATCATGTTTCTCTCTCCGGTTGCCAAACCTGCTGAGTTTATTCAGCATTTTCTGTTTTTGTTATTTTGTGTGTTTTCTGGACCTTTTGTGGTTAATGCATGTTTGTTCCCCACAGCAATCGAAGGAAGCTGATGAGTCACTGACAAAGGAACAGCAGCATGCTGAAATGAAGACCAAATAAAGCAAAGCAAACTTTGTGGAAAAATGACACATGACTGGCTTTAATCGGATTAAGCCATATACCAAGATATATAATAGATACGTAGCGGGCGTGAAAAATATGCAATGCATGAAAACTCTCCACAGCAATAGTGCTAAATATATTCCAATTTATTTTGTAAATTTATCCATTAATGCTTTTTGCATGATGTATTATCACTGTGTGGTTTATCTGAAACGAGGATGCTAAATCAATTATTGCTGCAGAACAAAGTGTCAGCCAGGACAAGTGGGTGAATGGTGAAGGACGACAAGAGGAAGATTTATTCCAGGAGGTGAACACTGAGCTGCAACTTCCAAATGAGCAAAATTTCAAGCAGTTAGCTAGAAATATTCTCCGTTATTGGCTTTGTGCAGACTGGGTAAAACATTTCCACTGGTCTTTGACTTGAATTTAGTAATAGGTGGAATGTTCAGATTTTAAAAAATAATCTTGTATAAATCACAATAAATGAGATTGCGCACCTTGGCCTGCTATCATCTAACTTTGCAAAGTGTGTTTTGGAGCATGTGGCATCTGAACCTAAACTGTTGGTCATAGAATTTACAGTGAAGGAGGCCATTCAGCCCATTGAGTCTGCACCGGCCCCTGGAAAGAGCACTCTACTTAAGCCCATGCCTCCGACCTAACCTTTTGGACACTATGGGGCAATTTAACATAGCCAATCCACCTAACCTGCACAACTTTGGACTGTGGGAGGAAACCCACGCAGACATGGGGAGAAAATGCAAACTGCGTGCACACAGTCACCCGAGGCCAGAATTGACCCTGGAGCTGTGAGGCAGCAGTGCCAACCACTGTGCAACCTTACTGCCCTGTGCCACTGTTTATTGATAATAAAGTTATTGCAAATTAGTGACTCTTCAATGTCTAACTGTTTCCACTTACGGGGAGACTCCAAAACTCGGGGCCATAAATACAAGATACTCAGTTTAAATCTCAGCGTTCAGGAGAAATGTATTTACCTAGAGTGGTGAGAATGTGGAACTTGCATATAGATTAGATACATTTAAGAGGCAGATAGATAAATAAGGAAAGGAAAAGATGAACTAAAATACAACGCTCTGTCTGGTCGTTCTAGGATTGTCATTAAACCTGCTGTTGAGGATGATGCTATTGTCTGGTATACTGACCTCTTATCTAGCAGAGGCTGAAAGGCAATTCTCCAACACTTCCTCCTACTGGACGGGGAGCCCACCACAAAACATTAGGCCATTGTTTCCAGGATTGTCATCGACCATGTGGAAATCGTCCCTCCATTGTCTCTAACCTCATAGTCCGTCAACTCCCACCAGTGCACCCATTGTTGCAGCCTGTTCCTGCTCTGCTGAACTGTTTCTTCCTAACTCACTTTCTTTTCTCCCCTTATCCAGTTTCTTTCCACCTGTCACTTTAACAGCTACCTGGCTTTGAGCATCTTTTCACCATGGATATATAATCCCTTTACACTTGCATCCCCCTGCTGCCTCACGGCGCTGAGGACCCGGGTACGATCCCGGCCCCGAGTCTGGCTGTGTGGAGTTTGCATGTTTTCCCCGTGTTTATGTGAGTCTCACCCCCACAACCCAAAGATGTGCAGGGTAGGTGGATTGGTCGTGTTAAATTGCACCTTGAGGGAGGGGGGGGGGGGTGGAATTGGGTACTTTAAATCTATTTTTTAAAAACACTTGCATCCCCTATGAGAATGGACCTTGCAGCTCTCCACTCTTCCTTGAACGAATCTCCAACTTTCATAGATTATCATAGATTTTACAGTGCAGAAGGAGGCCATTCGGCCCATCGAATCTGCACCGGCTCTTGGAAAGAGCACCCTACCCCAAGGTCCACACCTCCACCCTATCCCCATAACCCAGTAACCCCACCCTACACTAAGGGCAATTTTGGACACTATGGGCAATTTAGCATGGCCACTCCACCTAACCCGCACATCTTTGGACTGTGGGAGGAAACCGGAGCACCCGGAGGAAACCCACGCACACACGGGGAGGATGTGCAGACTCCGCACAGACAGTGACCCAAGCCGGAATCGAACCTGGGACCCTGGAGCTGTGAAGCATTTGTGCTATCCACAATGCTACCGTGCTGTCCATATTCGCCTCGCCATCTGGCTGAATTTGTTCTCCCTCTGAACAACTTTTCCTTCAACTCCACTACTGCCAAATAAAAGGTGTTTCTATGGATCCTGCATAGCTCCAAGCTGCACCAGCCTTTTGGGGGCTACATGCCCCTTCATGTTCTCGTCCCGACCTGGAAAATCTAACCAACTTTGCTCCCGATTTCCATTTCTCTCACTTGACATTGCCCTCCAATCCTTCCCTTCCCATCACCATGTGTCAATAGACGATCAACCAATATTCACTATAAACCTATTAGGCGGGATTCTCCGTTCCCTGACGGCGATTGGGCGGAGAGTCCCTTCTGACACGGTGCCTGTTTGATGCAGGCTTTGTATGCTCTGCCCCCTCTGAAACAGCGTCATGTGCCGAACGCCATTGAGACGGCCTCAGCGCATCACCTGAAGGCCCTCCCCTGATGCTCCATCCCGATGGGTCGAGTTCTCGACCGTGCGGGGGACGTGTGGTTTCAGCGATCGGAAACCCTGCGTGGCGGCAGTGGACTGTATCCAGCGCCAGCGGGCAGGGCTTCCGCAAGGGCTGGTGGGGGGTGGCCACGTGCCACTATCTGGCAGTCGGGTCCACGCACGGCTGGCCACACGTTTTACGGCGTGACCGCTGCAGGTCATCACTGTGTGCATGCGCGGCCACGGACCCGGCCATTTATTTTGTGGAGGCCAGGGTTTTACGTGGCGCGGCTGCTAGCCCCTTACCGGTCGCAGGCTCGGCGTTGATTTTGTTCACATAAAACACCACAGATCCTCCACTCTCAGGCTCAGAAACAGAATCCAGCCCACTGACTCACAGCTGCCTTGCTCACTTTCCCGAAGGACTCTATGCCATTCTCCCCGTTTCTGTCTCCATCACATTGTTCAGGTCTTCCACATACTCATTTCTGATATCACCCTTTTTCCTTGACCAAGGAATCGTGCTGGTTCTATGTATTGCACTCTCACCCCTCCCCCAGAATCAGGATAGGAGTCCCAGCTTCTACCCCACGTCTCCATGTCCATATTAGCAGAGGAGGTGCAGAACATGCCCTTTTAACCCCTCACTTAATATCTACAGCTGAAAAAGATGCTTCTGAACCAGGTAATTCTGGAATAAATGCAGAGCTCCAGTTCATTGCCCAAAAGGGATGAGATGAACTAATTTACAAATACTAGCTGTGAGACAACTGAGGATTCCCCCAATGCCATTTCAAATGAATCTGAATGTCAAAATGGGGAATTCAGTGATTTTAACAGCTCCTGGATGATGCTCTGACATGCTGCCACTGTGGTCAGGTTTGGCTGGATGCTAGCATACAGGACACCAATATGAAGACAATGGCTGAATGTTCCTGCTACTGATCCTGCCAGAGAACCTGGGCAGAGTCCAGGTGACGTCCCTTAATTGAAATGCCAGTGATGGCACTTTTACCAGTAAGGGTTCATCTCAACTACATGATTGACGAGCCTTGGGATCCTGGATATACCCAGAACAGGGATAATGATGCTATACGCCCATCTAACTAGTACCCCCGTAAACCCAAGATTTTACCCAAAGGGTCAAGGTTCCAAAACACAGGCCAGCTTCGATCACTTGTTCTTCTAGCTATACTTGCACTCTGGCTGAAGCTAGGGCTCGGATTTTTGGGCCAAAATGTTGACAATTGCACAAGTTAGGATATAGGCAGCAGAGTTTTTGATGATCTGATGTTTACAGAAGGTGTGCATTATTTAGGCGCATATCAAATAAGCAATGACCTTGCCTCAAAGTCAGTCTCAGTTGGAATAAACACCATCTGCAAAAATGTAATCAAATACCGCATGAGCATCCAGTTTCTTCATGGATTCTCCTGAAAACAGTGCTCAACTATTTACTTTTCTGGTTTAGGGTCCAAATAAAGCACTTGTGCATTTATCAGAACAGGGAATTTTATGATCATGTTTGCCTCAGCTATTGTATTGCTAATGATAGGGCAGCAGCAACAGCATTCAAGACAAATCTCCCAAAGACATTTAATAACATTCCATGAGTCTCTGGTACTGTTATGTGCAGATCGTTCTTCTGAAGCTTTCAACTTGGCCATGTTTGCTCAGACCTGTGCACAGTGGTTCTAGAATTCCGCAGCAAGAGGCTGCTGCTTTCACTAAAACTGCCACAGCAATGGTACAGGGAGGGAGACTGTGCCAGACAGTGATGTGTATTGAGGTGGACGTGTGTCAACACAGAAAGATAGGATGTGTTGATGTTTTTTTGTCAAAGCAGCGTGCAAAGGTCAACCCGGAGATTAAACTGTCTCTTCATACCCAAATTAAAAAAATACTTGTTCATAGTTTGAAAAACACAACTGATTGATTATAAGTCAGCCACACTATTTAATTCAGTTGTAAATATACTAATTTGAAGACAGGTTGGGGCATGGGATGCCACATTTTCAGACTATTACATTATTTGGTCCAATAACATTCATAAGTAGTGGTTACTCTTTCTGTTTTTTGCACCAAAGGATGCACCACAACATACAACACATGCACAATCATCGACTTGGGACAACTCCATCCAGAACACAGACAAACTTTAACATGGGTGTTTCCACCTACATTAATCTATTACGAATTGACAGCTGTACATAACAGCAATGACTATGTATACACAAATATTTACAGTTCTTGTACAAATACACAGGGTAGGAGAGTTCTAAAAGGTGCCATCACAAGGCTGTACATAAAATACTGTATAAACAAAACTATTTACAATAATTTGAAAACTTAGCTGCAACTACACAATTGCTATGAATTCCCTTCACTATGTATATGTCTCCACAATTAAAATTAGATTATTTAAAAACTGGAATGCCAAGATACATGTGTAAATGACTAACCCACCCCTTTTCCCAGGCAATGTTTGGTTTGGAATATACTCCATCACTGATGATTGACTGGAAGATTTTTCCACAGGGTCCCACAGATCTACATTTGAGAGAATTAGATGCCGAGGCTTCCAATGTCTGTGATGTTAGGGAGGACAACCCTAAACAGAATAAATCCACAGCTGATTCAATGATGGATTAGAAAGGGTTTACTTTTTTTTTAAAAAAAGTTACTCCCCACCACGTTTAACAGAAAGATGGATGATTACTGTAAGTGCGTGAAATTCTATTCAGATTCAATCAACACTGACCATCCCTCTTACTGGTCATCACAAATGTGTGTCTGAGGCCTTGAAATGTCAATCTGCAGGTGTCTGTAGTCCATTCCCTTCCACACCAGGAAAGGGGTGGGAGGCATTTCAAACCTTTCACTGCTTCACATAAGCAGCAAGTAATTCACATTTTTTTTAAAAAGTCACAGCTACACCGACACTGGTCTTTCCAACAAATTACATCTTATTGGCCTGCAAGAGACAACACAACTTTGCTTCATCCATTTTCAGTCACTAGAGCACATGGCTTACTCCACTGAACTGACAGAATAAGCAGATGCCAACATGCACAAAGAGGCAGACTAGGCTGATTGCAGTGCTTTCTCCATTAACGGGGAGCACGGTGTCACAGGCACAGCTCGAGTTACCACCATCTCGGTCCGTTTATAGCACTTCACATTTCTGCTCAAGTTTGCCTTATGCTGAGTTTAAGTCAATGCAGACTAACTGTTACTGATGTGAGCTCAGTGCAAATAAGTTAGGACTCTCCAGTGCGGCTGTTCTGTAGACAGTCGTTCATCACCCTTGGAATATGGAATACTTCAGGAGCTGTAATATTTGTGTTATTGCTTTGATTCTTTTGTCAGATGCACTGGAGTATGCCACCTGACCTGTGATCATTGATGGTTTAAAACAATATAGATTTGTTGTATTCTCGCTTAAGTGCTACATTTAGAGCTACAAAGTGCTCCATTTACTTAAACTGCAATTAGCTCCATTAACAATGCACAAAACAGTTGATGTTAAACTCTAAGTTAATACAGATACTTAAATTCTGCTCGTGTTTTTCTTGTTGGAAAATTAAAAGTAGCAAGCAGCATGCACAAAGACCATGCATTGTCAAGATATTGAACAAACAAATGCAAAACAGCAATAAATAACTCTCAAAGCCCATTTAAAAGCTCAAGACTAAAAAAAAAGGATATTTCACCATGCTAAATTGAGTCACAAACTGTTAACCTGCAAGGACAACAGTCAGATTAGGCTAAACTATTAAATAACATGACAGCAGCTAGTCTGACTGGAGGTACACAACAACACCTCCTTGGGGTTCCGCTGAATATTCACAGAAATGGTTTTCTCACAGAGAGGTAGCTGTAGAACATTATTCTTCAAGTTCATGTTGTTCTCTTTTGACATTTCCAGCTCATTCAGCAGATCAGCCACTTGGTCAGAATAAGATTTCCTGCAGCCCGAAGGTGAGGCTCGCTCCATCATATTGCTGGAGGCGATGCACATTTTCCAGGCTGATTTCTCCTGCAGTCGGAGTGCTGAAGTCGGCTCAATGATGTATCTGCTACCATTGCCAACATGCAACTGTGACCCCAGGCAGAGGCTCATCAGCTTCAAGCTCTCCATTAAGTCCTCGGCAGCTTTGGATGACTGGGAAGAGTTTCCCTGGATTGCACAGCTGCGAGTCGTTGTTCCCGTGTTGTTGGTGCTCCCACCGGAGTTGTTCGAAGGGCTACTCCCACCTTTGTTACCATCGCTTGGACTGCTCTTGTCAAGGCCAGAGTTACCGTCACTTGGTTTGCCCTGCCCACTTCCATCCCCTCCGCTTCCCGGTGGCCCCTCACCACTGTCACGGCGATGCCAGGAGTAAGTGAATCCTCCATCTTTATCCAGAAGTCTACGGCTTTCTGAATCATCGTCACTGGTTTCAGAGCTGCTGCAGCTTGAACCTCGCCCTTGATTTTTCCGTTTGTGGTACCGCTTGTGCACCGTGTTCGGAGAAGCTATGTTCATCTTTAGTCGACTGAGTTTAGGGGGAAGGTTTTCATCCATGTCAAAGTCATCATCTGACTCCCCCTCCTCAAAGATCTGATTGAGGACAGGAGCACTCTTCCTGGTCGTTAGCCGGTTCGTTATAGACGGTTTACGTCGCAAAACTACTTGAGCGGGAAGAGGAATGGCTTTTTTGTCATCTTCATCATCCTCCTCATCCTCCTCCACCCTGAACAGACACGTCCTATTGCTTGCTCCAGTCTTTCCAGCTGACCCAACAGTCAATGTCTCTTCTTTCTTTGCAGGCTCGCCAGATTTCATTCGGTGCCCATTAATAATGGACTCTGCAGTGCGGGCTGGTGAACAGACAACGGGAATAGACACAGGGTGCATGATGGGCGATGCTGTGATGTCTTCAATATCCTTGGGCACATCAATCTTTGTAGGCCAGGACTGCCTAGATACAAATAAAATGAGAAAAAGAGAAAACAAAAAGTTTTAAGTCACCCATTTTGTTCATTTCCTTCCAGACTTTTATTGAAATTAAATTTCTATTTACATTTCAGCAAGTTAGTAATACAGAATATCATGTTTCATACTAGACATCCTAACTTATTCTATGGTGAGAAAATCATTTAAATCTTAACTCTATCTCTTGTGGCGATAACAGATGAAGCTAGTCAAACATTGGGTGAAATCTAACGGCCGTGCCCGATTCACGAGATTTGCACGGCTCGCTTCGCCTCGCAAGATGGATCACGCAAGACGTCGCGATCTGGACGCCACCCAAAATGAGCGAGATCCAACTTTGCATAGTTAAGTGTGCAGTAAGGTTCACTTGGATATGCACTCGCTGGAGTTACCCAAGGCGCAGGACCTAGCCCCCACACCTCGGAGATACTGAGCAAGGACCGGTTAGTATAGTCTCCACCAACGGGGGGGGGGGGGGGGGGGCCTGGCAATTCCACCTGGGCACTGTCAGTGCAATCCGGGTGCCAGACTGGTAGCACCTTGCCTGTGCCAGCGATCGGGTTCAGGGGTGCCCTGCCCTTATGAGGTGAAGTGCAGGGGGCAGGATGGGGTACGGTGACGCCTTGTTGGCGGGTCCAAAGGTGGTTGGGGGGGGTCTCGAGATCGGGGCGCCAGATCTCTTTCTACACTGGCGGGCAAAGCTCGTTAGTGCCGGAAATGGGACACTAATTGTGGCCTCGATGAGGCATCCCTTGCTGAGGCCCCAAAATGAAGTAGAGTCCCGTTTGATAGCGGGGTCGTTCTTGACGCTGCCGGTGACAGGAAACACTGGCTAAACTCGCTTGACATGGGACTGTTTCATTTCTGTTAAATCCCACCCATAGTGATTGAAATTGCTGACATAATTATATTTAACTGGCTGTTGCCCCAACTAGATGACCAGTGTGCTGGTATCAGGTAGTACATTTTTGAATTGGTCTTTTCACAATTGAGGAGTATAAACCCACCGGAGAAAACACTGGCATGCTGCATCTGTGAGAAACAAGATCACCTTCAGCACCAACAAACATACCTTGGCTGAACGGTTTTGCACTGGAGAAACTGAGACCTTGGTAATAATTTGATCTGAGAGAATCTCATTAACATTAGCAAAACTTTACAGAGCTGTGCCAGGTTCTGCACTCAAAAATATCACCTCATACATTCAACAGCTGTCAGAAATCACTATTTGTGAAAGAGAAGCTGGTGAGAAGTTGGACAGCCAGGGGTTCAATCATCTATTCTCAATCTGGAGAATTGGGTCATTATAGAATTTACAGTGCAGAAGGAGGCCATTTGGCCAATCAAGTCTGCACTGGCTCTTGGAAACAGCCCCCCCCCTACCCAGTAACCCCACCCAACCCAACCTTTTTGGACACAAAGGGCAATTTAGCATGGCCAATCCACCTAACCTGCACATCTTTAGACTGTGGGAGGAAACTGGAGCATCCGGAGGAAACCCACGCAGACACGGAGAGAACGTGCAAACTCCACACAGACAGTGACCCAAGCCGGGAATGAAACCTGGGACCCTGGAGCTATGATGCAACAGTGCTAATCACTGTGCTACCGTTTCAATGCGATTTCCTACCCGGTAGGGTCTGCACAGTGTAGAAGCATAGACTAACTGTACAGGTTTGAGGGAAATCATGTCACAATTTGACATTCTTTACACAAAGACCTACAGGTTGTTTTGGAGATATATAGAGATAGATGCAATTTGACAGGATGTTTCTTCTAATTAAGATCAATTAGAGTACTGTGTGCAGTATTGGGCTCCAAGTTACAGGATGCATTTTAATGCTTCAGAGAGCAAGGGCGAGAGCTACATTCCAAACCTCTTGTGATAAAACAGGGTGGCACTGTTGCTTCACAGCTCCAGGGTCCCAGGTTCGATTCTTCGATTCCCGGCTTGGATCATTGTCTGTGCAAAGTCTGCACGTTCTCCCAGTGTCTGTGTGGGTTTCCTCCCACAGTCCAAAGATGTGCAGGTTAGGTGGATTGGCCATGATAAATTGCCCCTTGATGTCCAAAAAGGTTAGGTGGGGTTACTGGATTACGGGGATAAGATGGAAGTGTGGGCTTAAGTAGGGTGCTCTTTCCAAGGGCCGGTGCAGACTCGATGGGCCAAATGGCCTCCTTCTGCACTGTAAATTCTATGATTCTATGAAAAGCTATAATTCCACAGGTTTTTCCTCTTTTTAACCTACCTGTCCAGCCAGCCTGTAGCCAAAAGCCATTCTGCTGACACTATGCTCAATTCCAGATTTAAATTTTCTATTTGTTTATTTTACTCTAAGAAGATCATTTTCATATATTAGTTTCCATCCCATGGAATATAACATTTGACGGGTGAAAACCGTGATGCAGACTGTCCTCTAGAAGAGTTTCAACAGGCCAGCATATCAATGCTTTGGGAAGCTCTTTGACAAACACAAGTCTCTAGCCTCTGGGCATTAGCATTGTGGTTCTCCAGCCTTTATTTGGCATCAATTGGCAATTGTGTTTTTAACCATGGAATGACAAAACGACAATGACTAGATTTGTTTCTTTACCAGCTCAGTTAACTTGCTTTGCACAATTCACGGAACAGACAAATATCACTGTCCATCACATTTTGTTATGTGCACCGCATCACGTTTCGATCATCACAAGGAACAGCCTCTGTTTTAAAGGCCTACTAATGCGACTCTAAGGAAAGCACAGATCCTGTGCAGCACCCAGGCGCACACACCACCTACCGTGGCTGAGTACAATCCATCCACAAAAATCACATGACTGGAGTGCCTGGGAGACATAAGCCAAGCCGAGTGTCTGGTGTCCAAACTCCAATTTAAATTGGAGAACTATTAGGCCCATTCTTCCTGCCTTCTCATTGCAAAGCACACCTGTCCTTTGCCCCAGACCCCCACTCACCCAAACCCATCACAACAGCAGCTCACCCATCAGGTCAGCAAGGACAACGGTCCCATACCGAAAAAAAGGAAAATTATAAGCAGGGCCTCCTTGCACCCTAAACCCAGAGAATAAAAACAAAAGCCTTTCAAGAAAGGAAACTGTATTTTAGTTTTTAAAATACATCCTCGGAACATCCCAAAGCCCTTCACTGCCACAGGACATTTTGCTCAGTTTCTGTGCTAGTTCTTTTGAGAAACAGGTGGCTTGGTGGTTAGCACTGCTGCCTCACATTGCCAGTGTCCCGGGTTCAATTCCAGCCTCGGGTGACTGTCTATGTGGAGTTTGCACTTTCTCCCCGTGTCTGTGTGGGTTCCCTCTGGGTGCTCCGGTTTCCTCCCACAGTCCAAAGATGTGCAGGTTAGGTGGATTGGCCACGCTAAATTGCTCCTTAGTGCCAAAAGATTAGGTGGGGTTACTGGTATATGGTCGGGGCGTGGGCCTAGGTAGGGTATTCTTTCCAAGGTTTTATGCAGATTTGATGGGCCGAATGGCCTCTTCTGCACTGTAGAGATGTTATGATTCTAACAACTCCAAAATTAATGAACTTTTGCACAAGATCGCAGTGGCAGTGATATTGTCACTGGACTAGTTATCCAGAGACTCAGGGCAATAGTCTGGGGACACATGTTCAAATCCCACCACAGCAGATGATGACATTTGAATCCAATAAAAATCTGGAATTAAAGGTCTAATGGTGACCATGATACCATCGCTGATTATTGCAAAACCCATCTGGTTCACAAACGTCCTTCAGGGAAGGAAATCTGCCGTCCTTACCTGGTCTGGTCTACATGTGACTCCAGACCCACATCAATGTGGTTGACTCTAAAATACCCTCGGAAATATTGACCGAGTGAGCCACTCAGTTCAAGGGCAATTAGGGATGGACAACAAATTTTGGCTCACCCAGCGACGCCCACATCCAATGATTTTAAAAAATTGAAAGGCTGGTTTATTAGTTTTGGTAGCATCGATCAACAAATAGATGTTGGCCAAGATTCTGGAAGGATCTCACTGGACCTCGTTGACTTATTTTACTTTTCCATGAATAAGGCAGAGTTGCATTTTAATATCTCATCTGAAAAGACAGAGCCTCTTGCAATCCTTCAGCACCACTCTAAATAGTCAAGTCCTGTGTGGGGTTTGACCCCATTTAGGAGGCAAGAGATATTCCTGAACCAATCAGACACTTAATCAAACATTTCACCCAGTCCACATGCAGTCAAATCTTAGTATATTCCTCCCTCAAGCACTCTATATTCAAATACATACATCCAGCTCAATTTAGCTTTAAAAAAAAAAAAACATTTTGTTGAAGCAAGTTTAGAATTATACCCTGGTTATTTCTGCTAATTGTTGGATCTCAGATACCTGTATTTGCAGGAAAGTGGATTAGAAGAGCAGCTCATTCAAGACTCTAAAAGCAGGGAGATAGCTCAAGGAGAAAAGGATTCCTCAGGTGAAAACTGATTACTCAAACTTTCTTCCCCTGTGAATCCAGTGACCCTACAGTAGAAAAGTTTCTTTAGTACTTACAAAGAAGCTCCTTACACTAAACTAAGCCCAGAAATATGAAAAACCTGTTCCAAACACCTCTGTGCAATGACTGGGTCCACTAGAATTAAGCATATCAGATATAGGAATATAGACCACCTGCAGTCCATCGGATCTGTCCCAGACTTTGTGACGACTATTTTTGGACAGGCTACCAAGATTACCACGAGGGTAGCCAGAGAAGGTGGTTTCACCAGGACTGCCAACACCCTTGGATGGAATTCATTATACACACATTGCGGATGTGTGAGGGTATTTAATCAAAAGATTAACATTGTGTAAAGCAAAACGCTTTCATTAAATACCTTCAATAAAACACAGCAAATGTAATCTGATGCAGAATTTGGAAAACTGATTATTGCAATACCACAGAAGTTCCTGTGGCTGTGCGGGATTTCACCACATCAGTTTCTTGCAGCATTGTTGACAAACTAGGTATAAAATTGTTTCCTGCAGCCCAGTGAGCAACACAAGCATAGCATGCTAATGTTAGAGCCCAAAATGAAGACATTTCTGTTTGAAAGTGTGTCTGGACATCTCGAACATCAGGTTAAACATCATTCTACAGTCCTTACCGGAACTGAGCTTTGATATGGCTTGGACTGGGAGATCGGTTCCGGACTTCTTTTTCCTGTTTTTCCTTCAAGATCCTCTCAGCCAGCAAAAAGTAAGTGGCAGTGATGTGATTGTACTTGTTAGTTTCCAGGGCTCTTAGAAAATAAACAGAAAATTATTTGTTAATAACAAAACATTTGGTGCACACGGTTTGTGACAAACAAATTTACAAAAAGCTTCTACTTATTTGGAATTCCTTTCAAGCAATAACCATAATATATCAATTCTACAGATGCTATGTTAATACTTACCTATTTATATAGATTGTATCATATTTGCATACATACGAGCACAATCCGCAAGTAATCCATCAAATTTGAACAACACTACTGCATCATGAATTCATGGTTGCAGCCAAACCCAACAAACTGCACCCCAAACTGTAGCAAAGTGTGCACTAGCAATGCTGCACATGAACAAAATCTCTCTCCTCCAGCTATTAAATGTGCTGGAGAAAAGCCCCAAAGGGAGAGTTTTTATTACAGGTTTGTGTCAACTTAATCAAGGAATAGGTTTACAGGCAAATTTCCCATGAAGTTCTACACACTAAGTCAGATAATAGGATTGTTATGCCATGTCCTGCAGAATGAGTTATTCCCCCCAGGTGGAGGTATCCTGAAGGCCACAAAACCTAACTATTGTTAATTAAACATAATGCAAGATTAATCAGAGTTTAATCTTGGTCCTCGTTGGAAAAAGCTGGAAATTTCTATTTCATGCGGCAGGTCAATGGTTAACATTAACTCCTTTCTCTTTTCTAAAGAGAGCTCTCCAACTGTAACAAAGTGGTGGAGAAAATATGGACGAAATATAATGTTTTTATACAGCACATATATCTGTGTATCTGTATTCTCATGTCCTAGACATCACAATCACATTGTTACAAATGCATAATAACCCTAAAAGACCACTTCTAGGCTACTACCTGAACCCAACAAGCACATTAAATTGCAAAGATTCCTGATGAAATAATTAAGCTCAGTAATTTTGATCTTCACAAGAACATAAGAATGAAGAGTAGTCCATTCAGCTCCACCATTCGACAAGAACTTGGTTGATTTAATTCTGGCCTCAACTCCACTTTTCAATCTGCTCCACATAGCCCTCGACTCCCTTGTTGGTCAAAAATCGAAGTTAGCCTTGAACATATTCAATGACCCAGCCTCCACTGCTCTCTGGGGAAAAGAACGTCATAGACCAGAGGAAAATATTCTCATCTCAGTCTTAAATGGCAGACTCCTACTTTTTAAACTGCATCCCCTAGTTCTGAACTTCCTCACAAAGAGAAAAATCCTTTCAGAATCCACCCTGTGATGTGTCTTGTGTTTTATCATCTCTCATTCTTCTATGGGTAGAGGCCCAATCTGTCCAAACTTTCCCCATAAACTGACCCCTTCATCTCAGGAATTAGTCACGTGAACCATCTCGAATGCAATTATGCCCTTTGTTAAGCAAGGAGACCAAACATAGACCAGAGGAAAATATTCTCATCTCAGTCTTAAATGGCAGACTCCTACTTTTTAAACTGCATCCCCTAGTTCTGAACTTCCTCACAAAGAGAAAAATCCTTTCAGAATCCACCCTGTGATGTGTCTTGTGTTTTATCATCTCTCATTCTTCTATGGGTAGAGGCCCAATCTGTCCAAACTTTCCCCATAAACTGACCCCTTCATCTCAGGAATTAGTCACGTGAACCATCTCGAATGCAATTATGCCCTTTGTTAAGCAAGGAGACCAAACATAGACCAGAGGAAAATATTCTCATCTCAGTCTTAAATGGCAGACTCCTACTTTTTAAACTGCATCCCCTAGTTCTGAACTTCCTCACAAAGAGAAAAATCCTTTCAGAATCCACCCTGTGATGTGTCTTGTGTTTTATCATCTCTCATTCTTCTATGGGTAGAGGCCCAATCTGTCCAAACTTTCCCCATAAACTGACCCCTTCATCTCAGGAATTAGTCACGTGAACCATCTCGAATGCAATTATGCCCTTTGTTAAGCAAGGAGACCAAACAGCACACACTATTTCAGATGGGGCCTCATTACAGTCCGGTACAATTGGAGCAACACTTTTTATTTTAATACTTAATTCCCCTTGCATAAACAACAACATTCCATTTACTACCCGAATCACTTGCTGTACCCGCATGTTGCATTGTTTGATTCATGTACCAGGACACCCAATTCCCTCTGTCCCGTAGAGTTCTGCAAATTCTCTCTATTTATAACAGACCGCTTTTCTATTTTTCCTGCCAAAATGGTCAAGTTGACATTATCTCACATTATACTCTCTGCCAAATGTTTTGCCTATTCATAAAACGCTTATTGTCCTCTTTGTCATCAGCAAATTTAGCTACCATACATTTTGTCCCTTCTGTTATATAGATTGTCGAGGCCCCAACCCTGATCCCTGTTGCACAACACTAGTTAGTTTGCCAATCTGAAAAATGACTCATTTACCCCTACTCTCTGCTTCCTGCTAGCTAACTAATCCTCCATCCCTGCTCATGTTTCGACCTCTGTTTTCACCTTTGATGTGGCACCTTATCAAATGTTTTTGGAAATCCAAGTACACATCTACAGGTTTTCCTTTTATCCATGTTCATAGAATAGAATCATAGAATCCCTACAATGCAGAAGAAGGCCATTCAGCCCATTGAGTCTGCACCAGCCCTTGGAAAGAGCACCCTACTGAACTCCACACATCCACCCTATCCCTGTAACCCAGTAACCCCACCTAACCTTTTGGACACTAAGGAGCCATTTAACATGGCCAATCCACCTAACCTGCACATCTTTGGTCTGTGGGAGGAAACTGGAACACCCGGAGGAAATCCACGCAGACACGGGAGAAAATGCAAATTCCACACAGTCACCCGAGGTCGGAATTGAACCTGGGGCCCCGGAGATGAGGCAGCAGTGCTAACCACTGCGCCATTGTGCCGCCCTTGTTGCTCATGTAATGTTGCTCATTATTTCCTCAAAGAACTTTAATAAATTAGTCAAACATTACTTTCCTTTCACAAAACCATGGTGACTCTGCCTGATCTTATGATTTTCTAAATACCCCATTTCCTCTTTAACATTTCCCCTTTGACAAATGTTAGGCTAACTGGCCCGTAGTTTCCTGCTGTCTCCCTCCTTTCTCGAATAAAGGTGACACATCTGCAATTGTTGAGTCCAATGGGATCCTTCCAGAATCTAGGGAATTTTGGAAGTTCACAGCTAATAGATCGATCTCTGCAGCCACTTCTTTCAGAACGGAGGATGAAAGTCATCCTGGTCCAGTTGATTTGGCAGACTTTAGTTCTTAGTTTTCCCAGTAACTTTTCCGTAGTGATTGTGATTATTTTAAGTTCCTTCCTCCCTTCAACCTCTTCATCTTTAACTGTTCTTGTTATTTTTTTGTATCTTCTACAGTGACAGATAGACACAAAATACATAGTCAATGCTTCAGCCATCTCCTTATTTCCTATTTTAATTCCCCAGTCTCACCCACTAAGTACAAATGCACATTTTAGTTACTCTTTTCCTTTTTAAATATTTGCAGAAAATCTTACTGTCTATTTTAATACTTCTAGCTAGCTTTCTCTCATAGTCCAATTTCTCCTTCACTTTTACAGTTGTTATTTGCTGGTTTCTAAGAGCTGTCTAATCTTATGACCTACCAATAATTTTTGCAGTATTGTACTATTTTCCCAATTTAATATTATCCTTAACGTCCTTAGTTAACCACATATGATGCGTCTTTTTTCGAACTTTGCTAAAAGTTATGAAATATCTCCTTAATTAAATGTCTGCCACTATCCCTCTCGTGTCCTCCCTTTTAATCTATTTTCCCAGTTCACTTTAGCCAACTCTTTTTCATACCCTTGTAATTTCCTTCAAGTTTAAGATACTAGATTTAGATCTGTACTTATCACTGCCAAACCGAATGTGAAATTCTGTCATATTAAAATCACTGTTACTAAGAGGCTCCTTTATTACGACTTCTACCTTCAAGGGACAGCTTCACCGTAGCGGAATTAAGCTATAACATAATATATAGACAGGTTAGGTGAATAGGCAAAACTTGGCAGATGGACTATAATGTAGGAAAATGTGAAGTTATGCACTTAGGTAGGAAGAATAAAGGAGCTGAATATTATTTAAATGGAGAAAACTGAAAAAAAAATAAAAACAGACAACTGCAGCAGAGGGGTTTGGGGGTCCTATTGCATAAATAACAAGTTCAGCAGGTAATTGGGAAGGCAAATGGAATGTTGGCTTTTATTTCAATGGGAATGGAGTTTAAAAATAGGGAAGTCTTGCAAAAACTATTTAAGGCACTAGTTACACCACACCTGGAATAGTGTGAACAGTTATGGAAAAATATACTGGCATTGGAGGCAGTCCAGAGGTGGTTCATTAGGTTGATCCCGGGTATGGAGGGATTTTGAGGTTAAGTAGATTGGGCCTGTACTCATTGGAGTTTAGAAGAATGAGGCAATCTTATTGAGACATATAGGATTTTCAGGGTGTTTGACCTGACTCAGAGTAGATTCTGAGAGGTTGATTCCCCCTGTGGGAGAGTCTAGGACCAGAGGCCATAATCTCACATTAAGGAGTCACCCATTTCAGACAGAGATGAGGAGAAATTTCTTCTCTCAAGAGGGTAGCGAAGCTGTGGAACTCTTTACCGCAGAGAGCTGTATAGGCTGGGTCATTAAGTATGTTCAAGGCTGATATAGACAGATTTTTAATCAGTAAGGGAATCAAGGGTATGGGGTTAAGGCAAGAAAGTGAAATTGAGGATAATTTCAGATCAGCCATGACCTCACTGAATGGCGGAACAGACTCAATGGGCCAAATGGCCTTCTATTTCTCCTACTTATAATTTTATAGTATATCTACGGTTATAAAACTGCTCGGAACCCCCACATCTGTCATGAATAAGCTAACCTATTCATTAATTCAGCTTTTCTGAAAATATGAAGCGAGTTGAAAATAAGTAAGGATATTCGATGGAGGCCATCAACTTTTTAAACTGTAGATGTGAAAGTTGATCGCAGTTTTAGAAAGTTCAAGTTTCACTGATTATATTTTTGTGGCTCCATGCTCCATTCTAGCTTTATTTTCTCATCTCTAGTCAGTTGTGAATACTTTAAATAAGGTTTATGGTAGTATAACTTTTAATCTGCTCTCCCACAATATTTCATACGTACCTCAAAGAACATTGTGATATACTCCAATTAAGTACATTTTTGTTGCGACTGCATTTCAATAGCCTTTAATCTTATTAAACAGGTTGTTTTCAGAAAAAAATACACAACTCAGAAACTGACATTGTGAGATACAAGTGTTAAACTCATCAATGCCAGAAATTAGACTGTGTATGTATTGTAAATGATGTGTAAATGATACCCTCCAGAAAACAAAGCCAGTATTGGCCAAGACTTGCGTTTTGTTCATCAGCGTTTTGTTCACCAGGTTTCCTCTGCACTTACTCAATAATGGTTTCTCGGTCTGCTATTTCACCAAGCACCATGCGCTGGATAATGCCATTGTGCTCCTCCTCAGAGAGGTTCTTGTAAGAGACAAGAGGGATGTTGCACTTGGTGGCAGGTGAGGGGTCAATTCCTAGTAGCCAGGGGTGGTCCTCAATCTCTTCCAATGAGGCTCTTCGCTTTGGATCTCTCTGCAGCATCCGATTAATAAGACTGTTGGAAAGTCATCAAATTAAACAGTTCAGAAACTTTGCCTTCAATTACTTAAATGAAACAATGGAAATACCCAAACATGGAGCAGCAGCACAGTACTTGGAACTACTGAAAATGGAACTAAATGTGAAAAATGCTTATTTATGACAAAATGAGACGGTGATGCCAATTAGATGTGACTCATGGTAACCCTTAAACTTTGTGTCCTACTTGCCTAAAGGACCTTGGCTCTCAGACCGGTTTGAGCAGATCTATCTATTTTATGCAGAATCTCTAAAGTGGGCAGCCATTCTGAAGATGGGCTGGCGGCTAATTTAAAGATGCCTGGAGTGAAGATGTGGGAGATGATTTCCACATTCTGCACACACAGACCACTGTTCTTGCCCTTCCTTACAGTTCCCCAGATCAGGGCAGCACGGTAGCATGGTGGTTAGCACAATTGCTTCACAGCTCCAGGGTCCCAGGTTCGATTCCCCGCTGGT
The DNA here is from genome assembly GCF_047496885.1 of Scyliorhinus torazame. Taxonomy (NCBI): domain Eukaryota; kingdom Metazoa; phylum Chordata; class Chondrichthyes; order Carcharhiniformes; family Scyliorhinidae; genus Scyliorhinus; species Scyliorhinus torazame. Next base: position 7,552,220 of record NC_092717.1, read on the forward strand.
TCACTGTCTGTGCGGAGTTTGCACGTTCTCCCTGTGTCCGCGTGGGTTTCCTCCGGGTGCTCCTGTTTCCTCCCACAGTCCAAAGACGTGCAGGTTAGGTGGATTGGCCAAGCCAAATTGCCCTTAAGTGTCCAAAATTGCCCTTAGTGCTGGGTGGGGTTACTGGGTTATGGGGATAGGGTGGAGGTGTGGACTTGAGTAGGGTGCTCTTTCCAAGAGCCGGTGCAGACTCGATGGGCCAAATGGCCTCCTTCTGCACTGTAAATTCTATGTAAAAACCCCCTTTGTGGAATTAACACAGAAGACAGGCCGAACCGGGATAGCAAAATTAAACTTGATGGAGCAGCGGGACAAAAAGTTTGATAAGCCTAGAGCTTTTTAAAATGGTAAACTTGATGTTACTGTTGTGCAGATTACAGGAATACCACTGTACAGAAAATATATAATTTTCAGACATATTAAAAATGGAATTTTCTAACAAAATTAATTCTGACGAGGACAGAACATCAGAGAAAATGTCGAGGCCCGTCATTTTTGGAATTAAAGGAAATATTTAATGTATGCTGCTTTTAAAAATGCATTAATGGGAAGAGACCCTCAAAAGGGTTGGAACTTCCTCATTTCCTGTCATCATTAGAATGTAGAGAACAGATGAAAAACTGACGTAATAAAACACATTGGTGCAATGCAATCTTGAATATTACTGTGCTTTAAAAAGATCTTGCTTCAGTTTAGCCACTATTCAAATATTAATACAAAGTGACAGGCAGATTGAAACATTTTAAATAACTTCCTCTTTACTCATTTACCAATTTAACCTTCCATTTTGCTTAGCATACTATTTGGCCCATTTCTTTAAGTAAGTTATTAAGGCTTTAACTTAAAATGCCCGTTTTCCTTTCCACTTGCTCTCTCCCACGGTGGATGGCTGGCTATTCGTACTGATGTTCAAACTTTACACTCACCACTGACAAAATAAACATTGCACTGGAGATGAATCATTTTACTTTAAGTTTCTCTCATTAGTGCTGGGAATCAGGCAAAAAAAAGGGGAACTGTAAGGAAGGGCAAGAACAGTGGTCTGTGTGTACAGAATGTGGAAATCATCTCCCACATCTTCACTCCGGGCATCTTTAAATTAGCCGCCAGCCCATCTTCAGAATGGCTGCCCACTTTAGAGATTCTGCATAAAATAGATAGATCTGCTCAAACCGGTCTGAGAGCCAAGGTCCTTTAGGCAAGTAGGACACAAAGTTTAAGGGTTACCATGAGTCACATCTAATTGGCATCTCAGTCTCATTTTGTCATAAATGACCATTTTTGAACTTTAATGCAGCTTATATTAAGTAGGTACAACTGTTCCAAATACAGAATCTTATTGTTAAATATATTTACATCACTTAAAAATAGAGATTGTATAGAAGCAGCCAACATGAAAAGGAATGTTGTTTCCACTTACTCCTTGCATTCTTTGGAGACACGGGATGGTACTGTATATCTGCAGTCCATTATCATGGTCAGTGTCTCACTGTCATTTGCTTCTTGAAATGGAGGTTGGCCACAAACCAACATAAACAGTATAACTCCCAGGCTCCAGATATCTGAAAAAAAGAGGCAGGGGTGGAAATCCTTAAAATGGAATTATACAATGGTCAGCACAGAATGAAGCCATTTAGCATATTGTATCTGTGCCAGCTCTCTGAAAGAGCAACTGGGGTTAGTCCCTCTCACCGCCCCTTTCCCTGAAGCCCTGCAAATTTTCTCTCTTCATTGTTTATCCAATTCACTTTTGATAGCCACGATGGAATCTGCCTCCACACATTGCAAAAGGATTTGCTGTTATAGGTCGTCGTTATTTCAATCACCTTACATCAGTGTTCTCTGGTGCTCGACTCTTCCGCCAATCAGTTCCTCCCCATCACTCTGTTTAGACCTCTCGTGATTTTGAACACCGCAATCAAACCTCCGCCCGCTCTTCTCTTTTCTAAAGGGAACAATCTCGGTAACGCCCATCTCTCCATGTAACTGAAGTCCTTCATCCCTGGAACCATTCATATAAACATTTTGTGTAACCTCCCTAAAGCTTGCTCAAGAGTGGTGCCTAGAATTGGACACAATAATTCAGTTGAGGCCAAACGAGTGTTTTGTAAGATTAGTTATAACATCTGGGCTTTTGCCCTTTTTTTATGCCTCTATTTATGAAGCCCAAGGTCTGTATGCCTTTTTAACTACCATCTCAGCCTGCCCATCCAAATTCAACAACTTTGTAGATACTCCCAGGTCTCTTCCCCCTGCAACAGTTTTAGAATTATATCCTGTATTTTATACTGTCTGTACTGGTTCTTCCCATCGAAATATATCACTTCACACTTCGCGGAATTAAATTTCATCTGCTATCTGTCCACCCATTCCCGCAGCCTTTTTATGTCCTCTTGAAGTCCATCACTATCCTCCTCACAGTTCACAATGTTTCCAGGTTTTGTGTCAAATGCGAATTTAAATTGAGCCCTGCACGCCCACGTCTAGGTTATCAATATATAATTCCGAAAAGTAGTTGTTCTAACATGGACTCCCTGGAAACCCAAAACAACAGCCGTTCACCACTATCCTGTTTCCGGTCACGCAGCCAAATTGCATGCATGTTGCCAATCTCTTTTATTCCAAAGGTTTTAACTTTGCTGGCAAGCCTGTTATGTGGCACTTTTATGAAATGCATTTAATCAAAAAAAAACTAAAATAGTGTGCATGATGCAAAACTATAAATGTACATTTAGAAAACAAGTTCTGACAGATGTTTTGGTTCGTTTGTCAAAATTTAAAATTCTACGCTTTACTTTGTGTGATATTTGCTTTAATACACATACTAGTATTATACCATTCTAATTGCAAACATTGTGAAGTTGCTCTAACAGTAATCATCACTGTTCCTAATTGGAAAATAAATTTATGTCAGAGGTGTGTTGAAATTTAAGGGCAGAGACAAATTAGTTCAGAAAATAAGCTCCCCACTCGTGGTAGATCCGTAAGCATCGGTACTTCAAGATAGTTCAAACCACACACTCCACATAAAAATCAAATTTGAAAAAATAAAATCTGCAACATAACTATTGTTGCAGCCATTCAAGTGGATACAGTATGAGAATTTGGACCACTGCCCATGCTAGCTAGCTCTCTTTTCCCTCTCAGGCTTTGATTTCAAGGTTCAAGTTATCTAATTCCCTCAAGTCGATTAGTGTTGCAACTCATTGAAGTGATTGGTGGTATTCATAAATAATCATTATTCCCCTGTAATTTCCAGGAGAAAGAAAATGAAGGGGTTGGATAGGGAGAATGCAGTGACTGTATAAAGGACCGTGCTGATCAACCTTCCCTCACTTGCAAGAACAAGAAACGATCAAGAGCTATAATGCTGCAGTAGAATGTTTAGCCTGCTTTCAAGAATGGCTGGATGAGGCCCTTCAGCAAATGCCCAGAGCTCCAAAGCCATATTAATGCATCTAGAAATAGTAAATTTCAGAATGTTATGGACATAATTACACTTAATGCCATCCATTCAGAACCTTTAGATGTTACAAACGAATAATGAAATGTATTATTTTGAGGGGGATTGTGAGGAGTAGGTTAGTATGTAGTGAATAAGTTCCACTCACCCATCACGCCTGGTCTTGGCTAGCACAACAGTATTGATTTTAAATGCCTCATCCTCATCTACAAATCCTTCCATATTTTGCCACCGAACACTGAAATGCGTACACCACTTCGCACAAAATGATCAGGAGCCACCCAAGATTGCTCAAATTCCTTCATTCAGTCAGTCAGTTTCATGGCACTTGTCAATTTACAAATGGTAGCTTTGAAAAACAAGCAATTTCAATTGCTCAGTTTTCTGCTGATCGCTTGTGCCCACTGGTACTTTGCTATTTTTTTTGAATCATTCACATGTAGTAGTGAATCAGTTACTCAATTGGTAACTTCATAGACATTTGCTTATTTCAGACAGTCAATCATTAAATTTTACCCAGGGTACACGTGATGTCTGAAGTGAGGTGCACGAGAGATGCCTCTGAAAACAATAGACTCATAGATAACAAGATTTAATTAGAACAGATGTCATGCTGTCCACAGGAAACCCAAATTAAACATCTATTTGACATTGATAATGTCTTAGTACTGATTTAGTTGATCATGCAACCAACTAAAATCCCTCTAATATTCTATAACATACAAGGTTTTATCGAAAGCATTGGGATCAGCTGTATACTTAAGCTGCTGATTCCTGTAAAACAAGCAAAGAAGAAATCTCTGTAAATCAGACTGTCAGCTTAAATAGGCAGTATTGTCATCCTAACTGGTAAAGACATCCCTTCTTCAATGCAGGCAGCTTTTGGTATTAGAGGCAATTAAAACTTATCTACTATTAATTACTCATTTCAGGAGCTGTAAGCCTGGTCAGTTAATAAATAGCATTCTCACTTCCCAATCAGAAAGTTGTGGGTTGAACCCTTACTATAATCCCAAACATACATTGGTGTTGGGAGTGCTGTACTGTTGAAGGTGCCATCTCAAATGAGATGCTAAATTCCATCTGGTTGCTCAGGTGGACATAAAAATGCCAGAGTGGCCTGGCCAACATTCCTCTGTAAATTGCCACAATGATCAACTAAACAACTGCACTTCAAAATATTGCTTCAGATGTAAAGAATTTTGGAACATTGCAAGGGCACAAAGCTCTAAACAAATGACATGTTTTTATTTAACGGAGACAGTGGGACAATCTATTATGTTGCCCATCGAGCTGGAAACTGACAGGATTTGTATTAGCTTCCCAGTTTACATCTCCAATTGAACCCACTTCACCCCTAACTGGTTTCATCTCCTATTGATGTCAATGGAAAGCAAAATCAACAGGCTGTAAAACTCACAGGAACTAGGAATATAAGCCCTTCAAGCCTTTTCCACCAATAAGATCATGACTGATCTTCTACCTCAAGATGTGGAGATGTCAGCGTTGCCGCTCAAATCCACCATCCCCATAATCCTGCAATTTATCGTTTTCAATATATTCATCAATTCAGCATTCATAGCTCTCTGCGGTAGAAATTCCTACGGTTCACAATCCTTAAGAATTTTTTCTTTATCTCAGTCCTAAATTCCTTATTCAGAGGACGTGATCCCTAGTCCTAAACTCACTAACCAGGGGAATAATCTTCCCTGCATCTATCATGCCATGCTCCTTAAGAATTTTATGTTTTAACTAGGAGGAGGCTAATTCAGTTCAGTTTCCCCAGTGCTGATTAGGTTAAAATTACCTCCCTTATCTCTGTCCTGGGTGCAAAAATAGTTTGATTTCTATAAGCTAAGGGAGCTAAGCCTGTACCACGTAGCTAGAAAACCAAGTCCTTTCCCACAGAGCACCAATGAAAGCTTCAGGCTACTGGTCTGTCTGTACAGAAGCTCGTCAGATATCATAACCCTTGGTAGTTACCCCTTTTAAAACAATTATCCCAAAGTTGCACCGCTTACAATTCATACACGTGTATACACCTGACACCAGACTCCCAAAGCAACTCTCAGTCATGGTAGGAAATTCCCAGGAGGACAGCAGAAACACTTCAGGGATGGCCTCAAAAGCTTCCCTAGAGAGGTCAAACATTCCTGCTGACTCATGAGAGCCCCTGGCCTGTGACCAACCAAAATAGAGAAAGTTATTTTGGGAAGGCAGTGAACAGATTGAGAGACTTCATCGGGTACATGCAGAGGTGAAGTTGAGGCATTAGAAGATCAGACCTCCAAACAACCCAGCTACCTAACTCTTCAAGCACCATCTGCACCCTGCAGTCTCCAGATCACAGATTAGACTCATCTGTCACCTCAGAATCCACCAAACTGGAGTGGAAGCAAGTCATCCTCAAACCTGGGTGACCAGCAGAGGACAGTATTTAAAAAATAAATTTAGAGTAACCAATTTTTTTTTTTCCCAATTAAGGGGCAATTTAGCGTGGCCAATCCACCTAGCCTGCACATCTTTGGGTTGTGGGGGTGAGTCCCACGCAGACACGGTGAGAATGTGCAAACTTCACACGGACAGTGACCCAGGGCCGGGATCGAACGTGGGTCCTCGGCACCGTGAGGCAGCAGAGCTAACCACTGCATCACCATGCTGCCCAAGCCTAGGACAGTTATACAGATGTTCACACTCCTTTCAAACAATATGAAAGGTTGGGAGACCATAAAGTTAGGCGCAGACATTTTGATGAAACAAAAGTCGTCTCGGGTGAATGTAAAGGATTGATGTGACTATTCATTCAACAGGTGAGATCTCCCTGGTGCCCTGGTCAATATTTATCCCTCAACCATCATTACTAAAACACACAGGGCAGCACGGTGGCATAGTGGTTAGCACTGCTGCCTCACGGTGCTGAGGTCCCAGGTTCAATCCCGGCTCTGGGTCACTGTCCGTGTGGCGTTTGCACATTCTCCCCGTGTTTGCGTGGGTTTCGCCCCCACAACCCAATGATGTGCAGGCTAGGTGGATTGGCCAAGCTAAATTGGCCCTTAATTGGAAAAAAAATTGGGTACTCCTTTTAAATTACTAAAACACAGAATATCTGATTTTTTTTTTAAATTGCACTGCCGTTTGTGGGGTCTGCATGTGAAAATCGGCTGCTATGTTTTCCTATATCATACTTTAAAAGTACCTCACGGATTGTAAAGCACTCAGAAGTCCTGAGGCACTATAGAAATGCAAGACTTTGTTTTCTTTCATAAGATAGAAAAGGCTTGGAATATGAATGGAGCTTATTTAAGTTTGTATTCTAGTTTAATCGGAGAACAACTTCACGAATCAAGCTCAGCTTTAAAATATTCAGGGAAGTGGACAGCACGGTGGCGCAGTGGTTAGCACTGCTGCCTCACGGCACTGAGGTCCCAGGTTCGATCCCGGCTCTGGGTCACTGTCCGTGTGGAGTTTGCACATTCTCCCCGTGTTTGCGTGGGTTTCATCCCCACATCCCAAAGATGTGTAGGCTAGGTGAATTGGCCACGCTAAATTGGCCTCTTAATTGGAAAAATTGATTTGGGTGGAGGAGGGAGGATGGGAGGAAGGAAGGCGGCGGGAGGGGGGGGGGGGCACCAGGTTAAAGTCCAACAGGACTTAAAAATTAAAATTAAATAAAATTTTAAAAATATTCAAACACTCTGCTTCCACTGCCTTTTGAGGAAGAGTTTTAGAGGTTCACGAGCCTCAGAAAAAAAATCTCATCTGTCTTGAATGAGCCTTTTATGTTGCCTTTTAAAAATGATCCCCTAGTTCTAGATTCTCCGACAAGAGGAAACATCAGTTTTACAGACGCCCTAACGCCCCTCAGGATCCTAAAGGTTTGGATCAAATCGCCTCTTACTCTTCTAAACTCTAGCGGATACAAACCTAATCGGCCTTACCTTTCCTTGTAAGACAACCTGCCCATTTCTGGTATTAGTCCAGTAAAACGTGTCTGAAGGAGACGAACACTGTAGACAATACTTACAGATGTGGTCTCACCAATGCCCCGTTCAACTGATGCACAACTTTCCTACCTTTGGAATAAATTCCCCCAACAATAAATGATAACATTCTATTAGCTTTCCTAATTACTTGCTGTACCTGTTATACATGCACTAGGCCACCCAGATCCCTCTGCACATCCAAGCTCTGCAATCGTTTTTATTCTTCCGGCCAAAATGGACAATTTCACATTTACCACATTATACTCCATTTGCCAGATTTTTTGCTTATTTAATCTATGTCCTTTTGTAGCCTCTTATGCCCTCTTCAAATACAACTCTTATGCCCTCAGCAAATTTAGCAACCATACCGTCAGTCCTTTCAATCCCTTCATCCAAGTCATTTATATAAATCTTTTAAATTTGATGACCCAGCACTGATCTCTGTGACACACCACTCGTCACATCCTGCCAACTAGAAAAGACTCACTTATACGTACTCTTCTTCCTGTAGCTGGCAAGGCCAACCTTGACTGTCCATCCTAATACAACTGAGTGGCTTGCTGGGTAATTTCAGAGGGCTGTTAAGGGTCAGCTACATCGCTGTGGGTCTGGAGTCACATCAAGGCCAGACTGGGAAAGGACAACAGATTTCCTTCCCTAAAGGACATTAGTAACCCAATGGGTTGCGATAATGGTTGAACCATGTCATAAATGCTCCTTCTGTAGCCATCAAGTCTTGGAGTGGGAATTGAACCTGGAGCTTCTGGGGTGCTTTCTACTAAGCCCCAATACCCTAGGATCCAGTGAATTGCTGTACACAATGAGGTTTGACTGCTAAGAACGTAGCTCGATTCAAGTACAGACCAATGGGATGAAATTCTGCTCAGTCAGTTTGCACAGCCCAATGAGTTTTGCAGTTTAAAATTTAGCTCCTGGTGTTAACTGACACTAATTGCAAATCTGACTCAAGAAAAGCACAGAATAATTAAAGTTATGATTTTCTAAGTTAAAGGGCTCAAACACGTTATCGGGACAGAGTAAATGGAGCTATATACTCTGCCCGTGTTAAAATTGACCTGCAAGTGTATAATGCTGACAATTTAGCTTACAAGCTTAAAAAGACATTAATGCACCTGATATTAAAAATTGAGCACTGTATACCAAAATCAGAACAGATTAATTTCTCGACATGCAAAGATTTTGAAAAATATTTTCAGAATGTTAGATAACCAGTTGTGTAGGTTGTATTCAGTATTCTCTCCTCAGATACGTAGTCAGGAACACCCATGGCAATTTAACAAGTTAGAACAGCAATGCACCACAAGAACAGACTCATGCTTACTGTAGCTAACCCACCTCTAATAACTATACATGTAGTACATTCCAACCACACCTCTAACAATACCTCAAACAGGGTATTTTGCAACAGGGAAATTAAAGTTACACCATGTGAAACTCCCAGGTTCTGGAGAAGGTGGCTCTTCCACATATGTAAGCTAATCACTCAGGTTTTGTAATTCACTATTTGACACCAACAGCTCCTTTGAGTGCTTTCAAAAAATAGTTTTACCAAAATTCACTGCCCATAGTCCGCATTTTTTATTTATGCTCCTGATTAATGCCAGACTCCAGCAAGTGCCTTCCCAGTTTCAATAGACTGTTTGACAGTAGAGAATAAATTGAGTTATAAACTGAAGTCTACACGTGCAGTACCACCAGGTATTACCAAATATCAATCAGTACTTTAATTCTCTTACTTTTAGTGTCCAATAGTCACATTGGTTGAGCTCAGCTAATTCAACAGAGTAGTGATAAAGAAGCATTTGCTACTAAATAACCAAATAACTGGTTTTAGTAATTAAAGCTGTCGCCTTCCAATCTGTCTGGCTCAACTATTCACTGAAGAAATAGAGCCAGTTAAATAACAAATGATTGCATCTGCGTTCCTATTTACAGTGGAACTGTGGATTTGACTGCTACAAAAGATATTCGCACACAAGCTTTCTGTGGCAAAAGCTGGCTACTTAGGTGCCTGATTAAGTAATTTAAAAAAGGTAACACACCAACACTGGGTGTTTATCTCAATACTAATTCACAGGCTGTATACATGTGCCCTTTAACCTTTTGTGTATTTGAAAAATGGTAACAGAAAGAAAAAGAGGATGTTTTATGATCGTTGTGGGTTCCTTGGTTACCAAATGGTAGTAGATACGTTAAATAAATATACAAGTCAACGTACTTGCCAAAGCAACACCTATGGCTAGTTAGCAATATCTGTAGGGACAACATTGTTTCAATCCTCTACGTAATTACCATGCAGCAAGTAATTTATTTGCACCTTTGCAATAGAACAGTTGTACAACTGGACACATTGTGGTCTCAAAAAGGCTGCAAAGAAACCGAAGAGAGAAATTAGATGTATTCAACACCAAAAAAACTAGCGCTTTCAAAAATTAGTTTTACCAAAATTTACTGCCCCTAGTCCACATCTTTTATTTATGCTCCTGATTGATGCCAGACTCCAGGTAAAGTGCCTTCTCGGAGGACAGCTAGTTTATTTACTAAGCAAACACATGTAGAAAAATCGGAATAAGGATATTATCTGGATAGGTTTTAAAGCACTCTTTGGTTTTGAAATACCCTAAATTTCAGGTCCACTCAGCCTATTCTCACAGATGTAGTCAGAAACACCTATGGTATTTTAACAAGTTAGAACAGTCATGCAGAAGTGACTCACACTGTCACTATCGCACCTCTAATAAAACACAACTGTAGTACATTCCAACCACACCTCTAACAATACCATTAAATGAGGTATTTTGCAACAGGGAAATGAAAGTTACACCATGTGGAACTCCTACATTCTGGAGAAGGTGGCGCTTGAGCATGTCAGCGAATTACTCAAATTTTGTATTTCACTCAGATATTGGACACTAACATCTCCTTTGAATGAGCATGTAAGTACCCAATACCCTGCCCCTAAATAGCATATCTGCACCTCACAATCTTTGTTAATGGCACATGGCTAGTGAGAGGCAAGATGCAACTTTTGCAAATACTGCAAGGAAATAAATCCCTTGAGCCTATCTCTGTACCACATGATTTTCACTAACCCATCAGATCAGCAGGGTAAGAGAGCCGTGGGAGGTTATTAAAATGATTTTAGGCATTCAGGTTATGAGAAGGGAACACTGATGTAACAGGCTAATTAATACAAAAGATGGAAAGATCGAAGATAGACTACCCAAGTGGGGACTATTTGGGTAGAGGAGAGCTGGTTTATTTATTAAGCAAATACACATACAGAAATCAGATTAAGGATATTATCTGGATAGTTTTTAAAATACTCTTTGGGTTTTGAAATACCCTAATCTTTCAGGATCAAATACGAAGCTGGTGAACCAAGTTTGAAATGACACAGTACTACCTCCCAGACAGGGCACTTCATTGTCCAATGGCAGGTATATAATTTCACTAATAAGCCATGGAAATCATTCGATAGGGCATATTTATCATATCATTTACAATTAGATACACATATCTACCTCCTTTTTTGAAGAAATTGACAACGTAATTATTGTTTTTGCTAAGAGTCCGCCTACACATCCACTAACCTGCAGAATTTTCCACTTTTCTTACCTGAATTGGAGGATCGTTAATTTTAAACTTCTCGCTGGTAGTTTGTGCTCAATCGCTATCAAAAACTCTGCTTATATCTAATAATAATTTTTATTGTCACAAGTAGGCTTACATTAACACTGCAATGAAGTTGCTGTGAAAAGCTCCTAGTCACCACATTCCGGCACCTGTTCGGGTACACGGAGGGAAAATTCAGAATGTCCAAATTACCTAACAGCACGTCTTTCGTGACTTGTGGGAGGAAACCGGAGCACCCGGAGGAAATCCACGCAAACACGCAGAGACACAGATAGTGATCGAAGCCGGGAATTGAACCTGGGACCCTGGAGCTGTGAAGCAACAGCGCTACCCACTGTGCCACCGTGCTGCCCAGTACAAGTATCTGCATTTTAAAGACTTGGGTCGTGATCCATTTTTTTCGCGAATGAAAGCAGGTCTACACCAGGACACTCTCAAGGCCCATGAAACATCCTTTACTTCCATACCCAAGAACTCAGCAATCTTACTCCTTGCTGTACACCACTCAAATTCGTAACTTATACTACATATAGTAGTATAAGATCAATGGTAAATACACAGCAAAATTAAGTTTCATCTTTGATCATTTTATATTGCAAGTAAGTGCACAGCTAAAGTGTGACTCCTTCGGTTTTACTTTCTTGATCAGAATAATCTGTGGTTGAGTTTATGGTCAACTAACCCAGCAAAAGAACTGGAAAAATTGCCCAAAATGTATTTTACGAGTGAAAGACAGCAAAGAGATGTAACAGAAAAAGAAGTGCCCTCAGGTCACCACCAGAAACAGCCATTAGAATTAAACAGATGCATGATTCAGAGAGTGACCTTCATACAAAACTGTGGTTCTCTCAGCATGGAGATATTTTTACCCCTGATTGCAAGACAAAATGATGAAGGGCGGCTGGGTCCAACTACAAAAGGCCAGAGATTACTCTTTGTTTTTGGATATGAGCCACAGAAGATAATTGTAACCTTGCAGAAATGACGGGCTGCATTCTCCAATTTTGGGGCTCTGTCCGGAGGATCCATGGCGTTTTACATGGGAAAAATTGGTGCGACCCCAGCACCGATCCTCCAAAGAAGTTTTAACGATTTGTGTATCAACACAATGTGCTTGACAGGTGCAAAATATTTATGAAGTTATACAGGAAGAGATGGAGAGACACCTATGTAATCTCTACATTCAAAGAAGTAATTCAGAACCAGGAAACCACAGGCACATGAATTTCACTTCAATTATAGGCAAATTGCTCAAAGGTATTATTAGAGATATGCTATATCACATATCATAGAAAGAGCAAGGTTTTTTTTCCGTAATCCTTCAAAAAGGATTACCAATTTCAACAATCGCATCAAATTTTTCAAAGCAGTAACACAATTGATAGATATCCAGTGATCATTGTGTATCTTGATTTCCATAAAGGGCTTTCTTTCATAAAGCCTTTCACGAGAGGTTGCTAAATAATATTCCATCTTGAGATTGCTGGGCAAACCCAGGGTTTGATAATAAAGCGATTGCATTCACATACAAGGTAGTTATTAATGGTAGCAGCTTTGCGTAGGGAGCTGGCAACTAGCGGAGTCTCACAGGAATCTTCATTAAGCCAGTTTCTCTTCATTTGTACTAAAACTCTGGATGCAGAACGTAAAGATGCATGTGGTAGTTGGTACCTTAGACAAATTAAATAACCTGCAACAGGATCTAGATGCATTGGGTAAATGGGTCCAGTGTATGACAGAGGTCTTCAAAGGTAAGCAAGAGCCACACAGTGCACTGGATTGGGTTAATACCATGGTAAATAAACGGCATGAGGTTGGCTGCTCAAGACTGAAAAGAATGATTTGGAACACTATCAGTATTATATAATACCATTGAGTTCTTCTTGCCTTGTACAAGACCTTTGTCCAGTTAGATCTAGAATACTGTCCCCTGTTTTGGTACCTTCATTGTGACAACATATTAAGGCATGAAGTCAGCCATTTGATTCATACAGAGCTTTAGTTATCAGTTTAGGAAGTGCTAGGGGCATAAATTAGAATTTTAAAATAATGAAGGGACAGATTATGTGAGCTAGATGGGCGTGAGATGATCAGAGGCATCAGTACAAATTATAAAGGCACATAGTTAGGCAAGTGTAGATTTGTTGCAAGCCTTGAGAAGTAACTGCGTGGGTTCTTCCAAGTGGAAGGAAGTTGCATGCTACAGAAAGTAAATGAGTTAAGCGGTATCAGTGACATCAGTCATCACGGTTAACTGGAGCTTGCTTTACTGCATTTGGGGAGTGAGATTATTTTTCCTATATTAGCGCACAGATAGTTTAACTTTCAGAAGAACGAGTGGGTGCAGGAGTAGGCAGCCGTGGGTTGCATCATATCATGGAAGGATGGATGAACAAATGATTTTTTTTAATGTCCTCTATTTCTACATATTTGTATATAATTGGGAAAATTTTAAAAAGCACCATTTCAATGTAGTATCAATTCAACATTAACAGATACTAGGAGCAATTTAACATTTGCAGATAGCTACAGCATTGTCATCTAAGCATGTAAAAGTGATCCCATTTATATTATCAAAAAAGAAGTTTGATGACTATATCTCAAAAACCCATATTTATAATGAACATACCTACTGCAGGCGCATCATACTCATCGCCGAGCAGAATTTCTGGGGCAGAATATGCAAGTGACCCACAGCTTGTTGTTAACTTCTTTCCAGGTTGAAACTTGTTGCTAAACCCAAAATCTGTAAGTTTTACAATTCCTTGTTGTTCAAAGAAAACCACATTTTCTGGCTTCAGGTCTCTGTGAACAACATGTAGCTTATGGCAATAAGATATTGCATGCACTATCTGTGCAAAGTATTTCTTTGCTAGATCTTCACTAAGACCATCTTCATGTTTCATGATGTAATCAAACATATCACCTCCATCTCCCAGTTCCAGAATAAGATATAGTTTGGTCTGAGTGTCAATCACTTCATACAGACGGACAATGTTGGGATGTTGCACCAGTTTCATGCATCGTACCTCCTGGAACAAATGCCCTGTCGCTACAGAGTCCAGTTTTGTTTTATCAATGACTTTCACTGCTACTTTTTCTCCAGTGAAAACGTGGCGTGCAAGTTTCACAACAGCAAAGTGACCCCTGCCTAATGTTTTATCCAAATCATATAGCCCCGCAATTTTTCCATCATATCCACGTTTAAAACCTGCCATGCTGTTTTCAGAACTGGAACCAGAACATAAGATGTTTATATCCAGTATCGGATAAAATGTGCCAATATGCTATTATTTCAAAAAGTCCATCACAGACAAAGAACCCATTTTCCCCGCTGTTTAATAAGATGAATCCTGCAATACAAAAGAGGAAAACATTAGCTTCACTTGTGTTGGAATACAAGAATACAGCACTAAAGTGCAAATCACAATCTATGTACACATGAAAAAAATCTTTTCAATTCTCATATTTACAGAAAATAGAATGTGATTACAGCACTCTGCATGAATTACCTTATTGTAACTCAAGCAAAAAATAAAACATTCAATGCCATCCTGCTTCTCAAATAATTGTATTTCTGAAAACAGGAGAATTTACAGAATTCGCAATTTAAAACTTTGGAATAACCTGATCAAAGTTTAATTTTGAACCTTGCTAACAGTGCAAACTGGGCTAAGAGAAACTACATGGAACATCGTTAAGTATCTCAACTGTGCAGGGGTACGAAGGCAAAGTTAATTATCTACCGTGAAATTCTGCCAGAAATTATTGGACAATTGCAAGTGAAGAAAGATACACAAACCCCCTTACAAATGCTGTAACTGCAGGAAAGAAGGTTAAATATTACTCAAACACGTCAATGTTGCAAGATAATGGGACCCATGCAAGATTCCAAATCAGCCTGTATATAGTTTAACAGTGCGAGACTACATCTACATCAAGAGACAACGTTACTTCCTACTGTTCACTGGCTTTGGAAGCATGGAAAATTTACTGCGCAGGAGGCCATTTGGCCCATTGTGTTTAGGCTGACGGAAAAAAGTTATCCAGTATGAGCTGCACGATAGCACAGCGGTTAGCACTGTTGCTTCACAGCGCCAGGGACCCGGGTTCGATTCTCGGCTTAGGTCATTGTCTGTGCGGAGTCTGCACGTTCCCCCCCACCCCCCCTGTGTCTGCCTGAGTTTCTCCCGGGTGCTCCGGTTTCCTCCCACAAGTCCCGAAAGGCATGCTTGTTAGGTGAATTGGACATTCCGAATTCTCTCGGTGTACCCAAACAGGCAACTGGGGAATTTTCACAGTAACTTCACTTCAGTGTTAATTTACGCCTACTTGGCTGTTCACATATTTTGGGCCTGTCTGAAGCTGGAGGGATTCCGGCAGGGTTTTGCTGATGTGATGTCTGAGGTTCTGAGGGTGAAGGTGGTCTCGAGTCCAGAAGTGGCAATTTTTGAAGTGTCGGAAGACCTGGGAGTCCAGAGGGTGAGAGAGGCCGACGTTTTGGCCGTTGCGTCATTGGTAGCCCGGAGATGGATTTTTTTGGGATGGAGGGACTCGGGGCCGCCGAGCCCAGGGCAGTGGGTAAGGGGCCCCGTGGAATTCCTCAGGTTGTAAAAAATCAAGTTTGCCTCGAGAGGGCCTGTGGAGGGGTTTGCCCGGAGATGGAAACCATTTATTGATTTCTTCCAAGATAGTTAAGTCAACCGGAGGAGGGGGGATTAAACAAAAAGGAGGCTGAGTGGGTGGAGGGTAATAGCAGGGAGGGTGGGGTGGGGGGTGTTGGTCATTTGTTATAAGATTTCCTGTTTGTTCGCTTTTTGGTTGTGATATATATATATTATATAATAAATGCCTTAATAAAAATATTTTTTTAAATGTAAGCCTACTTGTGACACTAATAAAGTTGATTATTATTCACTTTCTAGCTCTTGGTCCCTAGCCCTATAAGTTATGGTACATCAAATGCACATTAAAAAAAAAAAATTCCAATTAAGGCCATTCCATCTTACCCTGCACATCTTTGGGGGTGAAACCCACGCAGACACAGGGAGAACGTGCAAGCTCTACACGGACAGTGACTCTGGGCCGGAATCGAGCCCAGGTCCTTGGTGCCGTGAGGCAGAAGAGCTAAACACTGCACCACCGTGCTGCCCTCAAATGCATATTCAAGTTTTTACAAATGTGTTAAGGGTTGCTGCCTCTGCTACTCTTTTAGGCAGTGAATTCTGGACCCTGAACCTCAAGTGAAAAGACTTCCTCAACTCTGTCCCAATCCTTCTGTCAATTACTTGAAATCTATGTCCACTAGTTATTGACCTCTCAAGGAAATAGGTCCTTCCTTTCAACTGTCTAGGGCAGGATGCCTCAATTAAATTTTCCCTCATCCTTTTCTGTTCAAAAGAAAACAATTCCAGCCTATACAACCTTTACTCATAGCTAACATTCGCCATTCCTGGCAACATCGTAAATCTCCTCTGTACTCTCACATCCCGGTAATATGGCAAGAACTGCAGGCAGTACTTCAACTGTGGCCTAATTAGTGCTTCCCCTTTTCACTACCGAATATCTGTCACTCAAAAACAGATTCTAAATTTACATTGGAATTTCAAAACATGGTCAAAGATATAAAAATTATAGGATTTGTAGCTTAATGCCACTAACAAATCACTAACCTTTATAAAAAACATGCTGACACCACTCATCTAAATTTTCTAGAATTACCAACTTAGATCTACAACACGAGGCGGCACGGTGGCGCAGTGGTTAGCACTGCTGCCCCTCGGCACTAAGGATCTGAGTTCAAACCTGGCCCCAGATCACTGTCTGAGTGAGTTTGCACATTCTCTCCGTTTCTGCGTGGGTTTCACCCTCATAACCCAAAGTTGTGCAGGGTAGGTGAATTGGCCACGCTAAATTGCCCCTTAATTGGGAAAAAATAATTGGGCACTCTAAATTTTTTTTTTTTTTTTTAAATTTAATCTACAACTGACTTAAAGTGTCATCAACGTGCTAACAATGAATAATATGTACCATGATACCAAAGACAAAGAAATACTTTAAAATTCCCTCATGTACATTAGGTTCTACTGTTTCCACATCATATTTCCTCTTGGTTTCCTTTACGGCCAATGTCAGCATCAATGATCACTTTAAATAACTTCCTACATTGCTGCTTAAATTAAATAGTTTGGACATTAAAGCCTTTAGTATAAAAACTAAAAGGTGTACCATTCCCCAATTTGAATCAAGGGCAGGCTTCAAACACGAGATTCATAGGCTGAATAATTCTTGACAAATTAAGATTTTGCAGTTCATTACCAAAATTTTAAGATAATTTTTCAATGACTTACTTGAGTTATCAGAAATGTACTTAAATGTGAAGAACTGCCTGCCTACACCTATGCAAAGCTCAGCTAGGTAGGGCACCACACAGTTAGTTCTAATTTTGTACTTCAACGTCTAGCTGAAAAGCTTTAGTGAAGAGGGCAGAAGTCAAATTAAGAACAAGTTCATCACATAGGTGTCACTGTTTTTTTTTTGAAGGCTAGTGCAACATCACCACAAAGCATCATATCATTAAAATGATCGGCTAAAATTATTTTCACTGCAGCCTGTTATAATATTTCATGTGTTATGCTTCCAAACCTAAATTGGGATAGATGCAAGGAATCTTTCAGAACAAGATTAGAAAGTATATTGGAAGGAAACTGTTCAATTTGGCACTGGGGTGTACTTGTAAGTTCTATGGTGAAGGGCTGATGAGACTTGGTCTATAACCAAACGTTAAAAAAAAGTAACAAATATTGACAATCTAATTCAGTAAAGCAGATAAATATTTTGTGTATTGAATCCAAAACTAAATAAAAACGATTTTCATAATTTGATGCTTAAAAATAATACATGCATATGCAAGCACATGTATGACTTAAACATATGCAGTTGGCTTTATGATAGATGTGTGTTACGGTGACCATTAAGTCAGCATTCTTAGATCAAAGGTTAATGAGTAATCGGATGTGTGTGCGTGTCCAACAGTGCTGGAACCACTGTCCTTTGTCAATATTTTCTTCTTAGAGTTATAGAGGTCTATACAGCACAGAAAAAGCCCTTTGGCCCATTGTGTCTGCACCAGTCAAAAACAACCTAACCCCACCTAGCCTGAACATATTTGGGTTGTGGGGGTGAGACCCATACAGACACAGGCAGAATGTGCAAACTCCACACGGACAGTGACCCAGGGTCGGGATCAAACCCTGGTCCTTGGCGCCGTGAGGCAGCAGTGCTAACCACTGCCACCATGCTGCCTTTAGACTGGGATTTAAGCAAGATTTTGTAAGCCAATTTTATAGATGCGTGATTTAGAAACTTTTAAATTTCTGTCATGTTTTTCTCAACTACAGCTCCGCATTCACTTATTTCTGTTCATTTTCTACACCCACATAAAAGATAAGTCACTCTATCACTTTGTAATACACAGCTATCGGGAAGGAAATGGTTTTGTCACCCAAGAAAGTTATCTTCACACTTAAAGCAAGGTTTCACATTCTTTCCCAAGAATTTTAGCCTGAAGCTTGTGTAGTGAAAAACTCACTTTAAATATAAACTTCCGCACTTAGGCAAGTGGCAAACGGTCTTGAAACATGTATCAGAAGATACTACAGTTAGCAATAGAATGAGAGGTTAGTGTTAAACTAGACAGCAGTATTCATGCCAAATATTAGGTAACTAATAGCTGGTCAATTCAAAACAGTTTGCCAGCCAAATAGTACAGAATAAAAAAAATTAAAATGCACTTTGGAAATAAGTTTACAAAGTTCAATAGGAAAAACCCTCAAATGCCACATCTCCATTTCAAATCAAAGTCACTGTCAAGCAACAACTGAAAAATGTGCAATGCAAAACACTACTGGCTAAGCAAAAAACTCAAGCTTTACTATCATTTGATATTTGTTAATTAAGATAGTAATACATTTTGATGCTTCTCAACTTGATCCTGATGGTTGCAGGATCATCCATCTGGCCCAAACCTGTTAATTTAACTTGTTCAGCTTAGCGATTTCTCTTCAGTCTATGTATTTTGCATGTACTTTTAGATTTTACAAGCTTTCCATTTTCACAAGTTCCTTTACTTTGTCCCGCATTTTCATATGCTCTGTTTCAAATTAAATGTTAACACTGATACCCCAACTCCCTGCTTGGGTGTACATTAGCCCTATATATTTTAGGAAGAACACTCACAGGAAACCTGGTGTCATCACTGAGATTTTTAGTATAAAAAGTTGGAATAGACAAGAAGCATTTGTTGATTGTTTTTTAAATAAAGAACACAAGAATGGTGGGTGGGAAACAAAATTATTTCTTGAAGATTTGACAATCACTATGGTCCTGGAGTAACTTTGAAAGCAAAATGAACACGACTACAGTAAGCCAACTAATGATAGGAGCTGAAGGAGAGAAGATAAGTGTGATGTTTATATTTTGAAATCAAATACCCAATTATTCATATATAAACAGTAGAAAATTCTTGAAGACGTTTATCACTATTCAAACTTGAAGGGACGTACTGAACAAATATTCAGAATTGAAATACTTCGCCTGATTAACCCCAAGTAATGCTGGAAAAATATTTGGTAAAGATTTAAATTAGCTTAATCTAAATAAGTGGAAAAAGCTATCCCCCAATTTACAATAACTTGCACTTGTATAATAGTAAAACATACCAAGGCACTGCACTGGAGCACCAAACAAATTTAACACTCAGCAACAGGAGGAGATATAGGACAGGTAACCAAAAACTAGGTCGGAGGCAAGTTTAAGCAGTGTCTTAAAAGGAGGGAGAGGCAAAAAAAGGTTTAGGAAAGGAACTCCAGAGCTTAGACCCTATGCAACTGAAGATATGGCCACCAATGTTACAACAATGGAAAACAGAGATTCACACAAAATCAGAACTGGAAGAACGCAGAGGTCATAGGGCTGATGGAATTTACAAAGATAGGAGCAAGACTACAGGGTCATCTGAAAACAAAGGTAACATTTTTTTTTAAAAGAGAAAATGCTGGACCAAGAGGCCAAAGTAGGTCAGCGAGCACATAGAATCCCTACAGTGCAGAAGGAAGCCATAGAGTCTGCACCTACCCTCTCAAAGAGCACCCCTGGCACACACCATTCATATGGATGTAAGGAGGGTGGGCATTGCATCAAGTCATACCTGGATACTAGCACACAATCTGATCATATACTGCACTAGCATCCAGTTTTTTCAGGTAGCCCACCCATCCACCACTTGAGGCTTTCATTGTAATCCCTCAAAAGGTTAGTGGATGGTCCCAAGTACTGTCCTTCTGGTTGAGGACCTAGATAAAACCACAGACCCATGCATTAATCAGAATAGAAACCTTTCTGAACACCCAAGACCAGCCTTCACATTGACAGCACTTATACAGCACCTTTAACATGGTAAAACATTCCAAACTGCAGGAAGATTAAACAACAACTGGCACCAAGCCACATAATACATGGGAAGATTGATAAAAAGCTTATTCAAAGAGGTAGGTTTCAAAGGGCATCTTAAAGAAGAACAATTAGAAGTGGGATCCACGCATGGTGGAACAAAGTGGGGATGCTCAAGAAGAGTGCAGGCATCTGAGGATTTCAGGGCTGGAGGAGATAGGAAAGCAGGATGAGACCATTGAAGGATTTTAAAACAAGTACAAAAAGTTAAAAACCAAGGCATTTAGGGGCTGATATTTCCTTATTCACAAAAGTATGATGTATGTGGGAACACTGCTATCTATCCAAGGAAAATACTATTTATTTGCCAGGATACAATATAAAACAAGTTTCAGGTGCAATGCCTTACAAACCACTTTATTGATGTGCCAAACCCATAAGGCAATGATCAAAATCACCTCTGCAATCATTTACATGTGCACATTAATCATTCATCTCACACCACTAACACCTTCACTGGCAGATCTATCACCACCAACACTTCAGGCATTATACCTCAAAATGTTCTATAACTATACTATTGAGATGTTTTTCAAAATGCATGATGATGTAAAATGATAATTCGAATGATGAATATGAAACGTGATCATAATTTTGCAATTCTATCTGATGCATCAAGGAAATATGCAAGAAAATAAAATCAGGTGGGAAACAGACAAGGGGAAAAAATATTTAATTTTTTGTTTATGAATCTAAACCTGTCCGACTGAGTTATTCACAGGCAGGTCAGGCAGCATCTGTGAAGACAAAACAGAAGTCACTGGCCGGAAATGTTAATGCTGGATCGCTCCCTCTTTACAGATGCTGCCAGACCTGCTGAGTATTTCCAGCATTTTGCTTTTCTTACAAATCTGCATCCGCCTACCTCAAATAACCTTTTATACCCTTGCTTACCAAGAATCTATCCACCTCTACCTTAAAAATATTCAAAGATTCTGCTTACACCAGCTTTTCAGGAAAAGAGTTCCAAAGACTCACGGCCCTCAGTGAAAGATTTGTGCCTCATTTTCCTATTAAATGGATGATCCAAATTTTTTAACAGATTCTCCCACAAGAGGAAACTTCCTCTCCACATCCACCCAGTCAAAACCCCGCAGGATCTTAAATGTTTTAACCAAGTTGCCTCTTACGCTTCTGAACTCCAGCATACACAAGCCTAGCCTGTCCAACCTGTCCTCATAAGACAACCCATCCATTCCAGGTAGCAGACTGGCAAATCTTCTCTAAACTGCCTCCATGCATTTATTCCTTCCTTAAATAAGGTGACCAATACATGTACACGGTAGTCCAGATGCGGCCTCACTTGTGCCCTGTACAATGAAGCATATCCTTTCTACATTTGTATTCAAATCTCCTCACAATAAATTATAACATCCTATTAGCTTTCCTAATTACTTGCTGTACCTGTATACTAACCTTTTGTGATTCATACTAGCCTAGCGATTCTTTCAGGTTTTCAGCATCTGCATGCGGTATGCTTTGTGTCAGTGAGGTATTATCTGATAATCCATATAAACTCCTGCTTCTACATCTGAAACATTCAATCATACACAGAGTGCACAGCACCATGCAGAATAAATACAACTACCACCAGAAAGCTATAACTTAAACATTCCTTTAAAAAGCAGGCATCTTTCTATGCATTGTAAAACAACATGTCATTTAAAGTTTCAAAGTTCCGTGAAGAATGGAGAATTGTATTTCTTCCCACACAAAACATGTAGCTGTAAGTAACACAGGCAGATATACGGATTGCTTAAACTATTGTAGCTCCACTTTTCTCTGATTTAACCAAAGATTTCTCTAACTTTTGTTTTCCAGCAGACAACACATTCACGGTCCATATCTCAGATGCTGTAGAATTGTCTTATACATGGGATTTTCTGGGGGCAGCATGTGGCGCAGTGATTAGCACTGGGACTGTGGCGCTGAGGACCGGGGTCCGAATCCCGGCCCTGCGTCACTGCCCGTGTGGAGTTTGCACATTCTCCCCATGTCTGCGTGCGTTTCACCCCCACAACACAAAGATGTGCTGGTTAGGTGGATTGGCCACGCTAAATTGCCCCTTAATTGGAAAAGAAAAATAATTGGCTACTGTAAAAAAAAAAAAAAAAAATTTTTTAATACATGGGATTTTCTGTATTACTTATTCCTGCTTTAAAATAAAGCAATTCTAATGTCATCGTGATTACATAGCTGCCAGTTATAAAGTATGCACAGATCAACACGCTGCTTTCCCTTAGATGGGCTGAATCACTATACCTGGCTGATCATAAGATTTATCAGCAAAGTCCATCAGCAGCAAACACCATGCAGCCTTGCATCTGAAGTCCATTGCCAGATTGCAGTCATGATAAACAACAACATAGCTGCTTTCAACATAGTGAAGTATGTGATGAATCTGATATAGGAAATGAATGATGCATTCTCAAATAAGTATTGTAATTTAGAACAATGATATGGGATTGCAGTACTTTGCTGCATGTGTGTGGTCACCACCTGCATTTCCCCCAAATAAGCTCTAAAAACAAGAAACACAGACACTGAACACAAACATCACAATTAATACTTGACATGGAGATTGTTTATCAGACTGTAGCAAATAAGCTCCATCATCAAAGGTGCAAAGCAAGAATCAACTTTGATAAACAAATGGAAAAGACCCCCATTGTACGGTAATAACTTTAGCATATGACAAAGTAAATGGGTACCCTTCTCACTTACAATATTACCACCGAAACCGAATGCATGATATGACAGGCATTAAATAGCACTTAGCAAGCAAAGGTGAACGAACAAGGCATGCAGCAAAGTGCATCGACAGTACAATACATACAAATTTAGTGGGGTTCTTTTCAAAAGTGCAATTGCACTGTGGTGAGTTGTAACAAAATTCACCCGAATTCCGTGTTTAGTTAAGGAACAGAGGAATGTTATTAGGATGAGTCAAAGGAAAGCTGGGAGGAGGTTCGTGTGGAGCATAAAACATTGACATAATCTTTTGGGCCAAATAGCCTGTTTTTGTGCTGTGTGTAACGTGCACTTCTGTGACCTTAAAAGAACATAGTCCACCTTGCAAAAACAAAATACTGCGGATGCTAGAAATCTGAAACAAAAACAGAAAATGCTAGAAATACTCAGCAGGTCAGGCAGCATCTGTGGAGAGAGAGAAACAGTCACTATAAGGTGTCATGCAGTAAATAATGTTACAGGAAATCCATGAACATTTTGTGATGCACAACATCGATCATAAGTGCTGACACTGACCTCAAAAATACCAGATAATTGGTGTTGATAAAACATGGCAGGGGAGAAAATCCAGATTTGTTAATGATATCTCAAATGCTTGCAAGAGCAAATTATCCTTACCAATTTGTGACAATAACTTGTAACTTCTCCTTAAATATTTATGCTTTCAAAAGCCTGCGCTGGGTGGATGGAAATGAATGAATGAAGCAATCAAGCGAATAAGAACACACATAAAAATTGGAGCAGAAGCCATACGGCTCACTAAGCCTACTCAACAACTCAATAAGATCATAGCTGATCTTCAACCACAACTGCTCCCGATCTGCCCCCAAGTTCACTCAATTCACTGAAAAACCAAAAATCCATCTATTCCAGCGACAAATATATGCAACAATGGAGCATTCAGATCTCTCTGGAGTACAAAATTTTAAAGCACCACAACATGCAGATGGGGCAGGGGGGACCCCGCTGAGAAAGAGGTGTTGGGGGGCTCCCCGCTGAGAGAGACGGGGGGTCCCCGCTGAGAGAAGGGCAGGGGGCCCTGCCGAGGATGGGGTAGTCCGTTGGGGTCAAGCTGGGGTGGGCGGGATCAAGGCAGGGTGCGGTAGGTGGGATCAGGGTGGGGCACGGTGGGTGGGATCAGGGCAGGGCACAGTGGGCAGGGTGTGTTGGGTGAGGGCAGGGCACGGTGAGCAGGATCATTGTGGGGTCACGGTGGGGGCAGTGGACGTGATCAGGGCGAAGCATGGTGGCAGAGAACGGTGGGCAGGATCAGAGCGGGGCATGGTGGGCAGGATCACGGTGGGGGCAGTTGGCAGGGTCAGGGTGGGTCACAGTAGGCAGGATCCAAGCAGGGCACTGTGGGTGGGGCACTGTGGGCGCGATGAGCGTGGTGCTTAGTGGGCGGGGTCAGGGTGGGGGGCGGTGGGCAGGGTCAGTGTGGGGGGCGGTGGGCGGGGTCAGGGTGGGGGGCGGTGGGCGGGGTCAGGGTGGGGGGCGGTGGGCGGGGTCAGGGTGGGGGGCGGTGGGCGGGGTCAGGGTGGGGGGGCGGTGGGCGGGGTCAGGGTGGGGATGGCGGTGGGCGGGGTCAGGGTGGGGATGGCGGTGGGCGGGGTCAGGGTGGGGATGGCGGTGGGCGGGGTCAGGGTGGGGGGCGGGGTCAGGGTGGGGGGCGGTGGGCGGGGTCAGGGTGGGGGGCGGTGGGCGGGGTCAGGGTGGGGCGGTGGGCGGGGTCAGGGTGGGTGGCGGTGGGCGGGGTCAGGGTGGGGGCGGTGGGCGGGGTCAGGGTGGGGGGCGGTGGGCGGGGTCAGGGTGGGGGGAGGTGGGCGGGGTCAGGGTGGGGGGCGGTGGGCGGGGTCAGGGTGGGGGGCGGTGGGCGGGGTCAGGGTGGGGACGGTGGGCGGGGTCAGGGTGGGGGGCGGTGGGCGGGGTCAGGGTGGGGGGCGGTGGGCGGGGTCAGGGTGGGGGGCGGTGGGCGGGGTCAGGGGCGGGGTCGGTGTCAGGGTGGAGGGCGGGGTCAGGGTGGGGCGGTGGGCGGGGTCAGGTTGGGGGGGCGGGGTCAGGTTGGGGGGGCGGGGTCAGGTTGGGGGGGCTGTGGGCGGGGTCAGGGTGGGGGCGGTGGGTGGGGTCAGGGTGGGGGCGGTGGGTGGGGTCAGGGTGGGGGGCGGTGGGTGGGGTCAGGGTGGGGGGCAGTGGGTGGGGTCAGGGTGGGGGGCGGTGGGTGGGGTCAGGGTGGGGGGCGGTGGGTGGGGTCAGGGTGGGGGGCGGTGTCAGGGTGGGGGGCGGTGGGCGGAGCCAGGGTGGGGGCCGGTGGGCGGGGCCAGGGTGGGGGCCGGTGGGCGGGGCCAGGGTGGGGGCCGGTGGGCGGGGCCAGGGTGGGGGCCGGTGGGCGGGGCCAGGGTGGGGGCCGGTGGGCGGGGCCAGGGTGGGGGCCGGTGGGCGGGGCCAGGGTGGGGGCCGGTGGGCGGGGCCAGGGTGGGGGCCGGTGGGCGGGGCCAGGGTGGGGGCGGTGGGCGGGGCCAGGGTGGGGGCGGTGGGCGGGGCCAGGGTGGGGGCGGTGGCCCCGCCCATACCCAACACCCCGTGACTGAGCTGGTTGCCGTGACGACTGCGCCTCCCGGCCGCTCCAGGCCCCGAATGGCGAGCGGTTGGCCTCCGGGACAGCCTCGCCTAGCCACCGACAGGCGGAGGCCTGACCGTCAGTTCAGGGAGCAACAAGACGGAGCCGCCGTTCACTCCCCGAGCCGGGCGCTGCTCCCGATCCCCGAATCTGAGTGAAGCAAAGCGACTCACTCCGCGTATCGGTTAATCCACCATTGAAGTCCAGGCCGGACAGCTGTGAGAGGGAACGCGCCCGCACCTACCCGCTCTCTGAGGCAAATATCTTCCTCCAGCGGAATCTTCCACAACCGACAGCCGCAAACACAAGCGAAGCTCCAGGAACCTGCGTACTGCCCAACTGCGCATCCCCGCCGACGTCACAGACAGCTCGCGGTGGGCAGGGACCGTGCTGGACATACGTCATTGCGGCGAGTGGGCGGGGTCGGGGTGGGGTGAAAACGCGACATCAGCCAGGGGGCGGGGCCAGCCCTGGGAACGCGTCAGCAGCCAGGGGGCGAGTGCCAGCTCCTGGCAGATTAGATACAAACCCTATGGAATCGCTGCAGAGCAGAGGGAGCCTATTCGGCCCATTGAGTCTGTACTGATCCTCTAAAAGTGCATCCCACCCACTCCCACTCCCCCATCCATCCCACCCTGTAACCTAACCTGCACTGAGGGGCAACTTATCACGGCCAATGCACCTAACCTGCATATCTTTGGGATGTGGGAGGAAACCGGAGCACCCGGAGGAAACCCACGCACACACGGGGAGAACGTGCAGACTCCGCACAGACAGTCACCTGAGGCCTGAATTGACAGCGGGTCCCTAGTGCTGTGAGGCAGCAGTGCCAACACTGTGCCACCTTACCGCCAATCAGGCATGGTAAAAGTGCTGAATGACAAATGTATTTGTATCTATTTTAATTTTGCAAGTCACCTCTGTAGAATTAATATGTTGGTGTCAGATATAATCTGCACAAATGAAGATGTGTCAATCCGGAAACAAAATCTTTCCCTGTCATCTGATTCAGCTGTAACTTTGGTTACACATCTGTCCTACAAACAAGCTGCAAGTAGAAAAGTGCAGTGGCACCAATGCAAGTATCCCCTAACCAGCAAACCAACAACAGCATCAAGGCATCTTTTGTGTGCTGGTGATGTGCTGTACCGACTTCACAACACACAGCAAGGCTCACATTAATACATTTGGATTGGATTTGTTTATTGTCACTTGTACCGAGGTACAGTGAAAAGTATTTTTCTGCGAGCAGCTCAACAGATCATTAAGTACACGGGAAGAAAAGGGAAGAAAAGAAAATGCATAATAGGGCAACACAACATATACAATGTAACTACATAAGCACCGGCATCGGATGAAGCATACAGGGTGTAGTGTTAATCAGGTCAGTCCATAAGAGGGTAATTTAGGAGTCTGGTAACAGTGGGGAAGAAGCTGTTTTTGAGTCTGTTCGTGCGTGATCTCAGGCTTTTGTATCTCCTGCCCGATGGAAGAAGTTGGAAGGGTCAGTAAGCCGGGTGGGAGGGGTCTTTGATTATGCTGCCCGCTTTCCCCAGGCAGCGGGAGGTGTAGATGGACTCAATGGATGGGAGGCAGGTTTGTGTGATGGACTGGGCGGTGTTCACGACTCTCTGAGATTTCTTGCGGTCCTGGGCCGAGCAGTTGCCATACCAGGCTGTGATGCAGCCAGATAGGATGCTTTCTATGGTGCATCTGTAAAAGTTGGTAAGAGTTAATGTGGACATGCTGAATTTCCTTAGTTTCCTGAGGAAGTATAGGCGCTGTTGTGCTTTCTTGGTGGTAGCGTCGACGTGGGTGGACCAGGACAGATTTTTGGAGATGTGCACTGTAGCCACCTGGGTTGGCCACTTCCCGACTTAAAATGGAGAACCGCAAAGACTGAAGGGAAATTCAGCCAACACAGGCAAAATTGAGCAAGTGCAGAAATCATGTGTATTGAAACTTGCAAAAACCAGACAGCACTGAAACCAGCAGCCACCTGCATAGTAATGAGCGATTCCAGGGCACAATTGCAACACTTAAGGCGAATAAAGCCAAGCCAGACTCCTCAGTGCCAGCAGGAGCCAAGACAAAGGAAGGCCAACGGACATTTAGGGACTGCCCAGTGATCAGGGAACAACTCCAGTATTGGAGAAATCGATCCAAGTGATCGGGACGCAGTCCAATCATTTGGAACCAGGTACGGGGTTCGCCCCGAAGGGCGGGCAGCCCCTGGGGACTATAAAGTAAAGCCCCCAAGTTCAAATGGGCCTTCTTTGGCAGGGTCACTCAGCAACTTGAATCAACCCGTGAGAGTGACCTGTCTAAGCTGCCGCATCAACCAAGTAAGTCTCCAGTCAACGCTCGCTACGAGATAGGCGCTCCGAGCTACCAGTCCATACCAGCTTTTGAAATCTGCAGACTCAGGACCTGAACGAAAGGCCATTTGTTCCCCTGACCTGGTGGGCCAATTCCGAAGCTAAGTATAGGCCTTTTAGTGATAGGAATAGTCTAGAAAGCAGAGATTATGCATGAGTAGTGATTTACTGTATATAATAAATGTGTTTTGATTTGAATCTTACTAATTGGTGTGTTGTTATTGATCATTACTTGAACTTGAACCTCGTGGCAGTATCATAAAGATACCTGGCGACTCTAGAGCAAAGGTTAAACAAACAGAGCAAATTACGAATTAAGAGCCAACCAAAAGTTAGCAACATATTACTGGCGACATCCTGACGGGACCCAATTTAGAAGTGGTTTAACCACTCCGGGAGAACCCAAAATTTTAATTAGAAATCCAATTGGGAACAAAAAACCCACAAGTGTTCAAGCAGTTCTGATCAATCCTCATAATTCAGAAGTGTGTTAATGCATGCGTAACTAACAGGGCTATAAGGTAAAACTGATAGATTTTTGTTGCGAAAACCTGTCGGGAGTTTGTATTCCGGAAAATAGCGAAAGCCGTACCCGTAATTACAGCACCGCCTTAGTACCCCTTGTTCCAAATTTTAAGAGAGTATTTAGAGAGGAAAGATGGCAATGCAATGCCTCATGAACCCTGAAGAATTTGTGGTCGCAGTGACCAGCAGCAGAGTAGGTCAGTGTCCCGTTTGGGAAGAAGAGATCAGGAAATATCTCAAAGGGAAGGGGTGGCCCCTTTGGAGTGAATTCTGTGACAATGAGGAAACAGGACCCGGGAGTATAGGAGATACTTGGTGGGAGAACCTGTCAGAGATTCATAAGAAAAGCTTGGGAAAAGCTCGCAAGCCGATGGCAATTGTGTCCTGTTTGGCACAATTGCGAGGCACAGAGGAGATCGTTCGGACGCTCCGTAAAGAGATAGAAGGAGTACATCGAATGAGCAAGGTCGAGGTAAGTGAGGTTGAGAAAGAGAACATAGAGTTGAGAAGGAGGTTAGCAGCAAAGGACGGAGAGGTGGATGATGCCAAGCAGGCACACCAGTCTTGTCTGGCGCACCTAAGCAGCTTCCAGACACAGTATGAAAAGGCCTATCAGGACACGCAGCGTGCAGTCCTGGTAAGAGAGGAAACAGAGAAACAGCTAGAGGCATTGCAAAGGCAGTGTAGCGACCTGAAAGCAGCATTACGAGCACTCCATACTACCACCACGGAGCAGAGACAAAGCTCATTAGATCACGCAAAGTGCCGGAAGCAGATTGCAGAACTGCAGTCTTTGCTTTCAGTTCAGAATGGATTCCAGAGCACCTTTGGATCCCAGTTAGAAACAGAAGACGGCCCGGATTGGGAAGAATGAAATGAGACCGCGCATAGATATGTTCAGGTAACATGTGCGCAAGGAAAGCCCCAGAAGCGAAAAGCGCCCCAACCCCCCACATCGCAGATAGTTCAGGCACCAATGAATCCAGTAACCACCCACCGCACAGTCACATTGGAAGGAGACACGGAATTCCTGTACACGGCCCCCTTAACCGTGACCCAATTACGGGACGCGTGCGAGAAAATCACACCGTTCCTCCCCACCTCAGACCCCCACCACTTCTTTGCCAGAGTAAAGCAGCAGGCGACCATGTACGGCCTGGATGAGCGTGAGCACGTGAAGCTCACAGTTTTTAGTTTAGACCCTTCGGTCGTAGCAGCCCTTCCCGACCCACAGAATATAGGAGGCACCCTTGCAGAGATGCACACAGCGATCTTAGACGCGATCGGCTACAACAGAGGTGACCCCGTAGAAAGCCTGAATAAGTGTAGGCAGAAAAAGATGGAACACCCCACAGCGTTTGCTGGACTCCTGTGGATTCATTTTACAGCCGTTTTCGGTAATCTAGACCAAAAAGGTATGGCCAAATGGACCCGCACCCTTATCTCCCATGCCACAGGGGCAGGACAAAAAGCCTGTACCAACTATGACCCCTCAGAGGAAGCCCACAATGAGAAATGGGTTTTAAAAAGATTGTCCCGCACCTGGGAGCAATCTGTCCAAAACAAACCCGTAATTAAGAAACCCGAAGAACAGCAGGCTGAGGCAGATATCCACACAGTTAAGACACACCAGAACCCCGCATGGGTAAACAAAGGAAGGAACAGCCCCCCACAGAAACCACAAGAATGTTACAATTGCGGACAATTAGGACATTATGCACGAGAATGTCAAGCCCCCCTGAAACAGCAACGGAATCAGCCCACAAATGCCCCCCGGACCAGCAAAGACACCAACAGCCCCGACCCCCCACCCAGGGAACCATACCCAAGGGAACAATGCACCAGAGAGCCTGCTCCACCTTATGTGCCCCAGGAGTCATGTTACAACTGTGGGCAGTCAGGACACTTCGCCCGAGATTGCAGGAGACCCCCACCAGCTAGACTAGCCCCCAGATATGAAAGAGAACACCACCCCCAGCAGCTACAAGGTCCCAACTGCCCCATGCAAACTGTGAGCGCTTACCCACCACTTCTCCTGGCAGGAACACCTCAGCAAGGCCACTTCATTTTTGTTTCACTCCTCCTTCCTCTCTTCTTTGGCCACGCTGCACTCCCTCCATATGCTAGTTACACCCCAGTCCAGATGATGTTTTAAAAAGAACCGCTTGGGAGAAAACCGTGTCCTTTCTGATGGAACCTGCAGCATGTCGTTTAATGTTGTTTGTTATTGTTGTGTGTTGTATGCAAGATCGCAATTTTTTTTTTTACACGGCCCCACGCCATATTTGTCTGCAGAAACCTATGAAAACTTGCCAGCACGCTCATCGGCAGAAACCGCTGAGAGCTTGCCAGACCCCCGTTCATAACTGCTCTTCTGGTTCGAAGGTAGAACCAATAAGGCAACCCCCCACGATGACTACATTTCTTGCCCGTTCTTGTCGGTTGCTCAGGCAGTGGAGAAACGGCATTGGTCTCCGCCCTGCCTGAGGACCCCCCCTCTGGTCAGCTACGCTCGGGTAAAGCACACACGGCATTGGTCGCCGTCCTACCCGGGGATTCCATCCAATTCTTACCCGTCGCGGCCCATACGCATCTCATTTCGGCACTCTTGGTTCAAAAAGTTTTGTTTTGTTTTCAAGCAACCCTTAGATTGCCATCCCTGTGCTATTTACATCCTCAAACATTTGGATGGTAAATCGCACAGCCTGCGAGACGGCTCGCACTGGTTCAGTATTTTTAAGTGTGGCTTGTCCTGAATATTCGGTTTTTTTAAAAAAATGAGGGAGTCACACATGGTGACAAATTGTAAAGGGAGAATTGGCACTAAAGGACAGACATACTAACGCACGAGATATTAACCAAGATAGTAACAGACACTATGCTTGATCCATATAACCCCAGAAGCTCCAGGAAAAGAGATGAAACAGAAAGGAAGAGACAGAAAGAGAAAGAAGAAGAACAATGAGGACATCCTCCATGTTGATCACCACCATTATGATGTGTATTCGGTTGAGCGCGAACGCGAACCCCCTGACCCCAACCCCACCCATCCGTCAATGATTCACTTCCCCATAGCACCCAGAGCCCAGTAACAGGCAACACCACACCATCATGGTGTGATAAGCTCATAACGTGGTACTCCCTTTCCTACGTAGTCGAATCCTATTAGTGTTGGCAATACTCTGCAGCACCGTGCAGACTATCCGCATGAGGAAATGGCGAAGGAGAGCCTACCGCGCTAGCACCCCGGTATACAGAATGAGATTCCCTATTTTCGGTTTTCACCAGGCCCCCAAACCCCTTGATGTACAATAATGACCATTTGTGTTGCATCTTTTGTAAATAAAGAAATGGAAATATTGTACACCCCTGTGCTTGACTGTCAAGCCAGGAAAAATGTAAATGCTGCTATTATTTTGTATTGTTTAGGAAGTTAATATGACTGAATGTCTAGTGAGTGTAGTTTATTGAGGACAGTTAGAAGTACCGTGTTTTTTTTTGTGTTGTAATGCATGTCCCTGTCTGACATAGCGCCACTTAGAAATTGGTAGTTAAAATATTTACTGCATAGTTATGGTCAGTGTTAGAGGCCATGGAAGAGTGCTCGCTGGGTCAGGGAATGAAGACAATGCAGTTATGTGATCCTTCACGCTTCGCGTCAGGGATCACAAGGAGGGGGTGTAGCCACCTGGGTTGGCCACTTCCCGATTTAAAATGGAGAACCGCAAAGACTGAAGGGAAATTCAGCCAACACAGGCAAAATTGAGCAAGTGCAAAAATCGTGTGTATTGAAACTTGCAAAAACCAGACAGCACTGAAACCAGCAGCCATCTGCATAGTAATGAGCGATTCCAAGGCACAGTGGCAACAGTTAAGGTGAATAAAGCCAAGCCATCTCTCGGTGCCAGCAGGAGCCAAGACAAAGGAAGGCAACGGACATTTAGGGACCGCCCAGCGATCAGGGAACAACTCCAGTATTGGAGAAATCGATCCAAGTGATCGGGACGCAGTCCAATCATTTGGAACCAGGTACGGGGTTCGCCCCGAAGGGTGGGAAGCCCCTGGGGACTATAAAGTAAAGCCC
Organism: Scyliorhinus torazame; assembly: GCF_047496885.1. Classification (NCBI taxonomy): domain Eukaryota; kingdom Metazoa; phylum Chordata; class Chondrichthyes; order Carcharhiniformes; family Scyliorhinidae; genus Scyliorhinus; species Scyliorhinus torazame. The sequence goes on from NC_092717.1 coordinate 7,585,227, forward strand.
CCAAGTTCAAATCGGTCTTCTTTGGCAGGGTCACTCAGCAACTTGAATCAACCCGTGAGAGTGACCTGTCTAAGCTGCCGCATCAACCAAGTAAGTCTCCAGTCAACGCTCGCTTACGAGATAGGCGCTCCTCGCTACCAGTCCATACCAGCTTTTGAATCCTGCAGAATCACGACCTGAACGAAAGGCCATTTGTTCCCCTGACCTGGTGGGGCCAATTCCGAAGGTAAGTATAGGCCTTTTAGTGATAGGAATAGACTAGAAAGTAGAGATTATGCATGAGTAGTGATTTACTGTGTATAATAAATGTGTTTTGATTTGAATCTTACTAATTGGTGTGTTGAGTTATTGATCATTACTTGAACTTGAACCTTGTGCGGGAACATAAAGATACCTGGCGACTCTGGAGCAAAGGTTAAACAAACAGAGCAAATTACGAATTAAGAGCCAACCAAAAGTTAGCAACAGCACCCCTAGGAATTTGAAACTGCTAACCATCTCCACCTCAGCCCCATTGATGCTGACAGGGGTGTGTACAGTACTTTGCTTCCTGAAGTCAGTGACCAGCTCTTTGGTTTTGCTGGCAATGAGGGAGAGATTGTTGTCACTGCACCACTCCACTAGGTTCTCTATCTCCCTCCTGTATTCTGACTCGTTGTTATTCGAGATCCGGCCCACTATGGTCGTATTGTCAGCAAACTTGTAGATGGAGTTGGAACCAAATTTTTCCACGCAGTCGTGTGTGTACAGGGAGTAGAGTAGGGGGCTAAGTACGCAGCCTTGCGGGGCGCCGGTGTTGAGGACTATTGTGGAGGAGGTGTTGTTGTTCATTCTTACTGATTGTGGTCTGTGGGTCAGAGAATCGAGGATCCAGTTGCAGAGTGGGGAGCCAAGTCCTAGGTTTTGGAGCTTTGATATGAGCTTGGCTAGGATTATGGTGTTGAAGGCGGATCTGTAGTCAATAAATAGGAGTCTGATGTAGGAGTCCTTGTTGTCGAGATGCTCCAGAGATGAGTGTAGGGCCTGGGAAATGGCGTCTGCTGTGGACCGGTTGCGACGATATGCAAATTTTAGTGGATCAATTGCAGTGGATCAAGCACTTCATTACGACTGAAATCAGGGCCACCGGACGGTAGTCATTGAGGCACGTTGCCTGGTTCTTCTTTGGCACCGGTATGATGGTGGTCTTCTTGAAGCAGGTGGGGACCTCGGAGTGGAGTAGGGACAGGTTAAAGATGTCCGCGAACACCTCTGCAGCTGGTCCGCGCAGGTTCTGAGTGCACGACCAGGGATCCCGTCTGGGCCCGTCACCTTCCGAGGGTTCACTTTCAGGAAGGACGATCTGACTTCGGAAGCTGTGATGGTGGGTATGGGTGAATTATTGGCTGCTGGGGCACTCGACAGCGCATTGTTGGTTACCTGCTCGAACCGAGCATAGAATGCATTGAGTTCATCGGGGAGGGGTGCGCTGCTGCCGGAGATACTGCTCGGCTTCGCTTTGTAGCCCGTTATGTTGCCATTTCTGCCATGACCATTTATGTACTGCAATAATCGTGGAAAGCACATAGTTAACGTTTTTCATTTCAGATTTCCAGCAGACGCAGTGTTTTGCTTTGATTTGCATAGTGGTCAGTGGTTTGAAAGTTGCTCTTAATACCCCCAAAACAGCCCCATCAACAGTGCAGTGCTCCCTCAGCACTGCACGGTGAATAAACATGGATAATGTGTTTAAGTCACCGGAGTGAGGCATGAACCCCTCCCACCTTGTGACTTGGAGGTGTGAAGGTATTGGAAAGGGTGCAGAAAAGATTGACGATAATGGTTCCAAGGTTGAGGAGCTTCAGGAGAAGTTGGGCTCTCCTGGGATAATAGAAGATTTAGAGGAGATTTGATAATAGAAGATTTAGAGGAGATTTGATAGAGGTTTGCAAAATCACGAGGGGTCTGGATAGAAGTGACTGGGAGAAACTATCCCCAATCCTGGACGAATGCAGAACCAAAGGACACCGATTTTTGAAAAAAAAAAATATATTTTTCCCCCTCCTTTTTCACATTTTCATCCAAATTTACACCCACCAACAAACAATCAACGGTAACGAATACAATGTCAATCCCCTGATCAACAATTCCTCCCTCTCACCAACCCCCAAACAACCCTCAACATTTTAAATACAAACATCAAAGAAAAGGATTCAGGATCCACCATCCACAGTCACCAACAACATACACAGTGCAACACCCCCGCCCCCTCCAAATGTTCCATGTCATCCAATTCTTGAAAGTGCATAATAAACAAAACACATGAATTGCAGAACCCTTCCATATCCTTCCCCTCAACTCAAACATCACCTTCTTGAGTGTCAGAAACTCCCAACAGACCCCCCCCCCCCCCCCCCCCCCCCGCGCCACCCCAGGGCACACGGTGGATAAACTGACCTCCACCGCAACAGGATCCGCCTTCGGGCGATCAGCGAGGGAAGGCTAAAACACCTGCGGCCATACCCACTTCCAACCCCAGACACCGATTTTGAAGGTGATTTGTAAAAAAAGCAATGGAGATATATGGGGAATATATGGTTGTTGAGGATCTGGAATGAACTGCCTGCGAGGGTGGTGAAGGTAGATTCAACCGTGGGATTCAAAAGGGAATTGGATCATCATCTGAAGGGGAAGGATTTCCGAGGCTCTGGGGAAAAGCATGGAGTGGAACCAGGTGAATTATTCTTGCAAGGAGCCAGCACGATCATGACGGACCAAATGGCCTCCCTCCATGCTGCAACCACTCTGTGATGAGAACTACCCACTGAGCCACAGCTAGACATAGTAATGAATTAAGTAACATTTAACCAGCAGCACGGTAGCATAGTGGTTAGCACAGTTGCCTCGCAGCTCCAGGGTCCCAAGTTCGATTCCCGGCTCGGGTCACTGCCTGCGGAGTCTGCCCATCCTCCCCGTGTCTGCGTGGGTTTCCTCCGGGTGCTCCGGTTTCCTCCCACAATCCAAAGATGTGCAGGTTAGGTGGATTGGCCATGCTAAATTGCCCTTAGTGTCCAAAATTGCCCTGGGGTTACTGGGTTATGGGGCTGGGGTCGAGGTGTGGGCTTGGGTAGGGTGCTCTTTCCAAGAGCCGGTGCAGACTCGATGGGCCGAATGGCCTCCTTCTGCACTGTAAATTCCATGATAGCATTATCAATACCATCACAGGGTTAAAGGTAAGTAGATACTCACTATCAAACCAAATCATTTCCACACCTACATGATATGTTTTATCTTTTCCAACATTAGCTAACTTGTCTTTGTTCTTTTTTTCTTAGTTATTAATTGTTTTATTGGATTTCTCTTTCCGCTTAAATCTTGGACTATTAATTAAACTGTTGCAATACAGCTGATTTTCTGAGCATTTTAATGAGCCTCCTAACATCATCACCTTTGGCACAAAAACAGAACATGCAGGACAATCTCAGCGGGTCTGACAACGTCTGTGGAGAGAGGGGGGAGCTAACGTTTCGAGTCTGGATGACTCTTTGTCAAAGCTGGAGAGAACTGGAAATAAGGTCACATTTATACTGTTGTTGGCAGGGGGGTGGCGGGGAGCGTGGAGCAGTGGGGCTGGATAGAGAGCCAGTGATAGAGATGGTACAAGATATCTTGGACAGAAAGACTAAGGGAATGTAAATGGGGATGATTAAGGGTGCTGATAATGGCACATTAAAAGATAGAATGTGTTAATGGCAGAACAAAGGTAAGCAACGTGTCTCAGAGCAACTAGGAACAGGAAACAGATGGCCCACGGGTGTGCTACTCAAACCCGTAGCGTGGATTTCATCCGGGTGCTCCGGGTTCCTCCCAGAGGCCAAAGATGTGCAGGTTAGGAGGATTGGCCATGCTAAATTGGGGCCATGGGGATAGGGTGGGGGAGTAGGCCTAGGTAGGTTGCTCTTTCAGAGGTTCGGTGCGGACCCAATGGGCTGAATGGCCTCCTTCTGCACTGTAGGGGTTCTGTGGTTCTGGGTATGAGTTTACGTGACTGAACGGATTGGGGTTTTTATGATCCGAAAGCTCCAACATCATTTTTGCCGATTTTGGATTTTGTAATGACACGGAACAATATTTGACCTCCAGCAACAAACTATCAAACAGAAAATCCCAGTCAACTCACTGACGTGGATCATTTCCAAATTCATCAATCAGCTACACAGGATGTCTTAACTAGCTTGACCAGATTTAAACTTGATTTGCAAAATGATAATTCCAATTATCTAATATTTCCTTTTGTTCCCGCTGGCGTCTACAGCTCTGACAGAAGACAGCAACCTCCCTAATTAGGGAGCTATCAATTCAAGGGCCATGACAGAGTTATCTGCTTTGCATCTTGCATTCTGATGTCAGCTGCTCTCAGGGTACTAATTAAATACACCTGGAAATACCAGAATGTACACATTTCTTTGTTACAAGGACACCCTTTAATTTGAATGTCTCTTACAGGAGTGGTAAGAAACACTGTAGTTTCATTCCACACCCATCTACTCCAGAGTCTTGACCACTAAGAAGAAGATACATATAGATACTTAGAACATACAGTGCAGAAGGAGGCCATTCGGCCCATCAAGTCGGCACCGGCCCACTTACGCCGTCACTTCCACCCTGGCCCCATAACCCAATAACCCCATCTAACCTTTTTGGACACTAAGGGCAATTTAGCATGGCCAATCCACCTAACCTGCACGTCTTTGGACTGTGGGAGGAAACTGGAGCACCCGGAGGAAACCCACGCAGACACGGGGAGAACGTGCAGACTCCACACAGACAGTGACTCTGTGGAGAATCAAACCCGGGACCCTGGAGCTGTGAAGCCAGAATGCTACCCACGTGTGCTACCGTGCTGCCCCAAGACTCCCAAAAAGCAAAGCCAAGTACAATCTCAGGCAAAAGAGCACCCCTCCCCGATGACCTCAATGCATTCTGGAATAGAATAGAATCCCTGCAGTGCAGAAGGAGGCCATTCAGCCATTGAGTCTGTACCGACCCTCCAAAACAGCACCCCAACCTAGGCTCAATCTCCCACCCTATCCTTGTAACCCCACCTAGGGACAATTTAGCTTATCCAATCCACCTAACCTGCACATCTTTGGACTATGGGTGGAAACCGGAGCACCCGGAGGAAACCCACGCACACACGGGGAGAACGTGTCAGTCACCCGAGGCTGGAATTGAACCCGGGTCCCTGGCACTGTGAAGCAGCAGTACTAACCACTGTGCCACCTCCATGCCTGCTCGTTTCGAGCAGGAAACCAACAAACTCGCTGTCAACTGCCCCAGCAGTCTCGGACACACCCACCGTCAGAAGTCAGATCGGCTTTCTTGAAAGTGAACTGACAGAAAGCAAAGGGCCCTGACGGATCAGATCCTGGGCGGACCAACTGGTGGGTGTGTTCGCAGACATCTTCAACTTCTTCCTACTCCATTCTGAGGTTCCCACCTGCTTCAAGAAGACCACCATCATACCAGTGCCAAAGAAGAACCAGGCAATGTGCCTCCATGACTACTGGCCGATGGCCTTAACACTTATCATTATGAAATGAGACACATCAGCTCCATACTCCCAGAATGCCTTGGTCCACTGCAATTCGCAAACCAGTCCACAGCAGACTCTTATCTCCCTGGCCCTACACTCACCCTGGAGCATCTCGACAACAAGGACTCCTACGTCAGACTCCTATTCATTGACTACAGCTCCGCCTTCAACACCAGAATCCCAGCCAAGCTCATATCAAAACTCCAAAACTTAGGACTTGGCTCCTCCCTCTGCAACTGGATCCTCGACTTCCTTCTGCGCTGTAAATTCTATGATTCCTGACCCAAAGACCACAATCAGTAAGAATAAACAACAACACCTCCTCCACGATAGTCCTCAATACCGGGGCCTCACAAGGCTACGTACTTAGCCCCCGACTATACTCCCTGTGCACACACGACTGTGTGGCAAATTTCAGCTCCAACTCCATCTACAGGTTTGCTGATGACACGACCGTAGTAGGTCAGATCTCAAACAACGATGAGTCAGAGTACAGGAGGGAGATAGAGAGCCTAGTGGATTGGTGTAACGACAACAATCTCTCCCTGATTGTCAGCAAAACTATGGAGCTGGTCATTCACTTCAGGAAGCAATGTGTCATACAAACCCCTGTCTGCATCAATGGTGCCGAGGTGGAGATGGTTGACAGCTTCAAATTCCTAGGTGTGCACATCACCAACAATCTGTCCTGGTCCACCCACGTTGACGCTACGACCAAGAAAGTACAACAGCACCTTTACTTCCTCAGGAAACTAAGTAAATTTGGCATGTCCACATTGACTCTTACCAATTTTTACAGATGCACCACAGAAAGCATCCTGTCTGGTTGCATCACAGCCTGGTATGGCAACTGCTCGGCCCAAGACCGCAAGAAACTACAGAGAGTCATGAACACAGCCCTATTGCACAATTTGAAAGAGGAGCAGGGATGTTGGTTGATGGTAAATACCGACCACCAACATCCCCACAATAGATTATCTGGTCACAGTTGTTTGTGGGAGCTTGCTGTGCACAAAGTGGCTGCCGTGTTTCCTACATTTCACCAATGACTACACTTCAAATGTACTTTATTGATTGTAAAGTGCTTTGGGATGAGGTTATGAAAGGTGTTATAGAAATGCAAGTTCTTCTTTTCTTTGAAGATGCAAATGTTGATTGTCTCTTGCACTGTCAGTTTTTCCAACATTGTTGACGCTTTACTGTTTAGCACAGGGCTAAATCGCTGGCTTTGAAAGCAGACCAAGGCAGGCCAGCAGAACGGTTCAATTCCCTTAACCGTCTCCCCAAACAGGTGCCGGAATGTGGCGACTAAGGGCTTTTCACAGTAACTTCATTGAAGCCTACTTGTGACAATAAACGATTTTCATTTCATTTCATTTCATTTCTTCCTTCCAGAACCCCTGCATAGGGGCCAGGGCAGTTTCTCCTGCGGTGATCTCCTCCAGGCCCACTGCTGGGCTGAGAAAATGTTACCCCAAAATGCTAAAGGGGGCCTCTTTCCTGTTGCCCACCTCCTGCAGCAGCAGCAGCTCTCCTGTCATCTGAACAAGGCCAGGAGCTGGTCCAGGAAACTGCTGCCATCGAATGCAAAATTCCCGATAAGTCACTGCTGCTCTTTAAATGGTAGGGCAAGGAATTTCACCTCCCAATTGTGTGAACTGCAAGGGCAGGAACTCGCAAAGAGTAGCTCATTAGGTGCAAATCCAGTGGTTTTACTGAAAAACAATCAGGTGGATACCTCTAATGTGCATAAATGGGAGTTCAGTTACATGAAAATCTGGCCTCTTGTGAGAATGTTGAGCACTGAAACCTACCAAAGAGACAAGAGCCATTTCCTGACCTCCTGCCAGAGACAGGCAGCTGGCTATTTAAAATCAGTGTCCTAAAGGTGTCGGTAAACTCCGCCATTTCCAACATTGGCCGTTCCAGTACCTCAGTGACCATTGACGTCCAATCTTTGATATGCAGCCAGGGCCACAAACTCTGGAATCGCTTTCACACACCTCTCCGTCTCTCTCTCTCTCTCTCTCTTTCTCTCTCCACTACTCCCCATTTTAAAATGCTCCTTAAAACCTACCTCATTGATCAAGCTTTTGGTTACCTGTCCTAATATGACAGCGTCAGATTTAGTTTGATTATCACTTTTGTGAAGGACCAGGGGGACATTTTACTGCATTGAAGCTACTATAAAAATGTGGGCAGTTTTGACGTATTGTGGATGTCAGGAGCTCCTGACAAAGCTGAAAATCATAGATCATAGAATCATAGAATTTACAGTGCAGAAGGAGGCCAATCGGCCCTTCTAGCCTGCACCAGCCTATGGAAAGAACACCCTACTTAAGCCCACGCCTCCACCCTATCCCCGTAACCCGACCCTAACCTTTTGGACACTAAGGGGCAATTTAGCACGGCCAATCCACCTAACCTGCACACCTTTGGACAGAAACTCTTATCAACAGCAAAGTGTAGGTTGGACAGAGATGAAGACACGGAACAGGGAGGGCGGCAAATATGATTTGTCACCATTTTGCTCATGTGCAGAAGGCACATTCTAAATTAACCGAAAGTTGGAGCTCTGCCAAATGGCTAACATGTCTCATTCTGGAAATATGGACAAAAGAGTTGAGTTCACGAGGTGAGGAGAATGACTGCCCTTGACATCAAGGCAGCATTTCACCCGAGTGTGGCATCAAGGAATCCTAGCAAAATTGGAATCAATGGGAATCGGGGCCGGGGGCATGTTCCACTGGTTGTAATCATACCTGGTACTCAGGAAGATGGTTGTGATCGTTGGAGGCCAATCATTTCAGCCTTAGAGTATTGCTGCAGGAGTTCCACAGGTTAATGCCCTAGGCTCAAACATCTTCAGCTGCTTCATTAATGACCCTCCTCCATCGTAAGGTCAGAAGTTGGAATATTTGCACAATGTTCAGCACTATTCCCAATTCTCCAGATACTTAATTCTCCAAATTCAGCAAGGCCTGGTCAACACCTGGCAAGCAAGTAGCCAGTCCAAACAAGTGCCAGGCAATGACATCTCCAACAACAGATAACCCCCGCCCCCCCCCCCCCCCCCCCCCCCCCCCCCCCCCACCCACTCACAACATTCAACAGCATTACCACTGCTGAACCAACATTCTGGGGGTTACAAATGACCAGAAACTGAACTGGACTAGCCATATAAATACTGTATCTACAAGAACAGGTACGAGGCTGGGAAATCTGAGATGAGTCATGATCAGCCATGATCTGATTGAATGACGGAGCAGGCTTCAGGGGCCGAGAGGCCTATTCCTGCTTTGTATGAGCAACTCACCTCCAGAATCCCCAAAGCCTGTCCATCACCTACAAGGCACGAGTCAGGAGTGTGATGGAATACTTCCCACTTGCCTGGATGAGTGCAGCTCCAACAGTACTAGAAGCTCAACACCATCCGGGACAAAGCAGCCCCGCTTGATCAGCACCCCACCCACACCTTAGCCATTCACTCCCTCCATTACTGACGCAGAAGCAGTCGTGTGCATCGTCCACAAGATGCACTGTAGGAACTCACCACGCCTCCTTCAACAGCACCTTCCAAACCCACAACCTCCACCATCGAGAAAGGCATGGGCAGCAGATGCATGGGAACACCACTACCTGAAAGCTCAACTCCAAGCCACACAGCACCCTGATCTGGAAATTATCAGTGTTCCTTCATTGCCACTAGATCAAAATCCTGGCACTCCCTAACAGCACTGTGGGTACATCCACACCACATGGACTGCAGCCATCCAAGGAGTGGCTCACCACCACCCACTCAAGGGCAATAACCCGCTGGTCTAACCTGTGACATCCACGGCCCATGAACAAAAAAAAAAGAAACTAAATATGTGCTTTCAAGTGAAACCACTTTTGTTTATCTGTTTGTGATAATCACGAGTGCTGATCAGGCTGTTTCTCGCAGGTGGAGACTGTAGGACCATCTCTCGGCTCAAGAGGCCGGCCGTTTTGGACTGAGCTGAGGAGGAATTTCTTCACTTGGAGGGTGATGAATCTTTGCAATTCTCTCCCGCAGAGGGATGTGGATACTCCATCATCGAGAATACCGGGCGGGACGGTAGCACAGTGGTTAGCACTGTTGCTTCACAGCGTCAGGGTCCCGGGTTCGATTCCTGGCTTGGGTCACTGTCCTGTGCAGAGTCTGCACGTTCTCCCCGTGTCTGTGTGGGTTCCCTCCGGGTGCTCGGTTTCCTCCCACAAGTCCCGAAAGACGTGCTGTTAGGTGAATTGGACATTCTGAATTCTCCCTCTGTGTACCCGAACAGATGATGGAATATGGCGACTAGGGGTTTTTCACGTGACTTCATTGCAGTGTTAATGTAAGCCTACTTGTGACAATAGAGATTATTATTATTAGCTGCAGGTGGTTATCAGCAGGAGAGCACTGGGATTGTTCAATCTGAATAAAGGTGCCTGGGAACCAATGTGGAGGACCACCTGTCATATTACCCAGCAACCCACCGTCAGCAGCTGTCATCCCATTGGTGCAGACAGCCGGCAGCTGTTTCTGAGCAACACAGATCGAGCCCCAATTTGTGGGGACCGATGGGGGGGAAAGAGCAGGGTAGGGGGAAAAGAGCAGGGGAGGGGGAAAGAGCAGGGGATGGGGGGAAAGAGCAGCAGGGGAGGGGGGGAAAGAGCAGGGAGGGGGGGAAAGAGCAGGGGAGGGGGGAAAGAGCAGGGGAGGGGGGAAAGAGCAGGGAGGGGGGGAAAGAGCAGGGGAGGGGGGGAAAGAGCAGGGGAGGGGGGGAAAGAGCAGGGGAGGGGGGGAAAGAGCAGGGGAGGGGGGAAAGAGCAGGGAGGGGGGAAAGAGCAGGGAGGGGGGAAAGAGCAGGGAGGGGGGGGAAAGAGCAGGGGAGGGGGGGGGAAAGAGCAGGGAGGGGGGGGAAAGAGCAGGGAGGGGGGAAAGAGCAGGGAGGGGGGAAAGAGCAGGGGGAGGGGGGAAAGCAGGGGAGGGGAAAAGAGCTGGGGAGGGGGGGAAAGAGCAGGGGAGGGGGGAAGAGCAGGGGAGGGGGGAAAGAGCAGGGGAGGGGGAAAAGCAGGTGAGGGGAAGAGCAGGGGAGGGGGAGAGAGCTGGGGAGGGGGTGAAGAGCAGGGGAGGGGGAAGAGCAGGGGAGGGGGAAGAGCAGGGGAGGGGGGGAAAGAGCAGGGGAGGGGGAAGAGCAGGGGAGGGGGGGAAAGAGCAGGGGAGGGGGAAGAGCAGGGGAGGGGGGAAAGAGCAGGGGAGGGGGAAGAGCAGGTGAGGGGAAGAGCAGGGGAGGGGAGAGAGAGCTGGGGAGGGGGGGAAGAGCAGGGGGGGAAGAGCAGGGGAGGGGAAGAGCAGGGGAGGGGGGAGAGCAGGGGAGGGGGGGGAAGGGGAGGGGAGCAAGAGCAGGGGAGGGGGGGAAGAGCAGGGGAGGGGGGAAAGAGCAGGGGAGGGGGGAAAGAGCAGGGGAGGGGGAAGAGCAGGGGAAGGGGAGGGGAGCAAGAGCAAGGGAGGGGGATAGAGCAGGGGAGGGAGACAAATTGGATCGAGCTGTCAAAGAACCAGCACAGGTACTGTGGGCTCGATTGTTTGTTAAATCTTTCACGGGAGGGCAGCACTGTGGCGCAGTGGTTAGCACTGCTGCCTCACGGCGCTGAGGTCCCAGGTTCGATCCCGGTTCTGGGTCACTGTCCGTGTGGAGTTTGCACATTCTCCCCGTGTCTGCGTGGGTCTCACCCCCACAACCCAAAGATGTGCAGGTTAGGTGGATTGGCCACGCTAAATTGCCCCTTAATTGGGAAAAAAATCAATCGGGTACTCTAAATTTATAAAATCTTTCACGGGATGCGGGCGTCTCTGGCAAGGCCATGGCCTGTTGCTCATCCGTGGGCGTCACGGTAAGACAGTGGTTAGCACTGTTGCTTCACAGCGCCAGGGTCCTGATTTCGATTCCCGGTTTGGGTCACTGTCTGTGTGGAGTCTGCACGTTCTCCCCGTGTCTGCGTGGGTTTCCTCCGGGTGCTCCGGTTTCCTCCCACAAGTCCCGAAAGACGTGCTTGTTAGGTGAATTGGACATTCTAAATTCTCCGCTTTGTGTACCCGAACAGGCGCCGGAGTGTGGCGACTAGGGGATTTTCACAGTAACTTCATTGCAGTGTTAATGTCAGCCTACTTGTGACACTAATAAATACTATTATTATTGAAGCCTGAAATTGACAGATTGTTGAACGCTAAGGGCATCAAGGGATATGGGGATAGACAGCGAAAGTGGGTGAGGAATAAGATCAGCATCAGGATCTTATTGTGTGGCGGAGCAGGCTTGTGGGCTGCTTGACTCACTCCTGAACTATTTCTGATGTTCTGATCTGCCCTTTCTCTGTTGCGCAGTCTTTAAAATCAATAAGAACAATGGGAAAGCTGTGAATGCTGTGTACTGATACCTGCACCACACGTTTCCATTGCCCTTCCATCCAATGAAGCTTCACGGTGCAAGTACCAACTCATAGAATTTACCCCAACACATCTTTATCATACGAACAATACCGCTAATGGCTCATTCTGTTCCTGTTAAAAGAGATTCACCATTGGAGGACCAGGAATGGAACCAATTTAACCGCTGCTGCATTGACCATTATCAAGACCAGCAAAACCTCCAAATTAACCCTTTTATGGCAATGTGAAATGTGTGCATTTTTAGAAAGTTTGAGAATGGGTTTTACAAATGTACTCTGATGGACCAGATAACCCGTTGCCCCCCCCACCACCACCCCCCAAAAAGCCAGTGAAATATGTTTCTGCTATTCATAGCTCCACACCAGAGTACAAAGATGAAAAATCTACCACTTTGTGTTCCAACTGTGTTCTATCAAGTCACGAGAATATTCATGTATTCTTCTGTCCTTACAGGCGACATTAACCACTCAGCTTTTACTTTGCCTGTTGCCATCGTCCAAGGTCTCCTTCTATTTTCTTGCACTCTCCGTCACAAACTGCCTCATCCAAAACCTGATGGTCTTTGATTGGGAAATTCTGGAGAAACCTCTTTACCCAGAGAGTGGTGAGAATGTGGAACTCGCTCCCACAGGGAGTTGTTGAGGTGAATACCATTGATACACTTGAGGGAAAGCTGGATAAAGACTTGAGGAAGAAAGAAACACAAGGTGATGTTAATGGAGATGGCTTGCGTGGAGCGTAAACACCAGGATAGGTTTATGTTGGTCCCAATGCCCTGTTTCTGTGCTGTAAATTCTGTGTAATATAATATAAATAAACTTGTGCATTCGCCAACCGTCGGGTATCAGAATAATGCTCTTGGCGCAATTTTTGCACCACAGAATGTCTGGCAATGCTCTCTGTCTCCTCGCTGAATTGATTCCAGCACCTGATGTGGCTGATGCAAACTTGCATAAAGGATATGCTTAAAAAGACAGGACTCTGATCCCTCCTTGCAGAACACGACTATTGTGACAATTCATTCCTGGCACTGTGCACAAAGCTCGCAGCACGTGTAGACATCTGGAGCATCTGAATGAGCTCTGTGAGATAAACAATTTTAAGCGTGTCTTGGTTATTCTGCAGCCCCTTCAATACATATCCAAATGAAGAGAAGATCAAAATAGTTCTGAGTGAGAGATGCCGGAAAATCTCACGTCAACACAATTCCACAAAAAAGGTTTGGAGAAATAAATAAATTTTAATGCTTACTTGCCACGGTTTGCAGGGGGGGAGGGGGGTCAAAAATAATTTGCTAATTTCTGTTCAGTGGGGGGTGCGGGGGGGGGGGGGGGTGCTGCATTTCCTCCTGAGAATCCAACTCTTCACAGGCAGTCCTCGAGAGTAAATTGAGAGGAACTGGGTAACACTGAATCTTCACCCTGTAAAAACTTTGGGGAATAAACCAAAGTGGGCAGGATCACCACCAGGTGGGCAGGTTGCCAATGTATGGATGGTGCAGTGGTTAGCACTGCTGCCTCCCGGTGCCCAGGATCCAGGTTCGATCCCGGTCCCGGGTCACTCTCCGTGTGGAGTTTGCACATTCTCCCCGTGTCTGCGTGGATCTCACTCCCACAACCCAAAGATATGCAGGGTAGGCGGTTTGGCCACGCTAAACTGCCCCTTAATAAAAAAGTTTTTGCCAATGTAGAGAATAACCCAGTTATTTCCCTTTCAGGTCATGGAGAGAGGGCATAGGGCATAGGGCAGAGCACGTGCTGAGTTGGCTGTACTTTACCCCCATGTTACCCAATAGAAATCGTTGTCTAGATAGAGGTCGGGACAACGGCAACACTATTTTAGCAGCTGCATGCACTAAATTTAGTAGGAAATCCCTTCCACACATTTTAGGTAAACGTACTTTGCACTTAAATATTTCTTTACCAAATATCCACCACCATTCAGTATGAAACCCTGCAGTCTTCCTCTTTCATAAAGTTTGGGATTCAGACATGCATTTATCAGGTGCATCATATCTTAGTTTCTAGGTTCTTGTTCAGCAGCCATGTTGACCCATACACTAAGGATCTCCAGATCTGAAAACAGTCCCTTAATTTCTGTCCAGAACGTGACTGGATATCGCTTGCCCTGTTGGTGCTGCTAGTTACTGGGTCCATTTGCTTTCTCCTACTCGAGCGGTTATTGTGTTTGGTCAAGCTGACCATGATGGTAGCGCCCCTCTCAATAATGTTACTGGTGGTTACCCAGTGCACCAAAATGATCAAAAAGCCTTCTGAAACTCTGCTTTACATCTTACCATTTCACAACAAGCAAACAAAATAATTAACATTCACATGTACACACTGTGTGAGGACATGTACTGAGATCACATGCCTAACAACAATGTCTGTTCCCACTCTTTTTTTTACTAACACAGCACAGTTAAGCATCCTGCTGCTTGTCCTGCCAGGGCAAACTATCTGATGGGCCTTTGGTTTGTCATGTTATTTGGTGTTGAGTAAGAAGATTAACTCTAACTCTGAAAGTTCATCGACCTGAAATGTTAACCATGTTTCTCTCTACAGATGCTGCCCGACCAGCTGATTATTTCCAGCATTTTTCTGTTTTTATTTAACCCTAACCTCTTCCAATTCGATTAATGAGGCCAGGGTGATTGGTCAACATCAGTTGTACCCTGGAGCACTGCCTACATAGCTTGGCTCAGCAATGCTAGGCCTGCAATAGAGGATTAGTTCAGTTCCAAGCTCCCATCTTCAGGTATGTGAATTTGCAACCAGCTCAATCCTGCTGGCTCCAGAAAGAACATATAATATTTCAGCAACTTGGAGAAGCTCGGCCGTCAAATGCTGCTGAGTGGACTTTACTTTGAAAGGAAAATGCCGAGCGTGACAGAGCACTTTGTCTGGCCCCGCTTTCTTCTCTGCATGAATGTCAGTTTTTTGAGAAGTCTTTCTGCCCCTTTCACTCTTCCCTGGCTACTGGATCTACTCTCATAGCTGCGTTCCCAGCTCCTGATATAAGGTTTTGGTAACCTGCCCAGGACAACAAACAGAAAACCTTTCTGTAAGCTGCTCTTTCACATCTTCCAAAAGTGGAACAGCGCCACTAAAGCAGACCTCATTTCAGCTTTTAACTTAAAAAAAAGGAGAATATATGGAACAAAAACGAATAAGTAAATGGCTAACATTGCTATAGAACACATGTGTATAGCAGTTATACTGACCGACTTGAATGAAAACAATAAACCCAAATATTGAGCTATTATTTTGTAGGAAACCTTTTTGTTCTGCTTGTTATTCTTTACTTGTGATCTTTTTCTAACCACAGCTAGCCAGCCGTGCCTGATTTCCTCTGAAGATGCCAGCTGACTTGACTCAACTCTCAATCAGCTCCGAAGCTTTCGAACGGTCCTAACTGATTTAAAGTTTGAACAGTTGCCCGGGTTTTTTGATTTTTAAATTACAAATTCAGCAGCAAATGTTGCTTGTACGCATAACTGCGAAAATCAATGCAATGTGGGCTTGTTTGACCGAAATTAAGCTCCACCCCTCAAACCTCAGAGATAACCCACAAAACCTTGCAGAATTTGTGTGTTGAGGAAGCCTGGGGGTCTTAATTCTGACTGCATCGTGGTTTTAATAATAATCTTTATTATTGTCACAAGTAGGCTTACATTAACACTGCTATTAAGTTACTGGGAAAATCCCCTTGTCGCCTTCCGGCGCCTGTTTGGCTGAGGGAGAGTTCAAAATGTCCAATTCACCGAACAGCACGTCTTTCGGGACTTGTGGGAGGAAACCGGAGCACCCGGAGGAAACCCACGGAGACACGGGGAGAACGTGCAGACTCCGCACAGACAGTGACCCAAGTGGGAATCGAACCTGGGACCCTGTTGCTGTGAAGTAACAGTGCTAACCACTGTGCTACCGTAACTTGCACATCACGTGATTTTGCAGTACAAGGTTGAATCTCCAATTCGCACTCCTGATGGATGGAGCTCCCCACAGAAGTAGGAAATTTATTTCTATAAAGTTCTAATGCAACAAAGTTAGCAGTTAAATGATTCCATGACTAACAGGGCCAGTACCGTAACCAAGAATGACAGAACCGTAACAATATCGAGCAGGTAGCTAACTTTAACTTTTAGGCAGCATGATGATTTTCTAAATGCTGAGCAATTGAGAAATTCAAGAACCAAACTGCAGCGAATTTATATTAGTGATATTTCATTGATGTGTCTTAGCAACTTATGAGAAAGGGGTTGGAATTTGTACAGTAAATGGCCAACTAAGATCGAAAAGGTCACATGTAACTTGACCCCAAAACAATCTTCTGCAGAGTCCACACTGCGGGCAGACTGCAGCTAATAGATTGTCAATTAACAGAACAGTGGATAATTGGGTTGCTGCAGTGAGCACCAGAAGGCAGCTGATGGCACAGTGGAAAAGTACCAGAACTGGTTGGCGTGCAACCAGACCTGCGATACCGTCATCTGCAGACAACTGGTTTGCAAAAAGAAAATTCAAACTATTCACTTTACAAGTAAAATGATGGCACTGTTCAGAAGGGAGTGAAGTCTAGCGTGCAGAGAAAGAGGAAGTGAGCTATCTCACATTCTGGATCAACTGTTAACAGGAATAAAAATAACTAGCAATTATCTAGATAGAGCCTTTTGCAACCTCCGAACGTCCCAAATCACCTTAGAGCAGTGTTTTTCAAACTTTTTTTCCGGGGACCCATTTTTACCAACCGGCCAACCTTCGGGACCTAACCCGGCCGACCTTCGCGACCCACGCCGGCCGACCTTCGCGACTCACGCCAGCCGACCTTCGCGACCCACGCCGGCCGACCTTCGCGACTCACGCCAGCCGACCTTCGCGACCCATGCCGGCCGATTTTCGCGACCCACACCGGCCAACCTTCACGACCCACGCCGGCCGACCTTCGCGACCCACGCCGGCCCACCTTCGCGACCCACGCCGGCTGACCTACGCGACCCACGCCGGCTGACCTTCGCGACCCACGTCGGCCGACCTGCGTGACCCACCATTTTCTCTTACCTTGTTTATTGCTGACAAAAATGGTGGAAATGGTTTTGGGACTCTTTGGCCCCAATGGTCCCTTTGTCCCCCGAACCTGGAAAAAAAAGGGCTGCGACCGTATAAAAACAAATTCTGCCGCACTGCGCATGCGCAGCGATGATCGGGCACGCACGTGCAGTGCGGCCGACTTTTTAAAATCTCTTCCTGCCCATATTGAAGGCCAGTAGCAGCCGGCATTATTAAAAGCCTGCTGCTGCGGCTGTTGCGCGTGGATTTGCGCGATGGGGAGCGCCACGACGGACGGCTCCGCGACCCTCTCGACACCCACCTGCGGGTCGCGCCCCTGAGTTTGACAATGCCTGCCTTAGAGCTGATAAAAAAAATATTTTTGACTACTGAAATTGAGGAAACGCAGCAGCCAATTTGTACACAGCAAGCTCCCACCAACAATAATGTAAAAAGGACCAGATTCTAGTGATCTTGGTGGAGGTATAAATATTGGCACGTCAACTGGGGAAAATTTCCCTGCTCTTCTTTGAATACTGCATCATAAATCCACCTGAGAGATCAGATGAGAGCTTGGTTTAACGCACCATCAAAATGGCAACATCGCAAATAGTTCTGCAATTGCTTTTGCATTGCATTGGGAGTGTCAGCCTGGATTTTGTATCCAAGTCTCAAAATTGGGACTTGAATCCTCAATGGCTCAGAAATGAGAATGCTGCCAACTGAGCCATGCTGGGCTGGTGCTCCCTTTGTCCCACCTTAACTGGAACTAGCTGACGCCCTTAGCAACAAGATGTATTTTGCATGATGGACGAATGTACATTGGTGATCCACAATATCCAGTCCCACAACATGATCCATAGAATCCTTACAGCGAGGCCCAGTGAGGCCCAGCGAGTCTGCATCGACCCTCCGAAGGAGTAATCTACTTCCGTCTCCCCACAACCCCGAGCATTCATCATGGCCAATCCACCTAACCTGCACATCTTTGGACTGTGGGAGGAAACCGGAGCTGGAGCACCCGGAGGGAACCCACTCAGACACGGGGAAAACATACAAACTCCACACAGACAGTCACCCAAGGCCGGAATTGAACCCGGGTCCCTGGCACTGTGAGGCAGCAGTGCTAACCACTGAGCCACCATGTCACTCTACACAGAAACATTACACAGACTCTGCTTTAGGTTACTACCAACCTTCTAGGGTCTTGATCTCAGCCCTATTAGTCAAGAAGATAGAAGGAAGGGCCTGTAGGTATGTGCTCAGTCAAGGAAAGCAGAGAGGCCAGTACTGGAATCAGGCCAAGATTTATACAAGCAGTCACTTGATAGTACATAACTTAAATACTTCTGAAAAGGGTGACATATTGTTGAAGTTTTCTTCCCTGCACATTTCATGACAAACACAACAATGCCAAATTTCAAATGATCGTAGCAATTAATACTACAAGAGAAAAGACTTTTGATTGGCTGGCAGGTCAACTCCGTCTGAAGGGTTCTCATGGAACAAGCAACTGGGAACTATTCTGGGTTGGGCAGCATTTGCTGGACAATCCTGAATGCGCTAATAGCTGCACTAACAACCAATTTGAGATATTCCGTTACAATTATAACGTGGCTCATTTACACATGCAGGAAGCGACTTATATTCATACACAGCGACCCATTCTCTGTGAACAAAAGGAGTTTGTTCAAGCCTGGTGCTTATTTTGAGTTACCCAGTAACTTGCAAAGCTATAGTTCCCTATTACCTTTCTTCATTTGAAATTTGGCATTCTTGTGCGTTGCCTGACGAGTGCAAAATGAAAAGTTTTGCGACATGTCTCCCCTTTCAGTGATATAAACAGTATAGTGAACAACAACGCAATCGCAGGGACCAGGGTCACCACTGGGGGAGGGATTTTCCCGAACCCATTTTTAATGCCACTCTGCCCTTTTTTGGCTCCGTTTGTAAATGTCGGGGGGCAGTGGGAGTGGGGTGAGGGGGCTGTTTCTTCTCTCTAAATTATCATCATGTCACTTACGGACTAGGCTGGCCAGAGGCTTGGCACCAGAAATCCTGACACTTCCATCAATTTCATGGCCAATGTTAAGTATCCTTGGAATGAAGTGGGTGTGCTCAGCGCGCAATGGCTACAAGTAGGCACCCCCTACAATGCCGCATCCGAATGGTGGTTGACCTATGAGTGGGATCGCCATTACTGCTGAGGCCCTGAACTCCGAAATCTCACTGACTCTGTGAGACAGGAACATCGGAGTTTAGAAGAGTTAAGTGATCTTATTGAAACATGCTGATCCTGAGGGGATTTGACAGGGTGGATGCTGAGAGGATGTTCCCCTTGTGGGGAATCTAGAACTGGTGGTGGTGGGGGGGGGGGGGGGGGGGCAGGGGGAGAGATGACACAGTTTCAGAATAAAGGGCCTCCCATTGAAGAGGGAAATGAGGAGGAATGTCTTCCCCCTGAGAGTCTGGCATTCCCTTCCCTGGAGAGAAATTGAGGCTGGGCCATTTAATATAATGGAGGCTGAATTAGGCAGATTATTGATTGTCAAGGGTTATGGGGCTGGGGGGGGGGCAAGTAGGAACGTGGAATTAACGCCGCATCAGTACAACCATGAACTCATTAAATGGCGGAGCAGGCTCGACTAGCCAAATGGCTTACTCTTGCTGCTATTTCTCATATTCTTATGACTTGTGTTCTTATTTTTTTAAATTTATTCCAATTTAAGGGGCAATTTAGCGTGGCCAATCCACCTATCCTGCACATCTTTGGGTTGTGGGGGGCGAAACCCAGGGAGAATGTGCAAACTCCACATGGACAGTGACCCGGGGCTGGGATCGAACCTGGGACCTCGGCGCCGTGTGGCTGGGATCGAACCTGGGACCTCGGCGCCGTGAGGCAGCAGTGCTAACCACTGTGCCACCCCCCCCCCCCACCTTGTGTCCTTACACAGTCAGGGTAAGGATGAAAGTTCCACCCCTACCCAACTGCACTTCTGGTGCATTAAGCACATCTGGCATTCAGACCCCATATTTTAAATCTGTCAACTGTCTGCCCCACAATATCATGTGAAAGCAGCTGAATCTCTGAAAATATCAGGGCACCAATTAAACGTATTAGTTTTAACTCAATTAAATCAAAAATATTTAGTTGACGTGTCATTTGAGGTTAAAACAACAAACTTTTAGGCAACAAAGCTTTAGCAAAATGACCCTTGTTCCATCCTTGGTTTGGAATGCTCTTCCACCAACAGCAATTGGTGCTAGCTCAGTTAATTTTCAATCTGAGATAGATACGTTTTTGTTGATCAAAGTATGATGATGCAGAGGAAGCTGAGGATAAATGTAAGGTAGATTTATTTGCAAGTATTTACAAGGCTCTGTATAACCCCAGCATCTCACTCCCAGTGCAGTCCTAGCTGGGAGGGCTGATCTCACCAGGCCCTAATCTGCCCTAATAACACCAGGTAGTTGGCCTCTGCCTAAACAACCCTCTTATGGACTGACCTGATTAACATTACACCCCTGTATGCTTCACCCGATGCCAGTGTTTATGTAGTTACATTGTGTACCTTGTGTTGCCCTATTATGCATTTTCTTTTCTTTTATTTTGTATTCATGTACTTAATGATCTGTTGAGCTGCTCGCAGAAAAATACTTTTCACTGTACCTCATGCGACAATAAACAAATCCAATCCAATCCCCATGCCTGGGGAGCACGGGGAGATCAGTGAAAGTTTCCCCCATGGCGTAGTGGTATTGTCTCTGGACTAGTAAAGCAAAGACCCGGAGTCGTGCTCAGGGGGCCCGGGTTCAAATCCCGTCTCTGCAGATGGTGAAATTTGAATTCAATAAAATATCTGGAATTAGCAGTCTAATGATGGCCATGAAACCATTGTCGATTGTCATAAAAACCCATCTGGTTCACTAATGTCCTTTAGGGAAGGAAATCTCCCATCCTTACCCGGTCTGGCCTACATGTGACTTCCAGACCCACAGCAATGTGGTGGACTCTTAAATGCCCTCAGGAATTGGCAATAAATGCTGGCCCAGCTCGCGATGCCCACATCTCACGAGCGAATTTAAAAAAAGTCCTGGGGGTTATTACACAAAGACATTAAGGGCTATGGGCCAAAGGCAGGTATATGGAGTGAGGCCACAGATCATCCGTGGTCTAATTGAATGGCGGGACAGGCTCGAAGGGCTGGTGCAATGGCCTACTCCTGTTCTGATGTTCCTTCAGTTTCCATACAGATAAGGAAGTGATTTTTAGAAACCTGAAAATTGATTTTAAAATGACGAGATGCATGAAAGTGTAGCATGTTTCATCAACAGAATCTAGCCCTCTGAGAATGATAACGATACATGTTGCTTTGTGATATTTGTGACTATATCTTCTGCCCTGGGATAGGTTCTAGCACAGTTTCACAGCACACACCACAAAATCGGGTTTATACAACATCCAACCCCATTATTGTTGGAAATTGTCCCAAGGCGCCATCAGAAGCAAATGAAAAAAAGAAACCTGAAACCATGCCAAGGAAGAAGGTGTTAAGGCATGATGGCTAAAAACTTAGTTAAATAGGTAGGTTTTAGGGCAGGTCAGCGGAGGGGAGAGTTTAGCAGGGTAATTCCTGAACTTAGTGCCTAGGCAGCTGAAGGCACAGTCACCAATGGCGCAATGATTGAATTAGAGGAATGCAGAGTTGGTGCTTTCAGGCTGAAAGATGTCTGCAGAGAGAGGGAGGGACAAGGCCATGGAGAGATTTGAAAATGAGCTCGAGATGTTAAAATTTAATGCATTAGAGCGCCGCGGTGGTACAGCGGTTGGCACCGCTGCCTCACAGCGCCAGGTTCAATTCTGGCCTTGGGTGACTGTGTGGGTTCTGCACATCCCCCCCCCCCCCCCCCCCGTGTCTGCGTGGGTTTCCTCCCACAGTCCAAAGATGATCAGGTTAGGTGGATTGGCCATGTTAAATTGCCCCTTAGTGTCCAAAATTGTGCAGGTTAGGTGGGTAATGGGGATAGGGTGGGGGAGTGGGCCTAGTTAGAGTGCCCTTTTGGAGGATCGGCGCAGACTTGATGGGCCGAATGGTCTCCTTCTGTACTGTAGGGATTCTATTATGAACCAGTGAACAGAGTGTGTAATGCATTAGAATACCAGCTGGTGATTGTTGGATGAGCTCAGGTTTACCCAGGGTTCCAGGAGATCGTTGGAACAGTCGTGTCTGCAAATAACAAAGACATAGATTTGAGTTTGAGTACCTAATATGGACAATATTACTGAGATATATGTAGGCGGTCTTGGTGATGGACATTAAGCCAGAAGCTCTACGCAGGGTTAAATAGGATTGCCACGGGGCAACACGGTGGCGCAGTGGTTAGCACTGCTGCCTCATGGCGCCGAGGTCCCAGGTTCGATCCCGGCCCCGGGTCACTGTCTGTGTGGAGTTTGCACATTCTCCCCGTGTCTGCGTGGGTCTCACCCCCACAACCCAAAGATGTGCAGGGTAGGTGGATTGGCCACGCTCAATTGCCCCTTAATTGGAAAAAATGAATTGGGTACTCTAAATTTATAAAGACAAAAAATGGGATGCCACCTTTACAGTCTGCTGTAGCCTGAGTCTGTGGCTCGGGATGGAGGGGGTTGGGTGAGGGGAGGTTGAATGAAATGGCTAATCAATAACTGGAGGAAATTGTGGTTCACCAGATAAGCAATGTGACAACATTGGGGCGGGGGAATAGATGAGAATCCATGTAGCCGAGCACCAATATACAAGTGTACAATGCAGCAGCAGCACTAAGTAAGTGGAGGACACAAAGTGCGCAGTACAGCGGCTGTGTCTCCAGTTGAATCCCCTCCTGTCTGAGCGGGGCAGGGGGAGGTGGCTCTGCAGATACGTGCCGGGACGTGTGACGTGTCGGAGGCAGGAGGAGGAGGTTGTTGTTGTTGTGGAAGTGGCGCCGGGTCGGGCCCGTTCCTGGCAGCGTGAGTGGCAGAGAGAGCAGCAGCGACCGGAGAGGCCGGAGTGAGTGCCCGGGAACCAGCGGAGACTGTGCCCGGGAGAGAGATACAATCAATAGCTGCAGTGAATGCTAGAATGTAACAATGTGTCTGTTCAGTGAAAGGTATCTGAGAGCAGCGGATACACTGTTTCTGTCTGAGAGTCATTCCGATACAATGTATCCGCATCTTAACCAGATCTGTTACAATGTAGATGGTTATTGTGTTGAATTCAGGATGATATCACGGCCTGTGCCAAATGCTGCCTCCGACCAGGGGAAGGTGATGTTGAGTGTGAGTCAGAGGGCGGCCCACTCACCCTCACCCACCTGCTGGCTGGTGCTTTTTACACAACTGCCAGAGGCCTGAGCAGATTCCTCCCACTCTCTCTCTCTCTCACCTGGTGTGGCACTTATTTCAGGTGCTGTGGAGGGAAAGGAGAGTATTGTTCGAAAAATATAAGCCCTTTAATTCTGTTGTTACAAGGTGAATACGTGAGAATTGTTCCATTGGTGTTTTGACTGTTGGGTATATGTGACAGAACGTGTAATGGAGTAAAAAAAACACTTATTAAAAAGTAATTCATCAGCCTGAAATCTACCAGAATTAAAACTACCCTCTGATCCCAGTCCCAGATTTTCCTCTTTCCAGTTATCCTATTGTCAGCTAAATGTCACAGCTGTGCTAAGACCACCCAATTGTGAAACCGCAAGAGACCCTTTTGAAAGAACTTGTGACTATTTTAGCATCTTAACACAGTCTGAATCCTAAGGGGCTCAGTATTTGATACAGATTTCGAAGTGCGGTCGTCACTGCTGTATCTTGGTGAGTGCTAAATTCTGATGATTGAGTCATAAATTGAATAATGTGTATAAATGATATAATACATTTTTGTTGCCTCCCAAAATCATTCTCTAATCCCCATCCTGCATCCATCCTTGCTTTCCTCGCTCCTGTCCCCGTTTTAATGGCCATACAGTATGAATGAAATGTTCTAGGTGTAAGTGTTCATTGACTATTTCCCCCTCTTTTTCACAGTCCACGCTGGGCGTTCTCTGGGTGTCACGTACCCCTCTCAGAAAAAGGCAGTGACTTGTCTCGAAGTCCAGATGAGTTCGCTGGTAACCTTCGTGCCTTAACTGTGAGTTTTGGTTATAAAAATCGCTGCAGTCTAAACATGTGACCCTCTGGCTTTCACGCCAATACCTTTTTGCCCTGTGGCCCTGGAAGGTGGTGGCTTCAGTAAACAGATCAAGGGGTTGAAATGACCTTCGACGGATGCCCACAATGGGCCATTGCCAATCAGCAGCATATTTTATACCCGCTCCATTTCCTTTGCTGTTGACTGGTGTCACCCATGGCTTCCGTGGGTGACACTCCCACTTCTGAATCAGAAAGGTGTGAATTCAAGGTACACTCCAGAGGCTCCAGCTCAAAATATAGGTTAACTTTCCAGTGTAGTATTGTGGGAGTGATGCACTACCAGAGGTGCAGGTGAGATATCACATTGGTCCCATTTTGGGACTTCCTGAGATCATGAAAGGTTCAACATTAAAATGCAAGCTTTCCTTTAGAAATAGAAAAAAATACACTGACTGACCTGTGTGTACAGGTTAATACTGTTAGCCAGGTTTATTTACAGACTAATCAGAATAAGGAATCTACACGCTGTGGAAAAATACCAAATTGGTGGAATGTTTATAGCAATTACTTTGGAATCATTCTATAATGTGTTTAAATTCACTGTCAGAATCTGGTCAGGTGGGCGTGATACTCCAGCTGCAATGTGTAGTCTGCTTTCATCTTGCTTACTGACACTGAATGACCCGGTTATGGGAGAAAGCAAAACTGTAGCAATTACATTCGGTCTTGTATCCCTTTTATTAATTCTTCAAGGGAATATTCAGAAGACCTGGAAAGGAAAGCAATTTGTCATTACCACATCAAATTGAGTGTTTAAGACTACATATGCTCCTTAGCAAGAACCCCCCCCCCCAACAGCCCTTGGTGTGAACACCCCTTGGATGACACTCTGTATACCCTTCCCATATGACCCTTCTAGCAGTAATCTGTAACATCTTAATCCCTTGTACAGTCCTCGGTGTGAACCTACCCAAAAACCCCTGTTAATATAACATTCTGCTTGAACCGATAAAAGCTCAATTTCCTTGATTAAAAAGCTCTGCAAATGCCCAGCTCTTCTGCTAGGGCCTGTATCTCACCGTTTCTCGTCCTCATTATAGCTTCACCTCTGGGATCCCCTCAGTCTGTACTGGTGTCTTTCCTGATTTGACTTTCCGGAAAGCTCCGGGAACTCTGTTAGAAAAACCAGGAGAAGCCAGTAAGTTGCAGTGGACCATTAATACCCAGCAGGAGAAACAGGTATGTCAACCCCACTCCCGTGTCATTGACACATTTTTAAATACGCACAATGCATAGTTCACAGGTATTCAAACAGTCTGCAGTTACGGTAGGTTTAACACTGAATCTGCAGCTAACAGGTAGTCGCACACACAACATACAGTTAATAGACATGAAACACGCAAAAACTCTTGATTTTTTAACCAATTTAAGGTCACAAGCGTGTAACATTCAAGGGCGTGTAATACGGCAGGATTATACATGTTTGTATGTCACAGGCTTACTCATGCATTGGAAAAAGATGCAAAAGGCCAGAATGTCTTCACTGAATAGTTGTGGTTGCCCTGGCGTTGGCGTCGTTCAGAACCCTGAGGCATCTTTTGGAGTGAAAGCTCCTGTATCTTCTGGTCCGTACTCGCAAGATCTTCTTGAGCGTTCAAATGTAATACCGCACCTGGGACCATCCACCATTATATCCCTCCATAATGCAATGTTCCTTCTGTACTGCACTGGAGTGGCAGCCTGCTACTGCATTCCACTCGAGGCATGTTATTGAGCACTCACAGATGCCCTCTGTGTTTATTGAACACTGCTCAGGTTAGACCGGGGGTTGGACCGGGGGGGGGGGGGGGGGTGCACCAAATCCCCAGCAACATGGGGCCGTTTGACAAAACAAAAATGGAGCATCGCTCAGAAATATCCTGAGCAGAAACAAAAAACTGTCCTTGGTGAAGACTCCAGCTTAGTTGGGCAACAGTGTGCCTCCCTCTATTGTGATTACATAGAACATAGAACATAGAACAATACAGCGCAGTACAGGCCCTTCGGCCCACGATGTTGCACCGAAACAAAAGCCATCCAACCTACACTATGCCATTATCATCCATATGTTTATCCAATAAACTTTTAAATGCCCTCAATGTTGGCGAGTTCACCACTGTAGCAGGTAGGGCATTCCACGGCCTCACTACTCTTTGCGTAAAGAACCTACCTCTGACCTCTGTCCTATATCTATTACCCCTCAGTTTAAAGTTATGTCCCCTCGTGCCAGCCATATCCATCCGCGGGAGAAGGCTCTCACTGTCCACCCTATCCAACCCCCTGATCATTTTGTATGCCTCTATTAAGTCTCCTCTTAACCTTCTTCTCTCCAACGAAAACAACCTCAAGTCCATCAGCCTTTCCTCATAAGATTTTCCCTCCATACCAGGCAACATCCTGGTAAATCTCCTCTGCACCCGCTCCAAAGCCTCCACGTCCTTCCTATAATGCGGTGACCAGAACTGTACGCAATACTCCAAATGCGGCCGTACCAGAGTTCTGTACAGCTGCAACATGACCTCCCGACTCCGGAACTCAATCCCTCTACCAATAAAGGCCAACACTCCATAGGCCTTCTTCACAACCCTATCAACCTGGGTGGCAACTTTCAGGGATCCATGTACATGGACACCTAGATCCCTCTGCTCATCCACACTTTCAAGAACTTTACCATTAGCCAAATATTCCGCATTCCTGTTATTCCTTCCAAAGTGAATCACCTCACACTTCTCTACATTAAACTCCATTTGCCACCTCTCGGCCCAGCTCTGCAGCTTATCTATATCCCTCTGTAATCTGCTACATCCTTCCACACTATCGACAACACCACCGACTTTAGTATCGTCTGTAAATTTACTCACCCACCCTTCTGCGCCTTCCTCTAGGTCATTGATAAAAATGACAAACAGCAACGGCCCCAGAACAGATCCTTGTGGTACTCCACTTGTGACTGTACTCCATTCTGAACATTTCCCATCAACCACCACCCTCTGTCTTCTTTCAGCTAGCCAATTTCTGATCCACATCTCTAAATCACCCTCAATCCCCAGCCTCCGTATTTTTTGCAATAGCCTACCGTGGGGAACCTTATCAAACGCTTTGCTGAAATCCATATACACCACATCAACTGCTCTACCCTCGTCTACCTGTTCAGTCACCTTCTCAAAGAACTCAATAAGGTTTGTGAGGCATGACCTACCCTTCACAAAGCCATGCTGACTATCCCTGATCATATTATTCCTATCTAGATGATTATAAATCTTGTCTCTTATAATCCCCTCCAAGACTTTACCCACTACAGACGTGAGGCTCACCGGCCTATAGTTGCCGGGGTTGTCTCTGCTCCCCTTTTTGAACAAAGGGACCACATTTGCTGTCCTCCAGTCCTCTGGCACTATTCCTGTAGCCAATGATGACATAAAAATCAAAGCCAAAGGTCCAGCAATCTCTTCCCTGGCCTCCCATAGAATCCTAGGATAAATCCCATCAGGTCCCGGGGACTTATCTATTTTCAGCCTGTCCAGAATTGCCAACACCTCTTCCCTACGTACCTCAATGCCATCTATTCTATTAGCCTGGGGCTCAGCATTCTCCTCCACAACATTATCTTTTTCCTGAGTGAATACTGACGAAAAATATTCATTTAGTATCTCGCCTATCTCTTCAGACTCCACACACAATTTCCCATCCCTGTCCTTGACTGGTCCTACTCTTTCCCTAGTCATTCGCTTATTCCTGACATACCTATAGAAAGCTTTTGGGTTTTCCTTGATCCTTCCTGCCAAATACTTCTCATGTCCCCTCCTTGCTCGTCTTAGCTCTCTCTTTAGATCCTTCCTCGCTACCTTGTAACTATCCATCGCCCCAACCGAAACTTCACACTTCATCTTCACATAGGCCTCCTTCTTCCTCTTAACAAGAGATTCCACTTCCTTGGTAAACCACGGTTCCCTCGCTCGACGCCTTCCTCCCTGTCTGACCGGTACATACTTATCAAGAACACGCAGTAGCTGATCCTTGAACAAGCCCCACTTATCCAGTGTGCCCAACACTTGCAGCCTACTTCTCCACCTTATCCCCCCCAAGTCACGTCTAATGGCATCATAATTGCCCTTCCCCCAGCTATAACTCTTGCCCTGCGGTGTATACTTATCCCTTTCCATCATTAACGTAAACGTCACCGAATTGTGGTCACTGTCCCCAAAGTGCTCTCCTACCTCCAAATCCAACACCTGGCCTGGTTCATTACCCAAAACCAAATCCAACGTGGCCTCGCCTCTTGTTGGCCTGTCAACATATTGTTTCAGGAAACCCTCCTGCACACACTGTACAAAAAACGACCCATCTATTGTACTCGAACTATATCTTTTCCAGTCAATATTTGGAAAGTTAAAATCTCCCATAATAACTACCCTGTTACTTTCGCTCATATCCAGAATCATCTTCGCCATCCTTTCCTCTACATCCCTAGAACTATTAGGAGGCCTATAAAAAAACTCCCAACAGGGTGACCTCTCCTTTCCTGTTTCTAACTTCAGCCCATACTACCTCGGCAGAAGAGTCCCCATCTAGCATCCTCTCCGCCACCGTAATACTGCTCTTGACTAGCAGCGCCACACCTCCCCCTCTTTTGCCTCCTTCTCTGAGCTTACTAAAACACCTAAACCCCGGAACCTGCAACATCCATTCCTGTCCCTGCTCTATCCATGTCTCCGAAATGGCCACAACATCGAAGTCCCAGGTACCAACCCACGCTGCCAGTTCCCCTACCTTGTTTCGTATACTCCTGGCATTGAAGTAGACACACTTCAAACCACCTACCTGAACACTGGCCCCCTCCTGCGATGTCAAATCTGTGCTCCTGACCTCTATACTCTCATTCTCCCTTACCCTAAAACTACAATCCAGGTTCCCATGCCCCTGCTGCATTAGTTTAAACCCCCCCAAAGAGCACTAACTGACTCACCACTCACCAGCTGTTCTCACGCCGCCGAAATCGACTGGCCTGCCCCTGCAAAGACAAGTGCTTTTAAAGGTTGACTTACCTCCCAGCAACCTCCTTCCGCAATGCTCCCGCTGAAACTGACTCACCACTCACCAGCTGTTCTCACGCCGCCGAAATCGACTGGCCTGCCCCTGCAAAGACAAGTGCTTTTAAAGGTTGACTTACCTCCCAGCAACCTCCTTCCGCAATGCTCCCGCTGAAACTGACTCACCACTCACCAGCTGTTCTCACGCCGCCGAAATCGACTGGCCTGCCCCTGCAAAGACAAGTGCTTTTAAAGGTTGACTTACCTCCCAGCAACCTCCTTCCGCAATGCTCCCGCTGAAACTGACTCACCACTCACCAGCTGTTCTCACGCCGCCGAAATCGACAACAGTGATTCTCCCAGCTGCCCTTCTGCTGACCTGACATTCCAGATACAATCCTGATTGGCACTGTGATATTACAGATAGTGCAAGAGGGGCAAGAAATGCTTTTTTTTTTTTTACAATATACAGGTCTTTTCTTTCAGCAGGTAAACACTGAGGTATTTTAGCATTATAACACACAAATTCACATGATCCCCTTAACCGGCGCACATTCGTCTTCAGATCACTGCGACCAGACCAGGAAGTTGTTCAGCCACTCTTAATTCAGGTGTTGCGATAGGTTCTAAGGTCTCTTCACTAAAGCCTGTTAAATGAGTCCAGGGTTTTTGTCCGTCTGTTTCATGTATCTCCTTTCTTCGAGGGTCCTTTTAGAATGCTGCATTAAGATGGGAAGAATGGCTTCCCACAACCAGAGCATTTTGGGATGTTTCTCATGAGTTAGAGATCATGTGAGACTGTGTCCTTTAAATGTGAGCTGTTTCCTGTGCTGGCTGCTAAAATAACCAGCTCTGAGTTTGTGTCCTGGTTACACTGTCTTGTTAAACCTGATATCTGTTCACCGTAAGTACAGCAAGAAAGAATTGCATTTCTATGACACCTTTCATGATCTCAGGATGCCACAATGAGCTTTACAGCTGATACTTCTAAAGTGTAGTCAGTGTTGTAATGTAGGAAACGCAGCAGCCAATTTGCACACAGCAAGATCCCACAAACTGGCTACTTAATAATACAGGTGATCTTGCTGTGTTAACGACCAGTACTAGACCCTAGAACTAGAGGCATAGGTTTAAGGCGAGAGGTGGGAGATACAAAAGAGACCAGAGGGGAAGTTTCTTCACACAGAGGGTGGTGAGCATCTGGAACGGGCTGCCAGAGGCAGTGGTAGAGTGGGTACAATTTTGTCCTTTAAAAAGCAGTTAGACAGTTACATGGGCAGGGTGGGTATAGAGGGATATGGGCCAAATGCGGGCAAGTGGGACTAGCTTAGTGATAGAAACTGGGCAGCATGGACAAGCTGGGCCAAAGGGCCTGTTTCCATGCTGTAAACATCTATGACCAGGTCATTTCATCAAATCGTAGAATTTCCAGTGCAGAAGGAGGCCATTCGGCCCATCGAGTCTGCACCGGCCCTTGGAAAGGGCACCCTACTAAACCCATGCTTCCACCCTATCCCCGTAAACCCACCTAACCTTTTGGGCACTAAGGAGCAATTCAGCATGGCCAATCCACCCAACCTGCACAGATTTGGACTGTGGGAGGAAACCGAGGCACCCGGAGGAAACCCACGCTGATTTAGCGATGTTGGTTGTGAGATAAATATTGGTCAGGGCACAGGGGAGAAATCCTCTGACCTTCAAAATTGTGGCATTGAATATTTTACATGTACCTGAGAAGGCATAAAGGGCCTCAGGCTAACATCTCATCCATATGTCAGGAGCTCTGACAGTGCAGCAGTCCCCTGGTAGAGAAATCGCGTGTCAGCTTCGATCTTGTGCACCAATCACCTGTATTATTAAGCAGCCATAAATGTCCCCTCTGCTTATCGTATTGTGAGTGAGACCGAAAAAGCCAGAGCAAATATTACTGGAAAAACTAAGTTTTACAAATAAGAGTGCATGTTTCGAATCAGCTTAAAAATGTGAATCAGCAGCAGCTTTTGAGCAACTTGTTGAACTGCTCTCCAATCACTGATTGTGAAACCCAGACTGAACAACAACGGGCTGTAACCTGCCCCAGCTATCAGGCTAGAACCTGGTGCATCTTAGAGTTTCAGAGTTTATTTTTAGTTAAAGCCACTGATGTACATTGCAGTTTATGTCAAAACAGCAGCAACAGTCCACCTCTGACCATTTAGCTGTCTCATTACAGTGCTACTCACTAATTACTGTCCGCCACTTTTCGTAAGGCCAGAAGTGTTCATTTCACAGGGCGGCACGGTGGTGCAGTGGTTAGCACTGCTGCCTCACGGCACTGAAGACCCGGGTTCGATCCCGGCCCTGGGTCACCGTCCGTGTGGAGTTTGCACATTCTCCCCGTGTCTGCGTGGGTCTCACCCCCACAGCTAGAAGATGCACAGGGTAGGTGGATTGGCCACGCTAAATTATCCCATAATTGGAAAAAGAAATGAATTGGGTACTTCAAATTTATTTTAAAAAATGATCATTTAACTTTTTGCAAACCCTCTTAAGCTTTAAACGAAGAAACTAAAGGAGGTTGAGGTGCTGCGAAAGAGATGGAAGATGAGGGTGTAAGGGAGGTGGGGCAGAGAGGGGGATGAAACTTAGTGAAGCTTTAGAGGAGTTCCAGACTGAAAGCTGCGATGTTTCTCTTGCCCTCTGAGTGCAGATGATTGGTGAGGCCTGTGTCGAGCTGCCAGTGGATGAAACCAGTTCCTTTGCCAGTATGGAAACGATTCAAAATGATGGTGGCAGGATGTGCAAACATGTCTTCCACTTGTGCCAGGCAGTGCTGATGGTGAACAATAGTCTAGGTTTTCTATAATAGTGAATGATGTTGATGTCCAAACATGCCTCAGTGCCTCACAGATTAAGCAATGAATATTAGAACAAGAATTGACAGCTGCCTGAAGGTATGGAAAACAATATTTTTATGACAGCTTTGTAGTGACCTGTT
This sequence comes from Scyliorhinus torazame, assembly GCF_047496885.1. Classification (NCBI taxonomy): domain Eukaryota; kingdom Metazoa; phylum Chordata; class Chondrichthyes; order Carcharhiniformes; family Scyliorhinidae; genus Scyliorhinus; species Scyliorhinus torazame. The sequence continues at coordinate 7,617,503 of NC_092717.1, forward strand.
CAAGCTATTTTAAAGTAATGGGGCAATTTAACCAGTTCAATCCTTCATGAAGAAGTTCATGTTTAAATCTCTTTTGATCGATGTTATTCATTGTCTAAACCAGTTGGCACACACATACATTTAAAAACAAAATTAGAGTACCCAATTCTTCTTTTCCAATTAAGGGGCAATTTAGCATGGCCAATCCACCTGCCCTGCACATCTTTGGGTTGTGGGGGCGAAACCCACACAGACACGGGGAGAATGTGCAAACTCCACACGGAAAATGGGCCGGGATCGAACCCGTGTGGCAGCAGTGCTAATCACTGTGCCTGGTATACGCATACATGCCCTTACTTTACAATACAGTATTTTGAAGATTTATTGACTCATAACCTCAGATCTCCAGAGGATCTTACCCAGAAGGTACCCCAGAGTATGCTCTGGAAGATGCCCCCGGAGGTCCCTGTGCAAGGACTGCACGGGAATTACCCGGGATGTCCGAGTGTCCGCTGGGCAATGACTCTACACTGGGAATCATCTGAAACTCTGATTTAAATCACAAACTTCGGATGGGTTCCCAAACCCATCCCCCAGCCCGACTAGTCCGAACCACCAGACCGCACCCACTATCCGATCCACTCCCAATGACCACCTGACAACTCCTGCCTCCCCACCCCCCACCTTGACATGCCACCCAGCCATTTACCTTGCACACTTACCTTCTCCCTGGCTTCTCAAGTGGTTGGGGGTCTTTAAACTTACCTGGGTTATGGCAGCTGCTGCCGTTAAACAGGGCGTGCCTTCACTGCCCCTTACGTTGCTGTACTCAGCCTGGGCTCTGAGGTTTGAAATTTGCCCCTCTGACCCCCTTTAACCCCCGGCCCTCCTGTGAGATGCTCCTTAAAATCTACCTCTTCAACCACGCTTTCAGTCACCTGATCTATTATCTCCTTCCGGGGCTCGGCGAGACCTTCCGGCCTGATGTTACTTATCACCTATGGATGCTGGATGACTACAAGTTGGTCTTTTTGGATGCTGAGCAGAATAGTTTAGCATTTGAAAGGTTCACTGGCAAGAGTCTGTGCTCATCCACCTATTATGGTGAATCAATGTGCTTTGGGGCAGCACGGTAGCATTGTGGATAGCACAATTGCTTCACTGCTCCAGGGTCCCAGGTTCGATTCCCGGCTTGGGTCACTGTCTGTGCGGAGTCTGCACATCCTCCCCGTGTGTCCGTGGGTTTCCTCCGGGTGCTCCGGTTTCCTCCCACAGTCCAAAGATGTTCAGGTTAGGTGGATTGGCCATGATAAATTGCCCTTAATGTCCAAAATTGCCCTTAGTGTTGGGTGGGTTACTGGGTTATGGGGATAGGGCGGAGGTGTGGGCTTGGGTAGGGTGCTCTTTCCAAGAGCCGGTGCAGACTCGATGGGCCGAATGGCCTCCTTCTGCACTGGAAATTCTATGATTATCTTAACGAGGCCATCACCACCTACTTTGGATGGAAATTAATTTTTAGGTAGCATAAAAAAGGCAATGGAAGTCCGAAGAAACGGCTAAAATGTACCAGCCAGGCACACAAAAAATCAAAGCGCCGAAAGGAATGTTAGCCTTTATAATTATAATTTGTATTCCCTGGAATATAATAAGCTCAGGGGTGATTTGATTGAGCTTTTCGTAACTTTGAAAGGAATTGTTGGGGTAGGGGGAGAGAAACACGTTTTGCTGGTTGGGGACTGGGGGAGGCGGGAATCTAAAACAATGGGTCAAAACCTCAGAATCAGAGCCAGGGCTGTTCAGGAGCGAATTCGGGAACACATTGCACAAAAGGTGGTAGAAATGTGGCACTAGCTCCCACAAAAAGCAGTGTCTGCTAGCTCAATTAATCATTTTAAATTTGGGATCAATAGATTCTTGCTAGACGTGGAGCCAAGGCAGGTGGATAGAGTTATGATGCAGATTAGCCATGATTAGTCATTGAATAGCAGAACAGGCTTGAGGGGCTGAATGGTCCCCTCCTGGTCCTATGTGCTTTGTTAGGAAACCAAAGGTATTTTGAAGGAATTAATATTTGTAGTGGTAAACAGGAGAAATAAAGTATGGTTTTGAGTGTGTTTAATTGAATGTTTCTGTGCCTGGAAGGGTGAAACCTATAGTTAGATTCATGCTGGAAAAAGGTGTTTGTATGTGTGGGGGTTGGTTAAGTTCCAACTGTGACTCTATTGTTCTCGTAGAGGGCTACAGCGTGAAGAATAAATAAAAACCTAGAGAAGGATAAATCGTTACTTAGCAACTGAGACCTGTAAGGTAGAGAAGCTTTTAAGTTTTAGTTGTGACTGAATTTGTTGGCAGTTACAACATAGAACATTACAGCGCAGTACAGGCCCTTCGGCCCTCGATGTTGCGCCAACCTGTGAAATCACTCTAAAGCCCATCTACACTATTCCCTTATCGTCCATATGTCTACCCAGTGACCATTTGAATACCCTTAGTGTTGGCGAGTCCACTACTGTTGCAGGCAGGGCATTCCGCGCCCTTACTATTCTCTTGTAAAGAACCTACCTCTGACATCTGTCTTGTATCTATCTCCCCTCAATTTAAAGCTATGTCCCCTCGTGCTAGACATCACCATCCGAGGAAAAAGGTTCTCACCCTATCCAATCCTCTGATCATCTTGTATGCCTCAATTAAGACACATCTTAACCTTCTCTCTAACGAAAACAGCCTCAAGTCCCTCAGCCTTTCCTCATAAGATCTTCCCTGCATACCAGGCAACATTCTGGTAAATCTCCTCTGCACCCTTTCCAATGCTTCCACATCCTTCCTATAATGCGACGACCAGAATTGCACGCAATATTCCAAACTCCGAGTTTTGTACAGCTGCAACATGACTCATGGCTCCGAAACTCAATCCCTCTACCAATAAAAGCTAACACACCGTACGCCTTCTTAACAACCCTCTCAACCTGAGTGGCAACTTTCAGGGATCTATGTACATGGACACCAAGATCTCTCTGCTCATCCACACTGCCAAGAATCTTACCATTAGCCCAGTACTCTGTCTTCCTGTTATTCCTTCCAAAATGAATCACCTCACACTTTTCTGCATTAAACTCCATTTGCCACCTCTCAGCCCAGCGCTGCAGCTTATCTATGTCCCTCTGTAACTTGTAACATCCTTCCGCACTGTCCACAGCTCCACCGACTTTAGTGTCATCTGCAAATTTACTCACCCATCCTTCTACACCCTTCTCCAGGCCATTTATAAAAATGACAAACAGCAGTGGCCTCAAAACAGATCCTTTTGGTACACCACTAGTTAGTGGACTCCAGTCTGAACATTTCCCATCAACCACCACCCTTTGTCTTCTTCCAGCTAGCCAATTTCTGATCCAAACTGCAAATCACCCTGAATCCCATGCCTCTGTATTTTCTGCAGTAGCCTACCGTGGGGAACCTTGTCAAATGCTTTACTGAAATCCATATACACCACATCAACTGCTTTACCCTCATCCACCTGTTTGGTCACCTTCTCAAAGAACTCAATAAGGTTTGTGAGGCACGACCTACCCTTCACAAAACCGTGTTGACTATCTCTAATCAAATTATTCCTTTCCAGATGATTATACATCCTATCTCTTATAAACCTTTCCAAGATTTTGCCCACAACAGGAGTAAGGCTCACTGGTCTATAGTTACCTGGGTTGTCTCTACTCTCCTGCTTGAACAAGGGGACAACATTTGCTATCCTCCAGTCTTCTGGCACTATTCCTGTAGACAAAGGTGACTTAAAGATCAAAGCCAAAGGCTCAGCAATCTCCTCCCTAGCTTCCCAGAGAATCCTAGGATAAATCCCATCCGGCCCAGGGGACTTATCTATTTTCACACTTTCCAGAATTGCTAACACCTCCTCCTTATGAACCTCAAGCCCTTCTAGTCTAGTAGTCTGAATCTCAGTATTCTACTTGACAACATTGTCTTTTTCATGTGTGAATACTGACGAAAAATATTCATTTAGCACCTCTCCTATCTCCTCGGACTCCACGCACAACTTCCCACTACTGTCCTTGACTGGTCCCACTCTTACCCTAGTCATTCTTTTATTCCTGGCACATCTATAGAAAGCTTTAGGGTTATCCTTGATCCTACCTGCCAAAGACTCCTCATGTCCCCTCCTGGCTCTTCTTAGCTCTCTCTTTAGGTCCTTCCTAGCTAACTTGTAACACTTGAGCACCCTAACTGAACCTTCATGTCTCATCTTTACATAAGCCTCCTTCTTCCTCTTGACAAGTGTTTCGTCTGCTTTAGTAAACCACGGTTCCCTTGCTCGACCACTTCCTCCCTGCCTGACAGGTACATACTTATCAAGGACACGCAGTAGCTGTTCCTTGAACAAGCTCCACATTTCCATTGTGCCCATCCCGTGCAGTTTTCCTCTCCATCCGATGCATCCTAAGTCTTGCCTCATTGCATCATAATTGCCTTTCCCCCAGATATAACTCATGCCCTGCAGTATATACCTATCCCTTTCCATCACTAAAGTAAACGTAATCGAATTGTGGTCACTATCACCAAAGTGCTCACCTACCTCCAAATCTAACACCTGTCCAGGTTCATTACCCAGTACCAAATCCAATATGGCCTCGCCTCTCATTGGCCTATCTACATACTGTGTCAGGAAACCCTCCTGCACACATTGGACAAAAATGGACCCATCTAAAGTACTCAAACTATAGCGTTTCCAGTCAATATTTGGAAAGTTAAAGTCCCCCATAACAATTACCCTATTGCTTTCGCTCCTATCCAGAATCATCTTTGCAATCCTTTCCTCTACATCTCTGGAATTTTCAGAGGCCTATAGAAAACCCTTAACAGGGTGATCTCTCCTTTCCTGTTTCTAACCTCAGCCCATACTACCTCAGTAGACGAGTCCTCCTCAAACGTCCATTCTGCCACCGTAATACTTTCCTTGACTAACAATGCCACCTCCCCCCCTTCTTTTACCACCTTCCCTGAGCTTACTGAAATATCTAAACCCCGGCACCTGCAACAACCTTTCCTGTCCCTGCTCTATCCATGTCTCCGAAATGGCCATAACATCGAAGTCCCATGTACCAACCCATGCCGCAAGTTCACCCACCTTATTCCGGATGCTCCTGGCATTGAAGAAGACACACTTTAAACCACCTTCCTGCCTGCCGGTACACTCCTGCAACTTTGAAACCTTACTCATGACCTCACTACTCTCAACCTCCTGTATACTGGAGCTACAATTCAGGTTCCCAAACCTCTGCTGAACTAGTTTAAACCCTCCTGAAGAGCAAATTTCCCCCCCCCAGGATATTGGTACCCCTCTGGTCCAGGTGTAGACCATCCCATTTGTAGATGTCCCACCGACCCCAGAATGAGCCCCAATTATCCAGAAATCTGAAACCTTCCCTCCTGCACCATCCCTGTAGCCACGTGTTCTACTCCTCTCTCTCTCCCTGTTCCTCGTCTCGCTATCACGTGGCACAGGTAACAACCCAGAGATAATAACTGTTTGTCCTAGATCTAAGTTTCCACCCTAGCTCCATGAATTCCTGCCTTACATCCCTATCCCTTTTCCTACCTATGTGGACCACGACTTGAGGCTGCTCCCCCTCCCCCTTAAGGATCCCCAAAACACGATCCGAGACATCACGTACCCTGGCACCTGGGAGGCAGTTGGAGGCAGGAGCTCAAGCAATGACCAACTCTGACAGAAGAAAGATTGGACAAGATGGGAGCTGTGAAGAGGCAAGCTTCCTAAAGTACAAGTTACAGTCCAGATAACCAGTGAATTGGGACAGAAAGAATGTTTAAGTAGACTGGAGTTAAGTGAGCAGAGACCAAGCTATTCTTCAGAAGAATTCAAGGAAGGGTAAACAAAGTGTTCTGAGTTAATGAGACAATTGCAGTAAGCAGATTTAAAGTGGGACAGCAGCCTTCAAAGGTAAATCAAGCATCTGATGCTATTTTAACACAGTCTGGGAATCGTGAATTAAGGTAACTGTGAGCAATTTGCACAGCAATCGAAAGAAAGAAATCTTAGAGGAGTTGGTGTAAAATCCTGGACTGGATTCGCTGTTAAAAGTGGAGCGGAAGCTTTGTTTACGTGTCATTTGGAAAACCTGGACTGAAATTTGGAATGCAAACCACTAGGGGAAAGCACAATTTAAAAGAAGATTTTAAAGTGTGACTTTTGAAAGTGGTGTTTGAAATCACTTGTGTGGAAGTGGGAGTTCAGGGAGACAAGGTGGCTCACGGTATAAGAATCATCTGGGGAAAATTTGAGGAGAAATCCACCGACATTCACTTGGGTTCAGAGAGGAGTGTGTCTGACCACAGTCACCCAGTGTGCTTAAAAGAGACTCTGTGTGTTAATGAGACCATTGTAGCTTAGGATGTATTTTGTAATCCGTGTTAATCTTAAAATCTGTGTGTAATTGTTAAGGCTGAGGTGGGAGTAAAGTTGTATAATTCAACTTTCATGTTTAATAAATGTTTTTTTTCTTGTTGTTGAAACTAATTAAAGGTAAGATAAAGTCAGCATAGTCCCAGATGACCACAGGCTGCTTTCCTCTTTGAGGAGAGGTGACTGGTGGTGATTTAACCGGAGGGTCACCATATCTCCGGCGAGGGGCATGGTTGAGAAGGCAGGACCTTCATGAAGAACCTCAACCGGTCCCGGAATTGAACCCGCGCTGCTGGCCTCGCTTTGCACCACCAACCAGCTGTCCAGCCCACTGAGCTAAACCAGCCCCCAATTAATTAGCAGTCCTGTGACTCTGTTCCTCCACGTTTTATTGAAAAGTGTAGGTTGCTGGACGAGATTCTCTGGCGGGATCCTATGGTTCACCAGCAGCTCACTGACAGCCGCAGATTTCCCGACGGCGTGGGCATAGCCACAGTGGGAAACCCCATTGGCCGGCTGCCGGGACGGAGGACCCCGCTGCCGGCGGGGGCGTGCCAGGCCAAAAAACAGGTCTGGCGGGTCAGAGAATCCAGCCCACGGTTTTTTGAGTCAGGTTCCATTCTGGGTTCTTCCTGTCCAGTTATAACATGAACGGAATGGTTATAATATATGAATAGAAACCGAGCTGCGGTCTTTAATTATGTGAAGCGCGGTTGATCTGAGTGCAGTATATTTTTTGGCATCAATAAGGTGTACAGCTGAGAGCAGCCAATTAAAGCACATTCACATACAATTGGGAATTAGTCATCATGGAAACAAAATTGCCTTTCAATGCTTAATTTACGTTGCTAGTCAACCCATTATAAAATGATGAAGCATTAGGGCAGCACGGTAGCACAGGGGTTAGCACTGTGGCTTCACAGCGTCAGGGTCCCGGGTTCGATTCCCTGCTGGGTGACTGTCTGTGCGGAGTCTGCACGTTCTCCCCGTGTGTGCGTGGGTTTCCTCCGGGTGCTCCGGTTTCCTCCCACAGTCCACAGGTTAGGTGCATTGGCCGTGATAAATTGCCCTTCGTGACCAAAAAAGGTTAGGAGGGGTTACTTGGTTAAGGGGATAGGGTGGAAGTGGGAGCTTAAGTGGGTGGGTGCAGACTCGGTGGGCCGAATGACCTCCATCTGCACTGCATGTTCTATGTAAAAATAAGCCAGGAGGCAATCACATCGCAACGTAGCAGTGATGTGAGCAAATTTCTACTTCACTGTGACTCTGAAATTACGTTGTCATTCTGAGGGCAAGTCTCGCCTAACTCCAAGCCCAGCTGAATTAGACCCCTGGAGGAGCCCATGTGACAGTACATGATTTCAAGGCCAAAACAGAGACAAAAATGCTTAAGAATCTTCGGAGAGCAGAATCCTGGACAGGAGCTTTTTCGTTCCAAGTCTGGGAGTAAATGTTGGCTGGTTAGAAATAACTCTGCGGGGCGATTTTTGGAGTGTCAGAAGACCCAGGAGTCCAGGGGGCGAGAGAGGCTAATGTTTTTGCCTTTGCCTCCTTGGTAGCCCGGAGACGGATCTTATTAGCGTGGAAGGATTCGGAGCCCCCGAAATCGGGGGTATGGGTTAGCGACCTGGCCGGGTTTCTCAGGCTTGGGAAAATTGGTTCGCCCCGAGAGGGTCAGTGTTAGGGTTCGTCCGCAGGTGGCAGCCGTTTATCGACTTCTTCGGGGAAAACAAAACTGTTAGCAGATACAATAGTGGGGGGGGGGGTTAGGGAATGAGGGGGGTAAGGGGAGTTAGTTCAGTTCAGTTAAGGCGTGATCAGCAAGAAGAGATGGAGGGACTTGAGAATTGTTTGTATAAGCTATGTGGGCAAGGTATAGTTTAAAAAAAAAAAAAATATTTTGGAGTACCCAATTCATTTTTCCAATTAAGGGGCAATTTAGCGTGGCCAATCCACCTACCCTGCACATCTTTTGGGTTGTGGGGGCGAAACCCACGCAGACACAGGGAGAATGTGCAAACTCTACACGGACAGTGACCCTGAGCCGGGATCGAACCTGGGACCTCGGCGCCGTGAGGCAGCAGTGCTAACCACTGCGCCACCGTTCTGCCCTCTGGCGAAGTATAGTTGTTGGGGGGGGGGGGGTTACGTACTGAATTATGTTTCCATTTGTATTTGTATCTTTTGTTGTTATAAAACCAGAATGCCTTAATAAAATGTTTGTACAAGGACCCACTGCAATTTGGATCGTACAGGCCGATCTCGCTCCTCAATGTGGATGCAAAGTTGCTGGCAAAAGTGCTGGCCACGAGGATCGAGGACTGTGTCCCGGGGGTAATCCACGAGGACCAGACGGGATTTGTAAAGGGCAGGCAACTAAACACCAATGTGCGGCGGCTCTTAAACGTGATAATGATGCCATCGGAGGAGGGAGAGGCGGAGATAGTGGCAGCTATGGACGCGGAGAAGGCCCTTGACCGAGTAGAGTGGGAGTACCTCTAGGAGGTGCTGCGTAGGTTTGGGTTCAGGGGAGGGTTTATCACTTGGGTTAAGCTCCTTTACAGAGCCCCGGTGGCGAGTGTAGTGACTAACCGGCGGAGGTCGGAGTACTTTCGACTGTACCGAGGGACGAGGCGGGGTGCCCCCTGTCCCCCCTGTTGTTCGCATTGGCGATCAAACCATTGGCCATGTCATTGAGGGAGTCTCATAAATGGAGGGGGGTGGTCCGAGGGGGAGAAGAGCATCGGGTGTCGCTATATGCGGATTACCTGTTGCTGTACGTGGTGGATCCAGTGGAGGGGATGGTGGAGGTCATGCAGACTCTAAGGGAGTTTGGGGAGTTTTCGGGCTATCAGCTCAATGTAGGGAAGAGTGAGCTCTTTGTATTACAGGCGGGGGACCAAGAAAGAGGGATAGGGGACCTACCGCTGAGGTGGGCGGAGGGGAGCTTTCGGTATCTGGGGATCCAGATAGCCAGGGGTTGGGGGACCCTACATAAACTGAATCTGACGAGGTTGGTGGAGCAAATGGAGGAGGATTTCAAAAGATGGGACATGTTACCGCTCTCGCTGGCGGGTAGAGTGCAGTCGGTCAAAATGGTCGTCCTTCCGAGGTTTCTGTTTGTGTTTCAGTGCCTTCCCATCTGTAGGCAGGAGTATTATGGGGTTTGCGTAGGCGAATAAGACCCCGAGAGTAAGGAGAGGGTTCCTGGAACGCAGTAGGGACCGAGGAGGGTTGGCGCTGCGAAACCTGGGGAGCTACTACTGGGCAGCAAATGTGGCGATGATCCGCAAGTGGGTTATGGAGGGAGAGGGGGCGGCATGGAAGAGGATGGAGATGGCGTCCTGTAAAGGAACGAGCCTGGGGGCGTTGGTTACGGCACCGATGCCGCTCTCGCCGACAAAGTATACCGCGAGCCCGGTGGTGGCGGCAACGCTAAGGATCTGGGGCCAGAGGAGACGGCACCGGGGTGCAATGGGAGCATCGGTGTGGTCCCCGATCATGGGTAACCACCGGTTTGTCCCGGGGAAGATGGACGGGGGGTTCCAGAGCTGGCATCGGGCGGGGATTGGAAGAATGGGGGACCTGTTCATCGAAGGGATGTTTACGAGCCTAGGGGCACTGGAGGAGAAGTTCGAGTTACCCCCGGGAAATGCCTTTAGATATAGGCAGATGAGGGCTTTTGTGAGGCGACAGGTGAGGGAATTCCCGTTGCTCCCGGCACAAGAAGTTCAAGATAGGGTGATCTCTGGTGTATGGGGCGGGGAGAGCAAGGTGTCGGAAATACACCAGGAGTTGAAAGAAGAGGGGGAAGCACTGGTAGAAGAGTTGAAGGGTAAATGGGAGGAGGAGCTGGGGGAGGAGATCGAGGAAGGTCTGTGGGCTGATGCCCTAGGTAGGGTTAATTCCTCCTCCTCGTGTGCCAGGCTCAGCCTGATACAATTTAAGGTGGTCCACAGAGCGCACTTGACGGGGGCGAGGTTGAGTAGGTTCTTTGGGGTGGAGGACAGATGTGGAAGGTGCTCAGGGAGCCCGGCGAACCATGTCCATATGTTTTGGTCATGCCCGGCACTGAAGGGGTTCTGGAGAGGAGTGGCGGGAGCAATATCTCAGGTGGTGAAAGTCCGGGTCAAGACAAGCTGGGGGCTAGCAATATTTGGAGTAGTGGATGAACCGGGAGTGCAGGAGGCGAAAGAGGCCGGCATTCTGGCCTTTGCGTCCCTAGTAGCCCGGCGAAGGATCTTGCTAATGTGGAAGGAGGCGAAGCCCCCCAGCCTGGAGGCCTGGATAAATGATATGGCTGGGTTCATAAAGTTGGAGAGGATTAAGTTCGCCTTGAGAGGGTCTGCGCAGGGGTTCTACAGGCGGTGGCATCCGTTCCTAGACTATCTCGGGGGGGGGGGGGGGGTGGTGGTGGTGGGGGGGGGGGGCGGGGGGGTGGGTGGGGGGGGGGTGGAGAGAATGCATCCACAAACAGATGTTCTGAACCTAGATAGAAAAACAATACACAAATAGCATTCATGATTAAAGATTTTGCTGTACCTGAGAAAACCATTTTGCACTGTTTTATTCATGTTGCACACAAGGCTGCTTTGCAGCTCGTTTCCACATTAACATCTGCTGTTTGGCTGTGAAAACGTTGGCCTTGTGTTTATTTCTGTCCTTGTTCCCAGCTCTTGGGGAGTTACAAGGAGCACTGCATGCAACCAGCCTTTGAGATGCTGGCAAATAGCAGGAGGCAGTTGTCGAAGTGGCAGCGCCGGCTCACTACCGGGGAGTGAATTAGATTTAGCAGGGAGGGTAGTAGTAATCAGATAGGTAGTCAAGGTGGACAGACCGAAAAGACGGGATTTTGTTGCAGTTTAACTTATGACAGGAGCAATCTTTGATTTAATGTATTGATGCCAAGAGGGCTGCAGAATATAAAATACTCTGGAGAGTGTATAAGGCTACCTGGGGAGAGTAACTGGAGCAAAATATGCTGGAGCAGGCAAGATTATACACCGTCACATGGAAATACTGTGGAATTATGTTTTTTGTACTGATTTGTGTGCAAATTGCTTTCAAAATGTTTTATTCCCCCTATTTATATTATTGCATCGTGCTTTGAATACAACATCACCTTGCATTTATATCGCACCTTCACCGTAGTGGGCCGTTATTCATGCACACTCCTTGCTTGTTTGGTCGTGTAATGGTTACATTATTGGTTGTATAAGAGGGTGCAGAGTTAAGATACAGGTCAGCCATGATTTCATTGAATGGCAGAACTGGCTCGAGGGACTCAAAGGCCAAATTACGTTCCCATTTCCTGCTGTGTTGAGGTTACTGTGTTATCTTCTGAGGGGACATGTAGGGGCAACCCAAGTGGAGGTCTTTAAAATTAGGAAAGGTTTTGATAGGCACAGGGAGAATATTTATTCCCACTTGTGGAGAAGAGGAAAACAAGAGGCCATCAATGTATCAGTTATAATAAAGAACCAGCAGCGAATTCAGAAATGAACCTTCCTTCTCCAGAATTGTGAGAATGTGAAACTCACTACCACAGGGAGTAATTGAGGTGAATAGTATAGATTCATTAAAGGGGAAATTAGATAAATCTGAAAGGGAGCAGGGGATAAGGGGGTTCGGATCATACAATACAGAAGAGGCCCTTCAGCCCGTCAAGCCTGCACCACTACTCTCGACTACTCTAATCCCATTTCCCAGTTATCCTGATAGAATTAGATGATGAAAGATGGGAGAAGTTGCAAGTGGAGCATGGAAGCCAATAAAGACTGGCCAGAACTGTTTCTGGCCAACACTTTGCATATTAATAATTGGAATTGAGAATATTTTTATTGCCCAGTGCCTTCCACGTGACCAACGCTCTTTTAAAAAAACAAAAAATCATGAGCACCGTTTTCTTCCTAGTTGGGAATAAAACTCAATACATTGAGTTAACTATTTGTTAATTATGACACTATTCCACCAAGCTGGCTTTTGTTTGAGTTGATTCACAGTGGAAGAGAGCAGCAAGAGCAGGAGTTGGTGCAAAATATTGTCTCCCAGCTACATAGGAGGAAGGAATGTTGGGGCGGAGGAAAGAACTTAAGAGATAGGAGCAGCAGTAACTTGACCCGCCAGCCTCCTCCGCCAGTTAATAAGATCCTGGCTGAATTTGGGTTCTAAACTCTGCAATTCCTTCCCCAGATATCTAGAATCATACAATCCCTACAGTGCAGAAGGAGACATTCAGCCCATCCAGTCTGCACCGACTCTAGGAAAGACCACCCTACCTAGGCCCACCCCTCCGTCCTATCCCCGTAATCCCACCCAACCTTTTTGGACACTTAAGGGGCAATTTAGCACAGCCAGTCCACCTAACCTGCACACCTTTGGACCATGGGAGGAAACCGGAGCACCCGGAGGAAACCCACACAGACACGGGGAGAAAGTGTAGACTCTGCACAGTCACCCGAGGCCGGAATCGAACCTGGGACCCAGGCTCTGTGAGGCAGCAGTGCTAACCACTGCAACTCTGCCTCTTTCCTCTTCTAAGATGTGCCTTTTGATAATGTCTGTGTGAGGCACCTTGGAACATTTCGCAAAATTAGAGGCGCTATATAAATGCAGGTTTTATTACTAATAGTTCCTCTTGCTATGGGGCTATAATGTGATTTCTCAATGGTTTTGATTTGTAGCATCTGCCTGATAATGCTATCTTGTTCTTTTTTAAGGATCCTCACTTTTGCCTTGATTGAAGGAAATCTCATCACCATCTCCTCGCTGTGAAATCCATTCATCCCTACATGCATAGACCAAATTGCAGAATGAGCATCGCAGTTATTTTCAACGCTCTGCTCGTGTCCATTCTGGCAGCTGTGTTGTGGAAGTACGTTAAGTTGTGGGAACATGCCGTGTCCATTGAGGAAGAGTTGATGCTGTCCCAGCAGACTCAAGAGCTGTCCCAAATTAGGATTGATTATCATGTTGCCCTGCAAGCCCTCATGGAAGATGGCACCAGAATGGTTTGCACAGGAAGAATGCACACTGAGCGAATCTGCCGCTTCGAGTCTCTCTGTTACTCTACCGAGGCTGAGGAGTTTGTCTTCTTCCATAGCAATGCTTCTGTCTTGCTGCCAAATCTGGGCTCCCGCCGGTTTCAGCCTGCTCTGCTAGACCTGTCTTCTGTAGACGATCACACCACACAATACTTCAATTTTGTGGAGTTACCTGTTGCTGCTCTTAAGTTAATGCCGAAGCCGGTGTTTGTGCCAGATGTTGCATTGATCATGAACCGTTTCAACTCCGACAACCTCATGCATGTCTTTCATGATGATCTCCTCCCAATCTACTACACCATGCAGCAGTTTCCAGACCTGGACCAAGATTCGCGATTGGTGTTTATGGAAGGTTGGAGTGAAGGGTCACACTTTGACCTCTACAAGTTACTTACCAACAAGCAGCCCCTACTGAGGGAACAACTGAAAGGTCTCGGCAAGTTACTTTGCTTTACAAAGTCTTACGTTGGATTGTCAAAAATGACAACTTGGTATCAGTATGGGTTCATCCAACCTCAGGGACCAAAAGCAAATTTATTGGTATCTGGGAATGAAATCAGGCAATTCACAAACTTCCTAGTGGAACGGTTAAACGCTACCACAGACTCCGGTGGGGAAGGGTACATTGTGGTATTCAGTCGCGCAGTCAATAGGCTAATTCTGAATGAGGCGGAACTGATCTTGGGCTTTGCACAGGAATTTCAGATGAAGGCAATTGCGGTCTCTCTGGATGACCACTCCTTTGGAGATCTGGTGGGACTGATTAGTGGAGCCTCCATGCTGGTCAGCATGCATGGATCCCAGCTGGTGATGGCCCTCTTTCTACCCCCAGGAGCTGTGGTTGTCGAACTCTTCCCTTACGCTGTTAATCCAGAACACTACACGCCTTATAAAACCCTGGCATCTCTCCCAGGAATGGACCTGCAATATGTTGCCTGGCAGAATACTAAGGAGGAGAATACGGTTGCCCACCCCAACAGGCCATGGGAGCAAGGTGGAATTGCTCATCTCATTAAAGCAGAGCAAGAGCATATAATAAAGAGCAAAGAGGTCCCTCGCCATCTGTGCTGTCGAAATCCCGAGTGGCTGTTTCGTATTTATCAGGATACACTGGTTGACATCCCCTCACTGATGAGCACCATTCATCAGTCTGTGAAATCCAAACTTCCTCTCAGAAAGGTGAAGTCAAACAGTGTAATATATCCTGGAAAAGTTAGAGATTCCAAGTGCCAAACCTCTGTCCAGAGCGCCATAGGGGCAAAGTTGTCCATTTCATGGCAAGTACCTTGGAATCTGAAGTATTTAAAGGTAAAAGAGGTGAAGTATGAGGTCTGGATACAGGAACAAGGTGAGAACACATACATGCCTTACATCTTGCCTTACCAGAACTACACATTCATGGAAAACATTAAACCATTTACAACCTATCTGGTTTGGATAAGGTGCATCTTTAATAAAAACCTTCTTGGCCCATTTGCAGAGGCACTGACTTGTAACACATAAACTGAGATTGCCAGGCAGACGAGAAAGAAACATGCTGTACTTGATTAAGTTGCGTGGCTTAAAAATGTGTAATTCAATATTCGTTTAGCCCCCGTAGCTGAAAATATTTGTAGCAGATAACGGTACAGACCTTAAATAATGGTTATTTTGGGGCTTTTGTGCACAGTTGAGTGAGCCTGTAGTCAATTGCTGACCTGACGTAAAGAGGGGCAGGTTCAAAGCCAATTCAGGTGTGGCTGAAGTGAAGTTCCCTCTGGTTGTGATGAACAACAACTAAAATGAGCAATGTTGTTTTGGACTGGTTCTTAACCAGTGGTTGGATAAAACTCCAGGGGTATCTGAACCCACAAATTCAATGTCGAAGTAAGGGTGGTACCCATTGGCTGTGAGCCAGAGAGAATGTGAATATTTGGATTCATAATTAAGGCAATTTTGGGGTTTGGAAGCCAAGACGGTTAACTTGCTCATGTGTGCAACCTAGAAATATTAAACATCATTCGACTGAAGTGAAGAAACCAAGCTAAGCTTCACCAACAAATGTAATGTGCCATGAGAACTTCACACAGGCCTGCTTGTGGTCTGAGCCACAACTGCAGAAATGAACACACTAGGGATGTCGATCGGCTATAGTGATCCTGCTTGGTAAAGTGCTTTGACTTTTTATACAGCTTTTATTTACCTCTGTCGGATGTTCTCATCAGCAAATCTCTCAACTGGAAACGACTTTGTTACACCTATATTGCGGAGTGGTGAAGAGCAGCTGTCCTGTCACCGTTCCTGCCTAAAATACAATGAACTACATCTCCCTTCAGACGCTAAAAACATGTTCCTTTATTGAACTTGGCTGATCCCCATCTCCCACCAATTGTTTTTTCTCAAACATTGATGAGCCCTGTGTCGATTGTCTCCTGTTCCCCTCGCCTTGAATCAACTCCCTGATTCTGCGATCCTGTGTATGATTTTAGTAAAACTAAACTTTTACCCGATTCTAAATTATGACCCTAAAATCTTCTTTCCCTCCATCTCTTTTCAGAAACAGAAAAAAAAGTCCAGAGTACGCAGCTGCTGCTTAATGTGCTAAATTCTGGTACAAATCTTCCACCATTGGCTGAACCTCTGATAATGTAATACTCCGGACATGGTTCCGTCAATTCCAATTCCAGTCTTTAAAATCTCGCTCTCGGTTTATATATTTATAATCTTGCCTTGTGTTTACAACTGTGTGCTTATTTGCAATAATCTTATTGGATTAAATGTTGAAGTAGAGTTAACAAATTTGCACTCCCCAGTGCGAAGCATCAGACATCGATCATTCAATCCAGCACAGGAACCACGGGCTGAATGGCCTCTGCTTCTGTGCTGCATCATTCTGTGATTAAAATTGATGGGACAGAGTAAAGTTCCCCTCAGTTCCCAAATGGCCTGTGCTTTGGTGCTAATTTTTAAGCCAGGATGCTGTGAGCCTGGGAGGTGATGGTGTTCCAATTATATGGCTGCTATCATGCTTCTCAGTGGTAGAGTTTGCTTCTTGGGCTATGCCATTGGGATACATTTGGTGAGTTTCTGCCCTTCTCCAGGTGAACGGTGCACATTGAAACCAGATTGCGCCAGCACTGGAACTGGTGGACACTGGGTTCAGGTGCGAAAGCACCAATCTGGTAGACTGTTTTGCTGTCCGTGACGCTGAGCATATTAAGCCATATTCAGGTGACTATCCCATCACATTCGAGTCACGAAGCTTGCAGATGGTGGCGAGTTATCGAGGGGTCACTTGCCATAGAGTATCCAGCGTCTGATCTTGCAGTTGGATTCAGTTTGGCTTCTGGTCAAGATGTCAACAACTGGTCCCTATGTAATGGGGAGGTTCACTGAAGGTCAGGAATGGGTGCCTGAGTTTTCCTCGGACTGGCACTTATGTGGTACAATTTATGGAGGAGTAAATTCTAACTACCTTAGTTGAATGCAGAGGCTGAGTAATGGAATTTGCTTTATTGGAATCTGCAACTCATGTTAAAGGAACACGAAAAGCTCAGGCGGTCGGGTATGAATCAGCAAAGTTGTTTCATTTTGAAAATTAAAGGGAATGTAAAATTGGGGGGAAAGAAAATCCTGCCTGAAGCCTCGAGCTGGGATTGGGGATTGCAGTGCTGGGTAAAGCAGGAAGCAGATGCCAGTACCTGTAACAGCAGGTTAGCGTAAAGGGTAAGAGACCTTTTTGTCAACGCAGGCATCTCCGTCTCCATGCCATCTTCTATTGAAGCGTCCTAATGACCAGGATTGAGTTGCATGAATAGCATTCATTGGATGTTAACTGTGCTGAATGACCTCAATTACGGCAGATGAACAAAGGAAGCCGTGCCTTTTATATCGCACCTTTCACAACCTTGCCATGTCCCAAAGTGCGTTACAGTCAAATTCCACCTGGATAGAAGAGAAAAAGTGAAAACCTCTCTGAGCAGCAGGGGTGGACTGATTAACAACTGCATGAGCTTTACATCAGTAAGTGGGATGAACACAAGAACAAATATAGAAAAACAGACATTCAATCTTGGGAGCCAAGCAAAAATAATCTAACAATGTAATAATGTAAAGTGTGAACTGTGAGTGTAAGATGGTTGTGTTGTGAATGTTTTGAAATGTCTTTAATATTTGTCTAGTTTGTAATCGATGTGCTACACTTTTTTTGATTCAGGGAACATTGACTATTTATCAATGACTAATTCATTGTATTGTTGACCAGGATGTGGTGAACTATACAGAAGAAACATGCTGCTTTAATTCTGGTACTGCGGGTTATTTCGTACTGTGTCCAGATGTACATTTCTGTTTGAGCAGAATTTGAGCCAAAGGCTGTGTAATTTTTGTTTTTAATGTTAACATAAATCTGTATGGCATCTCTGTACCTTGGGAAATTAAATGTGGGATTGGCGGATTCAAGGGTTTCTGTTCTATGTCTGCTTTGGTCGTTTTAATCTGCACATTCACTTGAAATGAGAAATGAAAATCGCTTATTGTCACGAGTAGGCTTCAAAATGAAGTTACTGTGAAAAGCCCCTAGTCACCACATTCTGGCGCCTGTTCGGGGAGGCTGGTACGGGAATTGAACCGTGCTGTTGGCCTGCCTTGGTCTGCTTTCAAAGCCAGCGATTTAGCCCTGTGCTAAACCAGCCCCTGGTTAACTTGAAATTAATGTTCCAAAAAGAAGCCTCCAATGTTCTCCGAATGTGTGGTGACTGGTTTATGGTCTGATAATTGGAAAAATAAGAGAAACCCCCCTCTTGTTCCAAGTTCCTGTGCGTCTCCGTCTCCCTCTTTTAAATACTACACCATTGGTGGCCGTGCCTTCAGTTGCCAGGGGCCTAAATTTTGGGATGACCTCTCCAACTCTTTTCACTCTCTCCTTTAAAACCCACCTCTTTGACCAAGCTTTCGGTCCTAGTATCTCCATATGTGACTTATAGTCACATTTTCCTCGATGAACTCTCCTGTGAAATGTTTTAAGGCTATTTGCTGTGTTAAGGGATGCCTGGTGGCCCAGTGGGTCGTGCCCCTGTTTCTGAGCTAGAAGCTCTGGGTTCAAGGCCCAAAGGAGATGTGCTCATTATGTGGCTGATCGGGGTTGAGTATCGACCTGCAAAATCCTTCCAACGCACATCAGAGAATCACAGAACTTACAGTGCAGAAGGAGGCCATTCGGCCCATCGAGTCTATACCGGCCCTTGGAAAGAGCACCTTACTTAAGCTCACGCCTGCACCCTATCCCCGCAACCCAGTAACCCTGGCTAACATTTTTGGACACTAAGGGCAATTTACCATGGCCAAACCACATCTTTGGACTGTGGGAGGAAACTGGAGCACTCGGAGGAAACCCATGTAGACATGGAGAGAACGTGCAGACTCCACAGACAGTGACCCAAGCCGGAATCGAACCTGTGACCCTGGAGCTATGAAGCAACAGTGCTAACCACTGTGCCATGCTGCCCATATGCACCAATGGAAGGTGGTAAGAGTGGGAAAGATTCCTGGTCAACCGTGTGATGGGAAGAAAGTCTGAGCTTCTACTCCCACTACCCCTAGCTTCAGACTATAACATACATGTAAATATGCGTTTTGCCACAGCAACTCTGACTCAGAATGAACTGTAACACATCACCAACAATGTGTTAAAGGCACTATATAAATGCAGGTTATAATTATCATCGTCTTGGCAACTTGCCTGATTATAAAGACAATAAATCTTTTAAACTAGAGGTTTAGACCATCTAATTTGCTAATCTAGTTCACACTCTGATTTGGTCTCAATAGGTTTCAGCAAACTAAAGTGTGATGGTCGTGCTCGCAGCTAGATACTAAAGCAAACTTTGTTCTTGATTTCTGCTCCAATTCGCTTGGTATTTTGTCAAGGCTGTTGAGTGGACCTTCTCCGTACTTTGTGAAGTTGTGCAGAAGGTGAAGTGTTTGTGATCACCTTTAGCCAGAAGTACCAAGTGGATCGTCCTTCTTGCTGTTCCCCCCCAAGGCTCCTGCACTATCACAGATTCAGGTAATTCCAATCACTCCACGGTTATATAGAGATACAGAGTACAAAAGCAAGGAGGTTGTGTTAAACCTTTGGCTGGGCCTCCGCTGGAGTGTTTTGTTTCAATTGTGGGCACCACATATTTTGCAAAGGTGTTGAGGCCTCGGAGAGGGTGTGGAGGAGTTATACTAGACTGGTATCAGGTTGAGGGACTTCAGTGATGTGGAGCAACTGGAGAAACTGGGATGGTTCAGGGACTTTTAATCCAGGTGTTGAAAATTATGAAAGTTTTGATAAAATAAATAAGGAGAAATTGTTTACACTGGAAGGAGGTTTAGGAACTAGAGGACACATTTATTTATTTTATTTTTAATAAATTTAGAGCACCCAATTTTTTCTAATTAGGGGGCAATTTAGGGTGGGCAATCCACCTACCCTGCACAGCTTTGGGTTGAGACCCACGCAGACACGGGGAGAATGTGCAAACTCCACATGGACAGTGAGCCGGGGCCGGGGTCGAACCTGGGCCCTCAGCGCCGCGATACCGCAGTGCTAACCACTAGGCCATCGTGCCTAACTCAGAGGACAATCTGTTGTCTCTACTCCCAGATGGACAACAGCAGCATGGGAAAACTATCACCCACAAGTTCCCCTCCAAGCCACACACCACATTCTGACATTGCTAATTCTTCATCATTGCTGGGTAAAAGTGCTGGAACTCCCTCTTTAACGGCACTTTGGATTTTCCAACACCACAGGGACTGCAGCAGTTCCAGAAGGCGGCTCACCCCCACCTCCTCAACGTAATTAGGGATGGACAACAAATGCTGGTCTTGACAATGATGATCACATCCCATGAAATAAAAAACAATCTGTACTGTGTCCAGGTTATTAACGTGTAGGATCTCTTATTTTCTAATAACAGTCAAAGTCCGGTGGTAGGTTTAGATTGAATCTATTGCAAAACATAGTTGGTACAAATTCAGATATTAAAACAAAGGAACAAAGAAAAACCCGCTGCGCACTGAAGGTCAAGCTTTCTTAAACATGCACATTTTTGGGAACATCCCCCTTTGTTCCCCATTGAACAAAGAACAATGCAGCACAAGAACAGGCCCTTCAGCCCTCCAAGCCTGTACCGGTCATGATACCAACCTTTGCCAAAACCCTCAGCACTTCCTTGTGCCGTATCCCTCTATACCCATCCTATCCATGTGTTTGTCAAGATGCCTTTTGAATGCAGAGCGTTCCAGGCCCTCACCACCCTCTGCGTAAAAAAAACCTGCATCGCACATCTCCTCTAAACTTTGCCCCACGGACCTTAAACCTATGCCCTCTGGTGACTGACCCCTCCACCTTGGGAAAGAGTGCCTGCCCATCCACTCTATACATACCCCTCATAATCTTGTAGACCTCTATCAGGTTACCCCTCAAACTCCGTCTTTCTAATGAAAAGAGTCCAAGTCGATTCAGCCTCTGCGCATAGCTAACACCCTCCAAACCAGGCAACATCCTGGTAAACCTCCTCTGTACCCTCTCCAAAGCCTCCACATCCTTCTGGTAGTGTGGCGACCAGAATTGTGCGCAATACTCCAAGTGTGGCCTTACCAAGGTTCTATACAACTGTAGCATGACTTGCCAGTTTTTATACTTGATGCCCCGTCCAATGAAGGCAAGCATTCCGTATGCTTTCTTGACTACCTTGTCCACTTGTGTTGCCACCTTCAAAGATTGTGGACCTGCACACCCAGATCTCTCTGACTTTCTATATTCCTAAGATTTTACCATTTACGGTATATTCCCCCTCTATGTTAGACCTATCAAAATGCATTCCCTCACATTTGTCTGGATTAAACTCAATTTGCCATTTCTCTGCCCAAGTCTCCAACCTACCTATATCCTGCTGTATCTTCTGACAATCCTCAACACTATCTTCCTTGGTGTCATCTGTGAACTTACTAATCAGACCGGCTCCATTTTCCTCCAAATCGTCTGTGTGCACTACAAAAAACAGACGCCCAAGCACCGATCCCTGTGGAACACCACAAGTCACAACCTTCAATTCAGAAAGAGACCCTTCTACTGCTACCCTTTGCCTTCTGTGACCGAGCCAGTTCCATATCCATCTTACCACCTCACCTCTGATCCAGTGCGACTTCACCTTTTGTACCAGTCTGCCATGAGGCATCTTGTCAAAGGCTTTACTGAAGTTCATGTAAACAATATCCACTGCCCTCCCCTCATCAATCATCTTTGTCGCCTCCTCGAAAAACTCGATCAAGTTAGTGAGGCACAACCTCCCCTTCACAAAACCATGCTGTCTATCGCTAATGAGTCCATTTCTTTTCAAATGGATATAAATCCTGTCCCTGTGACCTCTCTCCAATAATTTACCTACTACCGACATGAGGTTCTCCGACCTATAGTTTCCAGGATTGTCCCTGGTACCTGTCTTAAACAGCGATACCCCATCAACTATTCTCCAGTCCTCTGGGATCTAATCTGTAGCCAAAGAGGATACAAAGATGTCAGTCAAGGCCCCAGCAATTGCCTCCCTTCCTTCCCTCAGTATCCTGGGGTAAATCCCATCTGGCCCAGGAGACCTATCTACCTTAATATCTTTTAAAAGACCCAATATGTCCTCTCAGACTATGTAACCCTGAATTGTGACCCCATTATTGGTGAACCACACCTGCAGCTTATATCATTCCAGTGTTGAAGGCTGTTCCTAATATCAGCAATTTGTGTCTGAAGTTTGCGGGCTACAGCATAACTTCTAATTGGCTTAGTCGCCTCTGCGTTTTGTCAGGCATTTACATTTGTATCTGACTTATTGACGGCTGCGCTTACATTGTCACATTTGTGGTTTGACTTTAAAAGCTGATGTGTCACTCTGAATATTCAATCTTTCTCCACAGTCCCCTCTTTGATTCTTCTAAAGGTTAAAAGAGAATGAATCACTCAGAACAAGCAAGTGGAAAGTAGCACGGAGGGACACATTTACATATGCCTTTGATGGTTCCTTTGTTTAGGAACAGCCTTCAACACTGGAATGGGGCAAGCCAATATACTGTTACGATCCTTTAACTATCGGAAGCGGGCTAATTAGGCAAGAGGAGATGATGGGTAGTCTTGAGAGGCATGACCTTAGGAGCGGCTTCAGTTAATTGTTTACAACAACACTTACGAAGCAGAATACAGATTCAAAATAAGAATGAAACATTGGCAAATGAGAATTGCCCTTTTAACACAGTATGCTTGTTTAACGTGCGACGGGTGAATCCAAGCTTTCTTCCCCTGGCCTTTAACAGCTGCTTGAGTGGTCAGTAGCGCTTGATAGGGTCCTTCCCACTTAGCATCCAAAGGTTCTTTATGTATTTTCCTCACGTAAACCTGAACTCTGGGCTCGACATAGTGTCCTCCTCCTGGCTGATCTCTCCAGGCTGCTGATACCTGTTGGGAAGCAGAATTATAGCATTTGTTAGATTCTGACAGTATTCTGATAAAGCGTCACTCAGCAAGTGACAATTGGCATTTCGCAAATCAATGGTTCCCGGCATAGACATGGATCTCCTTGTTATCATTTCAAATGGACTTAGACCTGTCGTTCTATTCGGAGTTGCCCAAATACTGCACAGGACTATTGGTTGTGCCTGGGGCCATGGCATTCCTTCCTGATGATATTTGGCAAGTCGTTGTTGAGTTCTTTTAATTGCTGAAGGATTTCGTCTTCCAAGACATCCAGAGGGGTCTGCTCACCTTTGATGGTGGTGGGCAACTGTTTGTTCTTTTCCTCTGCCATAATACCCATTCTTATTGGGGGTCTCAAGCCGAGGGGCGTTTTAAGCCAGGTCGGTATATATCTATATTTTATATCGCCGAATTTCAGACTTCTGTTAGAGGCATGAGCCATCCACCAGACCAGAGGGGTTACCGAGTCTAAACAATGGCCCGAGGATGTTTTAGAATAAAGAGGGGTCCTTACCTCCGGGGGCCAATATAGGCCCGATGTCTTGATCTTTGTTTCTTTAATCTTCCAACGACCCTGCTCGCAGCGCCAAGTTGTATTAAGGAAATACTAAGTTAGGAGGCACAGTACGTTACATTGTATAGACAAGATTACCAAATTACAAAGGGGCAGAAACAGTCTGAGTGGGCTGGGCTGTGACAGATGTAATTCAATATGAAGAAGTGTGAGGTCATCCACTCTGGATCTTGTTAGAGCATAAGAACATAAGAACTAGGAGCAGGAGTAGGCCATCTGGCCCCTCGAGCCTGCTCCGCCATTCAATGAGATCATGACTGATCTTTTGTGGACTCAGCTCCACTTTCCGGCCCGAACACCATAACCCTTAATCCCTTTATTCTTCAAAAAACTATCTATCTTTATCTTAAAAACATTTAATGAAGGAGCCTCAACTGCTTCACTGGGCAAGGAATTCCATAGATTCACAACCCTTTGGGTGAAGAAGTTCCTCCTAAGCTCAGTCCTAAATCTACTTCCCCTTATTTTGAGGCTATGCCCCCTAGTTCTGCTTTCACCCGCCAGTGGAAACAACCTGCCCGCATCTATCCTATCTATTCCCTTCATAATTTTATATGTTTCTATAAGATACCCCGCATCCGTCTAAATTTCAACGAGTACAGTCCCAGTCTACTCAACCTCTCCTCGTAATCCAACCCCCTCAACTCTGGGATTAACCTAGTGAATCTCCTCTGCACACCCTCCAGCGCCAGTACGTCCTTTCTCAGGTAAGGAGACCAAAACTGAACACAATACTCCAGGTGTGGCCTCACTAACACCGTATACAATTGCAGCATAACCTCCCTAGTCTTAAACTCCATCCCTCTAGCAATGAAGGACAAAACTCCATTTGCCTTCTTAATCATCTGTTGCACCTGTAAACAAACTTTTCGCGACTCATGCACTAGCACACCCAGGTCCCTCTGCACAGCAGCATGTTTTATTATTTTATCATTTAAATAATAATCCCTTTTGATGTTATTCCTACCAAAATGTATGACCTCACATTTGTCAACATTGTATTCCATCTGCCAGACCCTAGCCCATTCACTTAACCTACCCAAATCCCTCTGCAGACTTCCGGTATCCTCTGCACTTTTTGCTTTACAACTCATCTTAGTGTCGTCTGCAAACTTGGACACATTGCCCTTGGTCCCCAACTCCAACCATCTATGTAAATTGTGAACAATTGTGGGCCCAACGCTGATCCCTGAGGGACACCACTAGCTACTGATTGCCAACCAGAGAAACACCCATTAATCCCCACTCTTTGCTTTCTATTAATTAACCAATCCTCTACCCATGCTACCACTTTACCCTTAATGCCATGCATCTTTATCTTATGCAGCAACCTTTTGTGTGGCACCTTGTCAAAAGCTTTCTGGGAATCCAGATATACCACATCCATTGGCTCCCCGTTATCTACCGCACTGTTAATGTCCTCAAAAAATTCCACTAAATTAGGCACGACCTGCCCTTTATGAACCCATGCTGCGTCTGCCCAATGGGACAATTTCCATCCAGATGCCTCGCTATTTCTTCCTTGATGATAGATTCCAGCATCTTCCCTACTACCGAAGTTAAGCTCACTGGCCTATAATTACCCTCTTTCTGCCTACCTCCTTTTTGAAACAGTGGTGACACGTTTGCTAATTTCCAATCTGCCGGGACCACCCCAGAGTCTAGTGAATTTTGGTAAATTATCACTAGTGCATTTGCAATTTCCCTAGCCATCTCTTTTAGCACTCTGGGATGCATTCCATCAGGGCCATCATTCGGGAATGAATCCCGAAGAATCACTCGACACTCAGGTGCACTTCAACATCAAACGCTTAATTACGCTAGCGGGGAGCAGTCCGCTGGGAATACCAAGCGTCTGACTGCTGGACATGAGGAATCATATTAACATTTATAGTTACACAGCCTATGTCGGCTGGACAAAAATTCCATTACAAACCTTGGTTGCTAGGCAGTGCAGGGCCACTCAATAGCGGATGGAATCCTCCCTTCTCAGCTGTCCTTGGGTTCCCTGGATACCTGTAGACTAGGACTACCTTATCTGCATCTCTGTGTTACAAGCTGCATTCCATAAGGGCAGCTGCTGATAAAGATTATCTTGCAGGACAAACCTTTTCTGTGTGAGCCCGTGGGAACAAAGCGTTTACAGATGTGGCCAAACTAGTGGGCTAAAGAAAAACCATGATGCCTCACAGTTTGTTATGTTCCATTTGGAAGCAGGTTTCAGGATTGTTAGTGTGTCATATGGTATGTGTGTCAGTCAGTGTGTGTAATTAAAGTTAGTATGTGCATTATTACTGTGTATTTATGATTAGTGTGAGTCTATAGATTGTGCAGCAATATACATTCAACACACATACATATATTACAGGTGCCTCTGCCCCAGACCCCACACCTACAATCTCAGAAAGACAAATTAGAATAATTTCTTCAATAAAAACAGTAAAAGCTGGAAATACTGGGCGTGATTTAACCATCGCATTGCACCTGGAGAGTCAGGTAAATAGTGGGGAAGGCCAAAATTGATATTTGCGCTTGGCACGACCCATTTGCAATTCCCCCGGCCCACTCCCAAAGACGAGTTCAGGATCTCACCCAGAAATGGTGAGTATCTAATGAACTCCCATTTGCATTCATTTCAATCTCATTAGCGAGATTGTGGTCGAATGCAGCGGCCTCCCGGGAATTACCCGGCTCACCAGCGGGAAGTCACGTGGCTGTCGTTTAGTACTCCATTCCAGCAACGTGAAGCTGGCACAATGGCCGCTGAAGGGAAGTGTGGAGGTGAGTAGAGATTTCCACTTTCTGGCATGGAGTTCAAGGGCACTGGAACTGCTGCCCCAGTATTTGGGGGTGGGGGCGGGGGAGGGGGGGTGGGAGGACTGGAGACCCATTGGGAGCTTGGTCAGGGGGCTGAAGCGTTCTAGGTCGGGGTTCGTCCCTAGGCTGGGGGAGGGAGGGGGATGAGGGGCTTTGTGTCTTTGAGGCCTTCAAGCCATCTTTAAATATTGTGGAGACACAAACAGGATCAACCACCAAACATGTCCAGGAGAGAGTCCTGTTGTTGCTTCTATCCTAAAGCCAATTTCACTCCCTTTGACTGGGAGCAGCCTCGAGCTTCATAGCTGAAGGCTATTTCTTTTTTTAACATTTTTTTTATTCTCCTCCTTTTTCACATTTTCTCCCACATTTACATCCATCAACAATAAACAATAATCAGCAAGATATGTCAGTCCCCATAATAACAACAATCCCATCTACCCCCAAACCTCAACCCGCATGTTTACATAAACAAATGACAAAAAGGAATCAGGGATTACCCGTAGTCACCCTTAATCTTACACAGCTCCCACCACCCCACCCCCCACTCCCCCCACCCCAGGTCTCCAGCTCCTCCCATCCACTGCCTCTTGTAAAACTCCTCCCCCCAACCTCGGTTCCTTCCCCCCAACTTTCCACCCCGGCTAGACCACTCGGACCCTGTTCCGCCAGGCTCCGATGGCCGCAGCCCCTCCCCCCACCTCACTCCCGTTCACTGGCCGGCTTAAACCGGCCAGCGTGGAGGCCCCCGCCCGGGTCCCTTTCCCCCTTGCCCGGCCCTAGGAAAGCCCAAAGATCCCCTTTTAGCACACACACCCCGCAAATCCACCTACACGCCAAAGAACCCTCATTTTGAGTGAAAGTCCCGTCCCTTCCCTTGTCCAAATATATACCACATTGGCTCCTTTAGTCTCTACACCCGCGCGCAGTGATACAAAAAAGAACAAAATACAGTCATGAGGTTACATCGGCACATGCCCATTCCTCAATTTGTCAGTTCTGCCACAGTCCTTCTGCTTTCGCAAACTCCTCCGCTGCTTCCGCCGTTCCAAAATAAAAGTCCCTGAGCTTGTAAGTCACCCTCAGCTTCGCTGGATATACAATGCCGCACCGCACCTTGCTAATGTACAGTGCCCTCTTCACCCGGTTGAAGGCAGACCGCCTCCTTGCCAGCTCCACCGTAAAGTCCTGGTATACACGTATACCAGCTCCAGCCCACTGCACCCCCCGCTTCTGCTTGGCCCAGCTCAGGACCTTCTCCTTCACACTGTACCTACGGAAGCACAGAGTCACTGCCCTTGGCGGCTCACTTGCCTTTGGTACAGGCCTCCACGACCGATGAGCCCGATCCAGTTCATATCGGGAGGGATCCTCCCCCTCCCCCAATAGTTTTGCCAGCATCACGGCAAAGTACTCAGTCGGCTTCGGTCCTTCAACTCCTTCGGGCAGCCCCACAATCCTCAAATTCTGTCGCCTGGATCTGTTTTCCAGGTCTTCCATTTTTCCTCGCAGATCCTTGTTAGTGTCCATCACCTTCCGCATCTCCTTCCCCATCGAGGCAAGTTGCTCGCCGTGCTGCAATAACGTCTCCTCCACTTCCTTCAGCGCCTCCCCTTGCTCTCGCACCTCCGCCACTGCGCTCGCCACCTCCGTCCTCACCGGGGAAACCGCCTCCTCCACCAGCGCACTCAAAACCTCCCTCATCTCCTTCCTCACCGTCTCCATGCATTTCGCAATCTGCGCCAACTGCTTTTCAAATTCCACAGCCATCACCTTAGTTATTTCTTCAGCCGGAAGCAGTGCGGCCTTCCCTGGTGCTCCAGACTCCATTTTCCTCGGTGACCCCGCGGTGACCTTTCCACTCCCCGACGGACCTTCAGCTGTTTTTATTTCGGCAGTTTTTTTGCTCACCCTCGACATTTTTCTTTGTTTTTTTTTTCCTCCTGTGTCTTCACAGTGCCTCCTTCGTGCCTTCTCCCTGCTTCTGCCGCCTCCGTGGACCCTGGGACCGGGCTTAAAGCCCCGAAAATGCTGTTCCCGAACGGGAGCCCTCCATTGTGCGGCCGCCTCCCACCCGCCGTCACCGGAAGTCCTCAGCTGAAGGCTATTTCAATGGAGGAATTAGACTTGTCAGCTGTGGTATCACTTCACGCTCTTCAACTCTCATGCTTCCTCTAGGGCAGTGTTCTTCAAACTTTTTTTCCGGGGACGCATTTTTACCAACCGGCTAACCTTCGCGACCCAACCCGGCCGACCTTCGCGACCCAACCCGGCCGACCTTCGCGACCCAACCCGGCCGACCTTCGCGACCCAGCCCGGCCGACCTTCGCGACCCAACCCGGCCGACCTGCGCGACCCACCATTTTCTCTTCCCTTGTTTGCTGCTGACAAAAATGGAGGAAATGGTTTTGGGTCCCTTTGGCCCTCGTACTCGCTCCTCCAATGGAACCTGTTGGATGAAGGTGAAGCCTTCCGGTGTCGGAAAGTATGGCGTCTCCGTCTGTCCAAAGTTCTGAATTTTTTTTCCTTTAAAACTTTATCAAATAAAACCCCCCGAACTTGTAAAAAAATAAAAAATGTAAAATGAATGAAAAAAATGAATAAAATAAATGAAAAAAATAAAAATGAAATGAATAAAATCAATGAATAAAAACCACTACAGAACTTGTAAAAAAGCTGCAACCGTTTAAAAAAATAGCGGCCGCACTGCGCATGCGTGCCTAATTTACGCATGCGCATCGATCATCATGCACAATGCGGCTGATTGTTTTTGGACATGTTCGCGGAATGCGCATGCATGCTGATCATCGTGCGCACATGCGCAATGCTGCCGAATTTTTTGGGGACATGATCCCAGCCGCTTGCAGCCGGCGTTATGAAAAGCTCCTTTCAAGCAATCGGGAGCGCCACGGACACCGGCTCCGCGACCCTCCTCAAAGACAGCGAGGATCTCCGAGTGCCCCAGGATGTAACTGTCACGCACGTTCTCAGGGTAGTGGGCACACACGTGCATGATTCTGACACAGTGGTCACTCACAATCCGAACATTCAGGGAGTGGAACCCCTTCCTGCCGTCAGAAGGGAGAATCCCGCCCAGGGTCTCAATTAATCTTTTCCAAGATTAATTAAATCACACATCCTTCTTCATAGAATAACACAATATTCTCCCAAAATATTTTTTAAGATAACATCCGTTCTCACACGTGGTTCAGGCTGTGTGGTTGAAGAATCGCACTGTTGCTTGCCCTGCGCACAGCTGCCACAGATCCTCTGTAGAGGGCACCCTTCGAAAAGGATCCCCAGGAACCATAAGTTGCCATTCAAAAGCCCGCCAAGCGTCTGTGGGCAGCTCGAAGTGTAAAGGACGGTGAATGCCGTTCCTTCGCCACTGACTGCAGATTCTGGTAAGAGTGAAAAAATAATTCAGTCAATCTGCAGTCCCAAAGGCCACGCGATGTTCAAAATAATCCTTATTTTCAATTAATGCGTGACCCGGGCCAAACAATGCATGCAAGAGACTACAGAGCCCCTGGCCTGCAATTGCACTGAGTGTTATTGGCACATGGATGTGTCCCAAGGAAAATTCTTTAGTCTGTTACATCAATAAAGGCCTGAAACTCAGACTGAAAGCTATTGGAACACAGTAACATCACATCCCAATGGTAATATAATTCCCTTTATATTCCATACTGGAAACATGCTACGTGGAGAACCCATTTGTCTGTGACACCTGATGTGTTGGGTGCTCTGGATCCGTGGAACACATACAGGCCACCGACACTTAAAATAGTACAACACTATTTTATTAAGTTAGAAACTGTTGAACATACTTTCACTGTGGGTTAACACGATATTAGATTGAACTAAAGACCTATGCCTTGTCCTAACCAGTCTATGCACTCAGCACATGGTGAAGATCTGTGCTGCAGGCTGTGAGCTCTGTCCTACTGGGAGGCTGCAGCTCGAATGAGCGGGAACTCTGATGCCCCCTGTCTTTATAGTGCGTGTGCTCTAACTGGTGATTGGCTGCAGTGTTGTGTGTGTTGATTGGTCCCACTGTGTGTCCATCAGTCTGTGTGTCTGCACCATGATATACTGGTGTATATTATGACAACATCTTTTATAAAAGAGACAGATACTGGACTGATGTTCTGATTGTCTTTAATGCAAATACTCAGCCATCTTGTAATTTAGTCTCTCTCTGGTTTGACATAAAGGTGGCCCCTGTAAAGCTGAGAGTCCATGTCATAGAGAATTGACAATAGCCGGAAATAGAGCATTCCCGAGGATTTCTCCCTTTCTGCTTCACTACGTTCTCATCATTTCCGATGCTGATTCCTGTGTCTAATACATTGAGGGATGTCTGTATCAGATAACAGCCTCTTTCCAGAGTCTGCTTTCCTTCATCTCAAGGTCATATTCTGCAAAGTTAAGCTGGTAGATGTGACCAAGTGCAGCAGTTCCGGCTGGTATTGGGGCCCTGCTATTGAAGGGCTGACTCTCTCTCTCTCTCTCTCTCTCGTTCTGGCTGTTTGTAAACAAAATCCTTTCCCTTTTCCAGTCCTTATCCGTTTGCTTGGCAGGTTCGTCGGCGTGGAGCATTTGCACACCACAGATGACAGTGCGACCCCTCTTAATGAAAAGCACTCGGGAGTAAGCCCAGTGCAGAAATGGGGCGGGACTCCCCATTGCCCAACGCCGATATCGTAATCGGCAATCGGGCAAAGAATCAACACTAATGCCCAAATCGGGGCCGCCGCCAGTTTGACGCCGGTCAGCTATGCCCTACCGCCTCCGAAATGTGTAATTGCGCCGCGCGCCGCCACACTCGGCCAGGATCCCGGCCGGGGGGGGGTGTCCGCGAGGGCTGGGCGGACTGCAGGGGGTGTCCAGGGGGTGTCCAGGGGGTGACCAGGGGGTGACCAGGGGGTCGCGGATGGCGGGTCTGCACACTCGGTGCCGCTGCTAGTCCCTTACTGGACCCGGAATCGCAAGCCTCCCGCGAATCCAGTGCCTTCAGCCATTTCTTGGGATCACGTGGCGGGAATCGTATTGCCTGAAGACTGACATCCATGATAATGGGGACCTCCGGAGGAGACCGAGATGGATCATCCACTCGGCACTTTTGGCTGAAGATTGTCTTTTATACAGATGTGCTGGGCTCCTCCAGCATTGAGGATGCGGATATTTGTGGAGCCTCCTTCTCCAGTGAGTTGTTCAATTGACCACCACCATTCATGGCTGGATGTGGCAGGATGGCAGAGGTTAGACCTGATGTGTCCGTTGTGGAATCGCTTAGCTCTATTACTTGCTGCTTATACTGTTTAGCTCACAAGTAGTCCTGTGTTGTAACTCCACCAGGTGGACACCTCATTTCTCGGTCTGCCTGGTGTTGCTCCTGGCATGCTCTCCTGCACTCTTCCTTGAACCAGGGTTGGTCCCCTGGCTGGGTGGTAATGGTGGAGTGGGGGATATTCCGGGCCATGAGGTTGCAGACTGTGGTTGAATACAATTCTGCTGCTACTGATGGGCCCACAGTGCTCATGGATGCCCAGTCTTGAGTTGCTCGGTCTGTTTGAAGTCTGTCCCATTTAGCACGGTGGTAGTGCCACACAACACGATGGAGGGTATCCTCAATGTGAAGATGACTTTGTCTCCACAAGGACTGTGCTGTGGTCACTTCTACCAATACTGTCATGGACAGATACATCTGCAGCAGGCAGATTGGTGAGGATGAGGTCAAGTAGGTTTTCCCCTCTTGTTGGTTCCCTCACCCCTGCTGCAGTCCCAGTCTCGCAGCTCTGTCCTTTAGGACCCGGCCAGCTCGGTCTGTGGTGGTACTAACGTGCCACTCTTGGTCATGGACACTGACGTTTCCCACACAGAGCATATTCTACTCCCTTGCCACCCTGAGTGCGTCCCCATGGCGTTCAGCATGGAGGAATACTGATTGGTGGCCGGTACGTGGTAATCTTGGAATTGTTGTTGGCAATGTGGTGTAGGTACACCCACAGTGCTGTTAGGGAGGGTGTTCTAGGATTTTGTCCCAGCGACAGTGAAGGAACGACTGATATATTTCCAAGTCAGGGTGATATATAGAGATGCTGGCGTTGGACTGGGGTGGGCACAGTAAGTAGTCTTACAACACCAGGTTAAAGTCCAACAGGTTTGTTTCAAATCACTAGCTTTCGGAGCACTGCTCCTTCCTCAGGTGAATCACTGAGAACTTTAATCTGGTGTTGTAAGACTTCTTACAAGTCAAGATGGTGGGTGACCTGGAAGGGAACTTGCAGGTGGTGATGTTCCCATGTGTCTGCTGACCTTTCCCTTCTAGATGGTGGAGGTAGTTGGTTTGGAAGGTGCTGTTTAAGGAGCCTTGGTGAGTTACAGTGCATCTTCTAAATGGTACACACGGCTGCCACTGTGCGTCAGTGTTGGAGGGAGTGGATGTTGAGGTTAGTGAATGGGGTGCCGGTCAAGTGGACTGTTTTGTCCTGGAAAGTGTCGAGCTTTGTGAATGTTTTTGGAGTCGCGCTCATACATTTTCTCTAAAGGATGATTCTTGGTGTATGACTAGGTCAGGCTGTTGCTTGACTAGTCTGTGGGACAGGCCCCCCCAATTTTGGTATAAAGATCAGTTGGGCTGGCTTTGCCATTATCCTTTCCCGAGACTAGGCCGATGCCAGGTGATCCGTCCGGTTTCATTCCTTTTCGTAGGCTTCGTAGCCGTTTGATACAACTGTGTGTCTTGCTAGGTTAATTCAGAGGGTAGTTAAGAATCAACCGCATGGCTGTGGGCCTGGAGTCACACGTAGGCCAGACCGGGTAAGGACGGCAGATTTCTTTCCCTAAAGGACATTAGTGAGCTGGATGAGTTTTGATGACATTCGACAATAGTTCACTGTTCGTGAGAGTAACTCTTTAATTCCAGATTTATTAACTGAATTTCAATTCCACGAGCTACTGTGGTGGAATATAAATCCGTGCCCCCGAATCATTAGCCTGCGCTTCTGCATGACTAGTCCACTGACATTACCACCGCGGTACCACCTCCCATCTCAATCAGATTGGCCAAGGTCACAGTGCTGTCAGTGGGATCCGTCTCAGCAAATTGCCTGTTTTCATTATTATCCTACCGGACAGCAGTCACCACACTCCAGAAGTACTTCATTGGCTGTGAAGTGTTTTGGGAAACCCTGAGGTCATGAAATGTGCTATAGAAATGCAAGACTCTCTTTTTGTTTATTAGTGGACAGGTGCAGTGTCTCTGGTTACATCATTAATCTTGTTACTTGGATGTAAGTTGTGACTGGTGGATCCATTTCTGTGTCCGTGTATCACTTGTGCCTTTTGTAACATCGCCACCTGTTGATGAATGCAGGATTCTCATCTAAGAGAGAACTCATCATCAACAACAATTTGTGTCTCTGTCTCGTCTTTAATGTAGCAAAAAGCCCCGAGGGTTTCACAGGAGCATTCTCAAACTAAACTTGACACCGAGTCACAGAAGGACGAAAAGCTTGGACGATGGGATACGTTTCAAGGAGGGTCTTTAAGAGAGAGAGGCAGAGAGGCCGGAAGGTTGAGGGAGGGAATTCCAGAACTGAAGGACCAAGCAGCTGAAGACGTGACCATCAATGATGGAGGGAAATCGGGGTCCGCAAGAATTTTTAATATTAATAATCTTTATTTTGTCACAAGTAGGCTGACCTTAACACTGCAATGGTGTTACTGTGAAAATCCCCTCGTCGCCACATTCCGGCGCCTGTTCGGGTACACAGAGGGAGAATTCAGAATGTCCAATTCACCTAACAAGCACGTCTTTCGGGACTTGTGGGAGGAAACCGGAGCACCCGGAGGAAACACACGCAGACACGGGGAGGACGTGCAGACACCGCACAGAGAGTGACCCAAGCCAGGAATCGAACCTGGGACCCTGGCGCTGTGAAGCAACAGTGTTAACCACTGTGCTACTGTGCTGCAACAAGCTGGAGAGACAGTGGTCACGGAGGATGTTAGGGTTGGAGGAGGTTGTGGAGATAGCAGATGTCAGTGTTTTCTGTGAAACCCTTTGCTCGTGCTGTGAACCCCAGGGTCAAATGCCTTTCCCTTCAAATTATGGGTGGGATTCTCGAATCCCGCGGCAGAGTGTCCACGCCATCGTAAACGCGTTTTACGACAGCGTGAATGGGCCCTAATTCTGGCCCTTCCGGGGGGGCCAGCACGGCGCTGGAGCGGTTCACGCTGCTCCAGCTGCTGATCCCCGTGCGACCTGGGCGCTGCAGGATCCGTGCATGCGCAGTGGCACTGGCACCAACGCACACATGCGCAGTGGCATCCTTCAATGCGCCGGCCCTAACGCAACATGGCGCAGGACTACAGGGGCGTTGGACAGGAGGCCCCCAGCCAGAGAGGCCGGTCAGGGCAAATTGGAGGCCCCCCCCCCCCCGGGGTTGGACCCCCCCTCCCCCCCCCACACAGGCCGACCCCCCCCCCGGGGTTGGACCCCCCCTCCCCCCCCCCACACAGGCCGACCCCCCCCCACCGACCCTTCCACGCCGAGGTCGCGCCGGCTGAGGGCAGGTGTGGACGGCGGCGGCGGGACTTGGCGTTTTCACGACGGCTGCTCGGCCCATCCCGGGCTGAGAATGCCGGCTGCGTAGAGTGGCCCCCGATCGGCATCGCGCCGCGCCAACCACACTGGTGCCAATGGCGCCGATTCTCCGCTCTGCAGAGAATCCCGCGCCGGCGTCGGGGTGGCATGACGCAATTAGCAGCGGTCGCGGGGATTCTCCGGCCCAGCCACGGGCTGAGAGAATCCTTCCCCATGCTTGAATCAGAGCTGTAATACCTGTCTGGAAAATTGTTCATTCACAGCTGGAAAACAAAATTCCAATTAAGGGGCAATTTAGCGCGGCCAATCCACCTGCCCTGCACATCTTTGGGTTGTGGGGGTGAGGCCTGTGGTGAACCACTGTATTATGGGATGTAAGGTAGGACCTGCACTACAGGTTCGCCGGCCGGCTGCCTCCGCCCACTAAGATCTGTATAAATATGCGTGACCTCCAGTGCCCTGCCATTTCGCCAGCTGCAGCAGGAGGCCACGCATCTGACTGCAATAAAGCCACAGTTGTACCCAATCTGCGTCTTTGTGCAATTGATTGCGCATCAATTTATTGCAGTCAGATTTTTCCACAGAAGGACATCAGAATCAAACCCGATCGCCTGCAGCTGGATCCGCACTCGCCCGACGCCAGGAAAGACTTTCCTCACTGGCGGACCCCGCGCCAACTGAGGCTCAGAAG
Source organism: Scyliorhinus torazame (assembly GCF_047496885.1). Taxonomy (NCBI): domain Eukaryota; kingdom Metazoa; phylum Chordata; class Chondrichthyes; order Carcharhiniformes; family Scyliorhinidae; genus Scyliorhinus; species Scyliorhinus torazame. The sequence goes on from NC_092717.1 coordinate 7,653,150, forward strand.
ATAAACGTCCTGTACTCCAGACTGAGCTCCAGCGAGTTCCCGTTGATCCAAGATGCCTCGAATTACGCAAAAGCAATGGAACTCCTTAAAGAATACTATGCTGAAAAGACGAACACGCTCTTCGCCAGGCACGTACTCGCCACCCACTCGCAAATACCTGACCTGGTGAGTCCATCGCAGACTTCTGTCAGGCCGTTACGGCCGCTGAACACGCTAATCTCCTCATGCGCGATGCTTTCGTGACAGGGATTGCGTCGGACCGCATCCGAGAACGATTACTGGAAGGGGCCACGCTCGAACTAGCGGAGACGAAAACCTTGGCGCTCCCCATGACGGTCGCATCCTGTAATGTACAGTCTTACCCTTCCCGCCGCGCTGCCCACCCTTCTACCCCTTCCTACCCCTCCTGAACCCCGCCGCCGACCTCCTCAGCTGGCTTCCCAATACGCCTGCGCCGCATGCCGATCTGCGCACCCCGGGGGTCCCCGCTGCTACTTCTGCGGTCAGCAGAAGCACCCCCGCCAACACTGCCCGGCCCGCACTGCCGTTTGTAAATCCTGCAGTAAGAAGGGTCACTTCGCGGCTGTGTGCCAGGCCCGCGCAGTCGCTGCGATCGTGCCCGCTATTGCCCGCTCCCCCACGCCAAACGCACAATGGGCGCCACCATCTTGTCCTCCTTCGGCCACGTGCGCCCCATGGGCGCCGCCATCTTGTCCCGACCCCGCAATGTGCACACCATGGGCGGCGCCATTTTGTTCCCTACAGGGTCTCCGGACATCCCAACATCGGAACCGCACACGCTCGCCACCCGAAGCATTCGACGACTACCCACAGCTCGTTTCGATGACGCTGGACCAATCTCGCCCGCACAACCTGGGCACCACGTCGACGACGATGAAAATCAACGGCCACGTGACCTCGTGCCTGCTGGACTCCGGGAGCACCGAAAGCTTTGTACACCCAGATACGGTAAGGCGCTGCTCCCTCACGGTCCATCCTGCCAATCAAAGGATCTCCCAGTACTCTTGCGCAGTACCGGGTCTTCTCAACAATTGACCTGAAATCCGCCTACCACCAGCTCCCCATCCGGAAGTCGGACCGCCCATTCACTGCCTTCGAGGCGGACGGTCGGCACTATCACTTCCTTAGGGTCCCTTTCGGCGTCACAAACGGGGTCTCGGTCTTCCAAAGGGAAATGGAACGAATGGTCGACCAGTACGGTTTGCGGGCCACCTTTCCGTACTTAGATAGTATCACCATCTGTGGCTATGACCAGCAGGACCACGATGCCAACCTCGATAAATTCCTCCGCACTGCCACTCTTCTCAACCTGACCTATAACAAAGAGAAGTGTGTGTTCAGCACGACCCGGTTAGCCATTCTCGGCTATGTAGTCCAAAACGGACTTCTCGGGCCCGACCCCGACTGCATGCGCCCCCTCATGGCGCTCCCCCTCCCCACTGCCCCAAGGCCCTCAAACGCTGCCTGGTGTTCTTTTCCTACTACGCCCAGTGGGTCCCAAACTATGCGGACAAGGCCCGCCCACTCATTCAGTCCACCCAATTCCCCCTTGCGGCCGAGGCACAACACGCTTTCGCCCGCATCAGAGCAGACATCGCCAAGGCCGGGATGCTCGCAGTGGACGAGCCTTTTCAAGTAGAAAGCGATGCTTCAGACGTCGCCCTTGCCTCCACTCTAAACCAGGCAGGCAGACCCGTGGTATTCTTTTCCCGCACCCTTCATGCACCTGAAATTCGACACTCATCCGTCGAAAAGGAGGCCCAAGCTATCGTTGAAGCTGTGCGGCATTGGAGGCATTACCTGGCCGGTAAGAGATTCACTCTCCTCACTGACCAACGGTCGGTAGCCTTCATGTTCAATAACACACAGCGGGGCAAGATCAAAAATGATAAAATCTTGCGGTGGAGAATCGAGCTCTCCACCTATAATTACGAGATTTTGTATCGCCCCGGGAAACTCAATGAGCCCCCAGACGCCCTCTCCTGAGGTACATGTGCCAGCGCACAAGTGGACCAACTCCGGGCCCTGCACGGCAGCTTTTGTCACCCAGGGGTCACTCGATTGTACCATCTGGTCAAAGCTCTCAATCTGCCCCACTCCATCAAGGAAGTAAGGACAGTCACCAGGGACTGCCAGGTCTGTGCGGAGTGCAAGCCGCACTTCTACCGGCCAGACCGTGCGCGCCTGGTGAAGGTTTCCCGCCCCTTTGAACGCCTCAGCGTGGATTTCAAAGGGCCCCTTCCCTCCACCGACCGTAACACGTACATTCTCAGTGTGGTCGATGAGTACTCCAGATTCCCCTTCGCCATCCCATGCCCTGATATGACGCCTGCCACCGTCATCGGTTTCTGTTCGGTTTCCCCGCCTACATCCACAGTGACGGGGGATCCTCATTCATGAGCGATGAGCTGCGTCAGTTCCTGCTCAGCAGGGGTATCGCCTCCAGCAGGACGACCAGCTCCATCCCCCGGGGAAACGGGCAAGTAGAGCGGGAGAATGGGACGGTTTGGAGGGACGTCCAGCTGGCCCTACGTTCCAGGAACCTCCCAGCCTCTCGCTGGCAGGAGGTCCTCCCTGGCGCTCTACACTCCATCCGGTCACTATTGTGCACCACCACTAATAACACACCCCATGAATGTGTTTTTACCTTCCCCAGGAAGTTCACATCCGGGGCGTCGCTCCCGACTTGGCTTGCAGCTCCAGGACCGGTCCTTCTCCGTAGGCACGTCCGACTCCACAAGGCGGGGACCCCTTGGTGGACAGGGTTCACCTGCTCCACGCCAACCCACAATATGCCTACGTTGAGTTCCCCGACGGCCGCCAAGATACTGTCTCACTCAGGGACCTGGCACCATCAGATTCCACCCCACCACACTCCCCCCCCCCTTCCACCGCGCCGCCAATATTGACCCCACCAGACCAACCCCACCCTGCACAAGAGGACGAAGAGGATTTCTGCACACTCTCGGAGTTCCCCGATGATTGGCCAGCATCAGCACCGCCACCACCGCCACCACCGCAGCACCTACTTCGCCGCCACCGTTACACCGCTCCCAACGAAGCACCAAAGCACCGGATCGGCTGAACCTTTGACGGACTCCGGGCCGTCAACGTGGACTTTTCTTTTTTTTCTTCCTTGTTTCCCCCATTCTTAACAATGTACATAATTGCACTAAGTGTATATAGTTTCACATCACCCCCTCCAGACTCATTTTTAACAGGGGGTGAATGTGGTGAACCACTGTATTATGGGATGTAAGGTAGGAGCTGCACTACAGGTTCGCCGGTAGCCCCTGCCGGCTGGCTCTGCCCACTAAGATCTGTATAAATATGCGTGACCTCCGTTGCCCTGCCATTTCGCCAGCTGCAGCAGGAGGCCACGCTTCTGACTGCAATAAAGCCACAGTTGTACCCAATCTGCGTCCTTGTGCAATTGATTGCGCATCAAGACCTACGCAGGCACAGGGAGAATGTGCAAACTCCACACGGACAGTGACCCGTGGCCAGGATCGAACCTGGGTCCTCAGCGCCGCGAGGCAGCAGTGCTAACCACTGCGCCACCTCGCCATCCAGGTTTGATAATCAAGAAATGCTGACAGGCAAAAGAGAGTTAGTTATACTGAGGTTACAGCACAGAAACAGGCCCTTTGGCCCAACTGTGTGTCTTTGCTTCAAACATGTCTACTCCAACTTGGGCAAGTGAGTTGCTAACTAGAGGTAACAGAGTTAAAATAATTGGTGAAAGAACTTGAGGAGAAATAGGGAGAAATGTTTTCACACTGTTAAGAGCAGGAATACACTACTGGAAAGTATAGTGGAATCCAATTCCATAGGAATTCTCAAAAGGGAACTAGTACTTCAAGGGGACTCATTTGCAGAGTTTTGGGAATAAAATTGGACCAAATTAGCCAGCTCTTCAAAGAGTCAGCACAAGAAAGGTGGACTGAATCACTGTAAGATTCTACAACTCTATGACTGATTCTCGTGCATTTTGTGGCAAATGAGAAATTGTCCGAATCCGTTGCAAACTATCTGGTTGTTTTATGAGATTATTGTCTGTTTCGATCATATTAACGCTCTGGGACTGATCATCTGGACCTGTTCTATCTGTTGGTTCCTTTCAGACCTGACGACCCTGTGCAGGCTGTGAGGTTGTCGGTAAATGGCTGCCTTTGCTTTCTCCTCTGGGTTTCTGTGAATAAAGTACGGCTACCTGTAGTTTTCTGCTGGTGAAGACTGCAAGTGGCATCCTTTCATTTAAAAACACAGAAATCAAACCTGTCGATGCATTCAAGTGCTGCATCCTGACTTATGCAGTTGCGGAGTGGAATGGTTTCAGTGACAACAGAAGCAGCACTTCTTAAACCCGTCAAGTTGCTGCTGCTCCGTAACAGTTAAATATCATCCCTTCATGATATTTGTCAAGGTGATGTGAAAGAATTTTAGCATCAGGCAATTGAAATCTGAAAATGTCTTTGATTGTGTCTTGGCCATTTTAGACATTTGGCTGAGCCAGCAGTTAGATAACAGTGCCTCGCGAGCTCCGTCAAACATATTGGCCCATACTTCTACTGCAGCAGGGAAGCTAATGGCATTTGCTATTAGTTAGACAACTCCTCGCCTGTTTATGTTGCTGAAAGTGCAAGTTAACGATGTCGCAGTGAAGGAAACATGGGGCGGGATTCTCCGTCTCAGAGACTAAGTGCTGACGGCGGGGACAGAATTGGTGGCTTTCTACGACAGCAAAATTGCCGCCGCTCCCGGAGCAATTCAACAACCGTTAATGGGCTAGCACCGGCACCACCGAGGTGTGAGATCCCAGACAGGTCTCCACTCGGCACCTGGAAGGAACCCATGGCATAAAGGTTCAAGGCGACCTTCACCTTGACAGCCACTGAAGCGGGTGTTCTCCCCCAAACCCCCGCAGTGCCAAGTGCACCATGATCTGGCAGATATGTTGCACTGTCTTCAACGGCATGCTCGGTCTGGCTGGTCCTTGAACGGCGGGCATTGCAGTAACACACAAGGCCTGATGCGGTGCCTCCTCCCACCTCCTGCTGAGCGGCTCACTCTCCATCCTCACCAGCTGGCTCCGGTTCCTCTGGGGCAGGCTCCGCTGCAGCTGGGTCCTCCTCGAGCAGCTCCAGCTCGTACAGCCTCAGGACATCCCCCAGGGCTGCAGTGGCCAGGATGAAGGCCAACATTCCTGGTTGGATTCAGATAGCATTTGTCTGCAGGGGGTGAAAGGCCGACATGTTAGCATGGTGCATACGCCGGTGCCCAACGAGGTCCACCAGGCTACACGGTGGCCCCGATCTGCGTTGCAGATCCTGCCCCCGCATGTCCCTTTCCCCCCCCCTTCTCCCTCTCCCATCCCCATACGCAGCCCTGACCCGTCGGTGCCCAGCACCACGGGAGCCTCTGGCCCTGCCGCCCATCCCAGCTGCCAGGGGTACCATTGGTTGGCCCTACCAATGCCAGCCGTATGCTCCGCAGCCCCCACCCGGCACATTCCTGCAGGGGCTACTGTGGCCGTTGCCCTTGGGTGGGCTGCATGCTGCCCCGCTGGTGGGTGGTGGCCAGTTGGGGTGAGGAGATGTTGGTGGGGTGGAGGGTGGGATGCAGGGTTGATGGGGTGGGGGCACCCATTTGCCTGGTGGCACGGCGGTCAGTGGGGTGCGCAGCAAGATGGTTGCCTTGCAGGCTGCGACAATGGCAGTTCGTGCCTGGACGCCCTGGTCCCGTGGACGGGGGTTCACCCTGACCCCAAGGCCCATCCCACCAGGTCTGGCAGAGGCCCCAGCCCACAGCCAGCTCTGCCAGTGGCAGGACTGGCAGCCCACGATCGTTCCTCTGCATGTCCTACCTCTCTCTCGCTCTCTCTCATCAGCCACAATATTTAAAACCACAAGTGAAATTCGCCGTCGGTAATTCTTCCCGGTGGAGGCGGAGCATTGAGGAGGCCCCGCGTACGGCATTTACTGGCCGTGCAGAGTAGGACGCATTGACGCCGCTGTCGAGGCACCGGCCATGGTTTTGGCCTCGCAGCCGACTATCCGCCCGATCGCCGAGGATGAATCCCGCCCATGGTATCTGGTCAAGCGAAGATCCATCTCCTTAAATTAGATTTAAAGATTGTGAAATTAGGAGCTCAAGTGTAAATTAGAGTTGATGAATTCAACATCAAATCGGGTAAAGAAATAGAAATAAAGGGAGAGATAGAAATTAAATGAAAAGAGGTAAAGAAGACACAAATAGAAAGTTAAAAACAATTAAAAACTTTACACTTTAACAATCTCCAACAATTAAAACCTGGGGAATGAAACTCCAAACATGTAGCAGTTAATTTTCACTGCAAAAGGGGTTAATTGCAGTGATTATCACTTACCATGTGGTAAAAGGATATTTAGATCTAAGTCGATCAGGTTTCATTTTCTGTGGTGAGTTTAATTGTTATCTAATGTGCCAATATAACAGCTTCACGTCGTTCAATGTACATCATGAAGAGACAGAGAGCAAGATGCTGCTTTTGTAAAGTTAATAGCAGAACACAATTTGGAATGCAAATATTAAAAATGTTACTTTAATCACACATCTGCTCTCTGGCCTGCGGTTATACTGTTTACACATAAATAACAGCAAGCTCCACTGCAGACTTGGCGGCCTCTGTTCCTAAAGGGCTGAATTTTCACTGCATTATGTTCCCTGTGTCACTAATTCCCAGTGGGAATGTGGAACAAAAAGGCTCCCCTACACCTGGTCCTCGCCTTGCTCACGTCTGGTTGAGGGTCAACGGGGGTCAAGTCAACTCCTGCAAGAGATGTTTCAATGTAAAGACATTGATAAGACCTGCAAGTAACGTTACTGTAGCATGCACACCAACCTCATTGAAAGCCAGATGATGAAAGTGCTCACATTGACTGGGAGTGACACACATCGCATTTCAAAGCTTTGGGAGTTTAAAGGGACAAAGACCAATTCATTAGATAATGATTTTTGGTGACTAGAGGCCAGGAAACTCTTAACAAGTTGCCTTTGCAGAAGAGGTGCCATTGGGGACCGAAAATACCGTGAAAAACCCCGTCCTTACCATTGGCATGAGGTGTGTCCCATTTGGACTCCCTTTAGCTTCTTGTTTCTTGGTGGGAGAAAGAGACACATTTGGATGGCAGTGGATAGGAAGGACTCTATGAATACATGAACTCTTTTCCTTTAGGCTTCTTACAGAGACCCTTGAGGACAGAGAATATCATAGACTAGCACAGTAGGCCACTTGGCCTATTGCGTCTGCACCGACTCTATCGAAGGGCCATCACATTAGTCCCAATCTCCCGACATCAGCAATACCAGCCAGACAAACAACTGTCCGGATAACCTGTTTCACCGTGATTTTCCTTGTGAATAACCAATAAGACTACATTACTTTCCACTCCTGTGGACCGGGAGTGCCAGTGCCTCCACTTTAGCCTGAGCTGGTGTGGTCTGTGGACCAAGCTACCCGAATCCTGTTGGGCTGGAAGGATTTGTGCTGGACTGAGACAGAATGATGGGGTGTCAGTTGGGTTCTAGTGTGTGCCGCCCCAGTGATCCCACCAGCAGCCGGGAAAGGAAGAAGAGCGTTAGGGCCTGGTATTAGCTCATTTGTCAGCAGCTGACCTGAAGCAAACTTGCGAGTCAGTGCTTGCGTGCTTAAATAGGGTGGTGCCAAAAGAGGGGTTAAGTGGTGCTCTGTTGGTGAGCTGGAGTCTCCTGCTCCTCCTGTTTCTTCATTCAACTCTTACCCCTGAATTTAGGAAGCCTGCTACATTAATGGGCACAGGTCTGCTACTCCCGCTATCTCCTGTCCCGTGCAGCCTATATCTGATGAATTTACTTTGAACTCAGGGCGGTGTCCTGTCACCTGTTATTTTGCTCATACACCAACGAGATGGAATCAAGGGAACGAATACTTTTTTATTTAAGTGTGCAGACGATGTGGCTTTGGTAGGATTATTTTCAAAAAATGATAACTGTAGGGAATTACTTTGAACGTGTTGCCATCCTTCAGAAATTTTCATAGAATTTACAGTACAGAAGGAGGCCATTCGGCCCATCGAGTCTGCACTGGCTCTTGGAAACCCACCCAAGCCCACACCTCCACCCTATCCCCATAACCCAGTAGCCCCACCCAACACTAAGGGCAATTTTGGACACTAAGGGCAATTTATCATGGCCAATCCACCTAACCTGCCCATCTTTGGACTGTGGGAGGAAACCGGAGCACCCGGAGGAAACCCACGCACACACGGGGAGAAAGTGCAGTCTCCGCACAGACAGTGACCCAAGCCGGGAATCGAACCTGGGACCCTGGAGCTGTGAAGCAATTGTGCTGCCTTTTTATGTTTGATTGCTCTGCAGATCAATGTAGATAAATCCAAGAGCTCCTTTTATATAGCGATGGCCTGCATATGTGTGAACCTCTGTACCTTAATAATTAACCGGTAGAAGGTGTTGAGTGTTTCAAATATCTGGGAACATATATAAACCAGGAGCTAAGTTTCACAGAGAATACGGACTGTATCTTTAGTCAGAGCATATTTATACTTGAAAGACGTTTGGAGTGAGTCAAGATGTTTCCGAGATGGTACACAAATGTCTGGAAGAGAGAATATTTATCATTCAGCATGACTGTCTAGTATGGTAACCTGAGTGTGAAATGGAAAAGTAAGCTGGCCAGAATTGTCAACACTGTAGGTAAAATCACTCATAGACAGCAGACACACCTCGATAATTGATTTAACAACGCAGTAGGATGGCACAGTGCCACAGCGCTGAGGACCCTGGTTCGATCCTGGGTCACTGTCCATGTGGAGTTTGCACATTCTCCTTGTGTCTGCGTGGGTTTCGCCCCCACAACCCAAAGATGTGCAGGGTAGGTGGATTGGCCACACTAAATTGCCCCTTCATTGGGAACATTAAAAAATATATATATATTTAAAATAACAGTTAAGAGGAAAGCGCAGGCCATCATCTGTAACCCCTCTTACTCTTTATATCATCAATTTGAAAGGCACCCTTCGGGCCGCTGCTTTATGAGTGCCTTTTGCGAGGAAAAATCTGTTCAAGTGGTCTTTTGTTCCCAGTGTCATAAGCTTACTAAATAACATAATGTCAATTTACAAAGAAACAGGCCCTTCGGCCCACCAAGCTTGCCCCGATCATCATGCCTGCCTAAACTACAAACTTCTGCATTCCTGGGTCCGTATCCCTCTATTCCCATCCTATTCATGTATTCGTCAAGATGTCCCTTAAATGTCACTATCGTACCTACTTCCACCACCTCCTCCGGTAGCGAGTTCCAGGCACCCACTACCAGCTGTGTAAAAAAACTTGCCTCGTACATCTCCTCTAAACTTTGCCCCTCTCACCTTAAACCTATGCCCCCTAGTAATTGACCCCTCTACCCTGGGGAAAAGCCTCAGACTATCCACTCTGGCCAATCCCCTCATAATTTTGTAGACCTCTATCAGGTCGTCCCTCAACCTCCGTCGTTCCAGTGAGAACAAACCGAGTTTATCCAACTTCTCCTCATAGCTAATGCCCTCCATACCAGTCAACATTCTGGTAAATCTCTTCTGCACCCTCTCTAAAGCCTCCACATCCTTCTGGTAGTGTGGCGACCAGAATTGTACGCAATATTCCAAGTGTGGCCTAACTAAGGTTTTGCACAACTGCAGCATGACTTGCCAATTCTTATACTCAATGCCCCGGCCAATGAAGGCCAGCATGCTCTATGCCTTCTTGACTACCTTCTCCACCTGTGTTGCCCCTTTCAGTGACCTGTACACCTAGATCTCTCTGACTTTCAATACTCTTGAGGGTTCTACCATTCACTGTATATTCCCGACCTGCATTAGACCTTCCAAAATGCATTACCTCACATTTGTCCGGATTAAACTCCATCTGCCATATCTCCGTCCAAGTCTCCAAACAATCTAAATCCTGCTGTATCCTCTGACAGTCCTCATCGCTATCCGCAATTCCACCAACCTTTGTGTCGTCTGCAAACTTACTAATCAGACCAGTTACATTTTCCTCCAAATCATTTATATATACTACAAACAGCAAAGGTCCCAGCACTGATCCCTGCGGAACACCACTAGTCACAGCCCTCCAATTAGAAAAGCACCCTTCCACTGCTACCCTCTGTCTTCCTTAACTTGCTATTTTTATTTATTTTGACTGCAGAGTGCAATGTATTATGTTTGTACGGTAGGGATATATGTTATATATGCACAAATATATGAATGTAGGTATACATGAAATATTTACTGTTTCTACCTGATGACTGTATGATTATATGTTATACTGAAGATGAAGCGAAAGGCAAATTTCCACTTCTGTGTAGACAATATAATTCTATTCTATTCTATAGAAGCTGAAATATATTGATTACATGCTATTGTTAGAATGGACTCTTTCTATGTTTAAAAGTGCTCTCTTTAGATATTGTAGACAGGAATTGTAGAAATTGCAATTCCACCTCTAAACCTCTCTGCCTCTCCTCCTCCTTTAGGATGCTCCTTAAAACCTACTTCATTTGATCAAGCCTTTTGTCACCTGCCCCAGTGTCTCTCTATGTGACATGGTGTCAAACGTTTGTCTTATAATCATCCCTGTGAAGTACCTGGTGACTTTTAAGGAGGCTAAAGGTGGTACATAAATGCAAGTTGTTGTTGAAGCATCTGGATACTGGCCATTGAAGAAGGTGACAAGAGGTTATCATGGGCAGCCTCCTGCAAAGGAGGTGTTACTGGACAGGAGTGTCTGCTGGAAATTGTGCAGGATAGAGGCGACCCCAGGAAGGTGAGCGGAAAGTGAAGGAATCGACAAGATGGCAATAGCTGGTGATGTACCTCCACGTGAATTGCTGTTGCGAACTTCGATTTGGCTTGTTCTGGTGAGGCCAAGGAATTTCTAGCAGTGCTGTAGCCATGCCCTGTGAATGATGCAGCTGGTATTGCTGCAATTACAACACATCTGGTGCTGCTCCAGTAGCCAGACAGTGTCCCTCTGGAGACGTAATTTGCTGCTGCGAGATTCCAACCACTATGCCATCAAAGCAGGAGCCTTTCCTGCCACACTCCCCTCGCCAGACTGTCAGATGCGTGCTCAACCAGCTTCACAGACCTTTACACATGCACCTCTAAGCAGCATCTGAATTCCCACCACTTCTTGGGTTTGCGATTGACCTTGGGCATTAGGTGTGACCACCCATCCTCACGATATTTAATTAACCCATGAGCTCAGAGATTAGGATGAGCTCAGGCGTGTTTGACTCGGGTACATTTTAGCCGCGCACCACCTAATTTAGGCAAAGGTTGAAGGGGGGGGTGGGGCGAGGTGGGAGGACAATCATTAGGGCAGCATGGTAGCACAAGTGGATAGCACTGTGGCTTCACAGCCCCAGGTTCGATTCCCTGCTGGGTCACTATCTGTGCGGAGTTTGCACGTTCTCCCCGTGTGTGCGTGGGTTTCCTCCGGGTGCTCCGGTTTCCTCCCTCAGTCCAAAGACGTGCAGGTTCAGTGGATTGGCCACGATAAATTGCCTTTAGTGACCAAAAAGGTCAGGAGGGGTTATTGGGTTACGGGGATAGGGTGGAAGTGAAGGCTTAAGTGGGTTGGTGCAGACTCGATAGGCCGAATGGCCTCCTTCTGCACTGTATGTTCTATGTTCAACCCCCATGTATCTAAGTACGTAATCCAGGATCACACTGGGTTTCAAAACAACGACAGCACAGACACAGGTCAACATTAAATACTTTATTGCTGGAACAGTCGAAGCAAAATGGTGGCGGAATCTCCGATTTTCAAACTCATGCTCCTGCCAGTGGAGAATCGGCACTGTGTCCCAATGTCCCCGAGGTGGGATTCTTTTACCTTCACTCAGCTAATTTATGCATATGGAGAGCACGCCAGATGGTCTACACTTATTGGGCCCAGGCCGCCATTTTGAATGGACACCCCAATCCCAGCATCAGTAGACAGGCTCCCTCTCTTCACAATGCAGATGTTGACCTCCCCCCCACGCTCTTCCCCCTTGCTCACAAGGGGAGCACCTCCAACCTCTCATCAAGGAGGTGCACCCTCCTCCCACTATGGCGATAATGGGTCACTCCCCCCACCTCACACCACACACACGAGGGCGACCCCCCACCCAGCCTCCCTCAGCACCCCCTCACAGACCTCCCTCTCCCTCAGCCAACCTCCTCCATCAAGCTCCCCCCAGGCCCATCCCCTGGCAGTGAAACAGTAAAGTGCGCCCTGCCACCGTGGCACTGACACCCTAGCCTGACGCATTGGACCCTGAGGCAGGTCAAGGAGGCAAATTCATTGCTCCTGTGCCCCTCTGCCGCTGCCAGGCTACAGAGGGTGGGTCCTGGCGTTTGGGTGGGCTCGGACTGTGGGTAAGAGGTTGACTCTGGGTCTGTTCCCTGGGATGGGGTTCCTGGGTGGGATTCTCTGACCCCCCGCTGGGTCGGAGAATCCCGGAGGGCGGCGCGAATCCCGCCCCGCCGCCCCAACGCCGCATGCCGTATTCTCCGACGGCAGTTTTTGGGCGGCGTTCACGCCATGCCGGTCGGGGGCCGTTGGCAGAGGCGCCCCCGGCCATTCTCCGGACCCCGATGGGCTGAGCGGCTGTCGGTTTCTGGCCAGTCCCGCCGGCGTGGATTAGACTTGGTCCCACACGGCGCCACCTGGCAGGTAAGTCGGCTGGGGCAGTCCTCGGGGGGGGGGGGGGGTGTAGGGGGGGGGTGTGAGGGGGGGGGGGCCCACCGATCTGCGGGCCGGCCTGTGCCGTGGGGGACTTCTTCCTTCTGCGCCGGCCCCTGTAATGCTCCGCCATGGCTGGCGCGGTGAGGAAACCCCCCTGCGCATGCGCCAGAATACACCGGAGGTTCCGCGCACGCGCAGGATCACGCCGGCCATTTGGCGCATGCGCGGACTCGCGCAGTCCCTTCGGCGCCGGCTGGCGTGGCGCCAACCCCTCCGGCGTCCACCTAGCCCTCGGAAGTCCAGAGAATTCTGCTACTTCCGGTCGGCCTGACGCCGGAGGGGTTCACGCGTTGTTGACACCGGCGTCAGACCATCGGACCGATTGCGGAGAATCCCGCTGCCTGTATCTGGAATGCCCCTGCCAGCCCTGGGCAACCTGAAGGTCACTCTTGGCCTGGTGATCTCGGACAATCCTCTGTTCAAAATCATCATCCTTGCCTGTGAACTGTTTAAACTTTGAAGTGGCCTTCTCACTTTGAACTGCTCTGCCTGACAGCTGATGAGCAGATCAGACAGCTCATTGAAGAATCAATCTAGGAAGACTTTCCCTTTCCTCACATCTGTACCCTCAGAATTATGCTTTTTACACTTGATTTTTGAAGAGTCCGAACCTTCTGAGAAAGCCCACACTTAAAATGCTTTGAAATCCCCTGGGATTCTTTGAAATGCTTTCCATTCATTCAATTTCACAATGCAGTACTTTGATTGGCAGCTTAATGGTTTAAACACAGCAGGCAGGAGGTTTGTTTATTTATTTTTCCCTTCATGCTTGAATGCATCTAACTGCAATTGATCCTAATGCAATGTTTATAAACATCCTTCTTCTGATTGACAGCTGGTGGCCACTTCAAAAATGCTAAGTGCTTTCACGTCCTCTTTTCTAAGGCAGAAAGCACTTAGCAGCAGAGGATTGCCTGAGATCACCATGCCAAGAGTGATCTTTAGGTTACCCAGGGCAAGAAGGGGAAGCCCCCAGGACACTTGATGGACCCTCTTACTGCAGCCTGGTAGTAGCAGCGGGGCATATGGGCAATGGACTTACCTCCTTGATACCCCCTCGGGGTCCATTGTGCCAGGGCAGCACTTGTCAATACTTACACCAAAACCCACTTGGTGAAGTTCCCACTGGGGGTTGGGGGGGGATTGGAACCATAACTGGAGTGGGGGGGGGGGGGGATTCAGATTCGGGCTTCCAGTCCGTTAATTGAATTCAGAAAATTATAGGGAGATCCCAATCAGACGGCGTACTAGAGGGGTACGCCACCCGCCTTCAGGACAGCCTCAGGACGTCACGTGAGGCCCTCCCCCGATTTCCGCCCCCAATGGGCCGAGTCCCCAACGGCGTGGGGCGCGTGTCCTCTCACTTTTCGGGGACCTCGCGTGGCGGCCACGGACTGTGTCCAGCGCCGCCAAAGTTGGGGGGGAGAGCTGTTCCGCTGGCGGGGGGTGGTCTTCGGCGGGGGCGGGGGGGGGGACTGGTGGGGGGTGGTCCTGGGGTGGAGAGGGGGGTTACAGGGAGGCGTTTTTTGGCAGGCCATGTTGTACGGTGAGGCTGTCATGCGCGGCCACGGATCCGGCATTTGTGCGTCCGTATCGGCAGGTAAAGCCGGGGGTTCTACGTGGCCCGGTTGCTAGCCCCCCACCGGGAGGAGCATCGGTGCTGAGGCGCGGTCGATTTTTTGGTCATAAGACCAGACTGATCCTGCGGACAAAGCTACAGAATCGGAGAATCCAGCCCTATGTTTCCCTTTACAACAATATTCAGGGTGGACAAATGAGCGCAATTTAAATGGTGTAATTTATATAACTGAATTGCATCTGTCTGTGAGGAGCTGTACAAGCCCACTGTATCCTGGCCTGTGCCACATGTATAACGAGAGGCATCGTTCCCTTTATCACACCACCACACTGCTCTTAATCAGGTTTCTGGCTCAGCATTCATCAGTCTAGGAGGAGTATGATGTGGTTCACAGAGAGATAAGTAAGCAATATAGAGAGAGGGAGAGAGAGGGTGAGAGGGAGGGAGAAAGCCAGTAGCCCCGTCTTCGACATTCAAGGCCATATTGCAACCTCTACAAGGTACAGATAATCAAAAACCTTGGAACGCTTCAGAAAATAGTTGGTTTTGTTTAATGGGATATGTGATGTATCTCCTGCTCCCTGGCTGCCGTGTGTTCCCAGTTCAACTGAGCGTATCTGATCCCAGGTTCCCCCAGGGAATTCACTCAGTCAGATGGCACTTTTTGCTTGTTTGGGCTTTATCTTTATTTTAGAAAAGCTCGATTAACCATTTCACCTCGGGAATCTATTCTTCGATGGTTAATTTGTGAGGCAGACTGGATTCTACTCTGTATCCTGCGATCAGCTGTTTTACTGCTATATTTTAAATGGAGTCTATTTCAAAACTTTATTACATGAGATGGGTACAGCTACAGGGGACAACTTTAGAATTTAGAAGGATGCAGGGGGATCTTATAGAAACATATAAAATCATGAAGTGAATAGATAGGATAGATGCGGGCAGGTTGTTTCCACTGGCGGGTGACAGCAGAACTAGGGGGCATAGCCTCAAAATGAGGGTAAGTAGATTTAGGACGGAGTGTAGGAGGAACTTCTTCACCCAAAGGGTTGTGAATCTATGGAATTCCTTGCCCAGTGAAGCAGATGAGGCTCCTTCATTAAATGTTTTTAAGATAAAGATAGATAGTTTTTTGAAGAATAAAGGGATTAAGGGTTATGGTATTCGGGCCGGAAAGTGGAGCTGAGTCCACAAAAGATCAACCATGATCTCATTGAATGGCGGAGCAGGCTCGAGGGGCCAGATGGCCTACTCCTGCTCCTAGTTCTTATGTTCTTTGCAAAGTGTACTTTAAACTGAAAAAAACAGACATAGATTTCTCAAGAAATCTATCAGTTCTTTGTGATTTTGAGGTGGCAGCATACCAGAATTCATGAATGAAGTGGGTCAAAATACATTTCTGGGTTGGCCACACGTCAGAGCCAAGCTTTCATGTGGGATTGGAATAATAATCTTTATTATCGTCACAAGTAGGCTTACATTAACACTGCAATGAAGTTACTGTGAAAATCCCCTCGTCGCCACATTCCGGCTCCTGTTCGGGTACACAGAGGGAGAATTCAGAATGTCCAATCCACCTAACAGCACGTCTTTCGGGACTTGTGGGAGGCACCCGGAGCACCCGGAGGAAACCCACGCAGACACGGGGATAGAACTGAAGGTCTCTGCCTGTGCCACACTAATCCTAAAGGTGTTGCCACACATACCTTTTGATTCTTTCCTGTAATATGTTATAGGTGACAGATTTCAGTGTGTGGTTTAGTTTATTAACAGTGCATCGGAAGCATCAGGACCAATGACAGAATAAGAATGTATATCATACAATGCATATTCATCATTACTGTACTAGCAACATTGAGCATGAGGGATTGGAGTCTACATTGCTGAAGGCAGGGGGTTAGGTATTGAGGGGTGTGAGGAGAGTGTGCCCCTGTGTCTCAACTGGGTGTCAATCACAGAAGGATTGGCTGATGGTTGTTGACTGAAATTTAAAATCTGGCGGCAATCTTCAACAATAATCTTCAACGAAGGGGAGACTATGATGGACGAACTAAAAGGGAAATGGGAAGAAGAGCTAGGGGAGGAGATTTGGGCAGATGCCCTAAACAGGGTAAACTCGTCGTCCTCGTGCGCCAGGCTAAGCCTGATTCAGTTTAAGGTATTACACAGGGCACATATGACTGGAACACGGCTCAGTAAATTTTTTGGGGTGGAGGATAGGTGTGCGAGGTGCTCGAGAAGCCCAGCGAATCATACCCATATGTTTTGGTCATGCCCGGCACTACAGGGGTTTTGGATGGGGGTGACAAAGGTGCTTTCGAAAGTAGTAGGAGTCCGGGTCGAACCAAGCTGGGGGTTGGCTATATTTGGGGTTGCACAAGAGCCGGGAGTGCAGGAGGCGAAAGAGGCCGATGTTTTGGCCTTTGCGTCCCTAGTAGCCCGGCGCAGAATATTGCTAATGTGGAAAGAAGCCAAGCCCCCGGGGGTGGAGACCTGGATAAATGATATGGCGGGGTTCATAAAGTTAGAGCGGATTAAGTTCGTCCTAAGGGGGTCGGCTCAAGGGTTTACTAGGCGGTGGCAACCGTTCGTCGAATATCTTGCGGAAAGATAGATAGGGGAGAACAAAGAAGGCAGCAGCAGCGGCCCAGGACTTGGGGGGGGGGGGGGGGGGGGGAGGGATTGGGGGGGGGGGGGGGGGGGGTGGCCTGAGACAAGGCAGTTGCCAATTAGGGCTAGTTTTTATTTTTTGTTATTTAATATTTATTTATTTGTTGTTGTTTTTGTTTAAATTTAAAAAGGTCATTATTATCTGTATTGTTACAATGTTGTGTAAAGGATGCACAATGTACTGTGTTGGTTGACCACAAATTTTCAATAAAATATTATTTAAAAAAAAAAACAATAATCTTCAACCGGCACATTGCTTGTCCTCTCCCTGTATCCCGTTCTCAGCCCCACTTGAGGTGACACCCCAGCTGTCCCCGCCTGGGACACTTTAATGCCCCTTTCAACTGAATTGGGCCAAGGTGATGCAAAGACAAACATCAGGCGGACACAAGTCCCTTATCTACCGGACTTCCTGGAGAACTCTCAGTGAATATTCAGCTTGTCCACATGCATCAAAGCAGAACTACTGTAAAGCTGGATTTGATAACTGTCTGCCTCTCCAGGGGTAGTGAAGGCTCCAGCAGATTCACCGTATATGGCACGTGAGGAAATGTGCACTTATTTCTTGGAATAGGTTTCCCATCTCTGGTTTCAAACAGTCGGTGGGTAAATGTTACTCTTTGAACTGCAGCCTGTGTTGTAGTCTCTTTAGTCCTGGACTAATTTGATATTTTTCTCCTGGATGTAGTTGAGCAGTAGCTGAGCTCTTTTCTCAATGACCTGAACCAGCTTCTTCAGGCCTCTGGTCCCATTGTGGCTCTCCCAGAACTCAGTGTCCATGCGCAGGGACCTCAGTAACCTGCTTTGTAGGCATCCAGACTGTAAGAGTGAGATGACACGTGCAGGAAATCTATGGAAGAGACACACCAGAATCCACTTATTAATAGAAGGGTAAAGTCATAGAGACATAGAGAAAAGACCCTTCGGCCCATTGCATCTGTGCCGGTCAAAAACAACCACCTAACCATTCTAATCCCAGTTCCCAGCACTTGGTCCATAGCCGTGTCTGCCCTGGCATCGCAAATTCACATCTAGATCCTTCTTAAATGTTATGAGGGTCTCTGCCTCCACCTCCCTTTCCGGCAGCGAGTTCCAGACTCCCACCCCCCTCTGGGTGAAAAGGTTTTCCCTCACATCCCCTCGAAACCCCCTGCCCCTCACCTTAAATCTCTGCCCCCCCGGCCACTGATCCCTCCACCAAGGGGAAACATTTCTTTCTGTCTACTCTATCTATGCCCCTCATAATTTTATACATCTCAATTATGTCCCCCCTCAGTCTCCTCTGCTCCAAGGAAAACAATCCCAGTCTGTCCAATCTCTCTTCATAGTTAAAACTCTCCAGCCCAGGCAATGTCCTGGTAAATCTCCTCTGCACCATTTCCACTGCTATCACATCCCTCCTATAATGTGGATTCCAGAAATGCTCACAATACTCTAGCTGTGGCCTAACCAACATTTTACACAGTTCCAGCATAACCTCCCTGCTCTTAAACTCTACGCCTCCGCTAATAAAGACAAGTATACCAAATTCCTTCTTAACCACTGTGTCCACCTGCCCTGCTACCTTCGGGGACCGGTGTACATGCACACCAAGAACACGCTGATCCTTGTGCTTCCCATGGTCCTGCCATTTATCACGTATTCCCTTGCCTTGTTTGTCCTGCTCAAGTGCATCACCTCACACTTAAACCAATGCCCTCTGTAAACTTGCGCTCATCCAAAACCGGGCAGCACGGTAGCACAGTGGTTAGCACAATTGCTTCACAGCTCCAAGGTCCCAGGTTCGATACCAGGCTTGGGTCACTGTCTGTGCGGAGTCTGCACGTTCTCCCCGTGTGTGCGTGGGTTTCCTACGGGTGCTCCGGTTTCCTCCCACAGTCCAAAGATGTGCTAGTTAGGTGGATTGGCCACGCTAAATTGTCCTTAGTGTCCAAAATTGCCCAAAATTGTCCAAAAGATGCACTGCAGTAACTCACCAATGTTCCTTAGACAGCACCTTCCAAACCCATGACCACTACCATCTAGAAGGACAAGAGCAGCAGATACCTGGGAACCCCTCCAAGTCATTCACCACCCTGACTTGGAACTATATCGCCGTTCCTAACAGCACAGTGAGTGTGCATACATCTGAAGGACTGCAGCGGTTCAAGAAAGAAACTCACCACCACCTCTGAAGAGCAATGAGAGATGGGCAATAACTGCTGGCCTAACCAGTGATGCCCACATCCCGTAAATGAATTAAAAAAATAAAAAGACCTTGCAGCAAGTCCCATTCACCCATCACCCCACTGTGCTCGCTGATCTATATTGGCCCATCAATCCCTCAATTTTAAAATTCTCACCTCTCATCCCTCCATCATCTTGCTCATCCCTCTCACTGTAACCTCCTCCAAAACTGACAACCCTCTGAAATATATTTATCCCTTTAATTCAGGCCTCTGGAGTATCCCCGATCTTAATCACTCCAGCATTGACGTCCTTCCAGTTGATAAGGCTTCAAGCCCTGGAATTTGCTGCCTAAATCTCTCTACCTCCCTTTTCTCATTTAAGGTACTGCTGTAAATCTATCACTTTAATCAAACCTTTGGTCATCTGTCCTCACATCTCTTATATCAAGTTGAAACAAGTACACCTAGAAAAACAATGTGAGGGTGGGAATAATGGGATAAAGAGAGAAGGAACAAAAGGACACAGAAAAAAAGCAAAATGTTTCATTTTAAAACATCAACACTAATTACATTCTGAAGGAATGAGACTCAACATTTGTTAAACAAAATAATTTTCAGGGCCAGAGAGGTTGTTTGGCAATAATTCAGACTTATCATGCCTTTAAAAATACACTTACATCTCAGTGGGAAAGCCCGACCTTTTGTGGGTATGGTTAGTGGATAATTAGCACATTACACCCTGTCGTATATTTTAATACGGAGTCTCTCAGTGAAGCACTGGTGAAACAAAGACTGTGAGGGAGAGGACAAAGTCGGACAGCGATTCCTGTATTCCACCTCAATGTGAGGCTGTCAGATGTTGCTGTCCAATTTATTCCATAATTACTCTAATGCAAAATCCAGATCATTATCCACTTCATCAGCGATGTGATTTCCAAACCCATGCTATGCAATACTTTCCAAAGAATAAAAATATAATTCTTCAGCGTGACCTTGCCTTAAGGCAATTTAGACCTGCTGTGCGCAAAATTCCAAATCAGGAGTTCAGCATTTGAAATGCAGAATGGAAAGTTTGGGCAGAACATTTTCATTACAATGTGATAAACGCGTGCCACAGAACCAGGAAAGTGGCTGAATTTGAAAAGAACCAAGATAGGAGCTGGAATTCTCCGGCCTTTGGGATACTCTTTTCCCACTGGAAGCGCAGCCCCGCCCGCGGGTTTTCCAGCGGTGTGCATTGGCTTCAATGGGAAATCCCATTGACAAGCGGCGGGGAGATAGAATACCGCCACCAGCGAATGGCACTGCAGAGAAACACACAGCTGGGAGACAGGAGGATCCAGCAGAAAAGACAACAGTAAAATCCTGTCTGTAAATTGCAGAGTTCTTGGGCTGGATTCTCCGTCGGCAGGCTCCTCCGTTTCGCCGGCAGCGCACTCACGCCCGCGGATTTCCCGACGCCGTGGGGGTGGCCACAATGGGAAACCCCATTGGCCGGCTGGCGGGACGGAGAATCCCGCTGCCGGCGGGGGTGTACCGCGCCAGAAAAAGGGTGTGGCGGGACGGAGAATCCAGCCCATTTAGATTTGGAAATGGATCGAAGGAATCTTATGGAAAATTAGATAGGAGTTGGATAGGTGTCGGATAAAAGGACCAAGTGGCTACCGCTGCTTAAAGTTATGCATATCTATAATCTCATATATTGTCCTGTTGTAGCATGTGGTACCACGTGTATGTACTCTGATTGTGTCCAATATAGCTGTCTTATGTACATCGGCTTATAGTTCACACTGCTGTTCCTCATGTGTGTATATTGATAGAACACTGACTTCTTGCTTCTACAACCCACAGAAAGCTCCACTCCGCAAATTGCAGCCGCTTGTGCATCTTTGATTTAATTTTTTTTTTGGAATACCCAATTATTGTTTTCCAATTAAGGGGCAATTTACCGTGGCCAATCCACCTAACCTGCACATCTTTGGGTTGTGGGGGCGAAACCCACGCAGACACAGGGAGAATGTGCAAACTCCAGACGGACAGTGACCTGTGGCCTGGATCGAACCCGGGTCCTCGGTGCCGTGAGGCAGCAGCGCTAACCACTGCGCCACCGCGCCGCTCTACGCATCTTTGATTTTAATCACTTTACTTTTGGTGGTCATGCCTCCACCTGCCTAAGGCAAAAAGGTCTGGAATCCTTCCTTCTACCTCTCTCTGTTTCTTAAATATACTCCTTAAAACTGACTTTTGAACAAGCTTTTAGTCACGTGGTATCTCCTTTGGTTTGGTGCTAATTTCTGTCTGATTACGTTAAAGGTGCTATATAAATGCAAATGCAAGTTGTTGCCTCAAATAGATACATTAATAGTGCTGTTGCCTCACGTACACATAATGCAATGTTTATTGGGCTCTGTGGTCCTGCAAGGGCTGTGAATCAGTTGAACAGACATCATGAAATCTCCAGCAGCACTGCCACTTCACTGCACAGTTGATTCAGTGCACACTGAGATTCCCTCCAGGCTGCTATGCCTGAATATTAATTTTTGTGATCTTTGTTTCCTGGATTTGCCAGTCTGAGGTGGCTCAGATACAAGTTCCAGTAAAGTCAGGCCAATTCGAGCAGAAAGCACGTGTTTCAGAAAGCCTGTTTCAGTAATTCTACTGCTGCTCACGTATCTCCAGGAGTGAACTGATTTGAACAGCTGGTTTTATATATTTATGTATTCATAGAGTTTTTCATCCGGGAATGTGGGCAGATGAATCCGTCTTCATACCTCAGTATCTCAGAAATCTCCAAGAACAACATTCTGCAAAATCGACTGGAAACCGATCTGCAATAGCTGACTTAACTATACTACTTAGTAATATAACTCATTAAATTCTGGTGGCTTGCTGAATCTGAGTAATGAGTCAACATTGCATTCAGGTCGCAGTGCACGCTGCATTCAGACTGCACTGCATGTTGCAGACATCAGTGCACACTGCATTCAGATAGCACTGCATGTTGCAGACATCAGTGCACACTGCATTCAGGTCACAGTGCAGGCCACATTCAGGTCACAGTGCAGGCCACTTTCAGGTCGCAGTGCATGCTGCATTCAGGTCGCAGTGCATGCTGCATTCAGGTCGCAGTGCACGCTACATTCAGGTCGCAGTGCATGCTGCATTCAGGTCGCAGTGCACGCTACATTCAGGTCGCAGTGCACGCTACATTCAGGTCGCAGTGCGTGCAGCATTCAGACAGCAGTGCATGTTGCCGAAATCAATGCACACTACATTCAGGTCGCAGTGCACACTGCATTCAGGTCGCAGTGCACGCTGCATTCCTACAGCACTGCATGCTGCAGACATCGGTGCACATTGCATACAGGTCGCAGTGCACGCTGCATTCAGATAGCACTGCATGTTGCAGACATCAGTGCACACTGCATTCAGGTTGCAGTGCATGCTGCATTCAGATAGCACTGCATGTTGCAGACATCAGTGCACACTGCATTCAGATAGCACTGCATGTTGCAGACATCAGTGCACACTGCATTCAGGTCACAGTGCAGGCCACATTCAGGTCACAGTGCAGGCCACATTCAGGTCACAGTGCATGCTGCATTCAGGTCGCAGTGCATGCTGCATTCAGGTCGCAGTGCATGCTGCATTCAGGTCGCAGTGCACGCTACATTCAGGTCGCAGTGCGTGCAGCATTCAGACAGCAGTGCATGTTGCCGAAATCAATGCACACTACATTCAGGTCGCAGTGCACACTGCATTCAAGTCGCAGTGCACGCTGCATTCCTACAGCACTGCATGCTGCAGACATTGGTGCACATTGCATACAGGTCGCACACTGCATTCAGGTCACAGTGCAGGCCACATTCAGGTCACAGTGCAGGCCACATTCAGGTCACAGTGCAGGCCACTTTCAGGTCGCAGTGCATGCTGCATTCAGGTCGCAGTGCACGCTACATTCAGGTCGCAGTGCGTGTAGCATTCAGACAGCAGTGCATGTTGCCGAAATCAATGCACACTACATTCAGGTCGCAGTGCACACTGCATTCAGGTCGCAGTGCACGCTGCATTCCTATAGCACTGCATGCTGCAGACATCGGTGCACATTGCATACAGGTCGCAGTGCACACTGCATTCAGATAGCACTGCATGTTGCAGACATCAGTGCACACTA
Organism: Scyliorhinus torazame; assembly: GCF_047496885.1. Lineage (NCBI taxonomy): Eukaryota > Metazoa > Chordata > Chondrichthyes > Carcharhiniformes > Scyliorhinidae > Scyliorhinus > Scyliorhinus torazame. Next base: position 7,676,578 of record NC_092717.1, read on the forward strand.
CATTCAGGTTGCAGTGCATGCTGCATTCAGGTCGCAGCACATACTACATTCAGGTAGCAGTGCATGCTGCATTCAGGTCGCAGTGCACACTGCATTCCTGCAGCACTGCATGTTGCAGACAACAGTGCACAATGCATTCAGGTCGCAGTGCATGCTGCATTTAGACAGCACTGCATGTTGCAGATACCAGTGACACTGCATTCAGGTTGCAGTGCCCGCTGCATTCAGACTGCACTGCATGTTGCAGATACCAGTGACACTGCATTCAGGTCGCAGTGCATGCTGCATTCAAGCTACCCCTGTACATTGCAGTCAGACAGTATTGCACAGAGTCCTCACAAGGTGTGGGTATATGAGGCGCGATCTAACGGAAACGTTTCTCAGTGTCATTTCAGGTGGGTTTGGCTGGGAGTTTCTCCCTGGCTCTGTTGGCAGGTTCCCCATCGCTATCTAACCACACTCAGTCATTTTATCGGACCCCGGGGAGTTTCTTTCCGGGCTAGTGCACATAAGAATTATTTCCATCACTGGGTAGCGGACCTCCCTGGCCTTACCGGCTCCTCCGCGATCAGGCCACCATTTTGAAAGGGTGCCCCGATCTCTAAGTGATTTGAGGGTCCCCCACACTCCCACCCACAGGTAATATCACCCCCTCACACATGGGCATTAACCCCCCTCCCCCCACTACCACAAGTGAGGACACCCCACTATGGGGTCACTGAGGCCCCCCCCTTCCACGACCTCCGCCCTTCGCCCCCGAACCTTTAGGAGGCCCCTTCATTCCCATCCTTTGTTATATTACTTGGTTTAAGTAATATATGTTGTTACTAACTGTAGATGACGTTGAAGAACACTCGAGTCTTCAAATTAAACTGAAAGAATTTATTAAGTAACGATAAAACTAATAAATGAGTTTGACACTCCACTGAACTAACTCTAGCAATAAAGTAAGGATAAACAACTGTACAAACTGTATCTAAGCTAAACATGGTGTCTAGGCTGTGATCTTACTCTACTACACTGCTGCTATCTGATTACTCCTGTGTGGAAAGAGAGCTAGAGCTTCTGGGAGTTCAGTTATGTAGTGGGTCTTGTAATGCCCTCTAGTGGTAGTGCCACAGCTAGGTGTTGTGATTAACCCTTTAGTTGCATGTCTGTCTACATATAATTACACCCTTCACCACCCCCCCCCTTCATATCCCCCCCCCGCATCCCTCCTTTCATGGGCATGGTCCCCCCCAGGCCCTGACCCGTGGCAGTGCTCCTGCCAGCCTGGCAGTGTTAGGGTGGCAGTACCAAGATGCCAGCCTGACAGTGCCAAAACGCCTGGGTGCCAGGGGGAGAGCCATGGTGTCACCCTGCCGTGTCCCCCAAGTACCCCTAATGTCCAGGGAGACACTGATGCCGTTCCACCTGGTCCACGTTTGCATGGACTAGTACTAAATGCCGCCTGGCTGGGACCTCCCTGGGGAGGCGGGCAGATTTCGGGAGCTGGTTAGATCTGCGTCAGCACAGTTAAGTGTCAGACTAGGTCTGGCCCACCGAGATCTGGTTAGACCTCGCAAGGCGTACCGTCCAGCAAAAAGCCTGGGGGGAGGCCTCTCCTGGCATCTACCGGCCTTGTCGTGCCCCCGTTCGGATGGGACGTGGCCAGTAGATTGTGCCCATGGAGTTAATCCAGCATCGGCTGGTGGAAGTGAAGAAGATTCATTAAAATGACACTGAGTGAAGACAGGCAGAAATAAAGAGAAAAGGAACACGAGGTACAGAAAACAATAAACCTAGAAAAGGAATTGAGAGAGAAGAACTGCAAATAACTGGAGGCCCAGCTATTTTCTCAGAGATATGATGAGGATTCACGTTTGGAATACTCTGCACCGCTGTACATTTGCAAGTGGTTAGCACTGTTGCTTCACAGCACCAGGGTCCCGGGGTCGATTCCCGGCTTGGGTCACTGTCTGTGTGGAGTCTGCACGTTCTCCCCGTGTCTGCGTGGGTTTCCTCCGGGTGCTCCGGTTTCCTCCCACAAGTCCCGAAAGCCGTGCTGTTAGGTGAATTGGACATTCTGAATTCTCCCTCCGTGTACCCGAACAGGCGCCGGAGTGTGGCAACTAGGGGCTTTTCACGGTAACTTCACTGCAGTGTTAATGTAAGCCTACTTGTGACAATAATAAAGATTATTAGACAGACAGTAATTAAACACGGACCGTGTGTCGTGTTCCTGAGAGAACTACGACGCCTGAATGAGACACGGCTCTGAGCATTTGTGACTCAAGAACATTGATTAATTAGTGCTGTCCTGACTTCCGTTTGCGGCTATGCGGAGCTAAGTCGCACGTTCAACAGCTCCCGCTTGAAACGGACTTTTGGGCTCATTTCAGGGCCCCCAATGGAATTTTTTCAACATTTCCCGATGTGGGAAGAAGACTGCAACATTCCCCCGACAGTGTATGGCTTGGCCAGGAGCGGGGCGACTAAAAAAGTGGTGGTGAAGCCAAAGAAAGTGCAAGGGAAGAAGAGCAAGATGGCGGCGGGCGGGGACCAGGCAGCGTGGATGCAATGGGCGCAGGAGCAGCAGGAGGTTATCCAGCGCTGCTTCAGGGAGCTCAAAGCGGACCTGCTGGAGCCGATGAAGGCTTCTATTAATAAGCTGCTGGAGACACAGACGGCCCAGGGGGTGGCGATCCGCGAGGTCCGACAAAAGATCTCAGATAACGAGGACGAGATCTTGGGCCTAGCGGTAAAGGTGGAGGCGCACGAGGCGCTCCACAAGAAATGGCAGGAACGGTTCGAGGAGATGGAGAACCGGTCGAGGCGGAAGAATCTCCAGATCCTGGGCCTCCTGGAGGGGCTGGAGGGGTCGGATGTGGGGGCCTATGTGGTCACCATGTTAAACTCGCTGATGGGACTGGGGTCCTTCCAGGGGCTCCTGGAGCTGGAAGGGGCCCATAGAGTGCTGGCGAGGAGGCCCAAGGCTAACGAGCTGCCGCGGGCGGTGTTGGTGCGGTTTCATCGGTTCGCTGATCGGGAGTGCGTGCTCAGGTGGGCCAAGAAAGAGAGGAGCAGCAGGTGGGAGAATGCGGAGGTTCGAGTATATCAGGACTGGAGCGCGGAGGTGGCGAAGAAGAGGGCCGGGTACAACTGGGCGAAGGCGGTGCTGCACAGGAAGGGGGTGAAGTTTGGCATGCTGCAGCCGGCGCGTCTGTGGGTCACCTACAAGGACTGGCACCATTACTTTGATTCCCCGGAGGAGGAGTGGGCCATTGTTCAGGCCGAGAAGCTGGACACAAACTGAGGGTCGGGATGGGGGGTCGGGCGTGGGGATGGTCGGGAATTGCAGTTGTTGTGTTACATTTTGAGGGGGGGTTCTTTGTTTTTGTTCAGTTTTGGTTCGGTGTGGGTGGTTAGGGTGGGTTGGGCACTGTTTTGGTTGGGGCTGTTGGGTGGGCTCTTGGAGGGGGGGCAAGTAAACGGAGTAGGGGGTGGATGGTCTGTAGGGGCGATGGGGCCCCGCGGAGAGGGGGAGGCCCGAGACATCGGGGGTGAGGGGACTGGGCCTGTAAAAGGAGCTGCGACAGAGGAGTCGGGGCCGGGCAGGTGGAAAGCGCGGGCTTTTTCCCGCGCTGAAGGCTGGAGGGGGCGGGGAAGCGACGGTTGTTTCCCGTGCTTGGGATGGAAGGGGGAGGCGGAGAGCCTGCTGGTGGGTAATGGAGGGGGAGGGGAAGTCCCACAATGGGAGGAGTCGAAGGAGAGGCGGGAGCAGCCGGGGTCAGCAGGAGTCAGCTGACTTGCGGGAGTGCAATGGGGGGAGCAATGCAGCTAGGAGGGGTCCTAGCTGGGGGGATGGGGATGGTGTGGGGGGGAACCGGGTTGCTGCTGGTATGGTCAAGGGGGAGCTGGAGCGAGTAGAGGGGGTTGGGACGGGGGTCTGCCGCCGTGACGAACGGGCCGAGCGTGGGGTGCGGGCGCGTGGCTGGCCGAGGAGGGGTTATGGCTGGTCAGCGGGGAGGGGTAGCCCCCTGATCCGGCTGATAACCTGGAACGTAAGGGGGCTGAACAGGCCGGTCAAGCGGGCCCGGGTGTTCACGCATCTGAAGGGGCTGAAGGCGGATGTGGTCATGCTCCAGGAGACGCACCTGAAGGTGGCAGACCAGGTAAGATTGAGGAAGGGGTGGGTAGGTCAGGTGTTTCACTCAGGGTTGGATGCCAAAAATCGGGAGGGTGGCGATCTTGGTGGGAAAGAGGGTGTCGTTCGAGGCGTCGAGCATTGTGACAGACAATGGCGGCAGGTACGTAATGGTAAGTGGTACGCTGCAAGGGGAGAGGGTGGTGCTGGTCAATGTGTACGCCCCGAACTGGGACGATGTGGGTTTTATGCGGCGCTTGTTGGGTCGGATCCCGGACTTGGAAGTGGGGGGCCTGATAATGAGGGGGGGGGACTTTAACACGGTGTTGGATCTGGCACTGGATCGCTCCAGGTCTAGGACGGGTAGGAGGCCAGAGGCGGCTAAAATGCTGAGGGGGTTTATGGACCAAATGGGAGGGGTGGACCCTTGGAGATTTGCAAGGCCGGGGGCTAGGGAATTTTCATTCTTCTCGTACGTTCATAAGGTCTATTCCCAGATCGACTTTTTTGTTATGAGCAGGGCGCTGATTGCGAGAGTAGAGGATACCGAGTACTTGGCGATAGCCATTTCGGATCACGCCCCGCATTGGGTAGACCTAGAGCTGGGGGAGGAGAGGGACCAGCACCCGCTGTGGCGCTTGGAGGTGGAGCTGTTGGCGGACGAGGAGGTGAGCGAGCGGGTCCGAGGAAGCATAGAGAGATACCTGGAGGCCAACGATAACGGGGAGGTCCGAGTGGGGATGGTCTGGGAGGTGCTGAAGGCGGTGGTTAGTGGAGAGCTGATCTCCATTAGGGCCCACAAGGAGAGGAGAGAGCAGAGGGAGAGGGAGGGGCTGGTGGGGGAGGTGATGAGGGTAGACAGGAGGTATGCGGAGGTGCCGGAGGAGGGACTGTTTTGGGAGAGGCATAGCCTCCAGGCCGAATTCGACCTGTTGACCACCAGGAAGGCGGAGGTGCAGTGGAGGAAGGCCCGGGGGCGATTTATGAATATGAGGAAAAGGCAAGTCGGATGCTGGCGCATCAGCTTTGGAAGCGGGACGCAGCTAGGGAGATCGGGGGAGTTAAGGACAGGGGAGGGAGTGTGGTGCGGAGTGGGGTTGGCATCAATGGGGTCTTCAGGGACTTTTATGAGGAACTGTATCGGTCCGAGCCCCCATTGGAGGAGGGAGGGATGGGCCGCTTTCTGGAGCATCTGAAGTTCCCGAAGGTGGAGGAGGGACTGGTGGCGGGATTAGGGGCCCCGATTGGGTTGGAGGAGCAGGCCAAAGGGATAGGGAGCATGCAGGCGGGGAAGGCACCGGGGCCGGACGGTTTCCCGGTCGAATTTTACAAAATAATATGTGGACCTGTTGGGCCCGTTGCTAGTTAGGACCTTCAATGAGGCAAGGGAGGGGGGCGTTGCCCCCGACGATGTCCCGGGCACTGATCTCCTTGATCCTGAAGTGGGACAAGGATCCTCTGCAGTGTGGGTCTTACAGGCCGATTTCATTGTTAAATGTAGATGCCAAGGTGCTGGCAAAGGTCTTAGCCACGAGAATTGAGGATTGTGTGCCGCAGTTCATCCACGAAGACCAGACGGGGTTTGTGAAGGGGAGGCAGTTGAACGCGAATGTGCGGAGGCTCCTGAATGTTGTTATGATGCCGGCGAGGGAGGGGGAGGCGGAGATAGTGGCGGCGATGGACGCTGAGAAGGCCTTCGATAGGGTAGAGTGGGGGTACTTGTGGGAGGTGCTGAGGAGGTTTGGGTTTGGGGAGGGGTTCGTCAGGTGGGTTAGGCTGTTGTACGAGGTCCCGATGGCGAGTGTGGCCACAAATAGGAGGAGGTCTGAGTACTTTCGGTTGCATCGAGGGACGAGGCAGGGGTCCCCCCTGTCCCCCCTGCTCTTCGTGCGGCGATTGAACCCCTGGCTATGGCACTGAGGGAGTCGAGGAACTGGAGGGGGTTGGTGCGGGGTGGGAGGAGCATAGGGTGTCGCTCTATGCGGACGACTTGCTGCTATATGTGGCGGACCCGGTGGGGGGAATGCCGGAGGTAATGAGGATCCTCAGGGAGTTCGGGGATTTCTCAGGGTATAAGCTCAACATGGGGAAGAGCGAGTCGTTTGTGTTTCACCCAGGGGACCAGGAGAGGGGGATTGGCGAGCTCCCACTAAAAAGGGCGGAGAGGAGCTTAAGGTATTTGGGGGTCCAGGTGGCCAGGAGCTGGGGGGCCCTGCATAGGCTTAATTTCACGAGGCTGGTGGAGCAAATGGAGGAGGAGTTTAAGAGGTGGGATGCGTTGCCGCTGACCCTGGCGGGTAGGGTGCAGTCAGTCAAGATGACGGTGCTCCCAAGGTTTTTGTTCCTGTTCCAGTGCCTCCCCATTCTTATCCTGAAGACCTTCTTTAGGCGGGTCAAGAGGAGCATAACGGGGTTTGTGTGGGCGCGAGGGACTCCAAGGGTGAGAAGGGTGTTCCTGGAGCGGAGTAGAGATAGGGGGGGCTGGCGCTGCCCAACCTCTGTGGGTACTACTGGGCCGCCAATGCGGCGATGGTGCACAAGTGGGTGATGGAGGGGGAGGGGGCAGCATGGAAGAGGCTGGAGACGGCGTCTTGTGAGGGTACGAGTCTGGGGTCGCTGGCAACGGCGCCGCTGCCGCTCCCTCCAATGATGTATACCATGAGCCCGGTGGTGGCGGCTGCCCTCAAAATTTGGGGGCAATGGAGGCGGCACAGGGGGGGGGGGAGTGGGGGCCTCGGTGTGGACCCCGATACGGGGGAACCACCGGTTTGTCCCAGGGAGAATAGATGGAGGGTTTTCGGGGTGGCACAGGGCAGGGATAAGAAGGTTGGGGGACCTGTTTGTGGACGGGAAGTTAGCGAGCCTGGGTGAGCTGGAGGAGAAGTACGGGCGCCCCCCGGGAAACGCCTTTAGGAATCTACAGGTAAGGGCGTTTGCCAGGCGGCAAGTGGTGGAATTCCCGCTGCTGCTGCCACGCACGGTACAGGACAGGGTGCTCTCTGGGGGGGTGGGTTGGAGAGGGGAAGATCTCGGCAACATACCAGGTGATGCAAGAGGAGGAGGAGGCCTCGGTGGAGGTGCTGAAAGGTAAGTGGGAGGAAGAGTTGGGGGAGGAGATCGAGGAGGGGACGTGGGCAGATGCCCTAGGGAGGGTGAACTCTTCCTCTTTGTGCATGAGGCTCAGCCTCATACAGTTTAAGGTGCTCCACAGGGCACACATGACCGGGACAAGGATGAGCCGGTTTTTTGGGGGTGAGGACAGGTGTGTTAGGTGCTCAGGGAGCCCAGCAAACCACACCCATATATTCTGGGCATGCCCAGCGCTGGAGGAATTTTGGAAGGGCGTAGCGGGGACCGTGTCAAGGGTGGTAGGATCCAGGATCAAACCGGGCTGGGGGCTCACAATATTTGGGGATGCAGAGGAGCCGGGAGTGCAGGAGACAAAAGAGGCCGGTATTCTGGCCTTTGCGTCCCTGGTAGCCCGGTAAAGGATTCTTCTTCAGTGGAAGGATGTGAGGCCCCAAGCGTGGAATCCTGGATCAACGATATGGCGGGGTTTATTAAATTGGAGAGGGTGAAATTTGCCTGCAAGGGTTTTTCAGGCGGTGGCAACCGTTCTTGGACTTCCTGGCAGAACGGTAGACAATGGTCAGCAGCAGCAACCGGGGGGGGGTTCTATTTTATTTTTGTTTGTCTATACTGGGGGATCTGAGGGGGTGTATATATTTGCTATGTTTGGTATGTGTTTTGGCGGGTGTTAATATATTATTTATGTACAGGTGGCATTTAGGTTCAAGCTGGGAGTTTTGTAGAACAGAGTTTGTCTGCAACAGAGCTTCTGATACTCTTTAAAGTGGTGTTTTGATACTTTTGGGGTAACTTGATAAGGTACAATAATTGTTGTCGCATAATTTGAGAGTTTGACTGTTTTGTCCGTAACGCTAGTTGACCCAAATTTGAGGTGCAACACTTTCCTCCTGACCCCACCCAAAGCCTGTCCACCACCTAAAAGGCACAAGTCAGGAACGTGACGGAACACTCTGCACTGCCTGGGTGAGTGCAGGCTAACAACACTCAAGAGAAATCCTGACACTATCCGGGAAAAAGCAGCCAGCCAGGTTTGTGTCCCTTTCACAAACGTTCACTCCCTCCACCATCGACACACAGTGGCAGCCGTGTGCACCATCCACAAGGTGCACTGCCGCAAATCCCCAAGGCTCTTTCGACAGCAACCTCCCAAATCTGCGACCTCTACCACCTAGAAGACCAAGGGCAGCAGACACATGGGAACACCGACACCTGCAAGTTCCTCTCCCAGACACTCACCATTTCTCTTTGGAGCGGAGGAGGATGAGAGGCGACTTAATCGAGGTTTATATGATGATGAGGGGGCTAGATAGAGTGGACGTTCAGAGACTATTTCCTCGGGTGGATGTAGCTGTTACAAGGGGGCATAACTATAAGGTTCAGGGTGGGAGATATAGGAGGGATGTCCGAGGTAGGTTCTTTACTCAGAGAGTGGTTAGGGTGTGGAATGGACTGCCTGCTGTGATAGTGGAGTCGGACACTTTAGGAACTTTCAAGCGGTTATTGGATAGGCACATGGAGCACACCAGAACGACAGGGAGTGGGATAGCTTGATCTTGGTTTCGGACAAAGCTCGGCACAACATTGAGGGCCGAAGGGCCTGTTCTGTGCTGTACTGTTCTATGTAGTACTATTATAATCATTGAGGGCATGCACTTTCACCTTGTTAAGACAATATCTTACATTTAAGAATGAATGTTCTGTGGCAGATAAGATCATTAAATAATTGCAGCAGATGGCATCTGAGGGTGAGGGAACCACAGGGAAATTTTCTCCAAAGCCCTGGTCAATTTTGTCCCTCAACTAATTTTACTGATACAGTTTATCTAGTCATTATCACATTAATAACTTTGTGCAAATTGTCACCTCATTCCCTAAATTGTAATAAACACTTCAAAATGTACTTGATTGGTTGTAAAGTGCTTTAGGATATCCTAAGGTCATGTATGATGCTTTAGAAATGCAGGATGTTCATTTTTCAGCCTTGCCTCATTTGCAAAGTTGCAGGGAGAAGTGAAGGAGGTTACAATTCATGGGCCATGTTTGTAGTAACCGTTGCTAATTACTTCTGACTCTAAAATGTTTCATTGAGTATGGAGTACGTTTTGGTGATGCACCTTCCACACCATGGGTTGAATTTTCTTGCCGTCTTTGGGACCATGACATCAGGACCAAATGGGGGTCCCAATATTGCACTTGGCTGCGGGACCAGCTCAATGATTTTACCCGAGGCAATCTTCTAATTGGCCACCTCTGGTCCCCCATCAAATTAAGGACAGCCAACGGGCTCTCCATGATGATCAGAGGGGCCAGTAGCCCCACTGGCAGAGGTACACGCTGCTCAGGTAGGGCATAGACCAAGAAGGTGACTCAAAATGTAGGCACCCTCAGACAGGTTATTTCAAATAAAAAATAAGGTGGCCAAAGGTGGTATGTCCTGCCAAACGGAGGCAAAGATCCACCGGGAGAAAGAGACCACAAGGATGGCCTTTCCTCCTCGTGGTCTCTTCTTTGGGCCATTGGAGTGTCTGACTCTGATTCCCCATTGGCCTGTCAGAGGGAGCCCACCTCCAGGAAGCTGGTGGCCTCCCATCAGGTGGATGGGAGTTGGGGGTGTGGGGGTGTGGAGAGACACGCGGTGGGGACCAGCCTGCCACTGACCACCCCAGTTAACAGAGGCCTTTTTGAATTGGCTGATCTGGCACTCAGCTCCCCATCAGTGGTACTATGCCAAAGGTCTGTCCGGATGTAGTTCCCCCAATTTTACTGGTCCCGACTCACCGGCCCTCCCTCCCACTCACATCAGGCTCTAACTCCACTGCTCAGGAACTGGTATAATTCAGCCCCATGTGTCCTCTCCAGCAGCCACTGACTATTGCTCAGTTCCACAGCTGCCATATGAGGCTAAACTGCCAAGAACTCCGCCTATGGAGCCTTAAATGTTAATGAATTTGGGAAGCATTGTTGGAGATGTGTAACCATGCTATAGGAGTCTCACACTGAAGGTGTACTTACTCATCAATGCCCTCTAACAGCCTGAAGTTGAGGTTGTCCTCATGCTGTAGAAGCCTTCCTGCGTTGTCTATGTAGACGAGTTGAGATGGATTTCCTTTTCGAACCTAATATAACAATTTATATTCATTAATGGTTAATCAAGCTTTAGGATCTTGCATCCTTTACAGTTGCTGATATTTCCCACAAATGGTTATTTTTCCATTGACCCTCTTTCACCACACTCTGGTTCCGTTGCCTACGGAAGGGAAACGGGAAAGTATGCGATTGAAAACCCACAATGATTGAGAGGTGTAGCCCATGAAAGAGTGCCAGCCAAGGCACCACCATTTCCCCTGCCAACGTTTGATGGGGTCAAGGATAGGTCAGCCAATTTAAATAATCGACCTCCATCGGTTTCTGCAGACGTACCATATCCACGGATAGTGTGGCTTTCCTCTGTAACGTCAAGATACTGTGGCACAAGATGTTTTCTAAGTCACTGCCGAGGACATTCTGTTCGATGAGCAAACCTTCAATTAATTCATGCAAAACATGTGACCGATGCTAGGTTTCCATTCTTTATCATGTTTCCATTCTTTATCATGTTCCAGTTGAAGAGGAGATGACAGCTGGCTTTAAACCTTTACTGGTTGGTAGGCTCCCCAAGATTCCAGGATATTTTAGACACAACCCATGTGGCCATTGAAGCTCCACATGTTGACAACTTTTATTTGTACAGTGTCCTTAAGGAAAGAAAACTTGAAGGCACATCACAAATAGGCATAGGCAAAATGGATGCCGAGTCAGGAAGGGAAAGATTTAAGAGGAGTGACTGGAAGCTTAGTTGAATAGACATACATGTAGCTTAGTTGAATAGACATGCATGTAGCTTAGTTGAATAGACATACATGTAGCTTAGTTGAATAGACATGCATGTAGCTTAGTTGAATAGACATGCATGTAGCTTAGTTGAATAGACATACATGTAGCTTAGTTGAATAGACATACATGTAGCTTAGTTGAATAGACATGCATGTAGCTTAGTTGAATAGACATACATGTAGCTTAGTTGAATAGACATGCATGTAGCTTAGTTGAATAGACATACATGTAGCTTAGTTGAATAGACATACATGTAGCTTCATTGAATAGACATACATGTAGCTTAGTTGAATAGACATACATGTAGCTTAGTTGAATAGACATACATGTATCTTGGTTGAATAGACATACATGTATCTTAGTTGAATAGACATACATGTAGCTTAGTTGAATAGACATACATGTATCTTAGTTGAATAGACATACATGTAGCTTAGTTGAATAGACATACATGTAGCTTAGTTGAATAGACATACATGTAGCTTAGTTGAATAGACATGCATGTAGCTTAGTTGAATAGACATACATGTAGCTTAGTTGAATAGACATGCATGTAGCTTAGTTGAATAGACATACATGTAGCTTAGTTGAATAGACATGCATGTAGCTTAGTTGAATAGACATACATGTAGCTTAGTTGAATAGACATGCATGTAGCTTAGTTGAATAGACATACATGTAGCTTAGTTGAATAGACATACATGTAGCTTCATTGAATAGACATACATGTAGCTTAGTTGAATAGACATACATGTAGCTTAGTTGAATAGACATACATGTAGCTTAGTTGAATAGACATACATGTATCTTGGTTGAATAGACATACATGTATCTTAGTTGAATAGACATACATGTAGCTTAGTTGAATAGACATACATGTATCTTAGTTGAATAGACATACATGTAGCTTAGTTGAATAGACATACATGTAGCTTAGTTGAATAGACATGCATGTAGCTTAGTTGGATAGACATACATGTAGCTTAGTTGAATAGACATACATGTAGCTTAGTTGAATAGAATGCATGTAGCTTAGCTGAATACATGTTGAATAGACATACATGTATTTAAAGGCTGATAGAAAGGAGTACAGGCGTAAAGAAAATCTATTGGCTGAAGATTCTGCCACCAATGATGTAACAAAGGGGAACGTCAGAGGAACTAAATGTCGATGTAGATGTTGGACTGGAGAAGATTGCAGAGGCAGGGTGGGATAAAGCCATGCAGGAATGGATAAGGATTTAAAATTGGAAATGTTGGGGGTAGAGAGAAGAAAAAGTAGGTTAGCAAAAACTGGAGTGAAAGGTGAGCAGGGACATGGCGTGGTCAAGATTCGTGCAGGAGAGATTTTCACAAATTGTGAGATTATGTGTGGTGAATGAGATGGGTAAGGAAGGTATTGGAACAGCAAATTCTGGAGAGGTTGAAGGCGTGCATGAGGTGGAGGTGGGCAATATTGTAGAGGTGGAGCAAGGTGAACTTTATAGTGGAGGGGACATTTAATCTGAAACTGAGCTCAGGTTTGACCAGAATGTCAGGATTGGAAAAGATCTGGTTGAGCCAGAGACAGACAATGATTTAAAAAGAAAATTATGTTTCCAATTAATGGGCAATTTTGCGTGGCCAATCTACCTAGCCTGCACATCTTTGGGTTGTGGGGGCGAAACCCACGCAAACAGAGGGAGAATGTGCAAACTCCACACGGACAGTGACCTGGAGCCAGGATCGAACCCAGGTCCTCGGCTCCATGAGGCAGCAGTGCTGACCCACTGCGCCACCGTGCTGCCCGAGACAGACAATGACAAAGCCAAAGGGATTGGTGGCAGACAAGGGAGGTTTGTGGCAAGGACAGAAGACGATGGTTGAAATCTTTCAAACTCTGAGCAATGAATCAGCGACACATCCAAGGCTTGATGTTGGCCAAGTCTGACAAAGTTGAGGCAGTTGAGAGGTCCAGGCGAGTGGTGGAGAGGATGCCACTGGCATACCTGCGAGAACTGACCCCTTGTCTCGAGATGGTCCCACCAAGGGATAGCATGTGAAGAGGAGTCCCCAATGTACACACAAGTAGTTTCAGGCTATTCACGTGTGACCCTGCCTATTAATACCCGTTATCCTGGAAGCAGCCATGACCCCTTCACTCTGTGCCAATTTACCTGGCCCAATTGAGTGAATGGGGGGGAAGTTCGAGAGAGAGCAGGATGATTCCATACGCACCAATATACAAATCTCAAAAAACAGCTTTAAAAAGGCCCCAAAATAATGAAGAACTGGAAAAGACTCCATGATGAAAGATCTATGATCAAAGCCAATACTGAGTAAGCTTACTTCCTTTTCATTGCATTGGGTTTCTGGATATCTTTTTATTTGAACTTCTTTGTACTCGGTATGTGGAATGGAGCAGAAGTGACACTTGGCAATGGAGGATTACTTGGCAAGTTGAGCTTACTGACACACAGAGAAACGCAGGGGAAATGGTGGCACACTGGCAATGCCATTGGACTAGTGATCCAGAGGCCCAGGCTAACGCTGTAGAGATCTGGGATTGATGGAATTTAAAATTCAATTAATAAATCTGGATTTGGAAGCTAGGCTCAATAATGATGATCATGAAACTCTGTGAATGATCTAGTTCACGAATGCCCTTTAGGGACGAATATCTGCCATCCTTACCCGGTCTGGCCTACATGTGACTCCAGACCCACTGCAATTGGGTTCACTCTTAACCCTGTCCTCTGAAACAGTCCAGCAACCCACTCAGTTCAAGGACAATTAGTAATGGGCACAAAATGCTGTCGTTGCCAACGATGCCCACATCTCATTAAAGAATAAACATAAACAGAGAGGCCAGTTTGTGCGCTTAGTGCAATTGAATATTGTGGTATTATCAGGTATTGCGGTACCTAAAAGGCTGATGACCATTGGTTAAACCTAGGAGTTTACCATTGGCTGTTGATACGTAGCTCCGCCCTGACAGGCGAAGTATAAGAACCGGTGCCGTCCCAGCAGCCTTCACTTTCTGTACCGAAGCTGCTGGGGAACAAGTTCTAGTCGATTAAAGCCTTCAGTTATGAAATCACTTCGTCTTGAGTGTAATTGATCGTGCATCAATTTAATCGACTAGACTTAAGCTGGAAGGATGGATCTCCGAATCAAACCGGAGTGCCTACAACTCAGCCCCCACGCGGAGAACTCGGCTGCAATATTTAAACACTGGCTGGCGTGTTTTAAAGGCTACCTCGAGACGGCCGGAGGCAACCCCTCAGGAGAACAGAAAATGCATCTCCTGCGCTCAAGGGTCAGCCCTGGGATCTACACCCTTATCGAGGAGGCGGAGGACTATGATGCCGCGATCGAACTGTTAAAAGGACATTATATCCGCCCTGTAAATCAGGTCTACGCACGTCACCTGCTTGCAACTAGACGGCAAAGCCCCGGGGAATCGTTGGAGGATTTCTACCGGGCGCTACTGGTGCTGGGCCGAAACTGTGGCTGCCCGCAGGTTTCGGGGAGCGAGCACACGGAACTTTTAATCAGGGATGCCTTCGTAGCAGGTATGAGCTCCTCAGAGATCCGCCAAAGACTCCTAGAAAAGGACACCCTGGGACTTAGAGAGGCACGGGCCCTGGCAGGGTCCATGGATGTAGCCTCCTAAAATGCGCAGTCCTATGCGCCCGACCGCGCGGCGGCCCCCTGGGCTGCGTGGCACCCCGCAGCGGCAGCCCCACAGACCTTCCCCCTGACCCCGCAGGCCTGCGCGGCGAGACGGCCCACTAACGCTGCCGGGCCCCGCTGTTTCTTCTGTGGGCAGGCAAATCATCCCCGCCCCCGCTGCCCGGCCCGCACCGCTACCTGCAAAGGGTGCGGCAAGAAGGGCCACTTTGTGGGGGTCTGCCAGGCCCGCAGTCTCCAGCGACTCCGGACCGCCGCGGCAACGCCCCCTTCAGGCCCCGACCGGCCAGCGTTCACCGCCACCCCCCTATCCTAGGGCCACTTACGACCCACAGGTGCGGCCATCTTGCCCCCCGGAAACCACGCTGGACGGGTGGGCGCCGCCATTTCGTCCATCCCTGCCGCCATCTTGTCCATCCCCAGCCACCATGTGCGACCCATGGGAGACGCTATCTTGGATGGGACCCCAGGCCCCCAGCACGGCCGACTACACGCTGCCTGATCAGAACTCGCAACTGCTTCATCTGGCCTCGGTGACACTGGACCAAAGTCGACCTCGGACACTCGCAACAGCAACAACGACGGCCATGAGACGTCTTGCCTGATTGACTCTGGGAGCACGGAAAGCTTTGTTCACCCCGACACGGTAAGGCGCTGTTCACTTGTTACCCACCCTGTAAACAAAGGATCGCCCTGGCCTCCGGGTCACACTCGGTGGAGATAAAGGGGTTCTGCCTAGCGAACCTCACTGTCCAAGGCAGGAGATTCAACAATTTCCACCTTTACGTCCTGCATCACCTCTGCGCGGCTACCCTCCTGGGGTTGGACTTCCAATGTAACTTGCAAAGCCTGACCTTAAAATTCGGCGGCCCTATACCCCCCCTTACTGTCTGCGGCCTCGCGACCCTTAAGGTCGACCCGCCTTCCCTGTTTGCGAACCTCACCCCGGATTGCAAACCCGTCGCCACCAGGAGCAGGCGGTACAGTGCCCAGGACCGGACCTTCATCAGGTCAGAGGTCTAAAGGCTGCTGAGGGAAGGGGTCATCTCAAGTAGTGGTGGTAAAGACCGGGGAGAAACATAGGATGGTCATTGACTACAGTCAGACCATCAACAGGTTTACGCAGCTGGACGCGTACCCTCTCCCCCGTATAGCCGACCTGGTAAACAGGATCGCGCAATACAAGGTCTTCTCCACAGTGGATCTCAAGTCCGCCTACCACCAGCTGCCCCTCCGTAATGGTGACCGCAGGTACACTGCCTTCGAAGCAGATGGGCGGCTCTATCAATTTTTACCAGTTCCGTTTGGTGTCACTAATGGGGTTTTAGTCTTCCAGCGAGAGATGGACCGAATGGTTGACCGGTATGGCTTACGCGCAACGATCCCGTATCTGGATAACGTCACCATCTGCGGCCATGACCAGCAGGACCACGACACCAACCTCCGCAAATTTCTCCAGACCGCAAAAATCCTTAACTTAACGTACAATAAGGATAAATGCGTATTTAGCACCGACCGTCTAGCCATCCTAGGCTACGTAATATGAAATGGAGTCATAGGCCCCGACCCTGAACGCATGCTCCCCCTCATGGAGTTCCCCCTCCCTCACTGCCCCAAGGCCCTGAAGCGCTGCCTCGGGTTTTTCAGCTATTATGCACAGTGGGTCCCCAACTACGCAGACAAAGCCCGACCCCTAATCTAGTCCACAACCTTCCCCCTGTCGACGGAGGCCCGCCAGGCCTTCAGCCGCATCAAAGCAGATATTGCAAAGGCCACGATGCGCGCCATCGACGAGTCCCTCCCCTTCCAGGTCGAGAGCGATGCGTCCGACGTAGCTCTGGCGGCCACCCTCAACCAAGCGGGCAGGCCCGTGGCTTTCTTCTCCCGTACCCTCCGTACACTCTCCTCACGGACCAACGGTCGGTTGCCTTCATGTTCGATAATGCACAGCGGGGCAAGATTAAAAACGACAAGATCTTGTGGTGGAGGATAGAACTCTCCACCTTCAACTACGAGATCTTGTACCGTCCGGGGAAGCTAAACGAGCCTCCTGATGCCCTGTCCACTGCACAAGTGGACCGCCTCCGAGCCCTCCACGAGGACCTCTGCCACCCGGGGGTCACTCGTTTCTTCCACTTCATCAAGACCCGCAACCTGCCCTACTCCATCGAGGAGGTCAGGACAGCCACCAGGGACTGCCAAATCTGCGCGGAGTGCAAACCGCACTTCTACCGGCCAGAGAGGGCGCACCTGATAAAGGCTTCCCGTCCCTTTGAACGCCTCAGCATGGATTTCAAAGGCCCCCTCCCCTCCACCGACCGCAACACGTATTTCCTGAACGTGATTGACGAGTACTCCCGGTTCCCATTCGCCATCCCCTGTCACGACATGACCGCAACCACCGTCATCAAGGCCCTCCAGGGTATCTTTACACTGTTCGGGTTCCCCACGTACATACACAGTGATAGGGGGTCCTCCTTTACGAGCGACGAACTGCGTCAATTCCTGCTCAGCAGGGGCATTGCCTCAAGCAGGATGACCAGATACAACCGCCGGGGAAACGGACAGGTGGAGAGGGAGAACGGAACGGTCTGGAAGACTGTTCTACTGGCCCAACGGTCCAGGAACCTCCCAGTCTTCCGCTGGCAAGAAGTCCTCCCGGTGGCCCTCCACGCCATCCGGTCACTGCTCTGTACAATTACCAATTATGGGCAGCACGGTAGCCTTGTCGATAGCACAAATGCTTCACAGCTCCAGGGTCCCAGGTTCGATTCCGGCTTGGGTCACTGTCTGTGCGGAGTCTGCACATCCTCCCCGTGTGTGCGTGGGTTTCCTCCGGGTGCTCCGGTTTCCTCCCACAGTCCAAAGATGTGCGGGTTAGGTGGATCGGCTATGCTAAATTGCCCATAGTGTCCAAAATTGCCCTTAGTGTAAGGTGGGGTTACTGGATTATGGGGATAGGGTGGAGGTGTGGACCTTGGGTAGGGTGCTCTTTCCAAGAGCCGGTGCAGACTCGATGGGCCGAATGGCCTCCTTCTGCACTGTAAATTCTATGATTCTATGATTCAATCAGACACCTCATGAACGTCTCCTTGTATTCCCCAGGACGTCCTCCTCCGGGACCTCTCTCCCAACCTGGCTAGCGACACCTGGACCCATCCTTCTTTGGAAGCACGTGCGAGCGCACAAGTCGGGCCCGTTGGTCGAGAGGGTCCACCTGCTGCACGCTAACCCCCAGATACGCCTGCTTGGCGTTCCCTGACGGCCGGCAAGATACGGTCTCCCTACGGGACCTGGCGCCCGCCGGAACCCCACGCGCACTCGAACCATTACCCCTACCCTCCCCCCCACAGCACCTCACTGGAGGATCAGTACTCCCGCCGCTCCTGCCTAGGCCCGCCCACCCACCGACGCCCCCTACACGCCCCCTCGTATCAACCGTTTGTCCCAACAGCGCCGCCTAGGGGTGATGAAGCTGCAGGGAGGCCGAAACCACGCTCCCGGAGTCGCAATCACCTGGACCCCCACCAGAATCACCACCGAAGCCCAGACGATCCAGAAGGACGACCCAACACCCGATCGACTGATTGCTTCGCTGTGACTTTAACCGTGAACGAACACTTTGTAAATATTCTCGACAGCCCTGTAAGGAGGTATCATGGTACCTCCATATCTGATCATACCATGTTAAAGGCGACTGTTACCACTGGCCACCACCCCCGCCGGACTCTTTTTTAACAGGGGGCGATTGTGGTATTATCAGTATTGCGGTACCTAAGAGGCTGATGACCATTGGTTAAACCTAGGAGTTTACCATTGGCTGTTGATACATAGCTCCGCCCTGACAGGCGGAGAATAAGAACCTGTGCCGTCCCAGCAGCCTTCACTTTCTGTACCGAAGCTGCTGGGGAACAAGTTCTAGTCGATTAAAGCCTCAGTTATGAAATCACTTCGTCTTCAGTGTAATTGATCGCGCATCAAGTATCTAGAATGACAACCTATTTGTTCAGATCATTAGAAAAGCCTGCCTGATGCAATGGCTAGTTCCTTCCCACTTGTGGTCTCAGACTCTGCTCTTGCAGCTAGGCATTTAGCTCAGTGCTGTAGAAGCAGAATTTTGTGAACAAACGTAGTACATGTTATTGCACAAATTGACAAATTCTGCAACTACAGCTCAGGGTTACCTGGTTGTGGAGCTGGAACTGTAGCAGATGGCTTGACAGGTCGGAAATTAGTTATGATATTGGCCTGGGACCTCCTTACCAAGGAGTGGGAAATTTCTGTGTCTTATAGTTGAGTTCCTCTTTTCTTCTCCTGGGCTTTCCGCTTACTGATCCTTCAAGTTGTCAAAGCTCGTCCCAGAATACAGCAGCTGGGAGAAAGAGACAGAGCAACATCCACTTGGGACTGGCCCTCAAATAAATCATCACTAATGCACAGCTGGAAATGGTGCCAGACTGGAGGGTTCCCCAGTCAGTATTCCCAACTGGAGAGCCTTGCTGTCTCTCTGGGCTTTAAAAAAAACGAATTCTCCACTTCCTTTTGGTTTGTCAGTACATGACCAAGAGAGTTGGCAAGGAACCTGCCGTCAGTTTCTGAGCAATGCTCCTCTGAAATATCAGCTAGTGATTGAGAACAGCATCTGTTCAATCCTCTGTTTTTGCCTCCGTCTGTCCTCAGCGTGTCCCGTAACGTTACTGAGGTCCCGATTGCTGTGTGAGAAATCACTGGCATAACCCTGTGTCCAGACACTCTTTGGCACAAAAGTGCGAACATATGAATCAACTACACTACTGGGAAAAACAACCCTTTATCCCCTGTAACCTTCATTTTTTTCTCATTTATTGCATTAAGTTGTTTTCTCCGTGGGATTTCTTTCAATTTGCTTTGCGACCCGGCCATGTACGAAATACAGAATTCAGGTCTGTTTCTTACTGCCTTAAGTTGTGAATAGTTGGGTCTCTCTTCTCTGGTGAGTTGTGCTCCAGGTATTGCTGTTCTAGTCACAGCTAGGATGTACACACCAGCTATATGGGTGCACAGCAATTAGTCAATGCCACTTACCAATATTACAATATTGACATGCAGGAAAGGAAGACATTTCTCCTAATTTCAGTTCTGAATGGTCGTCTTTTTATCCTGGCCCATAATTTTTTATTTATTTCAATGAGATTGCCACTCATTCTTCTAATCTCCAGAAAATATAGGCCCGCAAATATCTGGGGGAGGCAAAACAGCTCAGGGCCTGAAAGGAAAAAGTGCTCTCGAAGATTTCTTTCCAACCCTCTGAGTTATAGAAAGAACATCAAAATATTCTAGATCCATATTTACAGGATAGTTAGTGCTACGGAAGAACACGTCGTTATTCTATGATTTCCTTGTGGAGAATAATTCTGTTGGTCAAGGGTGTTAAGTTTGCCAATGTAGAAGACTGACAATCAATCCAACTGCAACATGGAGTTTTCCTCATAAAAAGGACACACCTCTGCGATCCTCGCGTAACAAGACATTGAAAATGATTTGTGTCCAAAGGATTGAAAAGTCAGCCGTTCTGTACCCAGTACAATTAATGAAATGTTGTGCTATGTTAAACAAGTGTCATTGAATAAAATATTTAAGTACTTTTACCTGATAGGATTATTATTAAAACGCAGTTTAATTATTCTGTGAAATTACCGCGTGTATAAACACTGAGCTTCTACATCTATTCCACTTTCTCGCACGCTCCCCAAATCCCTCGATCCCCTTTTATCATCCAAAGCTCTATTTATCTCAGCTTTGAATAATGTCAATAACTGAGCATCCATAGCTTGAGGAAGCAAGTTATTTTTTACTGCTTATGTTACTCTAGTAAGTCCAACAAAGATAGCCTTGTCTGGTTTTGTGATGTTTATGTGGAACGTCCGTGGTAAACCAACGTGGGAACCACAGCCTTGGCGCAGAAATGCTCTGAATTCCACACATGCACGAAAGTGGGTGCACAGGCACCGGTAATGTTCGGGGGGGGGGGGGGGGGCATGAGGGGTGGGTGGCTGTAAGGGAAATTAGTGCAGGATGTTGCAGGTCATGAGAAAAGCAGACTTTGGGGGACAGCTGATGCACAAACAGCACCCCAAAATTACTAATGTCTGTGCAAAATTGCAAATGGTTGGCAATTCATCCAGTTTTTGAAGTCTTGGCTAGTTAGAGAACCCTACCTCTCCAATCTGCCAGTACATTTACTATGGGTCCAGGTTTCTGAGCAACACACCACAGGTATGATTAAGGAATTATTCAGTTGTTTGGAGAGCTGAGGTGGGGTGCCAATCTCTCCAGTCCTCCATACGCTAGACAGTTTTGCTGCTGCATGGGGACTGAGCTCGCAACAAGTTGAACAGCAGGTCCGTGCGACCAAAACCCCACAGGAAAACATTGTAGAAGAGAATGCATGTGGCATTGAGGACTGCTGTTGACATTGTAGCCACCTAAAATGGCTGATTCCCGATTAATTTGGCCAAAACCCGATGTAAAATGGCTAACCGAAAAGGCTGATGGGAAAAGCAGCCAACAGGACACAAACGGACAGCTACAGACAGAACAGCGTATTCGGCTCTGGGGAAGTCAGCCCAGATCCATACCTGCGACCATTAGCAGCACATCAACCCAGGCATCTGCAGTTTAATCGGCTATCCCCGGGAACAATTGCAACATATTAGCAATTGAATGCTGGGCCAGACCTCTCGGCGCCAGCAGTGGCCGAAACAAAGAAAGGTGAACGACCACCCCCCGATCAAGGAATCGCCCCATTATTGGAGCATATCGAACCCAGTGATTGGGAACAAGTCCAATCACTTGGAACCAGGGTCAAGGTCCGCCCCGAGAGGCGGGAAGCCCCCGGGAACTATAAAAATAGGGGCCAAGTTCAGATCGACCCTTCTCTCCCTTCTTCTCCTGCTCGCAACCTTCGCAAGAACCATCGACCAGCAACCGTAAGTTTGACTCCAGCGATCGCTACCCGATAGAGACTCCTAGCCATCGACCTGTATCAGCCTTTTGAATCCCGCAGGCCAGACCCAATTCGATAAGCCATTCGTTTCCCTGACCTGGTGGGCCATTCCCAAAAGTTAAGTATTGGCCAGTAGTGGTAGGTAGTGATCTTGAAAGTAAGTATTTATTGCTGTACATAATAAATGACCGTTGATTTTAATCTTACTAAGCGGTGTGCTGTCTTATTAATCATAACTAGAGCTTGAACCACGTGGCGGTATCAGAAAGATACCTCGCGACTCGTGAGCAAAGGTGACAGAATTAGAGCTAATAAAACTAAGGCTAATAAGAGCAACAACATCAAGGCAACATTTTGACCCAGAATGGAATCAAGGAACCTGAGCAAAACTGGGAAATCTTTGGGAATCAGGGGACAAGCTCTCCACTGGCTGGAATCATACTACACAAAGAAAGATGATTGTAACTTTTGGGGGTCAGTCATCTCTGTCCCAGGAGATTTCTGTAGTAATCCCTCAGGTAGTGCTCTCGGCCAAAGCATCTTAAGCTGCTTCATCAATGACCCCACCCCCCTCCAACAGTAAAGTCAGAAGTGAGACGTTCGCTGATGATTGCACAATGTTAGCACCTTTGCAACTCCTCAGAACTGAAGCAGTCCATGTCCATGTACAGTAAGGCCTTGATAACAGCCAGGCTTGGGCTAATAAGTGCCAAGTCCAGGAAATCACTATCTCCAACAAGAGAGAATCTAACCATCTCCCCATGACATTCAATGACATTATCATTACTGAACCCCCCACTGTTAACATTTTAGGGGTTACCATTGACCAGAAATTGAACTAGATAAATACTGTAGCTGCAAGAGCAGGTCAGAGGCTGGGGATTTTGCAGTGAGTAACTCACCTCTTGTTTCCGCAAAGCTTGTCCAACATCAACAAGGTACAAGTCAGGAGTCTGATGGACTGCTCTCTGCTTGCCTGGATGAGTGCAGCGCCAAGAACATTCAGAAAGCCCGACACCATTCAGGACAAAGCAGCCCGCTTGATTGGCGCCCCATTCACCACCTTAAGCATTCACTCCCCCTTGCACTGACGCACAGTGGCAGCAGTGTGTACCATCTACAAGAGGCATTGCAGCCATTCACCAAGGCCTGTACCACCTAGAAGGACAAGGGCAGCAGACACATGGGAACACCACCACCTGCAGTTCCCATCCAAACCACACACAATCCTGACTTGGAAATATATTGCGTTCCTTCGCTGTCACTGGGTCAAAATCCTGAAACACCCTCCCAAACACCACTATGTGTGTCCCTACACCACAGGGGCTGCCGCACTTGAAGAACCTTCACTTCTACCACCTTCTCAACGGCAATGTGGCCAAGCTAATGATGCTCACATTCTGTGAAAGTAAAGAAATGATATGCAGGCAGGGAAATGAAGGTGGAATTTAATGCCCTACCCTGGGGCAAGCTTGGCGGCATAGGGATATTTAATCAAGTGGGAGGGTGATGGTTGGGGTTCCCATTTCCTTCCCTCAATTAAGTGGGAAGACCTGTGGAGAGCTTTGCCACTCTGCCACCAATTTAGGACCTGGTGAGCAATTAATGCCTGTTTAGGGGCAACATCCCACCACTACTGGTATTCACCCAGAGGTGGGCAGGGCAGTGGCCAAGACAGGGGTATGACAAGCAATCCCCTGTAAACTGCTCGTGGGCTTCTGGGGTCCCTCATTCAAAGGCATTCAGTGGCAGATTAACAGATCTAGTATTGGGATGTAGGAGTCCCACTGACAGCCACCTCCCTGCCGTTGCTGCCAAGCCTCTACCTCATAACCCCTACCCCACAACTCCCATTCTCCGTCACTCAGCTGTGACTGTGGTCCATGGTGATCCTGGTCCCTGGGAGGGTGCCATACTAGCAGCAGTCACTGCCTCCATGCAAGGCTCGCTGCTGTCCAGGTAACTGCCTGAGAGCACACGGTGCAGTGGGTATCGCGACGCTAAGCTCTTGCCAGCTCTCCAGCCAGTGGGCGAGACCCCACCGCTTCCATTAAATCCAGCCATGGGGGTGGACTTTGTTTAACTACTTCTGGGACGCCTCCTACCATCAGCCAACACAGGAACAAGTACTCATTATAGGCACAAGAGCACTCATTCCCTGCAATCCTGCTGCCCTCCATAATTCAGGCCCCTCCCAGTGTCCACTTTCCTCCCACAGCTCAAACTAACAAACAGTACCAAAGTATGATTAAGGGTATTTCCTAGCCAAGGATTTCAGTGCTGACCTTCAATGTTCTGGGACCATGTTGCGATGGTCATCACTTGGAACCTTGGTGCAAGGGTTATGCAATGGTCCTGTAAAAGCTGGAGCCATATATGACTGTGTACTGTCTGGATAGTTGGCTGAAGATAGCCAGATTGGCTGTGATTTTCTTCACTTGCAGTTTCTGTCCAGTGTCAACGGATGAAGGTGGACCACTTGGGTGAAGCACCAGAATGCTGTCAGATTCAATGGAACTGTGCCGAGTGGGTGAGGAGTGGAAATAGTAGTTGGGCAGGATGGGCTAAATGGCCCACTTCAGTGCTATATCATTCTCTGCTAGAAAATATATGCCCGGTTTTGGGTACCTTTAGCGGGGTGTTTCTCAGGAGCTGCAGTGCCGGGAAACACCCACCTACTCAACGCCACTTTGCTTGTTTCTTCTGGCCTCAGGGAGTTTCTCTCTGCCGAGACCACACTTAGAGTCACCTCCTGCCGCCGAGCCCAGCAGGAAAGGCTCCTCGCAGACCGGGGGGAGGGGGGGGGGGGGGGTCATTTTGTCTTACTGACCCGATCTTTCCACCCCCCCTCCCTGTTTTTGACCCCCCCCCCTCGTCCCACAAACTCAGGGAGGCGTCCAGTAACACCCCCGCTCCCCCCCCACCTGGTAAGGCCCCCCTGGGGCCCGATCCCTGGCAGTGCCAACCTGGCACCTGGACACCCTGGCACTGCTGACCTGGGAGCCTGGCATTGCCCCTGTCACCATGGCAGTGACAGGTTAAACTGAGGTTCCAGCTGCTCACCTGGGTGGGTGTAAACACTTCTATGGATAATTTGAAGAAAAGCAGTGGAGTTCTCACCAGTGTCCTGGCCAATATTTAAACCTTAATCAATCAAAATCACTAAAAGCAGGTTATCTGGACATCACATTTATGTTTGTGGGATCTTGCTCTCTGCAAATATACTGCCACCTTTCCTACAATACAATAGTGATTTCAAAAAGTAATCAATGGGCTGCAAACACTCCTGACGTCCTGAGAGGCACAATATAAATGGTACATTTTATTTTCTTTTTGTATGGGACCATGCTAAAATTTATTGTTTCTCACATACCAGGATATGCACAAGGAGATGGTCCTTAGGATTTCTACATTTTTCGTGCAGCAGATCTTCTACACAGGGTTCTGAGAAGTCTGGGTTAAAACCGCAGCAATGTCTATCCAGCCGATCGTGGACCTGGGGGAAACAAATGTCCGTTTGTGAATGTAACAGATACATAAACATTTGCCACATGTTTGGACCATCTCCACAACTTGCAAAGTACCAGGACGTGTGCCAGTGAGGGCCAGGTATTCAGCTCAAGCTCTCAAAAACCTGCAACTATGGAGAGAGAATTTAGTGCAAATTTCATAATATCATCAGCTACAGTGTAATGGACAGTGAATGTTGTCCCAGGGAGGCCCCAGTTCTGCTTTACCCAAAGGATTAAACTGCCCAGGTGGGACTTAAAACTAGAACTTTTCCATGTCCCAATTCATGTTTGTAGGACATCGAACCAGAATCATTCTCTGTTGCCACCTCTGCCAATATGAGAAAAAACTAAGGTAAGGTAAAATCACCATAGTCCCAGATGACCATAGGCTGCTTTCCCCTTTGGGGGAACACTATGGGGCTGATCACATACCTGCGCTCTCATTGTGTGGACCATGCGTAATGCCACCTGGGGGGGGGGGGGGCGGCCTTCCAGCCCATTTGAGACCCCGGGGTGGTTGGGCTCTGGGCAGGGTGGCACCCTGGCACTCTCACTGACACCCAGGCACCTGCCGAGGCCAGATAAAATGGCAAAATGCTATGGAATAGCGGGGGTTTTCTCGGCACTGCAGGCGCCGAGAAACACCCCGTTAAACGTGCCCAAAAATGGGACTCTGATCCTGCTGAAGTGCGGCCACATCAGTGTCACCTCACTGTCGCTGGGTCACAATCCTGGAACTCCCTCCCTAAAGCACTGTGGGTGTACCTACACTACATGGACTGCAATGATTCAAAAAGTCAGCTCACCACCACCGTCTCAAGATTAATCAGAAGGGGCGCACGTGGCACAGTGGCCAGCATTGCTGCCTATGGCGCTGAGGACCCGGGTTCGAATCCCGGCCCGGGGTCACTGCCCGTGTGGAGTTTGCACATTCTCACCCTGTGTCTGCGTGGGTTTCACTCCCACAACCCAAAGATGTGCAGGGTAGGTGGATTGGCCACGCTAAATTGTCCCTTAATTGGAAAAAAAAATAATTGGGTACTCTAAAATTTAAAAAAAAAAGATTAATCATCGATGCACAATAAAAGTTGGCTTTGCCAGCAACACGTGGAGTCTGTGAATGATTTTTTGTTTAAATGTTGAATTTTGTTTAAACATCTCTCGCTACTAGTTATGAGGCTATTGGAGATAATGACAAAAGATTTAAAAAAAAAAACGTTTTCTGAGTTACCAAGCCAGGGCTCAGAGTGTGGGACAGGGGCGAACCCCAAATCCAGCTCCTCGCCTGCTCCAAGAACCAATTCAAATTGAATCCAATTCATGGTCCCCACAAGAGAAACATACCAGGTCTGAGCAAAAAGGCTACTACACTTGATCTTAGCCAAAAGGCCGAGAAGCGATGACAAAAGATGTTTGACCAGATGGGGTGGTTGCAGTTCAGAAGCCATGTGTTGAAAGCGCCAGGAATGAGTTAAGCCAGGTTTGGTAATCCTCCCCAATATTCAGGTATCTGGAGGAATCCCATTGCCTTCTGTCCAAGGAGATGGTACTGTCACTCCTACGCAACAAGGCCAGCACTGCAAGGGTGGATCTGTGTATCGGCCATATTACAGTCTTCCCCTTCTTTTTCTTTGGACCCCCCTTCCCTCGTCTGTTCCCTGGGGTCCCATTGGTTCCCCTGCATCCCCCACCCTGGGGAGATGTTTAAAAGGAGCATCCCACTGACTACAGAGATTTAAAAAAAATTTGAATGACTCAATTATTTACTTTCCAATTAAGGATCAATTTAACGTGGCAAATCCACCCACTCTACACATCTTTCGGTTGTGGGGGTGAGACCCCCGCAGACACTGGGAGAATTTGCCGGGTCCAGGATTGACACTCGCGAGGCTGACAAGCTGCAGCCGCATATTAGCGTTCCACTCCCCACACACACTTATCCCAGCCAACGAGATGGCACAGGATGCGCTGAAGCATGTCCGCCCAGCCCGTTGATGAGTCAGCTGGGGCCAGAAGATACCTAGGAGGGGGTGGTCTGCGGGGGCACCCGTACGACCTGTGGCGTCAGGTTCAAAGTGGGCAGGCAGCGGCGTGTGCAGCCCCATGGCAGCCTGCAACAATGGTGTGGCCGTCCATCCCGACCCCACTGCTGGAGCACCAGGGGAGGCCGCATCGCTCACAGCAGAAGAAATGACCAAAGTGGTGGTTGTGGAACTTGAAAAACAGTTCACAAAGCACATGGAAGTGATGAGGAAGGGGATGGGGGTGGTATTGAGAGTGCTGGTGGAGGAGGCGATTGCCCCGGTGAGGGCGGCGGTATCGACGCAGCGGCGGAGGTGCGGGAGCAAGGTGAGACACTGAAGGAAGTGGAAGAGGCATTATCGCAGCACAGTGATCAACTCACCTCGATGGGGAAGGAGTTGCGGAGGGTGATAGAGACCAACAAGGGTCTGCGAGCCAAAATGGAAGACTTGGAAAACAGATCCAGGCGACAGAATGTGAGGATCGTGGGTCTGCCTGAAGGGGTGGAAGGCCCGAGGCCGACGGAGTATTTTGCGGAGTAGTTAGCGGAGCTATTGGGGGAGGGGGACGATCCCTCTCGATATGAACTGGATCGGTCTCATAGGTCGTGGAGGCCTATAGCAAAGGCGAGTGAGCCGCCAAGAGTAGTAACTGTGTGTTTCCGTAGGTATAGCGTGAAGGAGAAGGTCCTGTGCTGGGCAAAGCAGAAGCGGGTGGTGCAGTGGGCTGGAGCTGGGATACGCATATACCAGGACGTTACGGTGGAGCTGGCGAGAAGGTGGGCTGCCTTCAGCCAGGTGAAGAAGGCACTGTACATCAGCAAGGTGCAGTGCAGCATAGTACATCCAGCTAAGTTGAGGGTGACCTACAAATCCAAGGACTTTTATTTTGGGACGGCGGAAGCGGCGGAGGAGTTTGTGAAGGCAGAAGGACTGTGGCAGAATTGGGAAATGGGTCTGAGAGCGGGTCGTGTACCGATGTAGCCTCATGTAAGTTTATATTTTTCACTGCGTGTTGGTGTATGTACTAAATGAGTTGATGCTGTATATTTGGACAAGGGAAGAGTTGGGACTTTCATTTGCAATGATGGTTCTTTGGGGCTTGGGTGGGGTATGCGGGGGTTGTGTGCTAAAGGGGATTTCTTGGTTTTCCTGGGACCGGGCAAGGGGGAAGGAGACCCAGGCGGGGGCCTCCACTCTGGCCGGTTTAAGCCGGCCAGTGAACGGGAGTGAGGTGGGGGGAGGGTCTGCGGCCATCGGAGCATGGTAGAACAGGTTTCGGTGAGTCTACCTGGGGTGAAAGGTTGGGGGAAGGAACCGAGGTTGGGGGGAGGAGTTTACAAGAGGAAGTGGAGGGGAGGAGTCTGGGAGGGGGGGTCTACAATTCATGGGTGCCATTCAAGGTGCTCTTTCGGGGATTGGATGGCATTGAATATTAGGGGGGGTTGGGAGGGGTAGACTGCATGTGTCAATGGTGACCATAGGCGATTCCTGATTCCTTTTTCTTTTTTTCCTCCTTGGGACGTTTAGTTTTATTTGATGCTTATACTGTCAGGTGGGCCATTGTTTGGGGTGGTGGTGGGAGGATGGGATCATTGTTAATAAGGGGATTGACATTGTATTCGTTACCGTTTACTGTTTGTTGGTGGGGGGTAAATTCTGAAGAAAATGTGAAAATGGGGAGAAAAAAAGAAAGTAGCAGAGTTGACGCAAAGTTGGCAATGAGTGCATGCTGACGGAATTAGCATGCTGCAAGGCCTTTGAGTTGCTGACCTAGTACTGCCACGAGAACTGAGATAAATCTAGGACAACATTGTTGGAAACTGTTCAGCCTTTTCCCCTGCCTATCATATGTTGCCTCGGATTCGCCATTACAGAGGAGTGCCCTGAGGATGCAGTCTTAGTAATAATAATCATCTTTATTAGTGTCACAAGTAGGCTTACATTAACATTGCAATGAAGTTACTGCGAAGACTTTCAATTTTGTGTTCTCGAGCTTTTGCAATTTGTGTGTTGATTTCAGAAACAATTGGGGCGGGTGCATTCAGGTGTAAGTGAATTTCTAACAGCATGGTAAGTTTTAATTACTGTCAAACAGCCTCTCTGGCCCGGAAAATAAATTTGATTGTAAGAATGTGGATTTACATTCCACAAAATGTAATTATTTGAGAATTGCTAAATAAGAGACATTCCGTTGAACTTTTTCATCTTGTACTCATCAGGACAAATGCAAGAATACCAAATTTCAAAGGGAGCAACAATTTATTCGGCATGAGAAAAGGGTGCTGATTCGTTGGCAAGTCGACTCTGATTGGTTGAAACATTGCCATTGTGAATACTGCTGGGAAATATTGCTTCCCCGTGCTTTTGTTTATTTTTTAAAAAGCACAATGCCTGAACATTTCTTGAATTTCATTGGCGGAGATTTTTTTTAAAATGAAGTAAATTTTATTTTCCATTTTCTTTCTGTCTCTTATATGTCTTTCTGAATCCCATCTTTTTTGTTTCCGTCTCTTTATTTTACTTCTGTATATTATTTTACAGTATATGCTTCAAGGTTCAACCCCGGCAACTATAGACCGGTGAGCCTCACGTCTGTAGTGGGTAAAGTCTTGGAGGGGATTATAAGAGACAAGATTTATAATCATCTAGATAGGAATAATATGATAAGGAATAGTCAGCATTGCTTTGTGAAGGGTAGGTCATGCCTCACAAACCTTATTGAGTTCTTTGAGAAGGTGACTGAACAGGTAGACGAGGGTAGAGCAGTTGATGTGGTGTATATGGATTTCAACAAAGCGTTTGATAAGGTTCCCCACGGTAGGCTATTGCAGAAAATACGGAGGCTGGGGATTGAGGGTGATTTAGAGATGTGGATCAGAAATTGGCTAGCTGAAAGAAGACAGAGGGTGGTGGTTGATGGGAAATGTTCAGAATGGAGTTCAGTTACAAGTGGAGTACCACAAGGATCTGTTCTGGGGCCGTTACTGTTTGTCATTTTTATCAATGACCTAGAGGAAGGCGCAGAAGGGTGGATGAGTAAATTTGCAGACGATACTAAAGTCGGTGGTGTTGTCGATAGTGTGGAAGGAGGTAGCAGGTTACAGAGGATTATAGATAAGCTGCAGAGCTGGGCTGAGAGGTGGCAAATGGAGTTTAATGTAGAGAAGTGTGAGGTGATTCACTTTGGAAGGAATAACAGGAATGCGGAATATTTGGCTAATGGTAAAGTTCTTGGAAGTGTGGATGAGCAGAGGGATCTAGGTGTCCATGTACATAGATCACTGAAAGTTGCCACCCAGGTTGATAGGGTTGTGAAGAAGGCCTATGGAGTGTTGGCCTTTATTGGTAGAGGGATTGAGTTCCGAGTCAGGAGGTCATGTTGCAGCTGTACAGAACTCTGGTACGGCCGCATTTGGAATATTGCGTACAGTTCTGGTCACCGCATTATAGGAAGGACGTGGAGGCTTTGGAGTGGGTGCAGAGGAGATTTACCAGGATGTTGCCTGGTATGGAGGGAAAATCTTATGAGGAAAGGCTGATGGACTTGAGGTTGTTTTCGTTGGAGAGAAGAAGGTTAAGAGGAGACTTAATAGAGGCATACAAAATGATCAGGGGGTTGGATAGGGTGGACAGTGAGAGCCTTCTCCCGCGGATGGAAATGGCTGGCACGAGGGGACATAGCTTTAAACTGAGGGGTAATAGATATAGGACAGAGGTCAGAGGTAGGTTCTTTACGCAAAGAGTAGTGAGGCCGTGGAATGCCCTACCTGCTACAGTAGTGAACTCGCCAACATTGAGGGCATTTAAAAGTTTATTGGATAAACATATGGATGATAATGGCATAGTGTAGGTTAGATGGCTTTTGTTTCGGTGCAACATCGTGGGCCGAAGGGCCTGTACTGCGCTGTATTGTTCTATGTTCTATGTTCAGATGCTGCGGGCTGAGTTTTCCAGGTTAGATTGCAATTCCAGTGTCGGCCTCAGTTTCAGCTTGGGAACCAGGAAGTGACCCAGCTGAGATACATCGTGATCTTCCCAAACTCAGTCGATTAAGAAGCCACCTCCAGGAGCCCCACCCAATTAAGGACTGTGGGTGGAACAAGGATAGTGGGATGTCCAATAGGAGGGCCCATACCGATGTCTGGCCGACAGCCCCACTAGCAAAGCAAGGCATTGCTAAGGCAGACAAGGTATCACGGGTGTGCCTCCTCACGGATGTGCTTTCTGCCGCATTGTGAGAAGGAGGAAGATCCTGGCTGTGCCATCAATTCTCCTCCAATTAGGGCAGCACGGTGTGCAGTGGTTAGCACTGCTGTCTCACGGCGCTGAGGTCCCAGGTTCGATCCCGGCTCTGGGTTACTGTCCGTGTGGAGTTTGCACATTCTCCCCGTGTTTGCGTGGGTTTCGCCCCCACAACCCAAAAAATATGTACGCGGTAGGTGAATTGGCCCCGCTAAATTGCCCCTTAATTGGATAAAATGAATTGGATACTCTACTTATATTTAAAAAAAATTCTCCTCCAATTAATGGGCCTAAATGGCCTGTGCCCTATTCGGCGTGCTCACTTGGAGGAGGGAATGTGTTGAGTGGCAGCTCCCAGACTCGCCCCCTAGCCTACTTCTGCGGGATGGAGAAAATTGAGCTTTGTGTGTCTCTGTGAGCATTTTCAATTTGATTGGTTAAGGAGACGCTCTTGCCCTGCTCATGAATGTTATTGTTCCCGTGTAGAGGGTGCTGCACTCTAAAGCATTTGCAAATACCACCAGTTGACATGGTGCTCCGGTTTCCTCCCATAGTTCTAAGATGTGCAGGTTAGATGGATCGGCCATGCTAAATTGCCCCTTGGTGTCCAAAAAGGTTAGGTGGGGTTACTGGGTAACGGGGATAGGTTGGAAGTGTGGGCTTAAGTGGGGTGCTCTTTCCAAGGGCCAGTGCAGACTTGATGGGCCGAATGGCCTTCTTCTGCATTGTAAATTCTATGAAAAGCCTATTAAAAGTCTGCAAGGCTGTAGGCACGATAAAGGGTGATGGCCAAAACATCCTGGCCAGTGTACAGTGTGAAACAGGCTGACAGTAAGCATGTTTCTATTTAGTTAACTTTGTAAGACTGAAGCATTCTTGTTGGGTTTAGTTTTGTGTGGTGGTGTAAGGCAGCATCCGCCCATGTCCAACGTTGAAGGGTAGTTAACCCCAGGGAAACGAGAGCACCATTCATGAGCAGGTGGTGGGCTGGGCTCCGGGCAGGTATAGTGCTGCGATTATCACTGAAGGAACGTGACACAGCTTGCTGAAATTCCACATTTACATTGGAGATCACATCAGCTCAATTCTAGAATTTGAATCGTTTGGACCGTTTAGACAACTTGCTTCCAAAATGCCTTTCCCAGCTGTAATAGAATGCCTTTCTGAAATCCGTGATTCGATTTATGGAATTAGTCTTGGTAAAATAACCAAAGGTGTGACAATGTGGAGCTGTCTTCCGCATCACACAAAAATATTCACCCACTGGACTTATCAGCCTATTGAAGATTTGCTGCCAACTGAGCCGACAGCTAATACCTATCATCTCCCACTCATTACACAAGTTACATTCACTGAAGCAGGTTACTACTTTTGAAGAATGTGTTTCTGATTACCTGATCAACCTATTTGAAGTAAATGTCTAGAATGGGATTTGAACTCACATCTCCAAGAAAGAATTCAGCAAAGCATTGATACACAATCTCGTCAGTGTGGCAACTTAGATCCCTTGGTCAAGCTGACAACTTACAGGAGGATTCAAACTCAGGGGGCGCGAGTCTCCGCTCCCGCGACTAAGTGCCCATGCCGTCGAGGTTCACGACGGCGCGAAATGGCCCCGTTCTTGACCGATTCAGGGCCCGAAAATGGGCTAGGATCGGGGCCGCGAGAAACTTGGGGGGCGTGTTGCGAAAGCAGCGTCGTCAGCACGCCGGGCATTGGCGCCGCGTAAAAGCGGCGGCGTGTAAATGACGCGGCCGGCGCCGAGTAACTGGCTTAACTGGCGTCACCCGCGCATGCGTGGTTGCCGTCCTCCCCACGCATGCGCGGTTGCCGTCCTTCCCGCCGCCGCCCCGCAAGAAGATGTCGGATGGATCTTGCGGGGCGGCGGAGGAAAGGAGGTCCTCCTTCAGAGAGGCCGGCCCGCCGATCGGTGGGCCCCGATCGCGGGCCAGACCCCTTTTGAGTCCTACCCCGGTGGAAAAAAAAACCTTCGCCCCCCACAGGCCGCCCCCCCAACGTTCCCGCGCTGTTCCCGCCGGCAGCGGCCAGGTGTGGACGGCGCTGGCGGGAAGCCGTCGTTTTGGGCAGGCCGCTCGGCCCACCCGGGCCGGAGAATAGCGGGTGTAGCGGAGAATCGCCATTTTGGGTGTCCCGGGCGATTCTCCGGCCTGCGCCGCGCAGAACTCAACGGGGCCGTTCTCGCCGCTTGGGTGAATCGCGGGAGGGCGTCGGACCGGCGTCGCGGGGAAAAATGGCGCACCGGGCAATTCTCCCAACCGGCCCGGGAGCGGAGAATCGCGCCCAGGTTCTCTCACAAGCTTATTCAATAAAAGCCCCAAAGTAAGAACCATACACTCACCAACAAAGGCTTTATGTAACCTGCAAAGGAAATACCGAAAGACTCTGTACAATTACACATCTTTTTTTAATTGGAAAAAAAAAAATCTTTATTGTCACAAGTAGGCTTACATTAACACTGCAATGAGGGGCGAAATTCTCCCCCAACGGCGCGATGTCTGCCGACTGGCGCCAAACACGGCGCCAATCAGACGGGCATCGCGCCGGCCCAAAGGTGCGGAATGCTCCGCATCTTTGGCGGCCGAGCCCCAACATTGAGGGGCTAGGCCGACGCCGGAGGGATTTCCGCCCCGCCAGCTGGCGGAAATGGCGTTTGTTGCCCCGCCAGCTGGCGCGGAAATGCGGCGCATGCGCGGGAGCGTCAGCGGCCACTGACAGTTTCCCAGCGCATGCGCGGGAGCGTCAGCGGCCGCTGTCAGTTTCCCGTGCATGCGCAGTGGGGAGAGTCTCTTCCGCCTCCGCCATGGTGGAGGCCGTAGCAGAGGCGGAAGGGAAAGAGTGCCCCCACGGCACAGGCCCGCCCGCGGATCGGTGGGCCCCGATCGCGGGCCAGGCCACTGTGGGGGCTCCCCCCGGGTCAGATCGCCCCGCGCCCCCCCCAGGACCCCGGAGCCCGCCCAAGCCGCCTGGTCCCGCCGGTAAATACCAGCTTTGATTTACGCCGGCGGGACAGGCAATTTCTGGGCGGGACTTCGGCCCACCCGGGCCGGAGAATCCAGCGGGGGGGGTCCCGTCAACCGGCGCGGCCCGATTCCCGCCCCCGCCCAATCTCCGGTACCGGAGACTTCGGCGGGGGCGGGGGCGGGATTCACGGCGGCCTACGGCCATTCTCCGACCCGGCGGGGGGGTCGGAGAATGACGCCCGAGGTTACTGTGACAAGCTCCTCCCATTCTGAGGGAGAATTCAGAATGTCCAAATGACCTAATAGCACGTCTTTTAGGACTTGTGGGAGGAAACCGGAACACCCGGAGGAAACGCACGCAGACACGAGGAGAACGTGCAGACTCCGCACACGCAGTGACCCAAGCCGGAATCGAACCCGGGACCCTGGCACTGTGAAGCCATAGTGCTAACCACTATGTTACCGTCTCTGCCCCTGCCCCAGCTGCCGAAACCCTCACTCAGGCTTTGTTTCCTACAGCTTGGCTATGCCAATGCACTCCTGGCTGCCCACCCTCCATAAATTGGAGCTCACCCAAAACCTGACTAACCATATCATAACTCGCACAAAGTCCCATTCAACCGTCATCCCTGTGCTTTACCTTAAAATACTTCTAATTGTTTAAAACCCCTCCATGGTCTCACCCCTCCCTATCTCTATAACCTCTTACAATCCTTCTCGAATTCTGTGCATATTTTGCACCCCAGTTCATACCATTGCAACATTGGTGGCTGTTGCTTCAGCTGCCTGAGCCTTGCACTCTGGAATTCCCTTCCTAAACCACTCTAATGTAAAATGCTCTTTAAAACCTACCCCTTTGACCAGGTTTTTGGTCTCCTGTTCTACTTATGTGGCTTGGTTTGATAATGCTCCTGTAATGCCCTTTAGGATGTTTTGCTATGTTCAAGGTCTCGGCGCTCCGCCAGGGGCGTCGCCAACTCCGGCGTCGCCGATCCGAGGACCTGTTTTTGTAGCAGGATGGTCTGAATTGGACAACCATACAACCAAGTGTTGTCTGCCAGATTTGAGCCAATGAAACAATGCCATACCCATGTGCTCACTTGAGCATTCCTAAACCTGGGACCCTGCCACCTGGCAGTACCAGTAAGTAAGATCCCTACAAGGAATGGTTACCAGGCAAT
Organism: Scyliorhinus torazame; assembly: GCF_047496885.1. NCBI lineage: Eukaryota > Metazoa > Chordata > Chondrichthyes > Carcharhiniformes > Scyliorhinidae > Scyliorhinus > Scyliorhinus torazame. The sequence continues at coordinate 7,712,264 of NC_092717.1, forward strand.
CAGCAACTCTACTTAGATTAATTTCGCCTTGGTAACGACCATCTGATTAAACAAAAAAAAAAAGTTCAGATGATACTAATCATTCTTCAAAAGTAGCATTCTGCTTCAATGAATGTGACTTGTGGAAAGAGTGGTATATGATAGGTCTCGGCAGCCATTCAGTATGTGACACTCTCACTCCCGATTCAGAAGCCCAGGTCCAGATAGAAGAGTACGAAATCACGGCTAACAATCCCAGTACTGTACAGAGACGCTATTGCCCTTTTGGATGAGACACTAAACCGAGGACCTGTCTGCTTGAGGCACGATCAATTTGACTGGAGACAAAGTTGAATCCAAACTGAGGCTTTATTAGTATCAGATGTGTGGCCTCCTACAGCAGCTGACGAAACGGCTGCGAGCTGGAGGCCACGCATATTTATAACCCGGCTCCTGGGCGGAGCTAGCATGCAGGGGCCCAGGTGAACCTGGAGTGCAGGTTCTACCGTACAACCTCTAATATCAGAACACAGTGGTTTACCACATTCACCCCCTGTTAAAATTGAGTCCGGCGGGGGTGGTGGATAACTACATACAATTCGCAATCTTTAATATTTACACAGCAGTAAAAAAAAATGTCTCTGGTCATCCGGTGGGCCGGTCAGAGATTCAGCTGGTCCGGCGCCTTGATGGTCCTTTGAGATCGACGAAGTGGTGACGGCGATGTTGGTGCTGTAATGGTCGTATTTGACTCCAGGAGCGTGCCAAAATCCTCTTCATCAACGGGGGTGGGCAGGAGGAGGACGGATGGTCCTAGGGGGGGTGTTGGGGGTGGCGAGGGAGGGGAGGGTGGTGCCGGGGGCGACGGGGGTGGTGTGGGGGTGGAACCTGCTGGTGCCAGGTCCCTGGGGGAGATGGTATCCTGGCAGCCGTCGGGGAACGCCACGTAGGCGCACTGTGGGTTTGCGTGGAGCAGGTGCACCCTTTCCACCAACGGGTCCGCCTTGTGGAGCCGCACATGTTTATGGAGAAGTACGGTTCCCGGAGCTGTGAGCCAAGTTGGGAGCGATACCCCGGATGTGGACTTCCTGGAGAAGGCAAAAAGACGTTCATGCGGTGTACTGTTAGTAGAGTGAATGGAATGTAGTGCATCAGGGAGGACCTCTTGCCAGCCGGAGGCCGGGAGATTTCTGGACCACAGGGCCAGCTGGACGGCCCTCCATACCGTCCCATTCTCCCTTTCTACCTGTCCGTTTCCCCAGGGGTTGTAGCTCGTCATTCTGCTGGAGGCGATACCCCTGCTGAGCAGGAACTGGCGTAGCTCATCACTCATGAATGAGGATCCCCTGTCACTGTGGATGTAGGTGGGGAAGCCAAACAGAGAGAAGATAGAATTAAGGGCTTTAATGACGGTGGCAGACGTCATGTCGGGGCATGGGATGGCGAAGGGAAACCGGGAGTATTCATTGATCACACTGAGGAAATATGTGTGTCGATCGGAGGAGGGGAGGGTGCCTTTGAAATCTACGCTGAGGCGTTCAAAGGGGTGGGAAGCCTTCACCAGGTGCGTGCGGTCCGGCCAGTAGAAGTGCGGCTTGCACTCCGCACAGACCTGGCAGTCCTTGGTGATTTTCCTTACTTCCTCGACGGAGTAGGGCAAATTTCGTGCTTTAATGAAGTGGTACAACCGAGTGACCCCTGGGTGACAAAGGCTGTCGTGCAGGGCCCGGAGTCGGTCTACCTGTGCGCTGGCCCATGTACCTCGGGATAGGGCATCTGGGGGCTCATTCAGTTTGCCAGGGTGATACTTAATCTCGTAGTTATAGGTGGAGAGCTCGATTCTCCACCGCAAGATTTTGTCATTTTTGATCTTGCCCCGCGCTGTGTTGTTGAACATTAAGGCTACCGACCGTTGGTCAGTGAGGAGAGTGAATCTCCTACCAGCCAGGTAATGCCTCCAATGTCGCACAGCCTCAACGATAGCCTGGGCCTCTTTTTCGATGGATGAGTGCCGCATTTCGGAGGCATGGAGGGTGCGGGAAAAGAATGCCATGGACCTGCCTGCCTGGTTGAGGGTAGCGGCAAGGGCGACGTCCGATGCGTCGCTTTCTACTTGGAAAGGAAGTGTTTCATCTACAGCGTGCATTCCAGCTTTGGCAATATCAGCTCTGATCCGGGCGAAGGCCTGTTGGGCCTCGGCCGTCGGGGGAAATGAGTGGACTGTATGAGTGGGCGTGCCTTGTCCGCATAGTTTGGGACTCACTGCGCGTAATATGAGAAGAACCCCAGGCAGCGTTTGAGGGCCTTGGGCAGTGGGGGAGGGTGAGGTCCATGAGGGAGCGCATGCGGTCGGGATCGGGCCCCAGAACTCCGTTCTGGACCACGTAGCCAAGGATGGCTAAGCGGTTTGTACTTGTTATACGTGTGGTTGAGGAGAGTGGCGGTGCGGAGAAATTTAGTGAGGTTGGCGTCGTGGTCCTGCTGATCATGGCCGCAGATGGCCACATTGTCTAGGTACGGAAACATGGCCCGCAAGCCGTACCGGTCGACCATTCGGTCCATCTCCCTTTGGAAGACCAAAACCCCATTGGTGACGCCGAAGGGGACCCTAAGGAAGTGATATAGCCGGCCGTCTGCCTCGAAGGCGGTGTATTGCTGGTCCGATTTACGGATGGGGAGCTGGTGGTAGGTGGATTTCAGGTCCAACGTTGAGAAGACCCGGTACTGTGCAATCTGGTTAACCATGTCAGATATGCGTGGGAGGGGGTACGCATCGAGCTGCGTGTACCTGTTGATGGTCTGGCTGTAGTCCACGACCATTCGTTTTTTCTCCCCAGACTTAACCACTGCCACTTAAGCTCTCCAGGGGCTGTTGCTGGCCTCGATGACTCCCTCCCGAAGCAACCGCTGGACCTCGGACCTGATGTAGGCCTTATCCTGGGTGCTGTACTGTCTGCTCCTGGTGGCGATGGGTTTGCAATCTGGAGTTAGATTGGAAGGAAGATCGACCTTTAGGGTCGCGAGGCCGCACACAGTGAGGGGTGGTAAGGGTCCACCAAATTTAAGGGTCAGGCTCTGGAGGTTGCACTGGAAATCCAGGCCGAGGATAAGTGCAGCATAGAGGTTCGGGGGGACGTAGAGGCGAAAACCGTGGAATTCTACGCCTTGGATTGTGAGCGTGACCGTGCAGTACCCCCGGATCGCTACGCGATGGGAAATGGAGGCCAGGGAGATACTTTGGTTGGTAGGGTGGACCTTAAGGGAGCAGCGCCTTTCCGTATTCGTGTGACAAAGCTCTCGGTGCTCCTTCCAGTAGGCAGGAGGTCACATGGCCGTTGACTTTCACGCTGGCGGATGCGTTGGTCAGATTATGTGGTCTGGACTGGTCGATTGCCATGGAAGCGAGCCGTGGCTGATCGTCGGGTAGTGAGGCGGCCGTTGAGTTGGGGTCCTGAAATGCCTTTGGTCTCCATGTGCTGCGGGGTGGACAAGATGGCGGCGCCCGGAGGTCCTGGGGATTACAAAATGGCTGCGCCGATGGAACGCATGTTGTGGGGGTGGAGCAAGATGGCGGCGCCCATGAAACGCACGTGTTGTGCGGGGGAGAAGATGGCGGCGCCTATTGCTCGCACATGGCCTGGGGAGGAGAGGAGGATGCCGGCGCCCATTGTCCGTGACCGGGGGAGGGGTGGGGGCGACCGCTGCCTCTGAGCGGGCCTGGCACACCGCAGCCAAGTGGCCCTTCTTCCTGCAGGCCTTACAAAGGGCAGCGCGGGCCGGGCAGCGTTGGCGGGGGTGTTTTTGCTGGCAGCAAAAATAGCATCGGGGCCCCCCGGAGATCACTGGCTGGCGCGTAGCGCAGGTGTACTGGGTGGGTAGCGCCCCCGCTGGGGCGGCTGCCTGTGGGGCCCATGAAGCGTTGGAGGAGTGGGCCGCGCGGTTGGGGCGCTGGACTGGGCATTGCGCAGGGCGACCGTCATGGAAAGCGCTAGTGTTTTAGTCTCTGCGAGGTCGCGCATGGTTCCTTCTAGGAGCCGCTGCCTGATAACATCGGACCCAATCCCAGTTACAAAAGCGTCCCGCATAAGGAAATCTGAGTGCTCCTTAGCTGTAACGTCCTGGCAGTCACAGTCCCGAACTAGTGGGACCAGGGCCCTCCAGAAGTCCTCGATTGACTCACCAGGTAGTTTAAAAAATATATATATATATTTATTAAGATTTTTTAACAACACAATTTTTTCCCCTTACAAACAATAACCCCCCCCCCCCGTAACAAAATAACACAAAATCGCACTGAGCAAGATATATACATGGCAAAATGGTATATTTACATAGCTTTATACACTGGCTCTCGCCCGCCCGTGCCAGTTTCCCCCACCCTCCATGTTATCTCCCGCTCATCCATCCCCTCAAACAATCTCTCGTTCCCCCCCCCCTCCTCCCCCCCCCCAACCCCCAGGGTTGCTGCTGCTGCTGACCGGCCTTCCTCTAACGCTCCGTGAGATAGTCTAGGAACGGTTGCCACCGCCTGTAGAACCCCTGCGCAGACCCTCTCAAGGCAAACTTAATCCTCTCCAGCTTAATGAACCCAGCCATGTCGTTTATCCAGGCCTCCAGGCTGGGGGGCTTCGCCTCCTTCCACAATAGCAAGATCCTTCGCCGAGCTACTAGGGACGCAAAGGCCAGAATTCCGGACCCACCAGGTAGTTGAGTACGCGTTGCGAGCACGTGTCTGGCGAAGAGCTTGTTCGTCTTCTGTTCATAATTTTCTTTGAGTCGAGTCATGGCATCAGCGTAATTGGGCGCATCCTGGATCAGCGGGAAGACTTTGGAGCTGAGATGGAGTACAAGATTTGAATCTTCTGAACCTCTGGAGCAGGGGTCGGCGCCGCGTTGATATACGCCTCAAAACAAGCTCGCCAGTGCTGGAAGTCCTTTCTGTCGTCGCTTGCGTGTGGATCCAGCTGCAGGCGATCTGGTTTAATCCGGAGGTCCATCTTCTGAATCTGATACTAATAAATTGAGGCACGATCAATTTGGCTGGAGACGAAGTTGAATCCAAACTGAGGCTTTATTAGTATCAGATGTGTGGCCTCCCACAGCAGCTGACGAAATGGCTGCGAGCTGGAGGCCACGCATATTTATAACCGGCCTCCTGGGCGGAGCTAGCATGCAGGGGCCCAGGTGAACCTGTAGTGCAGGTACCACCGTACAACCTCTAATATCAGAACACAGTGGTTTACCACACTGCTCTGCTGGGCAGAATATCCCACAACACCACTTTGAAGAAGAGCCAGGGAGTTCTCCCTGGAGTGCAGTCCAGTATTTATCCCTCAACCAATATCGATCATCAAAACAGGGAATCTGGCTGTAATCATACTGAGGTTTGTGGAATTTTGCTGCACGTAAATTTGAATGCCATAGTTCCTTTGCTACAATGGTACCAACACTTCAACATGACTTCATTGACTGGAAAGTGCTTTGGGATGTCTTCAGATTGTGAAGTGAGTCATGCAAATGGAAGTCCTTTCCTTCTTCTCACTGAAACCTTCCAGTGTGCAGCCACCTTTAATTCTGTGATTCTCAATAACATCATTTCAAGTACCTTGCCCAGATATTTGTTTTGTGAGATTGATCCTGGAGGAAGTGGAACTCGTCTCTGGGTGGAGGCCCTGGGTGGGCCCTGCCCCACGCAGGTGAAGAGGTCAAAGGGTCTTTGGGTGTAGGAGGACTCAAGCTATTTTTTTTAATGTAAAGAAATCACCTGGGCAAATGAAGATTGTTCTCTGGAGGAAGGGGAGCAGCAACCCTATAACTCCCATCACTCCAGGCCAGCCAGCTACAGTCAGTTTTCCGGAGTTCACAGTTACATGGGAGCGGTACTGGAGGATATAGAAAATTCTGAGGAGTAACAATTAATCTGAGTATTAGTGAAGTTAATTTGCCAGTGCGGATTCACAAGAAGCTGACTCCCCAGCAGTCATGCGGAGTGATCATAGTACGTGACCAAAATCATGGGCTTTTGGAACTGGAAGTATGTAACATTCGAAGAAATTAATATACAGTTGATAGGGCGCCCTTACTGAATTGTGTGAAGCAATGGGAAGGATCTCCATTTCTCTGTTATTTGACAACAATCGTATTTGACAACTGGAAGCATTTACGCTAATACTGGGTAACAGAACAAGATGCAACTTGGAATGGCTGGCAAAAACGTAAAAATTCTCTGTGACAGTTGCTGTTTGGACATCAGGTTTTCATTTAGATTATCAGGAAAGTTTGCTTCAGTGTATAGTCATGGCAATTAATGTCTGCAATGCAGAGTAATGACTAATCACTGAGTTACTTCCAGCCTCTGGCTTTTTTTTTTACAACAATTTAATGAATCACAGCACGGACAGCAGCTGCACCAGTCTTATACAGCAACTCCTTTGATTTCTGTATAAGCTCCATGTCACTCAGCAATGTCTTGATACTGCTATTTGGCAATTGCAACAAATAAAACCTCAAATTACCAGGATCTTTACAATGGGCTTGACTTCCCTCTGCTCTCCGATTTGGAACTGAATGGAGGAGTGGTGTTACAGCGGGAGAAGCTGGGTGGTGTCAGCCTCTAAGGGTTATCCATCTTTTAGTTGCGTTCTCCCAAATAGCAAACTCTGGGCCTGGAATTTAGTTTGCTCTGCCCTGATATCCCAGAGGATATGTGACCCATCTATGGGTCCAGGATGATGTTGGTGCCTGTATGCCCTTGCCCACTTACCCACAGTACCATCACCACCCCCCCCCCCCCTCCCCCCCCTAAGGGGTTAGTTAGGAGTAAATTGCATTCGGACTATAAATTCTTCCCTCAGTCACTGTGGGCATGGCCACATCTTCACCCCCTGCTGTAAGTAAATTATGCCGAAGGGGCAATGTCCAATTCATTTATTAATTTATGGGATGCGGGAATCACTGGCAAAACCAGCGTTTTTGCTCGTCCCTAAATACCCTTGAAAGACTGGAGGTGAGCCAACATCTGGAACTGCTGCCTCAGCCTGGTGAAGTCTGAAAGGTGAAGTGCCAATAGGGAGAGTGTACCCCTTTTTGATTTCGAAAGGTGCTGTTAATTTTTCTTGTAGATGATAACCATGGTGTGTCTGTGGTGCAGTGAGTGAATGTTTCCAGTGAGTGAATGTTTAAGGTGGTGGATAAGGTGCTGATCCACCTGGGTATTGACAAACCTCACGAGTGTTGTTGGAGCTGTACTCATCCAGGCAAGTGAAGTGTATTCCATCCCGTCAAACCCCGGACATGTGCTTTGTGGAAGGTGGACTAAATCACCTCAGAAGCTGAGTTACTCACTACCGAACTCTCAGCCTCTGACCTGCTCCTGTAGCCACAGAATTTATATGGCTAGTCCAGTTCAGTTTCTGGGCAACAGTGACACCCCCCGCATTATGTGTGCAGGGGGGTGGGGGTGCTAAATAAATACAAGTTTTTGTTGTAAATACTTCTACATGGGGATCACCAGCTGACCCATGTACAATATCCAATATGCCCTGCTGGTATTGTAAACCTACTCACAGAAATGGGTAACATTACCCCTCGACCTGGATTTAGTGTGATGGACCTCATTCCCCATCTGGATATCGGGGGAGATCCTCTCTCCACCGGCTCTGGAAGTCACCATTGCGTTTAGTTGCCTGAGGTCACGGTATCCGCGCTCCGAGGCAGGATGTCCTGCTTCCAAGAGCTGTCAAACAATCAGAGGCTGCGCATCCCGGAACTGCGGGGATTGTGGTAGGACCAGGAGCAGGGCTGGAGGCCTGGAGTTGAGGTAAGTGGGGAGGGGGGGGGGGGGGCTTGCCGGGGGCCAGCACTGGAGGCCCTGGCAAAGGGGAGGTTTTTAAAAATATATTCATTCACAAGATGTGGGCGTTGCTGGTTAAGTCAACATTTCATTCCCATTCTTAATATCCCTTCAGAAGGTGTGGGTGAGCCTCCTTCTTTAACTGTTGCAGTCCATGTGGTGTAGGTGTACCCAGAGTGCTGTTAGGGAGGGATTCCAGGATTGTGACCCAACGACAGGTGGAGCAAGCAATAGGGCAGGAGGGTTCCGTAAGGAAGGGCAGCTCTTGCCACTAGAGTGCCCAAAAAGGAGGGGACGTCCTCTTCCACGTCGAGGCTACAGTCAGACCACCAGCTACCCGACAACCTTGCCGTGTGATCATGTGACGTGGATCTCTCCCCCCATTGAAACATTATGACACAGAAAGAGGCCATTCAGTCCATCGCGTCTGTGCTAGCCAGAAGAGAGATAAATGTAAACTAGCCGTTCATTTTAATGCCACGTACCAGCAGCTGGTCCGTAGCCTTGCAGGTTATAGCACTTCAGGTGCAGATAGATGCAGGTAGCTTTTAAGTGAGTTGAGATCTTCAGCCTCAACCACCAACTCACGCAATGGGTTCCAGGTGCCCAGCACTCACTGGGTGAAAAAATGCAGCAGGGCTAATCCACTGCACCACCGTGCTGCCCTCTGAAAGGGTATTCTAACTGGTCCCACCGCCCTGCCTTATCCCCGTAACCTTGCACATTTTTTCTTTTCAGATAACAAGTCAGTTCCCTTTTGAATACCTCGATTGAACCTGCCTCCACCACTCTCTCAGAAAGTTCAATCTAACTCCAACCATCCTCTAGGTGAAAGAATCTCCTCTGCATTCTCTCCAGAGCAATTATGTCCTCCCTGTAATGCGGTGACCAGATCTGTGCACAAAATTCGAGCTGTGATCTAACCAGTGGCTTTTACACTTCCTGTATTTCATCCCTGCTTTTGTCTTTGATACCTTGTCCAATAAAGGTAAGCATTGCATAGACTTTCTTTACCACCTTCTACACCTTTCCTGTCACCGTTCTGCACCTGTGGACATGCACAGCAAGGTACCTCACTTCCTTTACCCCACTCACTATCCTCCTGATTATTGAGAATTCCCTTGCTGATTATAGATCCCTTGCTTTGTTTTCCCTCCCCAAATGCATTACCTGACACTTTTCCGGACTGAATTCCATTTGCGATTTTTCCACCACTGAAGCAAACCATTGATATAATTCTGGAGACAACAACTATTCTCCTCACTGTCAACTACACAACCAATTTTTGTGTGATCTGCAAATTTCCCAAACATGCCTCCCATATTTAAGTCCGAATCATTATAGAACATAGAACATAGAACATTACAGCGTAGTACAGGCCCTTCGGCCCTCGATGTTGCGCCGACCTGTGAAACCACTCTAAAGCCCATCTACACTATTCCCTTATCATCCATATGTCTATCCAATGACCATTTAAATGCCCTTAGTGTTGGCGAGTACACTACTGTTGCAGGCAGGGCATTCCACGCACTTACTACTCTCTGAGTAAAGAACCTACCTCTGACATCTGTCCTATATCTATCTCCCCTCAATTTAAAGCTATGTCCCCTTGTGCCCAACATCACCATCTGAGGAAAAAGGCTCTCACTGTCCACCCTATCCAATCCTCTGATCATCTTGTATGCCTCAATTAAGTCACCTCTTAACCTTCTTCTCTCTAACGAAAACAGCCTCAAGTCCCTCAGCCTTTCCTCATAAGATCTTCCCTCCATACCAGGCAACATTCTGGTAAATCTCCTCTGCACCCTTTCCAATGCTTCCACATCCTTCCTATAATGCGGTGACCAGAATTGCATGCAATACTCCAAATGCGGCCGCACCAGAGTTTTGTACAGCTGCAACGTGACCTCATGGCTCCGAAACTCAATCCCTCAATCAATAAAAGCTAACACACCGTACGCCTTCTTAACAACCCTCTCAACCTGGGTGGCAACTTTCAGGGATCTATGTACATGGACACCGAGATCTCTCTGCTCATCCACACTGCCAAGAATCTTACCATTAGCCCAGTACTCTGTCTTCCTGTTATTCCTTCCAAAATGAATCAGCTCACACTTTTCTGCATTAATCTCCATTTGCCACCTCTCAGCCCAGCTTTGCAGCTTATCTATGTCCCTCTGTAACTTGTAACATCCTTCCACACTGTCCACAACTCCACCGACTTTAGTGTCATCTGCAAATGTACTCACCCATCCTTCTACGCCCTCCTCCAGGTCATTTATAAAAATGACAAACAGCAGTGGCCCCAAAACAGATTCTTGTGGTACACCACTAGTAACTGGACTCCAGTCTAAACATTTCCCATCAACCACCACCCTTTGTCTTCTTCCAGCTAGCCAATTTCTGATCCAAACTGCTAAATCACCCTGAATCCCATGCCTCCGTATTTTCTGCAGTAGCCTACCGTGGGGAACCTTATCAAACGCTTTGCTGAAATCCATATGCACCACATCAACTGCTTTACCCTCATCCACCTGTTTGGTGGGAACAAGAGCAAGAGCCCCAACATTAAGTCCTGTGGAATGCCATTGGAAACTGCTTTCCATTCACAAAAAAGATCCATCAGTCACTGCCCTTTGCTTCCTATCACTGAGCCAATTCTGAATCCAGCTTGCCACCTTCCCCTGTATCCCATGGGATCTCACTTTTCTGCCCAGTCTGCCATGTGGGATCTTGTCAAATGCCTCACTGAAATCCATGTAGATAACATCCACTGTAGGGGCGGCACAGTGGTTAGCACTGCTGACTATGACGCTGAGGACCCGGGTTCGATCCCGGCCCCGGATCACTGTCCGTGTGGAGTTTGCACATTCTCCCCGTGTTTCCGTGGGTCTCACCCCCACAACCCAAAGATGTGCAGGTTAGGTGGATTGGCCACGCTAAATTGTCCTTTAATTGGAAATAAAGGACCAGTGGGTACTCTAAATTTTTTTTTTTTAAAAATAACATCCTTTGCACCATCCTCATCAATCCTCCTTGTGACCTCCTTTGAAAAATTGATTATGTAGTAAGATGATCTTCCCCCAACAAAATCTAACCCTGACTAACCCCTGATCAATCTCTGCCTTACTAAACGATGGTTTATTCCATCTCTCAGAATTGATTCCAACAAGGTGTCCGCCACTGGTCAGACTGATCAGCCTATGATTTTCTGGGCTATTCCTCACACCTTTTTAAAATAATGGTACAACATTGGTACAATACCAGCACTGGCAGGAAGAGGCCCTTATATGGCCATGAACTGGACACCTAAGAGCCTCAATTGGCCGAAAGACATGTGGGCCATCTACCACTTACTTGGCTGCTGGTGCAATACCAGCGAAGGTGAGCAATCGATAGGCATGACACACTTGCCATCCCACCCAGTTTTACACCTCACCTTACCTGCCAGCCTGCTCCCATGGCAGGACTTGTAAAATTCCAGCCATCGAGTCTAATATTTCTAAGTATAAGTCATTTTAAAGATAGTGGAAAGTTAGCTCTAATATGAAAAAGCTTACCTGTAGGAGGAAATCAAAAAGCGCTAACTTGCCCCATTCTGAGTGTTTCACGCTGAGGCAGGACACAGTGTGATTCCCGGGGGCCACGTCGATGCCGCACTGTTTCCGCAGTACCGCCTGGTATTGAAACCAGCTCAATTCGAATGAGTTTTGGTCGTTGTTGGGATCATTCAGATGTTGTATGTCTGCGTCCCACCAAACAACCGGCCTGGCCACTCCGTCGGTGAACCTGTATGGGAGCAGTGCATCATTAAATCTTCGGGCTACAACAGGCAGGCTCCGGTTTAGACCCAGCACCCTGTCCAGGTGGAAAGCTAAGACTTCATCAAGGTCACTGGGCCGCTTTATTAGTCCACACCGTCCCTCTTGACAATGCCCCGTGAGGTCATGGATCACAGCGGGAGAATGAAAGCTTAGGCCTACTTTGATGACTTGCCCATGAGCTGGTATCCGGGCTTTTGCACCCACTGAACCGCGAGCCAACAGTTTCATCTTTTCAATGTCACTCGAGTCAAACCAGGGTGGAGGATCCTCAGGGAGCCTAAAGCTATCTTCCACCTCCGAATGTGGATGACTGGTTTCAACGTCGACACAGAGTTTAGGCTCAGTTACCCTTTTGCTCATTCGTAAAGTAGTCTGTCGATCACTTTTCCCATTATTTACCAAGGAAAAATTCAGGTACCTCATCCTTGCAGCATTGAAGAATAACAGTTTCCCAAGTTTCTTGTATTCGTTGCCCCTCAGCTTCTGAACAAATAACCCGTTCTGATCTGAAAGAAATTTAAATTGTGGCAGAACTTGTTTTTCAGCAGCAGTGTTCTGAACGGCAGGTTTGCAGTGTGGCTGCAGAGACCTCAAGTCCTTTGTATCTGCTGTGAAATTCAAAATAGAGGATATTTCAGACACCTCCCCAAAATCTCGGATGGCTGTTTTGTTCCCACCAGGCTTAAGAACTTGTGAAATGGCCTTATCCACTAATGACTGGTAACATATCGGGCCAATCCTTGGAGGCCCTGGCATCACAGGTGGCTCCGTATCCCTGATGACTTCTTGCCTCTGGCTATCCTGAGATTCACGCAGTATAATCTTTCGGTGTCTTTTCTGCAGCAATTTGTCTCTGCGTTGCAAAACGCTAAAAGCCTTTTGCATTTCTCCATAGCTATACCGCTTTTGAAATGGCTCGATGTAGCTGCGTGGCTTAACATTCGAATGCCATCTCTTGAGATGGCTGTTTTCCATTGGTAATAATTTGTCATCTCCGTGGAAGGCAATTGTTTGCTTGGGGAAGGTGCCAGTCTTTCTCCACAGTCTCCTTTGCTGATCAGCAAGTTTTCCATGTGGTTGGCTGGGTGCGTGGTAATCAAGGCCAGACATTTTGTCATCAAAATGGAGAGATGGATAAGTGTTTATCACCACCGTGGATAGGGCAGCGAAGAGACAGCAGACAGCCACGGGCTTCTTCCTTAATCTTCTCTTTAATTTAAATCTGGACGCCTGAAAGGAGGGGAGGGGGGGAAGAAAATAACAGTTGAACAAAATTGTGCCCCGCTTCATAAAAATCTCGATGCCCATTACCACAACCTACTGGAAAGAGTTCATGGAAAATGTATTAAATGTCTTCAATGAAAACAGTGGAGATGTTTTTCATTAACAGAGCAGCAAAATAATGTGGCTTTATATTACGTAGAAATTTCAGGCAGAAATAGGTCATTCAGCACAACTGGTCTGTATCAGTGTTTATGTTCCACCTGCATCTCCCCCCACGCTACTTCATATCACTCCATCTGCATATTCTTCTTTTTCTCTCATGTGCTTAACTAGTTTCCCCTTAAATGCATCTGTGTTATCCGCCTCCTCCACCACATGTTGTAAGTAGCAAGTTTCACACTCTCATCACTATGGTTTTACTTCGGCTGTTCCTGCATAGGTTTTGTTCTAAAATTTCAGCATCGACAGTTGGACACTTGGTATCTCCAACAAAATGTTGGGTGTAGTTCAGAAACGGAAAGACATCCTCAGCTGTTCTCGTGAGTTAAGCAATTGGTATTTATCCTACTCTTCAATCGGGCTTCCCACTCCTGCCCTGTTGTCAACGCCAAATGTTATATTGTGTGGGCGGCGTATTGTCAGGGTCAATAGGCTTGATAACGACACTAATTGACCTGATTGTTCACTTAAATATGGCAGGCATGGGGGTGAGCTCGGGGTTGGGCGGGAAGGTGGTGAGATGGGCGCCAACCCCATTTAATGTGAGCCTCCTGCGGGATACAAGCCCACCATGGCAGGTAAAATTCAGCCCATTGGGCAAGAAGGGCCCGATGGAGGGTAAGGGCAACGGAGGTTTGGATGAGCTGAATTTATGCAGGATAGAGGTTGAGAGGCGGCCAGGACAGGATTGAGATTGTCAAGCTTAGAGCTGATGAAGGCACAGTTGAGGGTTTCAATGGCAGATGAGCTGAGGCAGGGGTTTGAGTTGATGTCATGGAGGTGGATGCAGGTAGTCTTTACGATGGATTGAATGTAGGAATACAAAGCTCAGCCCAGGGGGAATAAGATGCTAAGACTGTAGCAGTCCAGAGAACCATGAATGACCAGAGACCTTCAGGATACGATGAGAAAGAAAAGAGAAGGTTTTAGCAAGTACAAGGGAAGCAAATCAAGGAGGCATTAGTGGAGAACAGAAAGTGCAGGATGGAGTTTAAGAAAGCAATTAGGAGAGCAAAGAGGGGATATGAGAAAGCTGGTAAAAGTAGGGGAAATTCCAAGATATTTTATAAGTATATCAATGGGAAGTGGATAACCAGGGAAAGA